>NC_091285.1:252105837-252714294 GCF_032444005.1 Ranitomeya imitator | reverse complement strand
ACAGCGTTAGGTAAGTATGTACTGTTTTTTTTTTTTACTTTTAGGATGGTAACCAGGGTAAACATCGGGTTACTAAGTGCGGCCCTGCGCTTAGTTACCCGATGTTTACCCTGGTTACCGGCATCGTTGGTCGCTGGAGAGCTGTCTGTGTGACAGCTCTCCAGCGACCAAACAGCGACGCTGCAGCGATCCGGATCGTTGTCGGTATCGCTGCAGCGTCGCTTAGTGTGACGGTACCTTAAGATATGAAAAATACACAACATTGTGATTATAATTGCTTGCACAAAGTAAGCCTAAATGGTCGGGGTTACGCATTCAATCAAAACACCTTGGGAGTTAACCCCTTTCTGCCTTCTGACATACTATCCTGTCGAGGTGACCTGGGACTTAATTCCCAAGGACAGGATATTACATCATAGGTGATCAGCCTCCCTCACCGGGGGAGCCAATCGCGGCCGGGTGTCAGCTGATTATTACAGCTGACATCAGGCACTATGTGCCATGAGTGGTCACGGATCGCTCCCGGCACATTAACCCCCAGAACTGTTATGGACCTGGTGGTTAGGAGCACCCGGCACGACCTGATAGTTAAACTGACACAGAATAAGCTCTGGGATGTGGGAGCTCTGCTGACCGCAACCCCTAATCCTATCACAACAACTAGAAATAGCCGTGGAGCGTTCCTGACACTCCCTAGACGCCTCTTCACAGCCTAAGAGCTAGCTAGCCCTAGAGATAGAAAATAAAGCCTACCTTGCCTCAGAGAAATTCCCCAAAGGAAAAGGCAGCCCCCCACATATATTGACTGTGAGTAAAGATGAAAGTCACAAACGCAGAAATGAAACAGGTTTCAGCAAAGGGAGGCCAGACTTACTAAACAGACAGAGGATAGGAAAGGTATCTTTGCGGTCAGCACAAAAAACTACAAAAGACCATGCAGAGTGTGCAAAAAGACCTCCGCACTGACTAACGGTGCGGAGATGCCACTCTGCATCCCAGAGCTTCCAGCTAGTAAGGCAAAATCATGATATCCAGCTGGACAAGGCAACAATGAACAAATAATAACTGGCAGGAACTTAGCTTCTGCTGGAGTAGACAGGTCACCAGAAAGATCCAAGAGCGAACTGAACAAATGCAGGAACATTGACAGCTGGCATGGAGTAATGATCTGAGTGGAGTTAAATAGAGCAGCCAACCAAAGGATAAATCACGTCACCTGTGGAAGGAACCTCAGAAGCAGCAGCTCCACTCACAGCCACCAGAGGGAGTCCATGGACAGAACTCGCCGAAGTACCATTCACGACCACAGGAGGGAGTTCGACAACAGAATTCACAACACAGAACACTGATGAAACATGAAAAAACAATGCCTTATCATCATACCGCTAATAACACGTGATATAAATACACATGGTACCGCTGAAAATGCCATCTTGTCCTGCACAAAAAGAGCCGCATTACAGCGTCATCAACAAATAAATTAAAAGTTATAGCCCTCAGAATAAAGTGATGCAAATTTTTTTTTTATATACTATAGTTTTTACTGTATAAAAGCGCCAAAACATAAAACAATGATATAACTGAGGAATCGCTGTAATCGTACTGACCCAAAGAATAAAACTGTTTTATCAATTTTACCAAACGCAGAACGGTATAAACACCCCCCCAAAAGAAATTCATTAATTGATGGTTTTTGTTCATTCTGCCTAACAAAAATTGGAATACAAAGCAATCAAAAAATGTAATGTGCCCAAAAATGGTACCAATAAAAACGACAACTCGTTCCACAAAAAACAAGACCTCACATGACTCTGTGGACCAAAATGTGGAAAAATTATAGCTCTCAAAATGTGGTAACGCAAAAACTATTTTTTGCAATTAAAAGCGTCTTTTAGTGTGTGACAGCTGCCAAACATAAAAACCCACTATAAAAACCCGCTATAACTAGTAGATCAAGCCCCCCTTTATCACCGCCTTAGGAAAAAATTATAAAATAAAAAAAAATTATTTATTTCTATTTTCTCATTAGGGTTAGGGTTGGGGTTAAAGTTAGGGTTAGGGTTTGGATTATATTTATGGATGAGATTAGGGTTGGGCTTAGGGTTAGGGTGTGTCAGGGTTAGGCGTGTGGTTGGGGTTATGGTTGGGATTAGTGTTAGGGGTGTGTTGGAGTTAGGGGTGTGGTTAGAGTTGGGATTAGGGTTAGGGGCGTGTTTGGGTTAGGGATGTGGTTAGGGTTATGGTTAGGGTTGGGATTATGGTTAGGGGTTTGTTGGGGTTAGGGTTGGAGTTAGAATTGGGGGGTTTCCACTGTTTAGGCACATCAGGGGCTCTCCAAATGCGACATGGCGTCCGATCTCAATTCCAGCCATTTCTGCGTTGAAAAAGCAAAACAGTGCTCCTTCCCTTTTGAGCTCTCTCGTACACCCAAACAGGGGTTTAACCCAACATATGGGGTATCAGCGTACTATGGACAAATTGGACAACAACGATTGCGGTCCAATTTCTCCTGTTACCATTGGGAAAATACAAAACTGGGGGCTAAAAAATCATTTTTGCGGAAAAAAAGATTTTTTATTTTCATGGCTCTGCGTTATAAACTGCAGTGAAACACTTGGGGGTTCAAAGTTCTCACAACACATCTAGATTATTTCCTTGGGGGGTCTAGTTTCCAATATGGGATCACTAGTGGGGGGTTCTACTGTTTAGGTACATCAGGGCTCTGCAAACGTAATGTGACGCTCACAGACCATTCCATCTAAGTCGACATTCCAAACGGTACTCCTTCCCTTCCGAGCTCTGCCATGCACAAAAAAAACGGTGGTTCCCCCCCCACATTTGGGATATTAGCATACTCAGGACAAATTGGACAACAACTTTTGGCATCCAATTTCTCCTGCTACCCTTGGGAAAATACAAAACTGGGGGCTAAAAAATAATTTTTGTGGAAAAAAAAGATTTTTTATTTTCATGGCTCTATATGGCATAAACTATAGTGAACACTTGGGGTTCAAAGTTCTCACAACACTTCTAGATAAGTTTCTTGGGGGTCTAGTTTCCAATATGGGGTCATTTGTGGGGGGTTTCTACTGTTTATTTACATCAAGGGCTCTGCAAATGCAATGTGACGCCCGCAGACCATTCCATCTAAGTCTGCATTCCAAATGGCACTCCATCCCTTCCAAGCTCTGCCGTGTGCCCAAATGGTGGTTCCCCCCACATATGGGGTATGAGCATACTCAGGACAAATTGAACAACAACTTTTGGGGTCCAATTTCACCACTTACCTTTGGGAAAATACAAAACTGAGGGCTAAAAAATAATTTTTGTGGAAAATAAAAGATTTTTTTATTTTCACGGCTCTACGTTATAAACTGTAGTGAAACACTTGGGGGTTCAAAGTTCTCACAACACATCTAGATAATTTCCTTGGGGGGGTCTAGTTTCCAATATGGGTTCACTTGTGGGGCTTTCTACTGTTTAGGTACATTAGGGGCTCTACAAACGCAACGTGATGCCCGCAGACCATTCCATTTAAGACTGCATTCCAAATGGCGCTCCTTCCCTTCCAAGCTCTGCCATGTGCCCAAACGGTGGTTCCCCCCACATTTGGGGTATCAGCATACTTAGGACTAATTGGAAAACAACTTTTGGGGTCCAATTTCTCCTGTTACCCTTGGGTAAGTGCAAAACTGAGGGCTAAATGCCATTTTTGTGGAAAAAAAAGATTTTTTTTTATTTTCACGGCTCTGTGTTGTAAACTGTAGTGAAACACTTGGGGGTTCAAATTTCTCACAAACCATCTAGACAAGTTCCTTAGGGGGTCTAATTTCAAAAATGGTGTCACTTGTGGGGGGTTTCCACTGTTTAGGCACATTAGGGCCTCTCCAAACGTGACATGGTGTCCTATCTCAATTCCAGTCAATTTTGCATTGAAAAGTCAAAAGGCGCTCCTCCCCTTCCAAGCTCAGCCATGCGCCCAAATAGTGGTTTACCCCCACATATAGGGTATCGGCGTTCTCAGTACAAATTGACAACAACTTTTGGTGTCCAACTTCTCCTGTTACCTTTGGGAAAATAAAAAAATTGGGGCAAAAATATAATTTTTGTGAAAAAATATGATTTTTTATTTTTACGGCTCTACGTTATAAACTTCTGTGAAGAACTTCGTGGGTCAAAGTGCTCACCACACATCTAGATAAGTTCCTTAGGGGGTCTATTTTCCAAAATGGTGTCACTTGTGGGGGTTTTCCACTGTTTAGGCACATCAGGGCTTCTCCAAACGTGACATGGCGTCCTATCTCAATTCCAGCCAATTTTGCATTGGAAAGTCAAACAGCGCTCCTTCCATTCCGAGCTCTGCCATGTGACCAAACAGTGGCTCCCCCCACATATGGGGTATCTACGTACTCAGAACAAATTGTACAACAACTTTTGGTGTCCAATTTCTCCTGTTACACTTGGTAAAATAAAACAAATTGGATCTGAAGTAAATGTTTTGAGAATAAAAGTTAAATGTTCATTTTTTTTAAACATTCCAAAAATTCCTGTGAAACACCTGAAGGGTTAGTAAACTTTTTGAATGTGATTTTGAGCACCTTGAGGGGTGCAGTTTTTAAAATGGTGTCACACTTGGGTATTTTCTATCGTATAGACCCCTCAAAGTGACTTCAAATGTGATGTGGTCCCTGAAAAAAATGGTGTAAAAATGAGAAATTGCTGGTCAACTTTTAACGCTTAACTCCGCAACAGAAAAAAATTTGGTTAAAAAATTGTGCTGATGTAAAGCAGACATGTGGGAAGTGTTACTTATTAAGTATATTGTGTAACATATCTCTGTGATTTAAGGGCATGAAAATTCAAGTTTGGAAAATTGTGAAATTTTCAAAATTTTCATCAAATTTCAATTTTTTCACAAATAAATGCAATTAATGTCAAGGAAATTTTAGCACTAACATGAAATACAATATGTCATGAGAAAACAATGTCAGAATCACTGGGATCCATGCAAGCGTTCCAGAGTTATAACCTCATAAAGGGACAGTGGTCAGAATTGTAAAAATTGGCCAAGTCATTAACATGCAAACCATCCTTGGGGGTTAAGGGGTTAAAGGAGTTAAAATGATTTTTTAAAAGTAGAATTGTAGTAAAGCAAAATTTATTTTTTAAATAAAAAAAACACACATTTCAGTTGAATTTATGAAGGAAGTAAGAACTGTCAAAAATTAGGTACTCAGAGGGAATCAAATACACCCTGTAGTAGACATAAAGGAGGCTCTAATACACATTCTGTTCACATTGTCATGTATTGTTACTCCTAGAATCATAAAGACTATGCACTTTTGAGTGTTATATAAAGCATTTGCCTGAATGTTCTTATCCTATAAATCACAAAAAAGTTGAATTTGGTAAAAAAACAATAACCATCTTGTCTGTCTAGGTGTCAGATGTTTAGCAGATTCCAAATACAAAAGAAATGCATGAATGGTGATTACTTTGACTGGATTAACTGCCCCCTCCAAAAATGATGCCACTCCTCATAGGCCTACTCTACTGCCAAGAGTTCCCTATTACCAATGTCATAGTTTCTCTCAGCGGACGATGGTTTCTTGGAGAAGTGTATCTGTCTTTTCAGATTAAACCCCACCACTCTTTACATAAAGGCTGAAATTACCACCTTACTTTTGCCAAAATTGTTCTCGGCCGGTAAAAAGAATTGTGACCTAACCACAGAGGACATATGTTCACCCAGGTTGCTAACCTGCCTGCAACCCAGGCTCCTTAGTTTTCCGGCGGCTGTTTGCAGTTATGTATGGATGGTCAGGTACCAGCAAAATGACCCCTGTAACCAGAGAAAAAACACACTCCGTCTTTGCACAGAACTGCAGTAGGACCAGTAAAACGAGTCAAAAGAAATATTTTAGTCAGTTCACCACCCTCATCTCACTCCAGGGGTCTTTCCGTCAGCCATGGTCACAGCTCGGCAGCCGCAGCAACGAAATCCAGACAAAAAATATATGACCCGGCGATGAATAATCCGCTGCACCTCCTAAGGCCTTGTTGTAGGCCAAAACATGTTGTTCTAGATGTCCACTGGTTTGACCTGACTGCATGTAACTGTGCTTTTATACATTTTTTAACTATTTCTCAATAAAATGGAAGTTTTATATACATAAAGCCTCTGAAGGTGCAGCGGTTTCTTCATTGTCGGGTCATATATTTCTTGCCAGTAAAAAAGTCGTCCCCTCCAACTTCATGGGTTCCTCAGTGGACAAGATTCCATAGACCCCTCACCCCTTGAAAATTGAGGTGTCTCTTTATGTCTCTCACATAGACGGTTGTCCATTTGGATAGTAGTCCAAAAAAGAAGCAGCACACCATTATCTGTTAATAAGGAGCTATTTTATTTAGCCCATGATGGCGACATTTCGGTTCAGTGTAGCGAACCTTTTTCAAGCAGGTTCGCTACACTGAACCGAAACGTTGCCATCATGGGCTAAATAAAATAGCTCCTTATTCACAGATAGTGGTGTGCAGCTTCCTTTTTTGGACTACTACATGCAAGGTTTGGTATATGCCTGTGGAAGTTCTTTTGCACCCAGATTCTTTCCATGCTGAATGTGCTGCTTTTTTTTCTATTTCTTGTAGGTCCTGTTGTGAATTCTGTTGTCGGGCTCCCTCCTGTGGTCATGAATGGTACTTCGGCTGGTTCTATCCATGGACCTCCTCTGGTGGCTGTGGGTGTTTCTGAGTTTCCTTCCACAGGTGACGAGGTTAATTCGTTAGCTGGCTGCTCTATTTAACTCCACTTAGATCTTTGCTCCATGCCACCTGTCAATGTTCCAGTATTGGTCTAATTCACTCCTGGATCGTTCTTGTGACTTGTCTTCCCAGCAGAAGCTAAGTGCCTGCTTGTTTTTCTCTGGTTTGCTATTTTTCTGACCAGCTTGCTATTTTGATTGTTGTCTTGCTTGCTGGAAGCTCTGGGACGCAGAGGGAGCGCCTCCGCACCGTGAGTCGGTGCGGAGGGTCTTTTTGCGCCCTCTGCGTGGTCTTTTTGTAGGTTTTTGTGCTGACCGCAAAGCTACCTTTCCTATCCTCAGTCTGTTCAGTAAGTCGGGCCTCACTTTGCTAAATCTATTTCATCTCTGTGTTTGTATTTTCATCTTTACTCACAGTCATTATATGTGGGGGGCTGCCTTTTCCTTTGGGGAATTTCTCTGAGGCAAGGTAGGCTTTATTTTTCTATCTTCAGGGCTAGCTAGTTCCTTAGGCTGTGCCGAGTTGCATAGGGAGCGTTAGGAGCAATCCACGGCTATTTCTAGTGTATGTGATAGGATTAGGGATTGCGGTCAGCAGAGTTCCCACGTCCCAGAGCTCGTCCTATATTATCAGTAACTATCAGGTCATTCCGTGTGCTCTTAACCACCAGGTCCATTATTGTCCTGACCACCAGGTCATAACAGTACAGGTGGCCCAAAGTACTAATGCATCTCAATAGAGGGATAAGAGAAGTTCTGAAACCATTTTTTTTTCTTTGCATTGTGTTTTGTCTCTCTTTTCCTCTTTACATCTGGGTGGTTCAGAACACAGGTGTAGACATGGACATTCAAGGTCTGTCCTCTTTGATGGATAATCTCACTATAAGTGTACAAAACATTCAAGATTTTGTGGTTCAGAATCCGATGTCAGAGCCTAGGATTCCAATTCCTGATTTGTTTTTTGGTGATAGATCTAAGTTCTTGAATTTCAAAAATAATTGTAAATTGTTTCTTGCCTTGAAACCTTGCTCCTCAGGTGACCCTGTTCAACAAGTAAAGATCATTATTTCTTTGTTACGTGGTGACCCTCAAGACTGGGCATTTTCCCTTGCGCCAGGAGATCCGGCACTGCGTGATGTTGATGCGTTTTTCCTGGCGCTTGGATTGCTTTATGACGAACCTAATTCAGTGGATCAGGCAGAGAAAATCTTGCTGGCTCTGTGTCAGGGTCAGGATGAAGCGTAGATATATTGTCAGAAGATTAGAAAGTGGTCTGTGCTCACTCAGTGGAATGAATGTGCCCTGGCAGCAATCTTCAGAAAGGGTCTCTCTGAAGCCCTTAAGGATGTCATGGTGGGATTTCCCATGCCTGCTGGTCTGAATGAGTCTATGTCTTTGGCCATTCAGATCGATCGATGCTTGCGTGAGCGTAAAGCTGTGCACCATTTGGCGGTACTATCTGAGCATGGGCCTGAGCCTATGCAATGTGATAGGACTTTGACCAGAGCTGAACGGCAAGAACACAGACGTCGGAATGGGCTATGTTTTTACTGTGGTGATTCCTCTCATGCTATCTCCGATTGTCCTAAGCGCACTAAGTGGTTCGCTAGGTCTGCCACCATTGGCACGGTACAGTCTAAATTTCTATTGTCCGTTACTCTGATTTGCTCTTTGTCATCCTATTCTGTTATGGCATTTGTGGAATCAGGCGCTGCCCTGAATTTGATGGACTTGGAGTATGCTAGGCGCTGTGGTTTTTTCTTGGAGCCCTTGCAGTATCCTATTCCATTGAGAGGAATTGATGCTACGCCTTTGGCCAAGAATAAGCCTCAGTACTGGACCCAATTGTGCATGGCTCCTGCACATCAGGAGGATATCCGATTTCTGGTGTTGCATAATCTGCATGATGTGGTCGTTTTGGGGTTGCCATGGCTACAGGTTCATAATCCAGCATTGGACTGGAAATCTATGTCTGTGTCCAGCTGGGGTTGCCAGGGGATACATGGTGATGCTCCATTTTTGTCTATTTCGTCTTCCACTCCTTCTGAAGTTCCAGAGTTTTTGTCGGATTATCGGGATGTATTTGATGAGCCCAAAGCCAGTGTCCTACCTCCTCATAGGGATTGCGATTGTGCAATTAATTTGATTCCTGGTAGTAAGTTTCCTAAGGGCCGATTGTTCAATTTATCTGTGCCAGAACACGCCGCTATGCGGAGTTATATAAAGGAATCCTTGGAGAAAGGCCATATTCGCCCGTCGTCATCACCGTTAGGAGCAGGGTTCTTTTTTGTGGCCAAGAAGGATGGTTCTTTGAGACCTTGTATTGATTACCGCCTTCTCAATAAAATTACAGTCAAATTTCAGTATCCTTTGCCGTTGCTGTCTGATTTGTTTGCTCGTATTAAAGGGGCTAGTTGGTTCACCAAGATAGATCTTCGAGGGGCGTATAATCTTGTGCGTATTAAACAAGGCGATGAATGGAAAACAGCATTTAATACGCCCGAGGGCCATTTTGAGTACCTGGTTATGCCATTCGGGCTTTCCAATGCTCCATCAGTATTTCAGTCCTTTATGCATGACATCTTCCGAGAGTACCTGGATAAATTCCTGATTGTGTATTTGGATGATATTTTGGTCTTTTCAGATGATTGGGAGTCTCATGTGAAGCAGGTCAGAATGGTGTTCCAGGTCCTTCGTGCGAATTCCTTGTTTGTGAAGGGGTCAAAGTGTCTCTTTGGAGTTCAGAAGGTTTCATTTTTGGGGTTCATTTTTTCCCCTTCTACTATCGAGATGGACCCTGTTAAAGTCCAGGCCATTTACGATTGGACTCAGCCGACATCTGTGAAGAGCCTGCAAAAGTTCCTGGGCTTTGCTAATTTTTATCGGGGCTTCATCGCTAATTTTTCTAGTGTTGCTAAACCGTTGACTGATTTGACCAAGAAGGGTGCTGATGTGGTCAATTGGTCTTCTGCAGCTGTAGAGGCTTTTCAGGAGTTGAAGCATCGTTTTTCTTCTGCCCCTGTGTTGTGCCACCCAGATGTTTCGCTCCCGTTTCAGGTTGAGGTTGATGCTTCTGAGATTGGAGCTGGGGCTGTTTTGTCGCAAAGAAGTTCTGATGGCTCGGTGATGAAGCCATGTGCTTTCTTTTCTAGAAAATTTTCGCCTGCTGAGCACAATTATGATGTTGGTAATCGAGAGTTGTTGGCCATGAAGTGGGCATTCGAGGAGTGGCATCATTGGCTTGAAGGAGCCAAGCATCGTGTGGTGGTCTTGACAAGATCACAAGAATTTGACTTATCTTGAGTCTGCCAAACGGTTGAATCCGAGACAGGCTCGATGGTCGTTATTTTTCTCCCGTTTTGATTTTGTGGTTTCGTACCTTCCGGGCTCTAAGAATGTGAAGGCTGATGCCCTGTCAAGGAGTTTTGTGCCTGACTTTCCGGGTGTTCCTGAGCCGACGGGTATTCTCAAAGAGGGGGTAATTTTGTCTGCCATCTCCCCTGATTTGCGGCGGGTGCTGCAAAAATTTCAGGCTGATAGACCTGACCGTTGCCCAGCGGAGAAACTGTTTGTCCCTGATAGATGGACTAGTAGAGTTATCTCTGAGATTCATTGTTCAGTGTTGGCTGGGCATCCTGGAATCTTTGGTACCAGAGATTTGGTGGCTAGATCCTTTTGGTGGCCGTCTTTGTCAGGGGATGTGCGTTCTTTTGTGCAGTCCTGTGGGACTTGTGCTCGGGCTAAGCCCTGCTGTTCTCGTGCCAGTGGGTTGCTTTTGCCCTTGCCAGTCCCAAAGAGGCCCTGGACGCATATTTCTATGGATTTTATTTCGGATCTCCCCGTCTCTCAAAAGATGTCGGTCATTTGGGTGGTTTGTGATCGCTTTTCTAAGATGGTCCATTTGGTACCTTTGTCTAAATTGCCTTCCTCCTCTGATTTGGTGCCATTATTTTTCCAGCATGTGGTTCGTTTACATGGTATTCCGGAGAACATAGTTTCTGACAGAGGTTCCCAGTTTGTTTCGAGGTTTTGGCGATCTTTTTGTGCTAGGATGGGCATTGATTTGTCTTTTTCCTCGGCTTTCCATCCTCAGACAAATGGCCAAACTGAACGAACTAATCAGACTTTGGAAACATATCTGAGATGCTTTGTTTCTGCTGATCAGGATGATTGGGTGTCCTTTTTGCCGTTGGCTGAGTTCGCCCTTAATAATCGGGCCAGCTCGGCTACTTTGGTTTCGCCGTTTTTCTGCAATTCTGGTTTCCATCCTCGTTTCTCTTCAGGGCAGGTTGAGTCTTCGGACTGTCCTGGTGTAGATACTGTGGTGGATAGGTTGCAGCAGATTTGGACTCATGTGGTGGACAATTTGACATTGTCCCAGGAGAAGGCTCAACGTTTCGCTAACCGCCGGCACTGTGTGGGTCCCCGACTTCGTGTTGGGGATTTTGTTTGGTTGTCGTCTCGTTATGTTCCTATGAAGGTTTCCTCTCCTAAGTTTAAGCCTCGTTTCATTGGTCCGTATAAGATTTCTGAGGTTATCAATCCTGTGTCATTTCGTTTGTCCCTTCCTGCTTCTTTTGCCATCCATAATGTTTTCCATAGGTCGTTATTGCGGAGATACGTGGCGCCTGTGGTTCCATCCGTTGATCCTCCTGCCCCGGTGTTGGTTGAGGGGGAGTTGGAGTATGTGGTGGAGAAGATTTTGGATTCTCGTATTTCGAGACGGAAACTCCAGTACCTGGTCAAGTGGAAGGGTTATGGTCAGGAAGATAATTCCTGGGTTTTTGCCTCTGATGTTCATGCTGCCGATCTGGTTCGTGCCTTTCATTTGGCTCATCCTGGTCGGCCTGGGGGCTCTGGTGAGGGTTCGGTGACCCCTCCTCAAGGGGGGGTACTGCTGTGAATTCTGTTGTCGGGCTCCGTCCTGTGGTCATGAATGGTACTTCGGCTGGTTCTATCCATGGACCTCCTCTGGTGGCTGTGGGTGTTTCTGAGTTTCCTTCCACAGGTGACGAGGTTAATTCGTTAGCTGGCTGCTCTATTTAACTCCACTTAGATCTTTGCTCCATGCCACCTGTCAATGTTCCAGTATTGGTCTAGTTCACTCCTGGATCGTTCTTGTGACCTGTATTCCCAGCAGAAAGTAAGTGCCTGCTTGTTTTTCTCTGGTTTGCTATTTTTCTGTCCAGCTTGCTATTTTGATTGTTGTCTTGCTTGCTGGTAGCTCTGGGACGCAGAGGGAGCGGAGGGTCTTTTTGTGCCCTCTGCGTGGTCTTTTTGTAGGTTTTTGTGCTGACCGCAAAGCAACCTTTCCTATCCTCAGTCTGTTCAGTAAGTCGGGCCTCACTTTGCTAAATCTATTTAATCTCTGTGTTTGTATTTTCATCTTTACTCACAGTCATTATATGTGGGGGGCTGCCTTTTCCTTTGGGGAATTTCTCTGAGGCAAGGTAGGCTTTATTTTTCTATCTTCAGGGCTAGCTAGTTCCTTAGGCTGTGCCGAGTTGCATAGGGAGCGTTAGGAGCAATCCATGGCTATTTCTAGTGTATGTGATAGGATTAGGGATTGCGGTCAGCAGAGTTCCCACGTCCCAGAGCTCGTCCTATATTATCAGTAACTATCAGGTCATTCCGTGTGCTCTTAACCACCAGGTCCATTATTGTCCTGACCACCAGGTCATAACAAGGTCCATTTGAATAGCTAGATTGGCTGCCTCTAGAGAAACTGATATCTTATACAGAGCAAAGGAATCTTTTAAACTCTCAGAAAGCCCCTGACAAAACTGACTACAGAGAGCAAGGTCATTCCACCCAGTATCCGTAGACCACCTACAGATCTCAGAGCAATACTCCCCCACTGAAGCAGATGTAGTATAAAATCAGTCAGAGAGACACAGTCAGGGTCATCATAGATAAGACCCACAGCTTAAAAA
Source organism: Ranitomeya imitator (assembly GCF_032444005.1). Classification (NCBI taxonomy): domain Eukaryota; kingdom Metazoa; phylum Chordata; class Amphibia; order Anura; family Dendrobatidae; genus Ranitomeya; species Ranitomeya imitator. The sequence goes on along the minus strand of NC_091285.1, from coordinate 252,701,600 downwards.
ATTCAGTTTAAAATTACTTGGAATAAGATGGGAGGAAAAATGCCCAAGCCTGACGGTCACCCTGAAGGAAAGAGATTACAATCCTCATCCATTGCTCCTCCCGAGGAGTGAGGACTTAACATAAAAAAAGTCTGCAGGCCTCCCTGAAAACCATGAACTTTTCATGACCTCCAGGGAAGAGAACCTATCAAGGAAAGTGTTTTGGGGCTCCACTAGGGATAGCTATGTACCCTAAGCCTTGAGTCTATGGGTGATGCAAAGCAATTGAGGGCAAGTCTGCCACCTCCAGTCAGAGTTGTTGTAGCTGCTCTGCCAGAGCTGCCATAGGATCCATAATAGATCCAAAAAGACATGGTCAGCAATAATGTCACATAATGACAAGAAACTGTGAGCACCTACCCAATCCCTCAAACTAGGGGCACCCTAGGCTATCCCTGTCCCCCAGATTACCCCTGATGGTGGAGACCGGGTTCTCCAACCTTGCTATGCTCCTATCTTAACCCTTTTCTGATCCCTCTCCCATCCAGAGAAGCGCGAGGCCAATGTGTATTGGTAAACACTAACCAGAAAGACAGGGGAAAACAGACATGGATAAAATAAAGCTACAATCACCTAAATACACTCATTCTGTCAAGATATCCCAGTGACACAGACATTGCAGAACAATTGATCTTCAAGTCTGCTGCTCAGAAACTGCTTGTGGGATCTCGAAATACCTATACAAATCTTACCACCATCAGCAAATTTTTGTACCTGCATGGTGTATCTATGTTTTGTTTGACTCTGGGCATTGGCCTGCATTGTTGTTGTAATAGACTGTGAATATTTCAAATTTTATTTTCCTTTATTTAAGTGTTTGCTAGACATATCTATAAGTCATTGTATAACTCATGGCGACTACTAATGTTTTAAAAATGTTAGTATCTAATACATTGGGTTAAATGTTATTATTTATTATTTAGTGAATGTTACTTAATTTTAAGTTTTTTATATTTTTTTCATGCTGAAGCTATTATTATTGGAACTTTATTTGACTACACCCACTAGACTTCTTATTACAGAATTCAATAAATGTTGTCCAAAAAAGCTAAGTGTTTTTATATATATATTTCCCATATTTTTGGAGCATTGCCAACATTCTATTCAATCTGTCATTTTTGATTCTATCTTACTGCACTGTATTCATTAACCTCTGATGCAGAACTTTGTCAAATGCTTTCAGAAAATCTAATTACAACATATGATGTTCCCGGCATTTCTCTTGAGTGCAGTGAAAGCAATATTCTTGTAGATACAACATAAAACTTCAAGATGGATAATATTGTCCCTAAGTCTAACTATTAATCAAGTTTTATGCTATAAAGAAAACATTCAGATCTTTTTAAATTGATCAATCTATTCCCAATATTTTTGAAATTTACTCAAAATTAAAATTACATCAAAATTAGTATTGGGTCATTAAAGACTTAAGGTACATAATTTTGTAGCTACATTGTGTATTACAAGTCTATCCAATAATAATTTTGATGCAATATTATATATTCATAACATTCAAGTACTTTCTGCATTGTAGTGCTGTAGACCATTTGATAATTGCACCACATAAGCATAAACATTACAAATGTAATAAACAGCAAAATGTGAAATTGTGAAAGTTAGTCATAAGCTATAAATACATAAGTGTAACTACATGAATGCATTTTAGCAATAGCTCCTAACATAAACATTCAAGTATACACATGTAACAAGTCACTTTTGATCATAAGGACAGTTAACTGGGGCATACAGCAACATAAAACTTTATTTTTTTAGATAGACAGACCAATAAACACTAATCCCTCAGTTCACCATTTGCATCATTTTAAGCCACTTTACTTTTTTGTCTTGTGATATTAGTTGACATTTTTGGAGCCAAATTCAGCCAAATAATGATTCCACATGATTAGTGTTGAGCGATACATTCTGATATCCGGAAATATCGGTATCGGATTGGATCGGCCGATATCCAAAAAATATCGGATATCGCCGATACCGATACCGGAAACTAATGCAAGTCAATGAGACACAAATATCAGAATTAAAATAAACCATTTCTTTCCTTGTAGGTTAATTCTACATGAAGGAAAACAGCTGGGGGAGGTGGAGGAAACATTAAAGGCATTGAGGTTTAGCCCAATCAAATGGAATAGCAGGAATTAAATTTTTTTTTGTTTTAAGATGTTAGGAGTTACATAGATATTGACTATGTTAAGCTTTTTTATATTTGGTCAGATATTTATGTTTCGCTACTTCCATGCTCTTCACCTTCTTTTTAAATTCTCCCACAGTTTCTTCTTTATTATCCTCTTCAGGGTCATCTTCTTGGTCTTCTTCGGGGTGGTCTTCATGGTCGTCGTTTACAGGGTCAATGTCTCCGGGGTCATCGTCTCCGGGGTCGTCATCTTCTTCGGGGTGGTCTTCAGGGTCATCGTCTCCAGGGTTGTCGTCTCCGGGGTCATTGTCTCCGGGGTTGTCGCCTTCTTCGGAGTGGTCTTCAGGGTCGTCGTCTTTAGGGTCGTCGTCAGGGAGATCCAGAGTGATTACCAAAAACCATTTCAAAAAGCTTAAACTTAAAAAGGTAACAGAAGGTACAAGAAGGCTGAGGAACTGCCGAGAACCAGCTGATGGTACTGGAACCCGGATGGGTAGCCGAAGGTAAAAGAGCCAATGGAACAACCGAGGACCAGCTGACTGTACTGGAACACGGTTACTAAGCAGGAAGTACCCGTGCCAGAAAGCACTACCAAGGACCAGCAGACGTTGGTGCAACTCGAATACCGAGAAGGAGGCACCTAAGCCAAAGGCTCTGCCTGGAACCAGCTGACGGTACTGGAACCCAGGGGGACCTATTCAAGATTGACTTCCAAAGAACCAGCTAATGGTGCTGGAACTCAGATAGGCAACAGAAAGTCCACATATAAAAAATTGCAAGGCCGCGAGCCGGCCGGAGTTATCGAAAACCCACAGTCCTACATGGGGAGCTTGTCCTATTGGCACTACGGAACCAACCTTGATTGCCAGTTTCCACAGCCCACATAGGAAGCACCTAAACAGCAAGCACCATAGTCGACTAACCCGACTGCAACCCGACAGGACAACGTATTGGAGGCAAAGTGACCTTGACACTACCTGGAAACAGCTGGTATGCTGGAACCAGGCAGGGCAGTAGGGAGTACCCATGCCAAAGACGCTGCCGAGAACCAGCTGACGGTACTGGAACCCTGATGGGTAGCAGAAGGTACAACAGCCAATGAAACTACCTAGGACCCGCTGATGGTACTGGAACCCATTTACAAAGCAGGAGGTACCCGTGCCAGAAAGGACTACCAAGGACCACCAGACATTGGTGAAACTCAGATACCGAGAAGGAGACACCTAAGCCAAAGGCTCTACCTGGAACCAGCTGATGGTACTGGAACACAGGATGGGGAGCAGAAGGTACAAGAGCCAAAGACAATGCCGAGAACCAGCTGACGGTACTGGAACCCGGATGGGTAGCAGAAGGTACAAGAGCCAATGGAACTACCAAGGACCAGCTGATGGCACAGGAACCCAGTTACTAAGCAGTAGGTACCCATGCCAGAAAGCACTACCAAGGACCACCAGACATTGGTGGATCTCGGATACCGAGAAGGAGGCACCTAAGCCAAAGGCTCTGCCTGGAACCAGCTGACGCTATTGGAACCAGGATGGGGAGCAGAAGGTACAAGAGCCAAAGACACTGCCGAGAACAAGCTGACGGTACTGTAACCTGGATGGGTAGCAGAAGGTACAAGAGCCAATGGAACTACCGATGACCAGCTAATAGTACTGGAACCCAGTTACAAAGCAGTAGGTACCCGTGCAAGAAAGCACTACCAAAGACCAGCAGAAGTTGGTGGAACTCGGATACTGAGAAGGAGGCACGTAAGCCAAAGGCTCTGCCTGGAACCAACTGACGGTACTGGAATCCAGGGGGACCTATTCAAGATTGAATTCCAAAGAACCAGCCAATGGTGCTGGAACTCAGGCAGCAGAAGGTCCACATGAAAAATAAATTGCATGGCCGTGAGCAGGCCGGAGTTACCAAAAACCCACAGTCCTACATGGGGAGTTTGTCCTATTGGCACTACGGACCAGCCTTGATTGCCAGTTTCCGCAGCCAGATAGGAAGCACCTAAACTGCAAGCACCATAGAGTCGGCTAACCCGACCGCAACCCATCAGGACAACGTACTGGAGGCAAAGTGACCTTGACACTAACCAGAAACAGCTGGCGTGCTGGAACCAGGCTGGGCAGGAGGGAGTATCCGTTCCAAAGACACTGCCAAGAACCAGCTGATGGTACTGGAACCCGGATGGGTAGCACAAGGTAGAAGAGCGAATGGAACTACCAAGGACCAGCTGACAGTACAGGAACCCAGTTACTAAGCAGGAGGTACCCATGCCAGAAAGCACTACCAAGGGCCACCAGACATTGGTGGAACTTGGATACTGAGAAGGAGGCACCTAAGCCAAAGGCTCTGCCTTGAACCAGCTGACGGTACTGGAACACGGATGGGGAGCAGAAGGTACAAGAGCCAATGGAACTACCGAGGACCAGATGATGGTACTGGAACCCGGTTACTAACTAGGAGGTACCATGCCAGAAAGCACTACCAAGGACCAGCAGACGTTGGTGGAACTTGGATACCGAGAAGGAGGCACCTAAGCCAAAGACTCTGCCTGGAACCAGCTGACGGTGCTGGAACCAGGGGGACCTATTCAAGATTGACTTCCAAAGAACCAGCTAATGGTGCTGGAACTCAGATAGGCAGCAGAATGTCCACATGAAAAAAATTCAAGGCCACGAGCTGGCCGGAGTTACCAAAAACCCACAGTCCTACAGGGGGAGCTTGTCCTATTGGCACTATGGAACCAGCCTTGAATGCCAGTTCCCGCAGCCCACATAGGAAGCACCTAAACTGCAGGCACCATAGAGTCGGCTAACCCGACCGCAACCCGACAGGACAACGTATTGGAGGCAAAGTGACCTTGACACTACCCGGAAACAGCTGGCGTGCTGGAACCTGGCTGGGCAGGAGGGAGTACCCATGCCAAAGACACTTCTGAGCAGCAACTGGCAGTGTTGGAGCCCAGGGATTACAGGAGAAACAGAGTGTAGGCTGAGGCCTAATTGGAGGCAGTTTAATATCTGTAGTAGTGTGAATGTTTAGGAAGCAGGAGAAATTGCTGCACAAACAGCAGGGGATCAGCGGACGTTACTGAACCACAGTAACACTGGAGCTGGTGTTGACTGTGCAGATGGCACTTCTGAGCAGCAACTGGCGGTGTTGGAGCCCAGGGATTACAGGAGAAACAGAGTGTAGGCTGAGGCTCAGGGGATCAGCAGACATTACTGAACACCGATAATACACTAGCAGCAGGGCAAGCCAGCACCTCCAATGTATACTGGCTAAGCTCTGGCCATGTATCCAGCTTAGAAACCCAAAACTTGAAGGTAGAAGAGCTGTCTGGGAGTAGACTGAGAGGGCAAGACATGTAGTCTGTCACCATCTGACGGAAACGTTGCCTCCTGCTGACTTGAGCCGTCTGTGATGGTGTAGACATTTGTGGATGGCACACAAAACTTTGCCACATTTGGGCCATACTGGTCTTGCCTTGTGCTGAGGCACTGCTTCTGCTCCCTCTTTGTGCAGAGCTTCCTCCACTGCCTCAACACACTGAGCTGCTTTGTAAAGCACTAGCAGCACTGCTCTCGGTTGGAATGGAGAACATGATGGAATGCACCAGTGTGTCTTGGTTCTCCCGCATTTTACGCTCCCGGTATGTTAACTCCCTCCTCTAGGTAGATGTCTTCCTCCTCCATTGACTCCTCCTCATCCTCCTCAAAAAGTGTCCCCTGCTTAGGCCTTTGTGAGGAACCACGTTGCGCAGACTGTACAGAAGCAGATGGCATTTGTGACTCCTCATCCTCCACCTCTTCCACAACCTCTTCCCTTAGCGCTTGCAGTGTTTTTTCAAGCAGGCAGATAAGGAGGATAGTCATGCTGACTAGTGCATCATCTGCATTCGCCATCCACGTGGAATCATCGAAGGCATGTAAAACCTGGCAGATGTACTTCATAGTGGCCCACTCAGTGGTGGTGAAGTCTGAAGCAGCTGGTATTCCATTACTGCTGCCTGCTGCTCATAAAACATCTCCAACATATGTAACGTTGAATTCCACCTGGTGGATAGGTCACATATAATGCAATGTTCCGGTGGCACATGCTCAGCGGAGACATCTGTCCTTGCGTCTGGCTCAGTCTCAGGCTGCCGTCACACGAGCAGTATTTGGTCAGTATTTAACATCAGTATTTGTAAGCCAAAACCAGGAGTGGGTGATAAATGCAGAAGTGGTGCATATGTTTCTATTATACTTTTCCTCTAATTGTTACACTCCTGGTTTTGGCTTACAAATACTGATGTAAAATACTGATCAAATACTGCTAGTGTGACGGCAGCCTCACTCTGTGCTTAGGTTTGCTGTTGCTTTTCCAGCTTTTGCCATTAAAGCCAGTGCTGGACAGCAGCGAGCGGATGCTTTTGGGACTAAGTCCTGCTTTTTCCCTTCTGAGCATGCCCAGGGTGAGATTTCCTGTTGGAGATCGAGGGTCAAATGCTCAGATGCTGCCCATTGGTCCTCCTGGCAGGTCATGAAGGTGCTAACTTCTGTGGCAGCTTCCCATTGGTCCTTTATTGGAAGGTCCTGAACGTGCTGCAGCTATATAAGCTTCGCATGACCGCACGGCCATGCGCTAGTGTACAATTGTATACGTGTGTTTGTTGTGAGTGCAAGTAGTTCATTAAATACCCCTACCCTATTGTATGACTGTTTGCGTAAGGAGTATGGCTGCTACCTAGCGCCTGACTAACCACTCAACGTGTTACACACGAATCAGCGTCTATAGCTGTGACTGCCAGTGTGGCGCCATGCGCCAGTAGTGCGCTTCCTAACCCACGTGCGGGTGCTTAGTGGTGTCTGCCAGCACGGCACAGTTCGCACTTCGGTGCTCTAACTATACCTAACACACCCAGTTGCGGTGTTGTGCGCAAGTAGTCTGTACGGACTTCAACCCTGAATCTTGGGATTGAGTTCGCTGACTCCTTGCTTGCACTCATTAGTGCGGTATTGTGGACCTGTGGCTTTACAGGGTTCACTTCCACCGCCATAGAGCGCTGCCATTTACTAGCAGCAGGTTTTCACCTGCACGGTGGACCCCGGACTGCGAACGCACCAATATTATTTCACCTTATACTTAGCGCGTTCCGCCAGTCCTAACAGAACATTAGCGCCAGGGTCTGGCTAGTAAATGGCGGACATTCAGCAATCTTTGCGGTATATCCAGCAGCTGGAGGGTAGGTTGGCGTCTCTCGAGAGCTCAACCTCAGCTGTAGATGTTACCGCAGTTGCTGTACAGGCAGCTAGTGTGGCTGCAGCTACCTTGTCCACTACCACCCCTGTTCCGACATTATCTTGCCTCCCGCTGCCAGAAAAATTTTCTGGAGATAGCAAATCTTGTAGGGGATTCGTGAGTCAGTGCTCTATTCACCTCGAGCTCCTGGCTGCACGTTTTCCCACGGAGCGGGCTAAGGTGGGATTTATTGTGTCTCTCTTGTCGGACAGGGCGTTGGAATGGGCTACGCTGCTGTGGGAGCGTGGCGATCATGTGGTGCAGAGTGCTCCGCTGTTCCTGAGCACTCTGAAGCAGGTCTTTTTAGGACCTCAAGTCACCCATGACACGGCGCTCCAACTGCTGGCACTAACTCAGGGTCATTCCTTGGTCAGCCATTTTTCCGTCCGCTTTCGTACTTTAGCTTCTGAGCTGGAGTGGTCGGATAAAGCCCTTATCCCCATATTTTGGAGGGACCTGGCTGATCATGTTAAGGACGCTCTGGCCACTAGGGAGATTCCTGCCACACTGGAGGAGTTAATAACTGTCTCTACTCGAATTGACCTCCGTTTTAACGAGCGGAGGTTAGAGCGAGCCCAGTATAGGCAGAGGTTTCGGCTGGCTCCCACCTTCGCCAAACCTCTGGATTCTCCGGTCCAGGTTCCTGAGTACCATGAGACCATGGAAGTGTCACGAGCGGGATCTAAGTCCCGGACCGCTTGTGCACTCCAGGTCCGTCATGCTTGCCAGCAGTCAGGACATCTTGCCACCAGATGTCCCCAGCGGTCGAGGAAACGTCAGCATCTAGTGATAGTAGGTGGAGGTACACTAGACATGGCGACGTTTGCCTCCAAATTGTCCTTTAAGGGGACAATTATTATAGGCTCATCCTCCCACTCGGTAGAGCTCTGCGTGGATTCTGGGGCGGAGGGCAATTTTATGTCTTCTGCCTTCACGCAATACCCCTGGTTATGCTAGCTCAACCAGTAATGGTATGAGTGGTGAATGGGTCGACACTGCCCTCAAAGATAACACAACAGACCATCCCTTTTACTCTGTCCATGTCGCCATCCCATCAGGAGATTATATCTCTGCTCGTCATTCCTGAGGGAATTGATGAGGTCCTATTGGGGATACCTTGGCTATGGTACCACTCTCCTCACATCGAGTGGTCCTCAGGCAGAATTCTGGGATGGGGTGAATCTTGTGGGGGTAGGTGTCAGAGGGAGTGTGTTCAGGTTGCTACTACAGAGGTACCCGCAGATCTATCCTCTCTCCCCAAGCAATATTGGTCTTATGCAGATGTGCTCTCCAAAAAGGCGGTGGAGAACCTTCCGCCCCATCGTCCCTATGACTGTCCTATTGATCTCCTGCCTGGTGCTGAGCCTCCCTGGGGTCGAGTCTATCCGTTATCTCTCCCGGAGACAGAGGCAATGTCTCAGTACATTCAAGAGAATCTGGCAAGAGGGTTCATCAGGAAGTCAGTGTCACCTGCTAGGGCAGGGTTCTTTTTCGTGCAGAAGAAGAAAGGGGAACTACGTCCATGCATAGACTACAGGGGTCTTAACGCCATCACCGTTAAGAATAAGTATCCTTTGCCCTTGATATCTGAGCTCTTCGATAGGCTTCGGGGAGCAAGGGTGTTTACTAAACTAGATCTGCGGGGTGCTTACAACCTGATTCGCATCCGTGAGGGGGACGAATGGAAAACGGCGTTTAACACCAGAGATGGGCACTATGAGTATCTGGTGATGTCCTTCGGGCTCTGTAATGCCCCAGCCGTTTTCCAAGACTTTGTCAACGACATCTTCCGGGATATGCTTTCCACCTCGGTCGTAGTCTGTCTGGATGATATTCTCATCTTTTCTCCAGATATTGACTCCCACTGGAGAGATGTTGGCAGAGTCTTCGACCTCCTACGGGCAAACTCTCTTTATGCAAAGTTGGAGAAGTGTATGTTTGAGCAGGAGTCTTTACCTTTCCTGGGCTATATCATCCCCGCCCAGGGATTGGCCATGGATCCTGCCAAATTACAGGCTGTGATGGACTGGCAAGAGCCCCATTCTCTTAAGGCGGTGCAGCGTTTTATGTGGTTCATTAATTATTACCGCCAGTTCATTCCCCACTTCTCAACTTTGGTAGCTCCCTTGGTAACCCTCACCAAGAAAGGAACAAATCCCAAATTGTGGTCTGAAGAGGTCTCCAGGACCTTTTCTTCTATTAAGTCTCATTTTGCTAGCGCTCCCATTCTACATCGTCCCGATGTGGATAAGCCGTTTATAATGGAGGTGGATGCCTCTTCCGTTGGTGCAGGAGCAGTCCTCTTCCAAAAGGATGATCAAGGTCGGAAGCATCCTTGATTCTTCTTCTCCAAGACCTACACACCAGTGGAGAGGAATTATTCCATCGGGGACAGGGAGTTGCTAGCAATGAAGTTAGCCTTTTCGGAGTGGAGACATCTCTTAGAGGGGGCTCGTTTTCCCTTTCAAGTCTTCACTGACCACAAAAATTAGCTATATTTGCAAACAGCCCAGCAGCTAAATTCTCGCCAGGCCAGATGATCCTTGTTCTTCTCTCGGTTCCACTTCACCCTCCATTTTCTCGCTGGGGAGAAGAACATTCGTGCTGATGCCCTATCTCGCTCTGTTGTATCATCTGAGGAGGAGGAAGGAGAGCCTCGGCTTATTGTTCCTTCTGAGAGCCTGAGAACCGTAGCTCCGGTGTCGCTAGAGTCTGTGCCTCCGGGCAAGACTTTCGTACCCATAAATTTGTGACCGGAAGATCTCTCTTGGGCTCATTCGTCCAGGGTGGGTGGACACTTTGGGACAGCATCTGAGCTGCTGGCGAGGACGTACTGGTGGCCGCATATGCTCCGAGATGTCAGAGATTATGTTCTGGCGTGTGTCTCCTGTGCCAAAAATAAGTCTCCTCGACAATGGCCAGCTGGCTTGCTCCATCCCTTGCCGGAGGCAGACAGGCCCTGGGATATGGTGGGGATGGACTATGAAGTGGGTTTGCCCAAGTCTCGTGCCTGTACCATCATTTGGGTTATTACTGATCATTTCCCGAAAATGGTGCATTTGGTGCCACTTCCACGGTTACCTTCTGCACGGGCCTTGGCAGTGTTGTTCATAAAACACATCTTCCGCCTACACGGCATGCCAGACAAAATTGTCAGTGATCGGGGTCCCCAGTTTGCGTCTCGGTTCTGGAGAGAGCTGTGTCGTCTTCTCAGCATTGAGTTAAATCTCTCTTCCGCATATCATCCCGAGATGAATGGGTTGGTAGAGAGGGCCAATCAGATTCTGGTCACATATTTACGTCATTTTGTTTCTGCCAGGCAGGATGACTGGGCATCCTTGTTACCATGGGCAAAATTTGCTCTTAACAACGCTGTAGCCGACTCCACCGGTCAGACTCCTTTCCTCCTAATTACGGCCAACATCCGCGGGTTCCTGTTCCTATGCCCGTGTCCTCTGCTGACTCCAGGGTGGCAGACTGGGCAGTGGAAGCACGGGACATTTGGGACCGCACTCAGGATGCCATTCGGGCCTCCAAGGAGAGAATGAGGTCCTCCGACGATGCACATAGGCGCCCTGCCCCGACCTTTGCTCCTGGCGATTTGGTGTGGCTCTCTGCCCGTAACATCAGGCTGCGTGTAGAGTCCACTAAGTTTGCACCTCGCTACTTGGGTCCCTTCAAGGTCCTCGAACAGGTTAATCCTGTGGTCTACTGTCTAGCCCTTCCTCCATGCCTAGGTATCACCGACACCTTTCATGTGTCCCTCCTTAAGCCCGTATACATGTCCCGGTTTTTTGAGTCATCTGCTGGGACATCGGGTTCGTCTACGGATGATTACGAGGTAAATTCCATTCTGGGGTACAAGGTGGTACGTGGCAAAAAATGTTATCTGGTGGATTGGAATGGCTGTGGTCCTGAGGACAGGTCTTGGGAGCCTGCTGAGCAAATTCGGGCTCCGCAACTCATTGCTGCCTTCGAGTGTAGCGAGGTCCAAGGAGGGGTGGGCCCTAGAAGGGGGAGTAATGTTAGGGGTCGAGTTCCCGCTTCTGCACAGGAGGAATCTTGGGCCGTTTCTGCTGCAGCCTCTCATTCTTCTCCTACCGCAGTGGCAGCTGCTCAGCAGAGACGTCGGTCCTTGCGTCTTGCTCAGTCTCACTTCTGTGTTTAGGCTTGCTGTTGCTTTTCCAGCTTTTGCCATTAAAGCCAAGGTTGGGCAGCAGCGAGCGGATGCTTTTGGGACTAAGTCCTGCTTTTTCCCTTCTGAGCATGCCCAGGGTGAGATCTCCTGTTGGAGATCAAGGGTCAAATGCTCAGATGCTGCAGCGGTTCCCATTGGTCCTCCTGGCAGGTCCCGAAGGTGCTAACTTCTGTGGCAGCTTCCCATTGGTCCTCTATTGGAAGGTCCTAAACATGCTGCAGCTATATAAGCTTCGCATGACCGCACGGCCATGCGCTAGTGTACAATTATATACGTGTGTTTGTTGTGAGTGCAAGTCGTTCATTAAATACCCCTACCCTATTGTATGACTGTTCGCTTAAGGAGTATGGCTGCTACCTAGCGCCCGACTAATCACTCAACGTGTTACACACGAATCAGCGTCTATAGCTGTGACCGCCAGTGCGGCGCCACGTGCCAGTAGTTCCTAACCCACGTGCGGGTGCTTAGTGGTGTCTGCCAGCACGGCACAGTTCGCACTTCGGTGCTCTAACTATACCTAACACACCCAGTTGCGGTGTTGTGCGCAAGTAGTCTGTACGGACTTCAACCCTGAGTCTTGGGATTGAGTTAGCTGACTCCTTGCTTGCACTCATTAGTGCGGTATTGCGGACCTGTGGCTTTACAGGGTTCGCTTCCACCGCCATATAGCGCTGCCATTTACTAGCAGCAGGTTTTCACCTGCAGGGTGGACCAGGGACTGCGAACGCACCAATATTATTTCACCTTATACTTGGTGCATTCCGCCTATCCTAAAAAGGAGTCAATGTGTACAGACTGGATTCCTGCAATCCTTGGAGTTGGCAGAACACGTACAGCGCCACTCTCAAGATCTATACCTGGCTCCACAACATTTACCCAATGGGCAGTGAGGGAAAGGTATCGTCCCTGTCCATGGTGACTGGTCCTTGCATCGGTGGTCAGGTGGACCTTGCTTCCGATGGCGTTTAGTAGTGCATGTTTAATGTTTCCCTCCACATGCTTTGGCAGGGCAGGGGCGGCTTGCCTGTTGAAACAAAAGCAGCTGGACACGTTGTATTGTGGGACTGCCAATGCCATGAAGTTACAGAAGGTGTCAGTCTCCACCAGCCTGAATGAGAGCATTTCAAGGGACAGCAGTTTTGCAATGCCAGCATTCAGAGCCTGTGCTCGGGGGTGGTTGGCCGAGAATGGCCACCTTTTCTCCCATGCCTGTGCTACCAATGGCTGTAGACTGGCCTGAGAGTGTGAGGATGACAGTGAACATGGTGCTGTGGGTGGAATTACACTGGGTATCTGTACAACAGTGCCAGAGGTTCTTCTATGGCGATCCTGTGAGGAAGCTGAACCAGCTGTGTGTGAGCTGGAGGAAGAGGCTTCAACATGAGCTGAAGAGGTGATAGGTGGTGCTGTAGGTTGGCCTAGGTCTTCAGTGTGTTTTTGTAACTCCACCACGTGCTTGGTCCGCACATGTTTCCACATATTTGTGGTATTGAGGTTGCTGACACTTTTCCCTCTTTTCACTTTCTGATTACACAGCTTGCATTTGACAAAGCAAATGTCATCTGCAACTGTGTCAAAAAAGGACCAGGCACTGCAAGTCTTGGGAGCGCCCGTTTTGCGTTTTGGAAGCAGCCTGCTCCTAATGGGTGCCGAAGTGGAGGCTACAGGCCACCCAGTCTGCCCCCTCCCTCTCCCTCCTTTTTGGGCCGTTCGGGGAATCTCTTCCTCAGAGCTGCTTCCACCACCTTCCTGTACCTCATGCCATGATGGGTCAAGGACCTCATCATCTACACTACCCTCTTCCAACAACTGCTTCTCCTGGGTAGTCTCAGCAGCACAGTACGCACCAGAAAGTGGCACCTGAGTCTCATCATCAGATGCGTACTGAGGTGTGCTGACCGTAGGCACTGGCCCACCCGCCTCTTCAGATTCAGAGAGACAAAGCAGTTGCGCATCACTGCATACTGCCTCTTCTTCCATTTCTCGAATGCTGCTTGGCTGGCCCCCTCTTTCTAAGCCAAGAGATTCAGAGAACAGAAGTAGAGATGGCTCCTGTCCTGGGCTCTCTGACTGCCAGGGCAATTTGGCAGGTGGTGAAGAGACAGATGGGTGCTCTTCTGTGCTCTGGACCTGAGAGGATGTGGCACTAATCGAAGTCGATGCGTTAGCTGCCATCCATCTGACAACAGCTTCAATTTGTTCATCCCGCAGCACTGGGGTATGGTGAGCTCCTACAAAGCTGCGCATAAAGGACTGTTCCCTGGTAAAACTGGGGGATGCTGAGTCACTTGTGCCCACAGCAGGCACATAATCCCCACTTCCTCTCCCTGTAGAAACTTCACACCCACGATCACGTGCCTTACTCCCTCCCTTCTTCATCTTGGTAGACTGATAAAGATAGGCAGAAAAGTACTAAGGGCTTAGTGTGCTTATTCCTGAACAGCTGCTAACAGGTATAAGAAACAGAAAAAGATACGAAACCGCGCTTGAGGGGATGAGGACTATAGAGCATAAGTGAATGGCCTACCTGTACAATAGTAAAATGCCTAAATGGAGAAAAACAAAAGGGGAAATGAAATGTGTGTATGTTCCTGCTGCTGAGGGTAAACCCTTCAGTGTAGCCCTGGTGTGTTTCTTTTCTATAGGTATAAGAAACACTAATTTTATAAAGTGTGGACTAGACTTTAAAATGAGCTAATGTGTCCTACACAACTATAAAGTGGAGTGTTTGGTGAGCGTTATTTAGGTTTTTTTGGGGTGAAAAAAAATGGATGTGCCCAAAGATGTAAAACCAATAGTATCACAAACTTTTTGCAGCTATTACAATGCAGGAAGGTAATCTACAATGCAATAGATGAGGCTCAAAAAAATAGGCTAATACTAATCTGGCTGGGGCTGCAGAGCACAAGGCTGCAGAAAGGCTCCTCTATCTACTCCTATATAGTGCACGCAATCTAGCTGGATACGGATGGAAACACACCACTAATAGGAGAAATCAGGAAAAATGAGCTGCACTAATGAAAAAAAAGACAATGTATGAGGCAGTGACGCACGCTGAGTGGACTACAACCAGATGTGGCTGCAGAATACACTGCAGCGAGAGCTGCACTCACACACACAGACCTTCCAGACAGCCGTGAACTGTGCTTCAAGGCTGCAGAAAAGCTCCTCTATCTACTCCTATATAGTGTTTGCACGCTATATAACTGGATACGGATGGAAACACACTAATAGGAGAAATCAGCAAAAATGTGCAGCAGCCCAAATGCAAAAAAGGACAATGTAACAGTATGAGGCAGTGACACATGCCGAGGGCACTACAACCAGATGTGGCTGCAGAACACACTGCAGCATGAGCTGCACTCACACACACAGAGACCTTGCAGACAGCTGTGAACAGCGCTGCAAGGCAAAAAAAAGCTTCTCACACAGCGGTTGCTACAGTAGCCTGGTAGCCTCAGTCAGAACAGCAACGTCCTGTCCCTAACTGAATTCACAGCAGAGTGAACCCAAAATGGCGGCGGCGGCTTTTATAGTGCATCATGACATCATTTCAGCAGCCAATCACAGCCATGCCAATAGTTACATGCCTAACATGCATAACAGGATGTGCCCACACTTCTTAGGATTCCTCTTTGGCTGAATTAAGTCAAACTGGCTCATAGCATTATGGGAACTTCCGATTCTGGTATTCGATATTGCAAAAGTATCAGAACTCAGTATCGGAACTCCGATACTGCGAATATCGGCCGATACCCGATATTTGCAGTATCGGAATGCTCAACATTACACGTGATTCCTGAATTTGGTGCAAACTCAAAAATGCAATTTCTGCCCATCTGGAACTCATAAAGTCCATACAATTACAAAATTTAAAATAATGTTGAGTATGTTTTGTTTTTTAGACTATTTTGATTTTTATATATTTATCTATTTTAGGCTGGTTTCACATTTGCGTTTTTTGGCGCTGCGTTTTAGCGCAAAAAAAGCATGCATTTTTTTCCTATATTTAACATTAAAAACGCATGCTTTTTTTTGTATGCATTTTGCCGCGTTTGTCAACACATGCGTCGTTTCTCTGCTTGCGTTTTATTGCAGAAATGCAACATGTCGTAATTTCTAGAGGCGTTTTTTTGCCGCAAAAAAAGTATTGCTGTCTATGTATACGCATGAGTTTTTAGCACATACATTTAGTTGCGTTTTTAACCCCTTCCCAACCCATGACGCCACGTAGGCGTCATGAAAGTCGGTGCCAATCCGACCCATGACGCCTATGTGGCGTCATGGAAAGATCGCGTCCCTGCAGGCCGGGTGAAAGGGTTAACTCACATTTCACCCGATCTGCAGGGACAGGGGGAGTGGTAGTTTAGCCCAGGGGGGGTGGCTTCACCCCCCCGTGGCTACGATCGCTCTGATTGGCTGTTGAAAGTGAAACTGCCAATCAGAGCGATTTGTAATATTTCACCTATTATAACGGGTGAAATATTACAATCCAGCCATGGCCGATGCTGCAATATCATCGGCCATGGCTGGAAATACTAATGTGCCCCCACCCCACCGATCGCCCCCCCTGCCCTCCGATCTGGCCGGTACACTGCTCCGGCTCCCCTCCGTCCTGTGCTCCGGCTCCCCCCGTGCTTTTGTCTGCTCACCCCCGTGCTCCAATCACCCCCCCGTGCTCCAATCACCCCCCCTGCACTCCGATCCACCCCCCCCGTGCTCCATTCCTCCCCCCGTGCTCCGTTCCACCCCCCGTGCTCCGTTCCACCCCCCCGGTGCTCCGTTCCACCCCTCCCGCGTTCCGATCAACCACCCCCGTGCTCCGATCCCCCCCCCGTGCTCCCCCCACCCCATCATACTTACCGGTCCTGCCGGGGTCCGTCCGTCTTCTCCCTGGGCGCCGCCATCTTCCAAAATGGCGGGCGCATTCGCAGTGCGCCCGCCGAATCTGCCGGCCGGCAGATTCGTTCAAAGTGCATTTTGATCACTGAGATATAATCTATCTCAGTGATCAAAATAAAAAAAATAATAAATGACCCTCCCCCCTTTGTCACCCCCATAGGTAGGGACAATAAAAAAATAAAGAATTTTTTTTTTCCACTAATGTTAGAATAGGGTTAGGGCTAGGGTTAGGGGTAGGGTTAGGGGTAGGGGTAGGGTTAGGGTTAGGGGTAGGGGTAGGGTTAGGGGTAGGGTTAGGGTTAGGGTTAGGGGTAGGGGTAGGGTTAGGGCTAGGGTTAGGGTTTCGGTATGTGCACACGTATTCTGGTCCTCTGCGGATTTTTCCGCTGCGGATTTCATAAATCCGCAGTGCTAAACCGCTGCGGATTTATGGCGGATTTACCGTGTTTTTTCTGCGCATTTCACTGCGCGGAATCCGCACAAAGAAGTTACATGCTGCGGAATGTAAACCGCTGCGTTTCCGTGCAGTTTTTCCGCAGCATGTGTACAGCGATTTTTTTTTCCCATAGGTTTACATTGAACTGTAAACTCATGGGAAACTGATGCGGATCCGCAGCGTTTTCCGCAGCGTGTGCACATACCTTTAGAATTAGGCTATGTGCACACGGTGCGGATTTGGCTGTGGATCCGCAGCGGATTGGCCGCTGCGGATTCGTAGCAGTTTTCCATCAGGTTTACAGTACCATGTAAACCTATGGAAAACCAAATCCGCTGTGCCCATGGTGCGGAAAATACCACGCGGAAACGCTGCGTTGTATTTTCCGCAGCATGTCAATTCTTTGTGCGGATTCCGCAGCGTTTTACACCTGTTCCTCAATAGGAATCCGCAGGTGAAATCCGCACAAAAAACACTGGACATCCGCGGAAAATCCGCAGGTAAAACGCAGTGCCTTTTACCCGCGTATTTTTCAAAAATGATGCTGAAAAATCTCACACGAATCCGCAACGTGGGCACATAGCCTTAGGGTTAGGGTTGGAATTAGGGTTGTGGTTAGGGTTAGGGGTGTGTTGGGGTTAGGGTTGTGGTTAGGGGTATGTTGGGGTTAGGATTGTGATTAGGGTTATGGCTACAGTTGGGATTAGGGTTAGGGGTGTGGGGGGGTTAGTGTTGGAGGTAGAATTGAGGGGTTTCCACTGTTTAGGCACATCAGGGGTCTCCAAACGCAACATGGCGCCACCATTGATTCCAGCCAATCTTGTATTCAAAAAGTCAAATGGTGCTCCCTCACTTCCGAGCCCCGACGTGTGCCCAAACAGTGGTTTACCCCCACATATGGGGTACCAGCATACTCAGGACAAACTGCGCAACAATTACTGGGGTCCAATTTCTCCTGTAACCCTTGGGAAAATAAAAAATTCTGGGCTTATTAATTATTTTTGAGGAAAGAAAATGTATTTATTATTTTCACGGCTCTGTATTATAAACTTCTGTGAAGCACTTGGGGGTTCAAAGTGCTCACCACACATCTAGATAAGTTCCTCGGGGGGTCTAGTTTCTAAAATGGGGTCACTTGTGGGGGGTTTCTACTGTTTAGGCACACCAGGGGCTCTGCAAACGCAATGTGATGCCCGACGACCATTCCATCAAAGTCTGCATTTCAAAAGTCACTACTTCCCTTCTGAGCCCCGACGTGTGCCCAAACAGTGGTTTACCCCCACATATGGGGTATCAGCGTACTCAGGAGAAACTGGACAACAACTTTTGGGGTGAAATTTCTCCTGTTACCCTTGGGAAAATAAAAAATTGCAGGCTAAAAGATCATTTTTGAGAAAATAATTTTTTTTTTTTATTTTCATGGTTCTGCGTTCTAAACTTCTGTGAAGCACTTGGGGGTTTAAAGTGCTCAATATGCATCTAAATAAGTTCCTTGGGGGTCTAGTTTCCAAAATGGGGTCACTTGTGGGGGATCTCCAATGTTTAGGCATACAGGGGCTCTCCAAACGTGACATGGTGTCCGCTAATGATTGGAGCTAATTTTCCATTTAAAAAGCCAAATGGCGTGCTTTCCCTTCCGAGCCCTGCCGTGCGCCCAAACAGTGGTTTACCCCCACATATGGGGTATCAGCGTACTCAGGACAAACTGGACAAGAACATTTGGGGTCCAATTTCTCCTATTACCCTTGGCAAAATAGGAAATTCCAGGCTAAAATATCATTTTTGAGGAAAGAAAAATTATTTTTTATTTTCATGGCTCTGCGTTATAAAGTTCTGTGAAGCACCTGGGGGGTTTAAAGTGCTCAATATGCATCTAGATAAGTTCCTTGGGGGGTCTAGTTTCCAAAATAGGGTCACTTGTGGGGGAGCTCCAATGTTTAGGCACACAGGGGCTCCCCAAACAGTGGTTTACCCCCACATATGAGGTATCGGCGTACTCGGGAGAAATTGCCCAACAAATTTTATGATCCATTTTATCCTATTGCCCATGTGAAAATGAAAAAATTGAGGCAAAAAATTTTTTGGGGTGAAAAAAAAGTACTTTTTCATTTTTACAGATCAATTTGTGAAGCACTTGAGGGTTTAAAGTGCTCACTAGGCATCTAGATAAGTTCCTTGGGGGGGTCTAGTTTCCAAAATGGGGTCACTTGTGGGGGAGCTCCAATGTTTAGGCACACAGGGGCTCTCCAAACGCGACATGGTGTCCGCTAACGATGGAGATAATTTTTCATTCAAAAAGTCAAATGGCACTCCTTCCCTTCCGAGCCTTACCATGTGCCCAAACAGTGGTTTACCCCCACATGTGAAGTATCGGTGTACTCAGGAGAAATTGCCCAACAAATTTTAGGATCCATTTTATCCTGTTGCTCATGTGAAAATGAAAAAATTGAGGCTAAAAGAATTTTTTTGTGAAAAAAAAGTACTTTTTCATTTTTACGGATCAATTTGTGAAGCACCTGGGGGTTCAAAGTGCTCACTATGCATCTAGATAAGTTCCTTGGGGCGTCTAGTTTCTAAAATGGGGTCACTTGTGGGGGAGCTCCAATTTTTAGGCACACGGGGGCTCTCCAAACGTGACATGGTGTCCGCTAAAGAGTGCAGCCAATTTTTCATTCAAAAAGTCAAATGGCGCTCCTTCCCTTCCAAGCCCTGCCGTGCGTCAAAACAGTGGTTTACCCCCACATATGAGGTATCAGTGTACTCAGGACAAATTGGACAACAACTTTCGTGGTTCAGTTTCTCTTTTTACCATTGGGAAAATAAAAAAATTGTTGCTAAAAGATAATTTTTGTGACTAAAAAGTTAAATGTTCATTTTTTCCTTCCATGTTGCTTCTGCTGCTGTGAAGCACCTGAAGGGTTAATAAACTTCTGGAATGTGGTTTTGAGTACCTTGAGGGGTGCGTTTTTTAGAATGGTGTCACTTTTGGGTATTTTCAGCCATATAGACCCCTCAAACTGACTTCAAATGTGAGGTGGTCCCTAAAAAAATGGTTTTGTAAATTTCGTTGTAAAAATGAGAAATCGCTGGTCAAATTTTAACCCTTATAACTTCCCAGCAAAAAAAAATTTTGTTTCCAAAATTGTGCTGATGTAAAGTATACATATGGGAAATGTTATTTATTAACTATTTTGTGTCACATAACTCTCTGGTTTAATAGAATAAAAATTCAAAATGTGAAAATTGCAAAATTTTCAAAATTTTCGCCAAATTTCCATTTTTATCACAAATAAACGCAGAATTTATTGACCTAAATTTACCACTAACATGAAGCCCAATATGTCTCGAGAAAACAGTCTCAGAATCGCTAGGATCCGTTGAAGCGTTCCCGAGTTATTACCTCATAAAGGGACACTGGTCAGAATTGCAAAAAACGGCAAGGTCTTTAAGGTCAAAATAGGCTGGGTCATGAAGGGGTTAAACGCATGCATTTCCATAGAAAAAAACAAGTCTACACACTGATAAGCCACCAACCACCATTAAGGTGATAAAGGAATCCAAACCCTATCCCTAATCCTAACCCTAACCCTAGGGATCCAAACCCTAACCCTAACCCTAATCCTAACCTTAACCCTAACCCTAGGGATCTAAACCCTAAACCTAACCCCCCACCATCAAGGTGATAAAGGGATCCTAACCCTAACCCTAACCCTAGCTATTTCTAGTGGGTTTTCTAGTTGATTTTGATGATTGGCAGCTGTCACACACTTCTCATCATGCGTTTCAAAAACGCAAATGCAGGAAAAAAACGCATGTAAACGCATCTAAAAAATGCAGTGTTTGCACGCATTTGCATGCATTTGTTTCACCACCTCCGTTTGCGTTTTTAACGCTGAGTTTTTAAATGCAAATGTGAAACCAGCCTTACTCATTTATATAGCACCATTAATTCCACAGTGCTTTTGCAAACATTATTGGCACTGTCCCCATAGGGGCCCACAATCTAGAATCCCTATCAGTATATCTATGGAATGTGGGAAGAAACCGGAGTACCCGGAGGAAGCCCAAACACGGGGAGAACATACAAACTTCTTGCTGATGTTGTCCTTGGTGGGATCTATTTTTTTATATTTTGTACCTTTATGATGTATCCTAGTATGTGTTTAAGAGTTAAGAGACAAATTGAATTTCGAGCCCCGGTATAGACATAGTCTTACAGAATCAATGAAAAAATCAAATTTAGGCCATGTTCACACAGTGCGTTTTTTACCGCGGAACCGCGGCGGTTTTGCCGCTGCGGTTCCGCAGCTGTTTTCCATGCAGGGTACAGTACACTGTACCCTATGGAAAACAGGACACACTGTGCACATGGTCCGGAAATTGTAAAAAAAAAGACGCGCTGAATAGCTCCCGGAAAAAAGAAGGAGCATGTCAATTCTTCTTCCTGAACCGCAGCGGTTCTGCACCCATAGACCTCCATTGTGAGGTCAAAATCGCAGTAAAACCCGCAGATCAAAAATATATCTGCGGGTTTTACTGCGATTTGATGTGCAGAACCGCTGCAGCAGGAAGTGCGGGGGAGCGGGCGGAAGTGCGTGGGCGGAGTGTGGCTGCCCCCCCGTGCTCCGATCCCGCCCCCCCGTGCTCCGATGCCCCCCCCCGTGCTCCGATGCCCCCCCCCCAGTGCTCCGATGCCCCCCCCGTGCCCTAATCTCCCCCCCTTATACTTACCCGGCGTCCCGGTGTCCGTCCGGCCGTCTTCTCCCTGGGCGCCGCCATCTTGCAAAATGGCGGGCGCATGCGCAGTGCGCCCGCCGAATCTGCCGGCCGGCAGATTCGCTCCAAAGTGCATTTTGATCACTGAGATATAACCTATCTCAGTGATCAAAATAAAAAAATAGTAAATGACACCCCCCCACTTTGTCACCCCCATTGGTAGGGACAATAAAAAAAATTAAGAATTTTTTTTTTTTTTTCACTAAGGTTAGAATAGGGTTAGGGTTAGGGGTAGGGTTAGGGGTAGGGTTAGGGGTAGGGTTAGGGGTAGGGTTAGGGTTAGGGTTAGGGGTAGGGTTAGGGGTAGGGGTAGGGTTAGGGTTAGGGGTAGGGTTAGGGGTAGGGTTAGGGGTAGGGTTAGGGGTAGGGTTAGGGGTAGGGTTAGGGTTAGGGTTAGGGTTAGGGGTAGGGTTAGGGGTAGGGTTAGGCATTTTCAGCCATTTTAGCCCTAAAAAGCTTCCTAGGAAACACACAGTAAAAAAAGGATAAAAAAACGCATCAAAAAACGCATCAAAAAACGCATCAAAAACGCATCAAAAACGGACAAAAAAAGGACCTGCGTTTTCTGCCAAGAGCTGCAGTTTTTTAAAAAAACTGTCCTGAAAAAAAAAGGATGGAAATCCTGAACGTGTGAACATACCCTTAAAGTTTAGCTTCCTAAAAGTGGTAGTTGCAAAATTCAGCATGTTCCTCAAAATCCAAAGTCCTTACTAACATCATAAAATAGAATGCTGCATCCTCAAAGTTACTATGAGCTTTGCTTCTATATATTTTGTATTCTGTTTCTCCTCAGTGCAAATTTCTTTAATTAGCAAAACAAGCGTTCCTTCTGATCAGGTCGCATAACCCGTGTTAGTGACTGAGAAGCTACAGTTCCCAGAAACACCCTGATCTCGTCTTTGATGCAGGTGCATTTCCTTTATGCATACATTTACAAGTAAGAGGAGACACATGTAAAGCCTATAAATAGAAAGTGTTAAAAGAGTGTAAATGTAAACTGGAGATGAGTAAAAGAATTTGAAATCTATTTGAATTTTACAAAAATCTGCATTTGCTTAAATATGGACCTTTTGTAATTTGCTTCTGTGCAAATTCAGTAAAATGACCCGTAAAAGGCCATCAAAATAGTCTTCAGATCGCCTCTTCTCATGACTTTGAGCAGAGTTCAGAATGTTTCTGTGCAAGCTTGAGAATGGCCATGGTGTCATGATGTCAATGCACGCTCATGCATAGAAGCCACCTGGGTTCCTTGAAAGCTGGAGGTCCCATCGCAGTGTGATAGGCCCGGGAGTTTCAGCGTGAGTAGCAGCAATCAGAAGATGCTGCAATCATCAGACAAGTGAAAGTGAGGAGTGGAGAGGAGAACGGTCAGATGAGCATAAGGATTAAAAAAAAAACATATTCCGTGTATGAGGCTTTGGGGTCCTCAGAGCATAATATGGGACATTAAATACATGGAGAATTGAGTTTCCCGAGAAAAATTGTGTGAATGCGTGAATTCAAATTTTGAATGATCCCATCATCTCTACTAATTATTTAACAGGTCCCCCTATACCATGTAATATTTATATTACTGGTCCCTTTTATGTACTATACAAGAGAGGCCAAGGTGAATGTCTAATCTGAACTCCATATAACTTTCTAACTACAAACCATAGCATGCCCATAGCATGCACCATATGGGAGGTTCTGGGCATGTCACCATCTTGTACCACTGTAACTATTTCAGGTACATCCCTAATAAAATCAACATAATTCTGCCAATGCACATGAGAGCTAAATGCAGCATTTAACTGCTCTCTGGCCACTGAACTAGGAAAAGGAGCGGCAGGAGATTTGGCTGAGATTTTTTTAAGCAGCATAACTCACAATCTGCCTCCATCACTGTATAAGTGCTGATAAGACTTGTCAGCATTAGAGATGAGTGACTTTATTTGAGTATAATTAAATTCTCAAATTTACAATAATTTGCATTCTCTAAAATATGGATTTTTTGCAATTCGTTCAGTGCCAATTCAGCAAAATCACAACCATCTAGTCTGGCTTGCTGAACAGTGCAGGGCCAGAAAAAGGTAAAAAAATCTAAATAAATACACATCTCACTGCTTACCTGTCCCATTGTCCCAGCAGGTTTCTGCATGCTTTTCTTTTTGCCGTCATCATTGCACACATTTTCTTTGGCCTGTTTCATTCTAGGCCACAGCATCCAGTCAACTAGGTCTTTGACATCACTGTGCTGTCGTGCCAGAAATCATGGCATCACAACATGCACAGTGACAGTACAGTGCTCATAGATGTCAGAGACACAGTTGGCCACTGGCTGCAGTCCAGGTAGAAGTAGAAGCATGTGACGGGAAAAGGCAAAAAGAAGAGGCGCATTGGACTGTTTGGTGGGTTTAGACCACAGGTGAGTAGTGAGGTCAGTATTCCTTTTTTTTACATCCTAGATGTATTATTATCCTACAGATACCCCAGGAAAATAATAAGAAACATTCCATTTGCATCAAATAACTGTGATACAAATCAAATTTCAGTCATAAATTTACATGATTTGCTGAAATTATTTTTTCGGAGCATCTTAATTCCTTGTCAGCCTGCTGAGCTTGTGAGGGGCAAGAGCTGTGTCATCGCAGTGTGGTTAGAGGAGGATGAGCCAAACAGCCTTGGCTGAATCCAAGAGAAAGACGTAGTGACCTCTCTGTGTCACGGGGAGCCTAGGTAGGCAAAGCTAATAACCCGGGCCCCTGTGATATCCCTCAGACTAGGGAAACCCTGTCTGTCCCTTTCCCAGAGATTACACTGATGGTGTGCTTGTCTGGGCTGCCAGGCCTGCCCATGACTCCTGTTTCAGTACTAATCTGAAACCTCCACCCTCCACCCAGTGATAATTCCTCACACCAACCCCTACAGAAAGTACAGACAGGGAAAACCAAAAACGCACCACGCCGCAAACACACTCAGGAAAACACTATAATGTGCACAGGGCAAAACAAAACACAAATAGGAAGGAGAAATATGACAAAGGATCATACACCACCAGATATGATATTTCCACTCCAAGACCACCACTCCGAACCGAGATCACCAGGTACAAGACACAAGCTGTAATCGGCGACGCCCAAAGTTCAGAAGAACTATTTAAAGGCCGTGGGCGTGACCCAGCCTCCAATCCGAGTACCAGCTAGATTAACCCCAGACAACCTAGATACAATCTAGCCGGCGCCACTGAGTGCATAGTGGACAAATGCTGAATTACCGCTGTCTGTCGGACGCCCTAGTGTGAATAGCATCCGACATGACACTCTGCTCATGCTCATCTCTAGTGGTGAAGACAGAAAGATACAGTTATTATCAAATATGAGTATGGGCAAAAGGAACTGAGCATGCTCAACCTGTGAATGAAGAACTGCTAGAGGATGTGTGTCCAGTAGCAACAAAGGGTAAACACTGAGCAGGAATGGGATGTGTGGGAAGGTGAGAAGTTAGGAATAGTGCATTTAAAAAATGGACCTTCCCCTTTTCTCAAGCCTGCAGAGACGCTAACCGGCTGACAGAGAAGCACACTTGCTAGGGTGTTTCAGGGGACCTCCTCCTTTAACAAGCCCCTTTACCCCTTTAGTGATAACAGGTTTTCTTTTACTCTCAGGGTATGTTCCCATGGTCAGAAAACGCTGCAGATGCTGTGTACATCTGCAGCTTCCAATGCGCAGCGGCCAGATGTTACAGCATAGTGGATGGGATTTCAAGAAATCCCATGTCCACTATGCATGCACTGACGCCGGCGGATTACCTGCAGAGACAGATATGTGGCTGGTCTTTCCAGACTGCAGCATGTCAGTTTATCTTGTGGAGACGCTCAGTCTCCGCAAGATAAATATCACCCATACAATGTACTGGACATGATGATTCCACTCGGTTCAGTGAACATATGCGTAATCACCTGCGTACAAAAGCCGGCAGCGCTTTGTACGCAGAGGACATGTGCTGCATCCAAAGAGCTGCCGATTACGACCGTGTGAATGCAGCCTCAAGGTGGAAATTTACTGCTGCTAAACACTATGCACATTGACAATACAGCAGCTTTGAAAAAGCATAGGCTTAAAATTCATCTGCTTTACATGCTGCATATATTAGTTTTATCATTACAATATCAAATTGAATTTTCTATTTGAATATGCTTGACTGACGAAGCATGGTAAAAAAAAGTGGTTTATTTATCAAAATTAAAATATATGACCTCTTTTACAAAACATTTATTAAGCTTGACAATATTTAGCTATTAATGATTGAAGATGAACAAAAATTATCAGTACTTATCCTAATTCACTTTTTCATTTTAGTATTTTCCTGGTGTGTCTGATACACTTGTTGTGCCTGTTTACATATTAAAATCAGTTCTATTGTATTTTCCCATAGCACGCAGGATATTGGTTTTGTAATACATATTATCTGTAATATAATAATTATAAAAATAGTACTTTTATTTATATGGCACTAATGTATTTCTCAGCATTTAAAAATTAAGTTGGGATATATACAGACAATAAAAGCAATACAACGCAATGCATAGTTCAACAGTTACAGTAGGAGTGAGAGCCCTGCTCTCAAGCTTACAATCAATTAGGGTGCTTTCACATTGCGTTTTGTCACACACTAGGTGGTCCCATCAATGCTTATGTCCAAACCCCCTCTCAAAACAGGATTTGGGAGTGTGTGCCAATGGAGCCATAGACTATAATGCTGCCGACAGGGTGAATGTTTGCTCTGTCATGCATCATTTTTGGGCTTATACGCCTAATAGAGACAGCCACTCAGACATAGTAGATGGCATCACGGTGTCTGCCTTCAGTAGCTGTATATGCCCAAAAATGATGCACGGCAGATCACAAATTCACCTTGTCGGCAGCATTACAGTCTATGGCTCCGTCGGTGCATACGCCCAAATCCCTCTGATGCTGCTGTCTGTAGTGACAGCGGCATTGAGGAGCATCGTTCAGGGAATTCATTCCCTGTGCGCAGGGGTGAACCTAGCCTCTGTGCTGCCTGAGGCGAAGTGCAGAATGGCACCCCCCCCTCATAGTAAATTTTTTAAAATCGGTAGAAATAAATCTGGTTCATATGAATTTATATCTATCCTGCAAAAATTAGGACAATAGTGGACATTTTAATTTAGACAAATAGAAAAAGAGATGTCCAAATACAAGGATGTCAGCGCTATCACACACAGACAAGAACCTTACAGAAGAATCTAGAACAAGGGTCATTAATGGCAATGGCAGGCATGGCACAAGCATACAGACACACAATGATGGCTGGAGAGCTGTGATCCTGTAGACAGACACAGTTCAGCATCCTTATAGCACAGGAGGCAACACTGATTGCCAACCTATTATCTCTGGCACACGCCTACAAAACTCTGAGCAGCTCCAATGTGGCCATTGCCTGGCACTGACCAGTCAGACATGTTCACCATGCAGCACCGATCACACACCACATACAACAACCTGCAGTCTGAGCATGATTAAGCCGCCACTGCACTAACCTGGTAAAATGATGAGTTTTCCCCAACAGACCATGCCTCTTTCTACCAAAACGCTTAGACACTCATAAGCACCACACATGAGGCTGTCCGGAGGTATGGAGGTAATAGCAGGGGCCTTCCTATTGGGTTGAGTAAGGGAAGTGAGAGCAGGAAGGGGAATGAGCACAACCGATGCTCAGGAAAAACATGGCTGAATGCCTGTATGTACTGAGGGTAGCAAAGGATGTGGTGTGTAAGTTATAGGCAATCATTCCTGCAGCAGAGACGTTTGTGAAAGGGACAATTCATCCTGTACCAGGGCATACAAAGAGATCATGGGGCCCCAAAGCACAAGTTCTTATTGCTCCACCCATACCCCCCAAAAAAAAATTGTCTGGGTCACATATGTACATCTCTCACAAATTTGCTGCCATTACAAAGTAATTTTCCTCTTACTTAAGCCAGCAGATTCCTCTTTTATTGCCCCCATAAAGTATGATGCCAACAAAGGTACCCCGCAAACAATATGACCCCCACAGTTATTCCTCCACACGCACAGTATGATGAACTTACTGAACCCACTCAACTATCCCTCCACAGTATGATCCTCAACTGTGATCCCCATACAGCCCTCCATACTGTATAAAGCAACTACGTGCATTATAATGGTCCCCAACACTGCCCTCCATAAAGTATAAAGGCTTCCTCATAGCCCTTCAAGTATTATCATGCCCCCACAGAGTCCTCCAAATATTATAATTAGACTATATATAAACTATATAACTATTATATAGTTTAATTG
This sequence comes from Ranitomeya imitator, assembly GCF_032444005.1. Lineage (NCBI taxonomy): Eukaryota > Metazoa > Chordata > Amphibia > Anura > Dendrobatidae > Ranitomeya > Ranitomeya imitator. The sequence goes on along the minus strand of NC_091285.1, from coordinate 252,673,491 downwards.
GCTTCAGATAATTCTCCATATATTATAATGCACCATCATAGTCCTCCATATATTATAATGCACCCCCCATAGTCCTCCATATAGTATAATGCACCCACCATAGTCCTCCATATAGTATAATGCATCCCCATAGTCCTCCATATAGTGTAATTCACCCCCATAGTCCTCCATATATTATAATGCACCCTCCATAGTCCTCCATATAGTATAATGCATCCCCATAGTCCTCTATATAGTATAATGCACCCCCATAGTCCTCCATATATTATAATGCACCCCCATAGTCCTCCATATAGTATAATGCACCCCCATAGTCCTCCATATAGTATAATGCATCCCCATAGTCCTCCATATAGTATAATTCACCCCATAGTCCTCCATATATTATAATGCACCCCCCATAGTCCTCCATATAGTATAATGCACCCCCATAGTCCTCCATATAGTATAATGCATCCCCATAGTCCTCCATATAGTATAATGCATCCCCATAGTCCTCCATGTAGTATAATTCACCCCCATAGTCCTCCATATAGTATAATGCATCCCCATAGTCCTCCATGTAGTATAATTCACCCCCATAGTCCTCCATATATTATAATGCACCATCCATAGTCTTCATCAACCAACAGAAAAAAACAACCCTTAAAAATCAACTTTTATTATACCTCATTAGAAAGTTCAAGAAATTTAAAAAAAATTTACAAAATGTCAACAGCACCTCTCGGGTCTTTCATGTAAGGGAATATTATCAAGAGAATGGGATAGTTTGACAATGTAGTTTTACAGTCCTACACTGACCCAAATAGGTCCCAATTATGCTGTTCACCTTCCTGGCAGCGGAGGTTGGCACCCTAAAATTCGATGTGGCGCCCCAGCTCACCGTCAGCTGTCCCTTATATTCCCTGTATTCCCCTAATTTCTACCCTGTGCCCATATAAACACCCCAAACATGCACACAATACATTTGTCTATGATCTCACTGAGAAGTGAGATGCACTGATACATTGAGCATAGATCGCGTTATCCTTATGGTCTCCATGGAGACCCCCAACCGCAAGATGGCTGCGGGGTCCTTCCGGGTCCTGCAAGGAAGGTGGCTTGTGAGCACCTGGCTGATATGCCTCCTTTCCTGCCTGTCAGATGCTGATGTGATACTCTGCAGTGCAAAAGCATTACAGAGTATCCGATCAGCAATCTGACACTATAAAGTGATGTCCCAGGATGGGACAATGTAAAAAAGTTTAAAAAAATATTAAAATGTGTAAAAACATTTTTTTTAATCCCCAAATAAAAAGAGACAAATATTTTTCCAATAAATAAATGTATTTACGTAAATAAAAAATGAACAATAAAAGTACACGTTTGCTATCGCCATATCCGCAACAATCCACTCTACAAGAGCAGAGACAGACTGCCGTATTTCTCATGTGAGAATCGCATCATAAACCTCAAACCTCATACTTGCTGTCGGCTCTCCTGACCTGAGCTTGACAGCTGCATAGTAATAGATCAAGCTGTCTTGGTCAGGTCAGGAGAGGTGCCAGGCCAGTCCATGCAGTGGGATGTGATTCTCGCAAGAGAAATAGGGCAGTCTGACTGCCCTAAAACTGTAACCCTAGTTAACCCTTTCAATGAACAACAAAAAAAGGAGGCAAAAAACAATGCTTTATCATCATACTGTCAAACAAAAGGTGCAGTAAAACGCGATCAAATACATGAATGTAAATAAAAATGGAACAACTGAAAACGTCATCATTTCCCGCAAAAAAAAAGCCATCTTACAGCTCCATCAGCAAAAAAATAAAAAAGTTATATCTCTCAGAATAAAGCGATGCAAAAATAATTATTTTTTCTATAAAATAGTTTTTATTGTGTAAAAGCGCCAAAACATAAAAAAAATGGAGAAATGGAAAAAACACATGGAGTCAAAATTGTCACTACATCTGTAGACAAATTCCAAAAGGGTTATAATTTCCAAAATGGGGTGACTTGAGGGGGACATTCTGCTTTTCTAGCACTTAGGGGCTCTTTATATTGAATCCGCAAACTATTCTAGGAAAATCTGTGTTTTAGGAGGCAAACAGCGCTCTGTCCCTATACATATGGGGTATTGCCATGTTCAGAAGAAATTGTCGAACAAATTTTGATGCCATTTTTACCGATTTCTCAGTATGAAAAAATAAAAGTTGGGGCTAACACACAATTTTGGTGGTAAAAATGTAAATTATTTTTTCATCACTGCTCAATGGTATAAAAGTCTGTGACACACCTGTGGTGTCAATATAATCACTACACCCCTTGATGAATTTATTGAGAGGTTTAGTTTGTAAAATGGGATCACTGGCGGGAAATTTCAGCTGTGTTGGCACCTCAGGAGCTCTTCCAATGTAACATGGCGCCCTCAAACAAGTGCAGCAAAATCTGCACTTAAATTGGTGTTTCTTCCCTTCTGAGCTTTGCACTGTGTCTCAAAAATAGTTTTCAACAGCATATGGGGTATTAGTAGTGATGAGTGAGTATATTCGTTGCTCGGGTTTTCCCGAGCACGCTTCAGTGACCTCCGAGTATTTGTTATTGCTCGGAGATATAGTTTTCATCGCCTCAGTTGCATGATTTACAGCTTCCAGATACGCTGAATACATGTGAGGAATGCCTGTTTGTTAGGGAATTCCCACAAGTATTCAGCTTATCTGAAAGCCGTAAACAATAACAAATACTCGGAAGTATACGAGTATACTCGTTGCTCGGGTTTTGCAAATTTTGTTGTAAAAATGAGAAAGTGATGGTCAACTTTTAACCCTTATAACACCCTAACAAAAAAAATGATGTTTCAAAAATTGATGACATTTGCTTTGTCAAATGCAAGCTGTGTAATCAGAAAGTGAAAAGAGGGAAATGTTTCAGCAACCTCAATACCACAAATATTTGGAAACACCTACCACCTCTTCAGCTCGTGTTTTAGCCTCTTCCTCCAGCTCATACACAGCAGGTTCGGTTTCCTCACAGGATCGCCATGGAAGAACCTCTGGCACTGTTGTACAGGGACGCAGTGTAATTCCACCCACAGCACCACGTGCTGTCATCCTCACACTCCTAGGCCAGTCGACATCCATCGGTAGCACAGGCATGGGAGAAAAGGCGCCCATACTTGGCAAACCACCCCCCCAGCACAGGCTCTGAATGCTGGCATTGCAAAACACACTGTCCCTTGAAATGCTCTCATTGAGGCTGGTGGAGAATGACACCGACCATAAGTTCATGGCAATGGCAGTCCCACAATAAAACGTGCCCAGCCGCTGTTATTTGCCCTGCAAAAGCATGTGAAGGAAAAAATTAAACATGCGCTAAAAAACGCCGTCTGTAGCAAGGTCCACCTGACCACCGATGCGTGGCCCAGTAACCATGGACATGGACGATATCTTTCCCTCACTGCCCATTGGGTAAATGTTGTGGAGCCGGGTACAGATCTTGAGAGTGGCGCTGTACATGTTCTGCCAACCCCAAGGATTGCAGGAATCCAGTCTGTACACATTGACTCCTCCTCATACTCCAGTTCCTCTGAATCAGCGCTGCAGGAGCCATCACAATCTACCTCCACATTGACCCATGAACGCTTACCTGTTACGACCGATATGAGCACAGCCGTGGCCAAATGTCAACAGGCTGTATTGAAATTAATTTCTTTGGGGAATCGAAGCCACACAGGGCAGGAGCTCTGGAATGCCATCAAGCAGGAGAGCGGCCTGTGGTTTGTGCCAGCGAATCTCCAGCCAGGCATGGTAGTGTGTGACAATGGCCGAAATCTGGTGGCAGCTCTGGGCCTAAGCAACCTCACTCACATCCCATGTCTGGCACATGTGCTCAACTTGGTCGTGCAGAGTTTTTTGAGGGACTATCCGGATCTTGATGCACTGCTGCACAAGGTCCGCCTAGAGTGCGCTCACTTGTGTCGTTCCAGCATGGCAAGATCACGCATTGCAGCTCTGCAGCGCCGATTCCGCCTTCCGGAATATCACACCATATGTGACCTACCCACCAGGTGGAATTCAACGTTAAATATGTTGGAGCGGTTGTGTGAGCAGCAGGCAGCAGTAATGGAGTACCAGCTGCATCAGGCGCAAACAAGTCGCACTGCACGCGTTCACACTTCACCACCACTGAGTGGGCCTCTACGAAGGACATCTGCCACGTTTTGCGTGCCTTTGATGATTCCACGTGGATGGCAAGTGCAGATGATGCACTAGGCAGCATGACTATCCCCCTTATCTGCCTGCTTGAAAAAACACTGCAAGCACTAAGGGAGGAGGTTGTGGAAGAGGTGGAGGATGAGAAGTCACAAATGCCATCTGCTTCTGGACAGTCTGCGCAACGTGGTTCCTCACAAAGGCCTAGGCAGGGGACAATTTGTGAGGAGGATGAGGAGGAGTCAATGGAGGATGAAGACGTCTGTCCAGAGGAGAGAGTTACACAATCCTCTAGTAGTCAGTATGTAGAGCGAGGGTGGGGTTTTGCAGATCAGGCAGAGATGATGCCTCCATCAGGGGATAGCGTTTCTTGGCCAGTTGGCAGTCTGCAGCACATAGTTGATTTCATGCTGCAGTGCCTGAGAAACGATCGCCGCATTGCCCACATTCTCAACACGGCTGATTATTGGGTGTACACCGTCCTAGATCCTCGCTACCGGGACAACTTACAAAGCCTCTTAACACCATTGATCCGGGAGTGTAAAATGCGGGAGTACCAAGACACACTGGTGCATTCCATCATGTTCTCCATTCCAACTGAGAGCAGTGCTGTTAGTTCTTTACAAAGCAGCTCAGTGCGTTGAAGCAATGGAGGAAGCGTTGCACAAAGAGGGAGCAGAAGCAGCACCTCAGCACAAGGCAAGACCAGTATGGCCCAAATGTGGCAAAGTTTTGTGTCCCCACAACAAATGTCTACCCCATCACAGATGGCTCCAGTCAGCAGGAGACAACATTTCCATCAGATGGTGACAGACTACATGTTTTGCCCTCTCTGTGTTCTCCCACACGGCTCTTTCCCTTCAAGTTTTGGGTCTCTAAACAGGATACATGGCCAGAGCTTAGCCAGTATGCATTGGAGGTGCTGGCTTGCCCTGCTGCTAGTGTATTATCGGAACGCGTCTTTAGTGCTGCAGGTGGTGTGCTAACAGACCGTCGCATACGACTATCCTCCGATAATGTTGACTGGCTTACTTTTCTGAAAATGAACAAGGCCTGGATCTCTCCGGAATTTGCCAGTCCTCTTCCAGATTAAATAATTGGTTGGCAACAGTATCCAGGTCTCCATGTTTCTACCACCTGAACTGTAATCCCTGGGCTCAAACACCGCCAGTTGCTGCTCAGAAGTGCCGTCTGCACAGTCAATACATGCTCCAGTGTTAAGGAGGTTGAGTAACATCAGCTGATCCCCTGCTGTGTATCCGGCAATTTCTCCTGCTCTGTCCACACTCACACTACTACAGATATTAAACTTGCTCCAATTGGGCCTCTGACTACACTCTGTTTCTAGCATTGACCCTGGGCTCAAACACTGCCAGTTGCTGCTCAGAAGTGCCATCTGCATGGTCAATACTTGCTCCTGTGTTATTGGGGTTAAGTAACGTCAGCTGATCTGTTATGAAAGGCAATTCAGTACTACAATGAACATAGCGGTCAGAGCACATACAGTGATCTGACAATAACCCAAAATCATAGAACGAGCTCTGAGACGTGGGAACTCTGCAGACCGCAATCCCTAATCCTCTCCAAACAACACTAGAGGCAGCCGTGGATTGCGCCTAACTCTGCCTATGCAACTCGGCACAGCCTGAGAAACTAACTAGCCTGAAGATAGAAAATAAGCCCACCTTGCCTCAGAGAAATACCCCAAAGGAAAAGGCAGCCCCCCACATATAATGACTGTGAGTTAAGATGAAAAGACAAACGTAGAGATGAAATAGATTCAGCAAAGTGAGGCCCGACTTTCTTAACAGATCGAGGATAGAAAAGGTAACTTTGCGGTCTACACAAAACACTAAAGAAAACCACGCAAAGGGGGCAAAAAGACCCTCCATACCGAACTAACGGCACAGAGGTACACCCTTTGCGTCCCAGAGCTTCCAGCAACAAATTAGACAAGCTGGACAGAAAAAATAGCAAACAAATAGCAAAGAAGAACTTAGCTATGCAGAGCAGCAGGCCACAGGAATAATCCAGGGAAAAGCAAGTCCAACACTGGAACATTGACAGGAAGCCAGGATCAAAGCATTAGGTGGAGTTAAATAGAGAAGCACCTAACGACCTCACCAGATCACCTGAGGGAGGAAACTCAGAAGCCGCAGTACCACTTCCCTCCACCAACAGAAGCTCACAGAGAGAATCAGCCGAAGTACCACTTGTGACCACAGGAGGGAGCTCTGCCACAGAATTCACAACAGTACCCCCCCCTTGAGGAGGGGTCATCGAACCCTCACCAGAGCCCCCAGGCCGACCAGGATGAGCCACATGAAAGGCACGAACAAGATCGGGAGTATGGACATCAGAGGCAAAAACTCAGGAATTATCTTCCTGAGCATAACCCTTCCATTTAACCAGATACTGGAGTTTCCGTCTAGAAACACGAGAATCCAAAATCTTCTCCACAATATACTCCAATTCCCCCTCCACCAAAACTGGGGCAGGAGGATCAACAGATGGAACCATAGGTGCCACGTATCTCCGCAACAATGACCTATGGAATACGTTATGTATGGAAAAAGTATCTGGAAGGGTCAGACGAAAAGACACAGGATTAAGAACCTCAGAAATCCTATACAGACCAATGAAACGAGGTTTAAACTTAGGAGAGGAAACCTTCATAGGAATATGACGAGAAGATAACCAAACCAGATCCCCAACACGAAGTTGGGGACCCACACGGCGTCTGCGATTAGCGAAACGTTGAGCCGTCTCCTGGGACAAGGTCAAATTGTCCACTACATGAGTCCAAATCTGCTGCAACCTGTCCACCACAGTATCCACACCAGGACAGTCCGAAGACTCAACCTGTCCTGAATAGAAACGAGGATGGAACCCAGAATTGCAGAAAAATGGCGAAACCAAGGTAGCCGAGCTGGCCCGATTATTAAGGGCGAACTCAGCCAAAGGCAAAAAGGACACCCAGTCATCCTGATCGGCAGAAACAAAGCATCTCAGATATGTTTCCAAGGTCTGATTGGTTCGTTCGGTCTGGCCATTATTCTGAGGATGGAAAGCCGAGGAAAAAGACAAGTCAATGCCCATCCTACCACAAAAAGCTCGCCAAAACCTTGAAACAAACTGGGAACCTCTGTCAGAAACGATATTCTCTGGAATGCCATGTAAACGAACCACATGCTGGAAGAACAATGGCACCAAATCAGAGGAGGAAGGCAATTTAGACAAGGGTACCAGATGGACCATCTTAGAAAAGCGATCACAGACCACCCAAATGACTGTCATCTTTTGAGAAACGGGAAGATCAGAAATAAAATCCATAGAGATATGTGTCCAAGGCCTCTTCGGGACCGGCATGTCATGATTCCAATGGCAGGGAATCACAAAAGGACAAGCACCAACGAGCTCTAGGGTGATGGAACCTGAGCTGACCGCGACCCTAAACCTGAACACACAAATAACAATAGCCGGGGAACGTGCCTACGTTGATCCTAGACGTCTCACACCAGCCGAAGATCTAACTTCCCCTATTAGAAGAAACACAGACCTCTCTTGCCTCCAGAGAAATACCCCACAGAAATAGCAGCCCCCCACATATAATGACGGTGAAATGAGAGGAAGGCACATACACAGTATGAAAACAGATTCAGCAAAATGAGGCCCGCTAAAACTAGATAGCAGAGGATACAAAAGTAAACTGCGCGGTCAGCAAAAAACCCTTCAAAAAACCATCCTGTAATTACTTGAACTCATGTTCCAACTCATGGAACATGAGGAGCAATTACAGCCCACTAAAGCAACCAGCAGCAAAGAGACAATTATATGCAAGCTGGACAAGACAAAAATAAAGCAAAATGTGGAACAAGAAAATCAAAACTTAGCTTGTCTTGAAGATTACTGAAGCCAGAAGCTGAGGTAACAAAACACTCTGATAACCTTGATAGCCGGTGGGGAAATGACAAGAAAGCCCGGTTAAATAGGAAACTCCCAAATCCTAATAGAACAGGTGGACACCAGAGACAGCAGAACACAAATCACCCAGTACCATCAGTAACCACCAGAGGGAGCCCAAAAACAGAACTCACAACAGTACCCCCCCATTGAGGAGGGGTCACCGAACCCTCACGAGAACCACCAGGGCGACCAGGATGAGCCCTATGAAAAGCGCGGACCAAATCATCAGCATGAACATCAGAGGCAACCACCCAAGAATTATCCTCCTGACCATAACCCTTCCACTTTACCAAATATTGGAGTTTCCGTCTGGAAACACGAGAATCCAAGATCTTCTCCACAACATACTCCAATTCTCCCTCCACCAGCACCGGAGCAGGAGGCACAAGCGAAGGAACAACAGGTACCTCATACCTCCGCAACAACGACCGATGGAACACATTATGAATAGCAAACGATGCCAGGAGATCCAAACGAAACGACACAGGGTTAAGAATTTCCAAGATCCTATAAGGACCGATGAACCGAGGCTTGAACTTAGGAGAAGAGACCTTCATAGGAACAAAACGAGAAGACAACCACACCAAGTCCCCAACACGAAGTCGAGGACCCACGCGGCGACGGCGATTAGCAAACTGCTGAGCCTTCTCCTGGGACAACTTCAAATTGTCCACCACATGACTCCAAATCCGATGCAACCCATCCACCACCATGTCCACTCCAGGATAATCAGAAGGCTCCACCTGACCAGAGGAAAAACGAGGATGAAACCCCGAATTACATCTTAGCACAGAACGTCCGCCAAAATCTAGACACAAACTGGGATCCCCTGTCAGAAACGATGTTCTCCGGAATCCCATGCAAACGAACCACGTTCTGGAAAAACAGAGGGACCAACTCAGAGGAGGAAGGCAACTTAGGCAAGGGTACAAGATGAACCATTTTAGAAAAGCGGTCACACACAACCCAGATGACGGACATTTTTTGAGAGACAGGGAGATCCGAAATAAAGTCCATGGAAATGTGCGTCCAAGGCCTCTTCGGGATAGGCAAAGGTGACAACAATCCACTGGCTCGAGAACAGCAAGGCTTAGCCCGAGCACAAACCTCACAAGACTGCACAAAAGAACGCACATCCCTCGACAAGGAAGGCCACCAAAAAGACCTGGCCACCAAGTCTCTAGTACCAAATATTCCAGGATGACCTGCCAACGCAGAAGAATGGACCTCGGAGATGACTCTACTGGTCCAACTATCCGGAACAAACAGTCTCTCAGGCGGACAACGATCAGGTTTACCCGCCTGAAACTCCTGCAAAGCACGTCGCAAGTCTGGGAAGACGGCCGACAAAATCACCCCATCCCTAAGGATACCAGTGGGCTCAGAATTTCCAGGGGAGTCAGGCACAAAACTCCTAGAAAGAGCATCCGCCTTCACATTCTTTGAACCTGGCAGGTATGAAACCACAAAATTGAAACGAGAGAAAAACAGTGACCAACGACCCTGTCTAGGATTCAGACGCCTGGCAGACTCAAGGTAAATCAGATTTTTGTGATCAGTCAAGACCACCACACGATGTTTAGCACCCTCCAGCCAATGACGCCACTCCTCAAATGCCCACTTCATGGCCAAAAGTTCCCGATTACCCACATCATAATTCCGCTCAGCGGGCGAAAATTTTCTAGAAAAGAACGCACATGGCTTCATCACCAAGCAATCGGAGCTTCTCTGTGACAAAACCGCCCCCGCTCCAATCTCGGAAGCATCAACCTCAACTTGGAAAGGAAGCGAAACATCAGGCTGACGCAACACAGGAGCAGAAGAAAACCGGCGTTTAAGTTCCCGAAAGGCCTCCACAGCCGCAGGAGACCAATCAGCAACATCAGCACCCTTCTTAGTCAAATCCGTCAAAGGCTTAACAACACTAGAAAAATTAGTTATAAAACGACGATAGAAATTAGCAAAGCCTAAGAACTTCTGCAGACTCTTAAGAGATGCAGGCTGCGTCCAGTCACAAATAGCCCGAACCTTGACGGGATCCATCTCAATAGTAGAAGGGGAAAAAATATACCCCAAGAAAGAAATCTTCTGGACTCCAAAGAGACACTTTGAGCCCTTTACAAACAAGGAATTAGCCCGCAGGACCTGAAACACCTTCCTGACCTGCTGAACATGAGACTCCCAGTCATCAGAAAAAACCAAAATATCATCCAAATACACAATCATAAATTTATCCAGATATTCACGGAAAATATCGTGCATAAAGGACTGGAAGACTGAAGGAGCATTAGAAAGTCCGAAAGGCATTACCAAATACTCAAAATGGCCCTCAGGCGTATTAAATGCGGTTTTCCACTCATCACCTTGCTTTATTCGTATAAGATTATACGCACCCCGAAGATCAATCTTAGTGAACCATTTAGCCCCCTTAATGCGAGCAAACAAATCAGTCAACAAAGGCAAAGGATACTGATATTTTACGGTAATCTTATTCAAAAGACGATAATCTATACAAGGCCTCAAGGACCCATCTTTTTTGGCCACGAAAAAAAAACCTGCTCCCAAAGGGGACGAAGATGGATGGATATGTCCCTTTTCCAAGGACTCCTTAACATAATCCCGCATAGCAGTATGCTCTGGCACTGACAGATTGAACAAACGACCTTTAGGAAATTTACTACCAGGAATTAAATCTATAGCACAATCGCAATCCCTGTGAGGAGGAAGCGAACTGAGCTTAGGCTCCTCAAAAACATCCCGATAGTCAGACAAAAACACAGGAATCTCAGAAGGAGTAGATGAAGCGATAGAAATCGGAGGTGCATCATCATGAACCCCCTGACAATCCCAGCTTAACACAGACATTGTTTTCCAGTCAAGGACTGGATTATGAGTTTGTAACCATGGCAGACCAAGTACTAGAACATCATGTAAATTATACAATACCAGGAAGCGAATCACCTCCTGATGAACGGGAGTCATACGCATGGTCACTTGTGTCCAGTACTGAGGTTTATTCATAGCTAAAGGTGTAGAGTCAATTCCCTTCAAAGGAATAGGGACTTCCAGAGGCTCAAGACTAAACCCACATCGCTTGGCAAATGACCAATCCATAAGACTCAGGGCAGCGCCTGAATCTACATAGGCATCGACGGAAATGGATGATAATGAGCAAATCAGAGTCACAGACAGAATGAACTTAGACTGTAACGTACTAATGGCAACAGACTTATCAACCTTTTTTGTGCGTTTAGAGCATGCCGATATAACATGAGCTGAATCACCACAATAAAAGCACAACCCATTTTTCCGCCTATAGTTTTGCCGTTCACTTCTAGACTGAACTCTATCACATTGCATTGTCTCAAGTGCCTGTTCAGAAGACACCGCTAAATGGTGCACAGGTTTGCGCTCCCGTAAACACCGATCAATCTGAATAGCCATAGTCATAGACTCATTCAGACCCGTAGGCGCAGGGAACCCCACCATAACATCTTTAATGGCCTCAGAAAGGCCATCTCTGAACTTTGCAGCCAGGGCGCACTCATTCCACTGAGTAAGCACTGACCATTTCTGAAATTTTTGACAAAATATTTCTGCTTCATCTTGCCCCTGAGAGAGAGCTAATAAAGTTTTTTCAGCCTGAATCTCCTGGTTAGGTTCCTCATAGAGCAAACCCAATGCCAGAAAAAACGCATCCACATTAAGCAACGCAGGATCCCCTGGTGCCAATGCAAATGCCCAATTTTGAGGGTCACCCCGCAGGAAAGATATAATAATCTTAACCTGCTGAGCAGGGTCTCCAGAAGAGGGAGATTTCAAAGAAAGGAACAGCTTGCAATTGTTCCTAAAATTCAGAAAACTAGATCTATCTCCAGCAAAGAACTCTGGAATAGGAATTCTAGGTGCAGACATAGGAGCATGTACAACAAAATCTTGTATATTTTGAACCTTAGCAGCAAGATTATTCAAGCTGGAAGCTAAACTCTGGACGTCCATGATAAACAGCTAAGGTCAGAGCCATTCAAGGATTAAGAGGAGGAAAAAAAAAAATCAGCCAGGCTGCAATTAAAGCTAGGCAGCAACCTCAGAGGAGAGGAAAAAAAAAAAAACTTCCTCAGACTACTTTTCCTCCTACTTCAGCCCAAACATTTTGGCCGGCTATACTGTCATGATTCCAATGGCAGGGAATCACAAAAGGACAAGCACCAACGAGCTCTAGGGTGATGAAACCTGAGCTGACCGCGACCCTAAACCTGAACACACAAATAACAATAGCCGGGGAACGTGCCTACGTTGATCCTAGACGTCTCGCACCAGCCGAAGATCTAACTTCCCCTATTAGAAGAAACACAGACCTCTCTTGCCTCCAGAGAAATACCCCACAGAAATAGCAGCCCCCCACATATAATGACGGTGAAATAAGAGGAAGGCACATACACAGTATGAAAACAGATTCAGCAAAATGAGGCCCGCTAAAACTAGATAGCAGAGGATACAAAAGTAAACTGCGCGGTCAGCAAAAAACCCTTCAAAAAACCATCCTGTAATTACTTGAACTCCTGTTCCAACTCATGGAACATGAGGAGCAATTACAGCCCACTAAAGCAACCAGCAGCAAAGAGACAATTATATGCAAGCTGGACAAGACAAAAATAAAGCAAAACGTGGAACAAGAAAATCAAAACTTAGCTTGTCCTGAAGATTACTGAAGCCAGAAGCTGAGGTAACAAAACACTCTGATAACCTTGATAGCCGGTGGGGAAATGACAAGAAATCCCGGTTAAATAGGAAACTCCCAAATCCTAATAGAACAGGTGGACACCAGAGACAGCAGAACACAAATCACCCAGTACCATCAGTAACCACCAGAGGGAGCCCAAAAACAGAACTCACAACATGGCAAGGGCAAAAGCAACCCACTGGCATGAGAACAGCAGGGCTTAGCCCGAGCACAAATCCCACAGGACTGCACAAAAACACGCACATCCCGCGACAGAGACGGCCACCAAAAGGATCTAGCCACCAACTCTCTGGTACCAAAGATTCCAGGATGACCAGCCAACACCGAACAATGAACCTTAGAGATAACTTTATTGGTCCACCTATCAGGGACAAACAGTCTCTCCGCTGGACAACGATCAGGTTTATTAGCCTGAAATTTTTGCAGCACCCGCCGCAAATCAGGGGAGATGGCAGACACAATTACTTCTTCCTTGAGGATACCCGCCGGCTCAGACAAACCCGGAGAGTCGGGCGCAAAACTCCTAGACAGAGCATCCGCCTTCACATTTTTAGAGCCCGGAAGGTACGAAATCACAATGTCAAAACGGGCAAAAAACAGCGACCAACGAGCCTGTCTAGGATTCAACCGCTTAGCAGACTCAAGATAAGTCAAGTTCGTATGATCAGTCAATATCACCACGCGATGCTTAGCTCCTTCAAGCCAATGACGCCACTCCTCGAATGCCCACTTCATGGCCAGCAACTCTCGGTTGCCCACATCATAATTTCGCTCAGCAGGCAAAAACTTCCTGGAAAAAAAAGCGCATGGTTTCATCACTGAGCAATCAGAACCTCTCTGCGACAAAACAGCCCCTGCTCCAATCTCAGAAGCATCAACCTCGACCTGGAACGGAAGAGAAACATCTGGTTGACACAACACAGGGGCAGAAGAAAAATGACGCTTCAAGTCTTGAAAAGCTTCCACAGCAGCAGAAGACCAATTGACCAAATCAGCACCCTTCTTGGTCAAATCGGTCAATGGTTTGGCAATACTAGAAAAATTGCAGATGAAGCGATGATAAAAATTAGCAAAGCCCAGGAACTTTTGCAGACTTTTCAGAGATGTCGGCTGAGTCCAATCATGGATGGCTTGGACCTTAACAGGATCCATCTCGATAGTAGAAGGGGAAAAGATGAACCCCAAAAATGAAACCTTCTGCACACCAAAGAGACACTTTGATCCCTTCACAAACAAAGAATTAGCACGCAGGACCTGAAAAACTGTTCTGACCTGCTTCACATGAGACTCCCAATCATCCGAGAAGATCAAAATGTCATCCAAGTACACAATCAGGAATTTATCCAGGTACTCTCGGAAGATGTCATGCATAAAGGACTGAAACACTGATGGAGCATTGGCAAGTCCGAATGGCATCACTAGATACTCAAAATGACCCTCGGGCGTATTAAATGCAGTTTTCCATTCATCTCCTCGCCTGATTCGCACCAGATTATACGCACCACGAAGATCTATCTTGGTGAACCAACTAGCCCCCTTAATCCGAGCAAACAAATCAGATAACAATGGCAAGGGGTACTGAAATTTAACCGTGATCTTATTTAGAAGGCGGTAATCTATACAAGGTCTCAGCGAACCATCCTTCTTGGCTACAAAAAAGAACCCTGCTCCTAATGGTGACGATGACGGGCGAATATGCCCCTTCTCCAGGGATTCCTTCACATAACTGCGCATAGCGGCGTGCTCAGGCACGGATAAATTAAACAGTCGACCTTTTGGGAATTTACTACCAGGAATCAAATTGATAGCACAATCACAATCCCTATGCGGAGGTAGGGCATCGGACTTGGGCTCATCAAATACATCCCGGTAATCAGACAAGAACTCTGGAACCTCAGAAGGGGTGGATGACGAAATTGACAGAAATGGAACATCACCATGTACCCCATGCTGGACACCGACATGGATTTCCAATCTAATACTGGATTATGGGCTTGTAGCCATGGCAACCCTAACACGACCACATCATGCAGATTATGCAACACCAGAAAGCGAATAACCTCCTGATGTGCAGGAGCCATGCACATGGTCAGCGGGGTCCAGTATTGAGGCTTATTCTTGGCCAAAGGCGTGGCATCAATTCCTCTCAATGGAATAGGACACTGCAAGGGCTCTAAGAGAAACCCACAACGCTTAGCATACTCCAAGTCCATCAAATTCAGGGCAGCGCCTGAATCCACAAATGCCATGACAGAATACGATGACAAAGAGCAGATCAAGGTAATGGACAGAAGAAATTTTGACTGTACCGTACCAATGGTGGCAGACCTAGCGAACCGCTTAGTGCGCTTAGGACAATCAGAGATAGCATGAGTGGAATCACCACAGTAGAAACCCAACCCATTCAGACGTCTGTGTTCTTGCCGTTTAACTCTGGTCAAAGTCCTATCGCACTGAATAGGCTCAGGTTTAACCCTGCTGTTCTGTTCGGTCTGGGGAGACCTATTTTGAACTTTGGTATTTTTTGGGGTGTTCAAGATGCGGTTCTGAAACTTGTGGTTGATTGACTTAAATGAGGATGGGTCGGTCGGCCACGGGTTTCAGAGCCGCATCTTGAATATTTTAAAGAATATTGAAGTTCAAAGTCGGTCATTTTTGACCAACAGAACAGCAGGGTTAAGCTCAGGTAATACCGCCAAATGGTGCACAGATTTACGCTCACGCAAGCGTCGACCGATCTGAATGGCCAAAGACATAGACTCATTCAAACCAACAGGCATAGGAAATCCCACCATGACATCCTTAAGGGCTTCAGAGAGACCCTTTCTGAACATAGCTGCCAGCGCAGATTCATTCCATTGAGTGAGCACGGACCACTTTCTAAATTTCTGACAATATACCTCTATCTCATCCTGACCCTGACAAAGAGCCAGCAAATTTTTCTCTGCCTGATCCACTGAATTAGGTTCATCGTACAGCAATCCGAGCGCCAGGAAAAACGCATCGATATTACTCAATGCAGGATCTCCTGGTGCAAGAGAAAATGCCCAGTCCTGAGGGTCGCCGCGCAAAAAAGAAATAACAATCAAAACCTGTTGAACTGGATCACCAGAGGAGCGAGGTTTCAAGGCCAGAAATAATTTACAATTATTTTTGAAACTCAGGAACTTTGTTCTATCTCCAAAAAACAAATCAGGAATAGGAATTCTTGGTTCCAACATAGCTTTCTGATCAATAGTGTCTTGAATCTTTTGTACTCTTGCCGAGAGCTGATCCACAAATGAAGACAGACTTCTAATGTCCATCGCTACACCTGTGTACTGAACCACCCAAATGTCTAGGGGAAAAAAAAGGCAAAACACAGTGCAAAGAAAAAAAAATGGTCTCAGAACTTCTTTTTTCCCTCTATTGAGAATCATTAGTACTTTTGGCTTCCTGTACTGTTATGAAAGGCAATTCAGTACTACAATGGACATAGCGGTCAGAGCACATACAGTGATCTGACAATAACCCAAAATCATAGAACGAGCTCTGAGACGTGGGAACTCTGCAGACCGCAATCCCTAATCCTCTCCAAACAACACTAGAGGCAGCCGTGGATTGCGCCTAACTCTGCCTATGCAACTCGGCACAGCCTGAGAAACTAACTAGCCTGAAGATAGAAAATAAGCCTACCTTGCCTCAGAGAAATACCCCAAAGGAAAAGGCAGCCCCCCACATATAATGACTGTGAGTTAAGATGAAAAGACAAACGTAGAGACGAAATAGATTCAGCAAAGTGAGGCCCGACTTTCTTAACAGATCGAGGATAGAAAAGGTAACTTTGCGGTCTACACAAAACCCTAAAGAAAACTACGCAAAGGGGGCAAAAAGACCCTCCGTACCGAACTAACGGCACGGAGGTACACCCTTTGCGTCCCAGAGCTTCCAGCAACAAATTAGACAAGCTGGACAGAAAAAATAGCAAACAAATAGCAAAGAAGAACTTAGCTATGCAGAGCAGCAGGCCACAGGAATGATCCAGGGAAAAGCAAGTCCAACACTGGAACATTGACAGGAAGCCAGGATCAAAGCATTAGGTGGAGTTAAGTAGAGAAGCACCTAACGACCTCACCAGATCACCTGAGGGAGGAAACTCAGAAGCCGCAGTACCACTTCCCTCCACCAACAGAAGCTCACAGAGAGAATCAGCCGAAGTACCACTTGTGACCACAGGAGGGAGCTCTGCCACAGAATTCACAACACTGATCCCCTGCTGTGTATCCGGCAATTTCACCTGCTCTGTCTACACTCACACTACTATAGACATTAAACTTGTTCCAATTAGGCCTCTGGCTACACTCTGTTTCTAGCATTGACCCTGGGCTCCAACATTGCCAGTTGCTGCTCAGAAGTGCCGTCTGCACAGTTAACACTTGCTCCTGTGTTATTGGGGATCAGTAACGTCAGCTGATGCCCTGCTGTGTATCTGGCAATTTCTCCAGCTCAGTGCACACTCACACTACTACAGATATTTAACTTGCTCCAATTAGGCCTCTGCTTACACTCTGCTTCTCCTGTAATCCCTGGGCTCCAACACCGCCAGTTGCTGCTCAGAAGTGCCGTCTGCACAGTCATCACATGCTCCAGTGTTAATGGAGTTCAGTTACATCAGCTGATTCCCTGCTGTGTCTGCGGCAATTTGTCCTGCTCCCTACACATTCACACTACTTCGGATATTAAACTTGCTCCACTTAGGCCTCTGCCTACGCTCTGCTTCTCCTGTAATCCCTGGGCTGCAACACCGCCAGTTGCTGCTCAGAAGTGCCATCTGCACAGTCAACACATGCTCCAGTGTTATTGGGGTTCAGTAATGTCAGCTGATCCCCTGCTGTGTGTCCGGCAATTTCTCCTGCTCCTTTCACACTCACACTACTACAGATATTAAACTTGCTCCAATTAGGCTTCTGGCTACACTCTGTTTTTAGGATTGACCGTGGGCTCCAACACTGCCAGTTGCTGCTCAGAAATGCCGTCTGCACAGTCAACACTTGCTCCTGTGTTATTGGGGTTCAGTAAGGTCAGCTGATCCCCTGCTGTGTTTCCCGCAATTTCTCCTGCTCAGTCCACACTCACACTACTACAGATATTAAACTTGCTCCAATTAGGCCTCTGCTTACACTCTGCTTTTCCTGTAATCCCTGGGCTCCAACACTGCCAGTTGCTGCTCAGAAGTGCCGTCTGCACAGTCAACACATGCTCCAGTGTCATTGTGGTTCTGTATCGTCAACTGATCCCCTGCTGTGTGTCCGGCAATTTCCCCTGCTCTGTCTACATTCACAGTACTACAGATTTTAAACTTGATCCAATTACGCCTCTGCCTCCTCTCTGTTTCTAGCATTGACCCTGGGCTCCAACACCATCAGTTGCTGCTCAAAAGTGTCTTTGGCACGGGTCCTCCCTCCTGCCAAGTCTGCTTCCAGCACACCAGCTGTTTCTGGGTAGTGTCAAGTAGGGTTGAGCGACTTTTCTTTTTATAGGATCAGGTCGGGTTTCACGAAACCCGACTTTTTCAAAAGTCGGGTCGAGTGAAATCGGCCGATCCTATAGAAAAGTCGGGGTCGGGGTCGGCCGAAACACGAAACCCAATGCAGTGCATTGGGTTTCTAATGGTTCCCAGGGTCTGAAGGAGAGGAAACTCTCCTTCAGGCCCTGGGATCCATATTTAAGTGTAAAATAAAAAATATTGATATACTTACCCTCGGACGCGCCCTGGTTCTTACCGGCAGCCTTCCTTCCTAAGAATGAGCGCCTGAAGGACCTTCGATGATGTCGCGGCTTGTGATTGGTCGCGTGAGCGGTCACATTGGCATCACGCGACCAATCACAAGCCACGACGTCATCTAAGGTCCTTCAGCCGCTGATTCTTAGAAAGGAAGGCTGCGGGTTAGAACCAGGGCGCATTCGAGGGTGAGTATATACCTATTAGGAGTATACTCACCCTCGGACGCGCCCTCGGACGCTTCCTTCCTAAGAATTAGCGCCAGAAGGACCTTTGATGACGTCGCGGCTTGTGATTGGTCGCGTGACGCCCATGTGACCGCTCACGCGACTAATCACAAGCCGCGACATCATCGAAGGCCCTTCAGGCGCTCATTCTTAGGAAGGAAGGCTGCCGGTGAGAACCAGGGCGCGTCCGAGGGTGAGTATATCAATATTTTTTTTTTTATTCTTTATTTTACACTTAAATATGAATTCCGATACCGATTCCCGATATCTTAAACATATCGGGAATCGGTATCGGAATTCTGATTCCAGATCAGAAGATCGCCGACTTCATGGCTGACCCCACACAGGGGTCGGGTCGGGTTTCATGAAACCCGACTTTGCCAAAAGTCGGCGACTTCTGAATCTGGCCGCCCCGTTTCGCTCAACCCTAGTGTCAAGGTCACTTTGCCTCCAATACATTGTCCTGTTGTGTTGTGGTCGGGTTAGCTGACTCTATGGTGCCTGCAGTTTATGTGCTTCCTATGTGGGCTGTGGGATCTGGCAATGAAGGCTGGTTCCATAGTGCAAATAGGACAAGCTCCCCATGTAGGACTGTGAATTTTTAGTAACTCTGGCCGGCTTGCGGCCTTGCAATTTTTTTTTCATGTGGACCTTCTGCTTCCTATCTGAGTTCCAGCACCATTAGCTGGTTCTTTGGAAGTCAATATTGAATAGGTCCCCCTGGTTCCAGCACCGTCAGCTGGTTCCAGGCAGAGCCTGTGGCTTAGATGCTTCCTTCTTGGTATCCGAGTTCCACCATCGTCTGGTGATCCTTGGTATTGCTTTCTAGCACAGGTACCTCCTGCTTAGTAACCAGGTTCCAGTACTATCAGCTGGTCCTCGGTTGTTCCATTGGCTCTTGTACCTTCTGCTACCCATCCGGGTTCCAGTACTGTCAGCTGGTTCTTGGCAGTGTCTTTGGCACGGGTACTCCCTCTTGCCCTGCCTGGTTCAAGCACGCCAGCTGTTTCTAGGTAGTGTCAAGGTCACTTTGCCTCCTATACGTTGTCCTGTCAGGTAGCGGTCGGGTTAGCCGACTCTATGGTGCCTACAGTTTAGGTGCTTCCAATTTGGGCTGTGGGATCTGGCAATGAAGGGTGGTTCCGTAGTGCCAAAAGGACAAGCTCCCCCTGTAGGACTGTTGGTTAGGACTGTGGGTTTTTGGTAACTCCGGCCGGTTCGTGGCCTTATAATTTGTTTTTCATGTGGACCTTCTGCTGCCTATCTGAGTTCCAGCACCATTAGCTGGTTCTTTGGAAGTCAATCTTGAATAGGTCTCCCTGGGTTCCAGTACCATCAGCTGGTTCCAGGCAAAGCCTTAGGATTAGGTGCCTCCATCTCGGTATCCGAGCTCCACCAATGTCTGGTGGTCCTTGGTAGTGCTTTCTGGCATGTGTACCTTCTGCTTAGTAACCGGGTTCCAGTACCGTCAGCTGGTCCTTGGTAATTCCATTGGCTCTTGTACCTTCGGCTACCCATCCGGGTTTCAGAACCATCAGCTGGTTCTAGGGCAGTATCTTTGACTCTTGTACCTTCTGCTATCCATCCTGGTTCCAGTACCATCAGCTGGTTCCAGGCAGAGCCTTTGGCTTAGGTGCCTCCTTCTTGGTATCCAAGTTCCACCAACGTCTGGTGGTCTTTGGTAGTGCTTTCTGGCACGGGTACCTCCTGCTTAGTAACCGGGTTCCAGTACCATCAGCTGGTCCTTAGTAGTTCCATTGGCTCTTGTACCTTTGGCTACCCATCCTGGTTCCAGTACCGTCAACTGGTTCCAGGCAGAGCCTTTGGCTTAGGTGCCTCCTTCTCAGTATCCGAGTTCCACCAACGTCTGGTGGTCCTTGGTAGTGCTTTCTGGCATGGGTACCTCCTGCTTAATAACCGGGTTCCAGTACCATCAGCTGGTCCTCGGTTGTTCCATTTGCTCTTGTACCTTCAGCTACCTATCCGGGTTCCATTACTGTCAGCTGGTTCTCAGCAGTTCCTCAGCCTTCTTGTAGCTTCTGCTACATTTCCAAGTTCAAGCTTTTTGAAATGGTTTTTGGTAATCACTCTGGATCTCCCTGACGATGACCCTAAAGACGACGACCCTGAAGACCACCCCAAAGAAGACGATGACCCCGGAGACGATGACCCTGGAGAAGATGACCCTAAGGACAAAGAACAAGAAGTCAACCACCAAGATACAGAAGAACAAGAAACAGAAGACCAAGAAGCAGAAGAACAAGAAGCTGCAGAACAAAAAGCAGAAGAACATTAAGCATAAGACTAAAAATCAGAGCAAAAGATATTATCTAAATTATAAGCAGAAGAAGACTAAGCAGTGTATGGGGGTGAGTCCGTTCCTCCTCGTGGTGCCCCTGGAAAGAACCTGCTGCTGTAGGCAAAACTGAACACGGACAAATCCTGTTGTAAATCTTTTGTGACAGGCAGAATGGAAGGTGTAATCTTCAAACTTTTATAGATAACAACTACAAGAATGCCTGTCTCAAATAAGAATATGATGAAGAAGAAGAATATGAAGAAGATGAAGAAGTAGAATATGAAGAAGAATAATAGTTAAATAAGAAGAATATGAAGAATGTGAAAAAAAGAATAATAGGAAGAAGGTGAAGAAGAAGATGAATAAGGTGAAGAAGAAGTTGATGAAAAAGATGCTGCTGCTGAGGATGATGAAGGAGAAAGTGTGGGAGAAGTAAAAAAGAAGGTGAAGAGCATGGAAATAGTGAAACATAAATATCTGACAAAATATAAAAAGCTTAACATAGTCAATATCTTTGTAACTCCAAACGTCTTAAAAAAATTAATTCCTGCTACTCCATTTGATTGGGCTAAACCTCTATGCCTTTAATGTCTCCTCCACCTCCCCCAATACATTCTATATTATTCTTAGTTGTTTTCCTTCATATAGAATTAACCTACAAGAAAATAAATGGTTTATTTTCATTCCGATACTTGTGTCCCATTGACTTGCATTGGTTTCCGGTATCGGAATTGGCGATATCCGATATTTTTGGTGTATCAGTCCGATCCAATCCGATCCGATGTTTCCTGATATCGGAAGGTATCACTCAACACTACTATTTACTTATTTATTTTTTCCCCAAGAGGTTAAACTAAGAACAATGTACCTGGCAATTTACTACATAATTTCTCCTAAGTATGTCAATACTTAATATGTGGTTGTACACTACTATTTGGGAGCACAGTAGGGCTGAGAAGGGAAGGAGCATTATTTGGCTATCGGAGAAACTTTTTCTCTTTTTGTTTCGATTTGTTGTCATTTTGCATTTGCAGAGTCTTTGAGGTATTAATACTGTGTAAATCTGGCAGAATTGACCCCATTTTGGAAACTATGGCCGTCAAAACAGTTATCAACTGATGTAGTGAACACTTTGACCATTAAAAGTGTCTTCATGAAATTAATGCATAACATATTACAATAAGGGAAAATTTTCATTTTTCCCCACTTTTGGATAATTTAATTTACAGCATTAACCATGTGGTATATTACGGTATTTATTCTGTGGGAAAGTACGAATAATAAATTAACAAGTTTATATTGTTTTATTTATGTTTTACTATGTTTGTACAATTAAGCTGTGTGCCCACAGCCCATAATTTTGGTGAGTATTTTAGTTGCTTCAAAAACGCAGCATCTTACAGTTTTAGGAAAGAGGATGGAACTTATAGAATTTATAGAAATATCACACACACTGCTTTTTTAGCGTAAACTGACCTGTGGCAAGTGTTTCAACATTTCAATTGTAACATGTCACTCTCTTTTGCGGGTACGGTGAGTTTTATGTGTGAATTTTTCAGTTAGACTTGCATTATATGCGGAAAATCCACAGGTAAAAAACTCACGTGCTTTTTTAGTGCGTTTCTGTGGTGGAGATTCATCGATAACAAAGTTAAATACCTGGAAGTAGCAAAAACAAACAAGCTTTAACATCATATACAAAAAAAGAGACAAAACCCACAGCATGAAAATTGTGTTAAAAATGCATGTAAAAAAGATGTCACTCAAAAACACAATGAAAAAACACAAATAATCTAGTTTACTTAATTAGTCCAGAAATGCAGCAGAAAATCTGCAACATTAAAACAGCACCAAAAGCTCATTGTGGGAATATACAGTAGATACTTTAAAAATAAATAAAACCACTTATGGCTTACAGAATGTGGCTGCACAAAATAAATGTATATGTTGATGGAGTTGTATGAGGGCTTATTTTTTTAAAGGACAACTTATCATACTTTTTTAGGTACCATTTTGGAACATACAATTTTAGACATACATGGAAGAAATGCTACAAAGCCAAAAATGTGTTAAAGAATAGACAGGCCAATATTTTTAATTCAATTAACACAATGCAAATGGAATGAGCAAAAGAAAAGTGTTACTTGCACACCGCTAGGTTCATATAGGGGCGGAACAGGTCTCATGAATTCTTTGGAACTCTGGGGGAACCATTACTCAGGGCAACCATGCACTGGAGCTTCCTGAGGCACAAGATGGATCCACTTACTCACACAGACACAATTGATAGAGTCCTCATGAACAGATGAGCAGTGCAGTTTAATATCACAGCGCATTTAGTACAATTCAAGACTCTGTACAAAGGCACATTAGTACACAGCATTCCTTCAAGCACAGTGAGATGGAGAGGGGGGGTTTGCTGAGGGAGATGATCTCTGTGACACAATTTCTTTCTGCTCCTGATAGACTTTCTCAACTAGCAGTACAGGGGTTATCCAAACTTTACTCTGTAATGGAATCCTTTGTCCCTATGTTTTACTTGCCTGAATTTTTGTGAGACAGATAACAGAAACACACCACTCATCCATTCGGCTGCTGCCACCATAGTAAAACACGTTTTCCACAAATCCTGGGGCTCTGCTAACCACTCCCTGTCTCTTGTGAATGTGTTAATCCCTCTAGTTGCTGGATGCTTTTGAAGCAATAGCAGTCGTCACTACTTCTGCATGTCACAGAAGTCTAAAGCCATGCTTATGCTTCAGTATTTGGTCAGTATTTGACATCAGTATTTGTAAGCCAAATCCAGGAGTGGGTGATAAATATAGAAAAAGTGACAGGTTCCTATTATATTTCTCCTCTGATTTGTTCCACTCCTGATTTTGGCTTACAAATACTGATGTGAAATATTAAACATTTCTTAAAATCAAATCAATATTTGGCGTGACTAATCTTTGCACTCAAAATAGCATCAATTCTCCTAGGTATACTTGCACATAGATTTTGAAGTAACACGGCAGAGTTACACTGCACAGTCATGTGCAGATTACTCAAAGCATCTTGGAGATTAAAGAATGGCATGACACACCAAAAAGAAACAAAAAACACAGTATTGAACACAAGATACTACTTCATCTGTTTCATCTAGTTGTGGTGTTTACTATTGACAGCAGCATCTAAAGTGTTAATCTCTCGGGACAGGTGTTAGCACCAAATATGGCAGATGCAGCTGGTTGTTCACTATTTGCAACAGCCAACACCCGCTCCTTCAAGTACAGGCTCAGCTCGTGAGCCCGCACAATGCAGCTACCATAAAAATTTTCATTAGAAAAGCTAGGTGGTACTGCAGCCATATTTGAGGGACTGTGTCAGCACAGAATGACTGAGTTACATGAAAACAGGGGCGCACTATATTATCCTAATGAGAATAATCATCAAGGTGACAGTGAAGTACATCAACCTTGTGGATACAACCTGTGCATAAACGAGATGGATCCTAAGATGTGCAGCAGAAAAATATGAGGCAGAAATCCAAAATGTAAATAGATTCTCTATGGGTAAGCAGGGAAAACGGGCAAAATAGCCCAGAAATGGAGGAGTGTGGTGGAAGCAGGCCCTGCTGCACATCTTAGGATCCATCTCGCTTATGCACGTGTTGTATCCACAAGGTTGATGTACTTCACTGTCACCTTTACTTTAAGGGGCTATATATATGGGTCTCCCTCCCGGGTTATTTATCCTTTATACCTGGGATAGTGGATATACACCATTCATGCAACTTAGTGCTATTTCTGTTATATATATGTACTGGTGTGCACACAGTATCCAATGTTTATGCATAACAGTATTTATTGGTGTTATGATTTCATCATTATGAGGAGTTTCCATTTTTTGGGGTGTGGTATTGTACTAATTTAAGTACTACGTTTTAAATGTTTTTATGTGTATATTCTTTGAGGTGCAATAAAGGTGTTTGTATATATTTTCTATATTGATTGTGGTTGTGCATACCATACTAGTCTGCTCTTTTCTCTTTGGTTTCATAAGCACAGAATGACTGTTCAAACCAAGACGAAATTTCTTGTCGCCCTGTATCTCAGGTTTAATTTTACCATTGCAAATTTATCCAAATGTCATTGGAATTCATCATTTGGAGGTTGTCTATATGGGCTGTCTAGAGTTTGACTTGCACTGAGGTGCACCTCTATTATTGGGGGAGGGCATTAGACTTTGAATAGGTCCTCACTATACAGACTTGGCTGTTATGTGCACTGGGGTCTTTCTAATTGAATGTAACATAGTAACATAGTAACATAGTTAGGCCGAAAAAAGACATTTGTCCATCCAGTTCAGCCTATATTCCATCATAATAAATCCCCAGATCTACGTCCTTCTACAGAACCTAATAATTGTATGATACAATATTGTTCTGCTCCAGGAAGACATCCAGGCCTCTCTTGAACCCCTCGACTGAGTTCGCCATCACCACCTCCTCAGGCAAGCAATTCCAGATTCTCACCGCCCTAACAGTAAAGAATCCTCTTCTATGTTGGTGGAAAAACCTTCTCTCCTCCAGACGAAAAGAATGCCCCCTTGTGCCCGTCACCTTCCTTGGTATAAACAGATCCTCAGCGAGATATTTGTATTGTCCCCTTATATACTTATACATGGTTATGAGATCGCCCCTCAGTCGTCTTTTTTCTAGACTAAATAATCCTAATTTCGCTAATCTATCTGGGTATTGTAGTTCTCCCATCCCCTTTATTAATTTTGTTGCCCTCCTTTGTACTCTCTCTAGTTCCATTATATCCTTCCTGAGCACCGGTGCCCAAAACTGGACACAGTACTCCATGTGCGGTCTAACTAGGGATTTGTACAGAGGCAGTATAATGCTCTCATCATGTGTATCCAGACCTCTTTTAATGCACCCCATGATCCTGTTTGCCTTGGCAGCTGCTGCCTGGCACTGGCTGCTCCAGGTAAGTTTATCATTAACTAGGATCCCCAAGTCCTTCTCCCTGTCAGATTTACCCAGTGGTTTCCCATTCAGTGTGTAATGGTGACATTGATTCCTTCTTCCCATGTGTATAACCTTACATTTATCATTGTTAAACCTCATCTGCCACCTTTCAGCCCAAGTTTCCAACTTATCCAGATCCATCTGTAGCAGAATACTATCTTCTCTTGTATTAACTGCTTTACATAGTTTTGTATCATCTGCAAATATCGATATTTTACTGTGTAAACCTTCTACCAGATCATTAATGAATATGTTGAAGAGAACAGGTCCCAATACTGACCCCTGCGGTACCCCACTGGTCACAGCGACCCAGTTAGAGACTATACCATTTATAACCACCCTCTGCTTTCTATCACTAAGCCAGTTACTAACCCATTTACACACATTTTCCCCCAGACCAAGCATTCTCATTTTGTGTACCAACCTCTTGTGCGGCACGGTATCAAACGCTTTGGAAAAATCGAGATATACCACGTCCAATGACTCACCGTGGTCCAGCCTATAGCTTACCTCTTCATAAAAACTGATTAAATTGGTTTGACAGGAGCGATTTCTCATAAACCCATGCTGATATGGAGTTAAACAGTTATTCTCATTGAGATAATCCAGAATAACATCCCTCAGAAACCCTTCAAATATTTTACCAACAATAGAGGTTAGACTTACTGGCCTATAATTTCCAGGTTCACTTTTAGAGCCCTTTTTGAATATTGGCACCACATTTGCTATGCGCCAATCCTGCGGAACAGACCCTGTCGCTATAGAGTCCCTAAAAATAAGAAATAATGGTTTATCTATTACATTACTTAGTTCTCTTAGTACTCGTGGGTGTATGCCATCCGGACCCGGAGATTTATCTATTTTAATCTTATTTAGCCGGTTTCGCACCTCTTCTTGGGTTAGATTGGTGACCCTTAATATAGGGTTTTCATTGTTTCTTGGGATTTCACCTAGCATTTCATTTTCCACCGTGAATACCGTGGAGAAGAAGGTGTTTAATATGTTAGCTTTTTCCTCGTCATCTACAACCATTCTTTCCTCACTATTTTTTAAGGGGCCTACATTTTCAGTTTTTATTCTTTTACTATTGATATAGTTGAAGAACAGTTTGGGATTAGTTTTACTCTCCTTAGCAATGTGCTTCTCTGTTTCCTTTTTGGCAGCTTTAATTAGTTTTTTAGATAAAGTATTTTTCTCCCTATAGTTTTTTAGAGCTTCAATGGTGCCATCCTGCTTTAGTAGTGCAAATGCTTTCTTTTTACTGTTAATTGCCTGTCTTACTTCTTTGTTTAGCCACATTGGGTTTTTCCTATTTCTAGTCCTTTTATTCCCACAAGGTATAAACCGCTTACAGTGCCTATTTAGGATGTTCTTAAACATTTCCCATTTATTATCTGTATTCTTATTTCTGAGGATATTGTCCCAGTCTACCAGATTAAGGGCATCTCTAAGCTGGTCAAACTTTGCCTTCCTAAAGTTCAGTGTTTTTGTGACTCCCTGACAAGTCCCCCTAGTGAAAGACAGGTGAAACTGTACAATATTGTGGTCGCTATTTCCTAGATGCCCGACCACCTGCAGATTTGTTATTCTGTCAGGTCTATTAGATAGTATTAGGTCTAAAAGTGCTGCTCCTCTGGTTGGATTCTGCACCAATTGTGAAAGATAATTTTTCTTGGTTATTAGCAGAAACCTGTTGCCTTTATGGGTTTCACAGGTTTCTGTTTCCCAGTTAATATCCGGGTAGTTAAAGTCCCCCATAACCAGGACCTCATTATGGTGTATTTACACAAGCCAATAATTGAAGAACAAGTATTCATAACAACTTTTGTTCCTGATCATCCAACTGTTCAACCATCAAGCAAGCAAAATGATCATTAGTTGAGAAATCAGATTGTTCATGCTGGTAAAAAAATAATCTTCAGTGCCAATGCATAAACCCCTGTAAAGTATCTCCATACAAGAGTCTCCTATCCTCCATTTAATTGCTGTAATGACCATTTTTTAATTCATTTCACAGAAGTGAAGGCAAGAAGGTCATCTCCAAAATAATGTACAGAAAATAGAGTAAACAATTTTACAACAGTGGAAAAAATAGATTAGAAAAATATATTTTACTGTGTGTTTTATTTAGTAAAAAATATATGTCATGAATTTAAAAAGTAAACTCTGGTATATCCTTGTGTCTTGGTTGCACTGTTGAATATGTCTAGGGGAGAATGAAATCTTACAGTACATAGTCTTAGGAATGCAGCAGTCCCTCATCATTATAACACTATCATGTATCTGAAATTGATCCAATTTATTCTATCTTAATGAAGTATAGTGGAAAAGTCACATAGGAAATCTAATGTTGTTTCCCGTCTGTACAGTTTACTTTTTCTGAGAACATTTTATATAAAGGTCTGATATCCACCTGTGGCAGTTCTTTCATTATTAATCAGTCCTAGTGTAAGCATTGTGCTAGGAAATAAAAGTAAATCCCATTATTTTAGTTTATAGACAACTACTGCCTTCTATGTGTAGTAGATGAGTGGCATCAAAGTAATTTCATTTTATCATCAGCTGAATAGGACAATGGCATTGAATAAATTATCTATAAATCAGAATACTAATCTGACTTCTCATAAAATAATTAAATCAAATCCATTAGCTAGTGAGTGAGATTCTGATTGTTCATGCAATTGGTAATGCATCCTGTAAAATTTGTGAAAAAATGTAATTCAGTAGAAATATTTTTACAATATCTAGACAAAGACTTTTAACAAATAGTAATATTTAATTCTAACAAAATATGTTGCATACTAACCCCTTAATATTAACCCATTAAGAATCTATCCCTTTTCCATATTAACCTCTTTCTGACATTAGACATAATAATCCGTCCTTGTGACCTGGGCCTATTTGACCACGCATTGATTATTACGTCTGTGTGATCACCCGTGCACATGGGTGGTGTGCGGGAGATCCCCACGGGGTGTCAGCTGATTCTGACAGCTGACACTCGACACTAAGTGTCAGGAACAACGGTCATGCACCGCTCCCAGAAGGTTAATCCCCGAAATGCTGCAATCGAATTAGATCACAGCATTCCGGGAGCTGGCAGAGGGCTGATAGCCACTCTGCCTTTAGATCAAAGACCCTGCAGCGTAACGCGGGAAAACAATTGTTTCCATGTTGTCCCCATGTCGTCATGATGACATCTGGGTCACCAGAGCTAGGAAACATGCTGATCATGCACTGTGCATGATCAGCAAGTTTCTCTGTCAGTGCAGAGCTGGCAGTTTCTACAGCATGAGGATGCTGCTGCATCCCCATGCAAGATAAAAAAAAATATAAACAATAAAAGTACACATATTTGGCATCACTGCGTCCGCAATGACCCGACCTATAAAACTGGCCAACTAGTTAACCCCTTTAGTGAACACCATAAGAAAACAAAAAACAACGCAAAAAAGAATGCTTTATCATACCGCCGAGCAAAAAGTGGAATAAAACACGAACAAAAGACGGATATAAATAAACATGGCACTGCTGAAAACGTCATCTTGTCTTGCAAAAAACAAGCTGCCATGCAGCTCCATCAACAGAAAAATAAAAAAGTTATAGCTCTCAGAATAAAGCGATGTAAAAATAATTATTTTTTGTATAAAATAGTTTTTATTGTGTAAAAGTGCCAAAACATAAAAAATATAAATGGGCTATCGCTGTAATCGTACTGGCCCGAAGAATAAAACTGTCTAATCAATTTTACCACACAGGAAATGGCTTAAACCCTCCCCTCCACTGGTTTTTGTTCATTCTGCCTCCCAAAAATCTGAATAGAAAGCGATCAAATAATTTCACTTGCCCGAAAATGTCAACTCGTCTAGCAAAAAACAAGCCCTCACATAACTGTGGGCCAAAATATGGAAAAATTATGGCTCTCAAAATATGGTGATGCAAAAACTATTTTTTGCAATAAAAAGCGTTTTTTAGTGTGTGACAGCAGGCAAACATAAAAACCTGATATAAATCTGGTATCGCTGAAATCGCACCGACCCAAAGAATAAAGTCGCCTATTCACTTATACTGCACTAGGAATGGCATAAAAAATAAATAAAACCAATTCTTCACCTACTGTTGAATTTTTCATTCTGCCCCTCAAAGACCGCAGTAAGGCTCGGCGTACATTTATCCTGCGCTATGCGCTGAGCGCTTGCACTAGGATTTCTATGTAAATCTCTGAAACACGTGATTCAGACAAAACCTCTGGTGGAAGATTTCCTATAATGAGGCAGATGGAGGCACTGTGGATGCCATCTGACCTGTGATCCGGTGGTGTCTGTCATTTTAGGAATGCATAGAAGTGCTGCGGGCCACAGTTTTGTGCACTTCTGAAAAGAAGGACGCAGCTAAACAGAGGCCAGATGGAATCCAGAGTAAGGGTGGTTTCACATTTGCGTTTTTTTTTTTTTTCGTTTTTGCGGCAAAAACGTAAAAAAAAAGCATGCGTTTTTTTCCCTATATTTAACATTAAAAACGCATGCGTTTTTTGTATGCGTTTTGACGCATTTTTGCAACGCATGCGGTTTTTTCTGCATGCGTTGTGTTGCAGATATGCAACATGTAGTATTTTTAGCGCCGTTTTTTTTGCCGCGAAAAAACGCATGCGTTTTTTTTGCAGCAAAAAATTGCATTGCTGTCTATGTAAACGCATGCGTTTTTAACCACATGCGTTTGCATGTGTTAAAAACGCATGCGTTTTTTAAAAAAAACATAAAAACACAATGATAAACCACCCCACACCATAAAATTGATAAAGGGATCCTACCCCTAACCCTAACCCAACCCCTAACCCTAACCCTAACCCTACCCCTAACCCTAACCCTACCCCTAACCCTAATCCCTTTAAGGGTAGGGTTAGGGTTAGGGGTAGTGTTAGGGGTAGGGTTAGGGTTAGGATCCCTTTAGGGTTAGGGTTAGGGGTAGGGTTAGGGTTAGGATCCCTTTAGGGTTAGGGTTAGGGTTAGGGGTAGGGTTAGGGTTAGGATCCCTTTAGGGTTAGGGGTAGGGTTAGGGTTAGGATCCCTTTAGGGTTAGGGTTAGGGTTAGGATCCGTACCCCTAACCCTACCCCTAACCCTAACCCTAGCTCTTTCTGTTTATAGTGGGTTTTTTACTTTATTTTGATGATTGGCAGCTGTCACACATTTATCTGCATGCGTTTAAAAAATGCAAACGCATGAAAAAACGCATGTAAACGCATCAAAACGCCGTGTTTTTTTCACCACATGCAAAAACGCATGCGTCAAAAAAACGCAGCGTTTGCACGCGTTTACATGCGTTTTTTCACCATGCGTTTTTTTTTAAACGGATGCGTTTTGAAACGCAAGTGTGAAACCAGCCTAACTCTGCTGCCTCATTATAGCGAATGGATCATGTCTCTCAGAGATTTCGATGAAAAGCACAGAGTAAGTGCTCAGCGCAATGCGCCAGATAAAAAATGTGATCCCAAACGTTATGTAAAATGTTCCCAATAAAAACTTCAGCTCAGTCCACAAAAAAAGCAAGTCCTTAATCAGGTCTGTCATCTGTTTATGGAAATATAGGGGGCTTCCACATTACTGGTAGCATAAAGGCTCTGGAAAAGCAAAATGGTTCCATAACGCTCAAAAAGAAATTCAGCAAATTCTGTGCTCACAAATCCAAATGACTCCTCTCTTCTGAGCCCCACAGTGTTCCTAAATCACATATTGCATCCACGTTTGGCATTTCTGAAGTGATGAGAGCCCACTTAAATTACGGGTGCATGCCTCCAGAAGCATGAGCTGGGCATAATGTACTAATGACTGCAACATACTGGTCACTACAGCGTACTGGTGACTACAGTGGCAGTTTCCTATTTTTACTTGGCAACATTCATTGCTGCTTATTTCTGGAAAATACCCATTGAGTCAAAATCAGCACTACACCTGTAGATAAATTCCCAAAGGGTATAATTTCCAAAATATGGTGACTTGAGGTGTGATTCTGCTCAAGTAATTAGGGTCTCTGAAAATGGAGTACGCAGTCTGTTCTAGGAAAATCTGCGCTCCAGGAAGCAAATAGCACTCCATTCCTCCCAAGTCTCTCCATATAGTGATGTACAGCCAAATATGGGGTATTGCCACGTTCCGAAGAAATTGAAGGACAATTCTTGGTGCCATTTTTACCCACTTCTTGTGTGAAAATATAATATCTGGGGTTAAAACTACATTTTTAATAGTAAAAATGCAGTTATTTTTTCTTCACTGCTCAATGGCATAAAATTCTGTGATACACCTGTAGTGTCAGTATGATCACTTCACCCCTAGATGAATTAATTGAGAGGTGTAGTCTGCAAAAGGGGTCTCGCATAGGGGGGGGGTTCTGATGTTCTAACACTTCATAGGCTCTCCTGGTGGGTCATGGCACCTGCAAACCGTGACGGTAAAATCTGGTGTTCTTTGCTTTCTGAGCTTTGCACTGTGCAGGAAAAATATTTCACGATTACATGTAGGGTATTGGTGCACACAGGAAAAAATGGACCTCCATTTGTTGGAAAAAAAATTTCCTATTAGCCCTTAGAAAAATTAAAAACTTGAGGCTAAAACAACATTTTTGTGAGGAAAATGTGATTTTATTATTTTCACGTTTCAATGTTATAAACTTCTATGAAGCACTTGGGGGATCCAGGTGCTCACCACCCATCTAAATGCATTCCTTGAGGGGTCTAGTTTCCAAAATGGGGTCACTTGTGGGGGTTTCCACTGTTTTGGTACATCAGGGGATCTCCAAATGGGACATGACAAGAGTTGAGCGACTTTTACTTTTTAGGATCAAGTCGGGGTTCGCGAAACACGACTTTGTCAAAAGTCGGGTCAGGTGAAATCGGCCGATTATTTCGAAAAGTCATGGGGCCGACTGAAACACGAAACCCAATGCAAGTCAATGGGGAATCAAAGCCGGCAGTGAGTGGAGGACAGGAAAACACCTACAGTGCCCATTTTAATGCCAAAAACATCAATTCTTATATTTTAAGCTTGTCAATCTTAATTTACAGGGAGTCATTTGGCTAAAGTTGTGGGGGGGTAGGGCTGGCTCAAGATTTTCGTGGGCCCAGGAAACGCGGAATACGTCACGGCGGTGGAGCAGGGAGAGGTAAGTATTTCAACTTTGCAAGTGCTGTGATCCTGAGCAAGCAGGGGGGGCCCACTCGTTGGCACTTGGCACTGGCACAGGGCCCCTCATAGTACGGTGGTGTGTTTGATGGCGGGTGGCGCCTCCCACTGCCAGAGACACTTTTGCGTACTATGATGGGCCCTGTGCCAGTGATGTCGCCAATGAGTATGCCCCCCACCTGATGAAGGAACCTGCACTTTCATCTGCACCTTCTACTTTGTCCCCGTGTAAGGTGGTATAGTATGCGAAAGGGGAACCTGACTTTCAGCAGGGTCAGATTCAGGCTATGTAGAGTGCAAGGGGAATGTAGTGGTCTGGGTCAATGTACCAGCAGACTCATTTAGCAGTGGTTGGGCAATGGGCAGGATGAGGAGGAAACACAGATATAGGCCCAAATAATAAAGTGGGCTAAATGCAGTTCAAAATTGGTAACAGGACTAAACAGGGGGCATTGCTTCGGCCAGTGGAGGACAACTGTAATGAGTGGCGCAGACACAGTTAGTAGGCCCAAAATAAAAAAGTAGGCTAAAAGCAGTTCAAAATTGGTAACAGGACTAAACAGGTGGCATTGCTTTGTTCACTGGAAGGACAACTGTAATGAGTGGCGCAGACACAGTTAGTAGGCCCAAAATAAAAAAAGTAGGCTAAATGCAGTTCAAAATTGGTAACAGGACTAAACAGACAGCCTAGCTTTGTTCAGTGGAGGACAACTGTAATGAGTGGCACAGACACAGTTAGTAGGCCCAAAATAAAAAAGTAGGCTAAAAGCAGTTCAAAATTGGTAACAGGACTAAGCCGGCATTGCTTTGTTCAGTGGAGGACAACTGTAATGAGTGGCGCAGACACAGTTAGTAGGCCCAAAATAAAAAAGTAGGCTAAATGCAGTTCAAAATTGGTAACAGGACTAAACAGGCGGCCTAGCTTTGTTCAGTGGAGGACAACTGTAATGAGTGGCGCAGACACAGTTAGTAGTCCCAAAATAAAAAAGTTGTCTAAATGCAGTTCAAAATTGGTAACAGGACTAAACAGGTGGCATAGCTAGGTACTGGGGTTGGCTCCCCTGCTGAGTAGCAGACAGTGGTAGTAGGCGCAAAGTATTAACCGGTCTAAATGGAGGCCAGGGCCACTGTATATGTTAACTATCATCTATCATTTCAACAAATTTGTATTGGCAGTGCCATTGAAGGATTTAACAGCACAGACTACACAGTGGTGGAGCAGGGAGAGGTAAGTATTGCAAGTGGTAGAGCACTGTTCGAGCAGGGGGGAACACTTTCTCGTGGGCAGCGATACTGGCACAGGGCCCCTCATATTATCACAGTGTGTCTGATGTTGGTTGTGCACAACCACCGTCAGAGACACTTCATTGTACTATGAGGGACCCTGTGCCAGTGCCGTCGCCTAAGAGTGGCGCACCCACCTGTCCAGGCAAACGGCAGTCGCACGGGTGCTTGCGCCAGGTGGTGACCACAGCCCTGTGGGGGGAGTCAGCCCATTTAGGGAGGTATAAAAATGGCCTATGGTGGACATTCAGCAGCTGCAAATGGAGGAATTGGAGAAGTCAGTAAGAGTCGGCCAAAAGCAAGACATTTTTCAGGCAAGCTACGTGTCAGCAGGAGAAGGTGGCGCAAAATAATTTGAAATCCATGATTGGTTCATTTTAATGAAGGTTAGATCATCAACATTCTAGGTAGCCAGATGTTTCCTTTTTTCGGTCAGTATTGAACCAGCAGCACTGAAGACTCTTTCTGATAGCACACTAGCAGCAGGGCAAACGAGCTCCTGTAATGCTACACAATGTAAGTGGCAGAGATTGGCTGGCTGACATACGACAAACTAACAAGACTGCAGTATATCCCCTTTGTGAGAATTTGAATCTCACTTTTTTGGGGGGAGACTGAACCAAAACTCTTGCCCAGTGTATATAACAACGCAATCTAAGTGGCAGAAAGTGGCTGGCTGACCAACGGAAAACTAACAGGACTGCAGTATATCCACTTTGTGAGAATTTGAATCTCACTTTTTGGGGGTGAGACTGAACCAAAACTCAGGCCCAGTGCATAAAACAACACAATGTAAGTGGCAGAAAGTGGCTGGAAGATATATGAAAAAATACAAGGACTGTAGTACAATTTCAATCTCCCTACAATGATCTCAGGAAAAGTATGGCAGCAATAAAAAGGACTGCTGCACACAAAAGTGTGGACAAATAAACAAGATAACTGTGCAGAAAGAAGCAACAGGATTTTTGCTTTTAAAAAGCAGTTGGTTTGCACAGCGGCGTGCAAACAGCAATGCAGCTGTCAGGGAGCCTTATAAGGCAGCTTAATAAGCTACAGAGCTGATGCACAAAAAAATAGCTTCCACTGTTCCTGCAAACAAAAGGTGGTGTTGGACAGTGCAAATCGTTACAGCACAAGCAGTTTCGGGGCTTAATCTTCCCTCCCTAACTATATCCCTTCTTCTGATGAAGCTGCAGCAACCTCTCTCTATGCTACGATCGGTAGATGTAAGATGGCGGTCGGCGGGCACGCTCCTTTATAGCCCCTGTGACACCGCAGAAAGCAAGCCAATCACTGTCATGCCCTTCTTTAAGATGGTGGGGACCGAGACCTATGTCATCACGCTGCCCACACTCTGCGTCCTCCTTCATTGGCTGAAAAATGGCGCTGAAAGTGTCATACGAAATGCGACTTTGGCGCGAAGATTGCTGACCTCATGGCTGATCCCACACTAGGATTGGGTCAGGTTTCATGAAACCCGACTTTGCCAAAAGTCGACGATTTTTGAATTTGTCCGATCCATTTCGCTCAACCCTAGACATGACATCCGCTAATGATTCCAGGAAATTTTACATTCAAAAAGTCAAATGACTCTCCTTCCCTTCCAAGCCCTACTGTGCGCCCAAATAGTAGTTTTCTCCCTCATTTTGAGTATGTGTGTACTTAGGAGAAATTGCACAACAAAATGTATGGTGAAATTTCTCCTGTTACCCTTATGAAAATGCAATATTTTCTGCTAAAAACATATTAGTGGGGAAAATTAGATTTTTTTTTATTTTTGCGGCTCAACGTTATAAACTTCTGTGAAGCACCTGAGGGTTTAATGTGCTCACCACACATCTACATCAATTCCCTGAGGGGTATAGTTTCCAAAATGGTGTCACTTGTGAGTAATTTTCACTGTTTAGGCCCATGCGATTCTCTCCAAATGCGACATGGCGTCTGCCAATTATTCCTGCAAATTTTGCATTCAAAAAGTCAAATGGCGCTACTTTCCTTCTGAGATTTGTCATGCGCCCAAACAGTGGTTGTCTCCCTAAAATGGAAAACATGAAAAATTGCAAAAAGAATATAAAAAATTGTGTATGTTAAATATATTTCTACACACTAATGAAATCTGGCAATGTATATTTGTATACTGTTTGTTATCGTAATTTTTGCAATAATAATTTTACAAAAGTTATACATTTTTATTATGTTCTAAGGCTAAGTACCCATGCAGAGTAATTGTTGAGTTTTTGATGCTGCAGATCTTCTGCATTATTTCTTCATCAAATAGCTAGATTAGGTTACATGCGTATGCATGCATATACAGCTATGGCAAATATTAAGAGACCACCACATCAAAACCCTGTCATGGGCAGCCCAATCTCCAGACCTGAACCCCAGTGAAAACCTCTGGAATATAATAAGGAGCATGATGGATAGTCACAAGCCATCAATCAAGAAGAACTGCTTAAATTTTTGCACCAGAAGCAGTGTGAAAGACTAGTGGCAAGCATGCCAAGACACATGAAAGCTGTGATTATCATGGTTATTCCACAAAATATTGATTTCTGAACTCTTCCTGAGTTAAAACATTAGTATTGTTGCTTCTAAATGATTATGAACTTGTTTTCTTTGCATTATTTGAGTTCTGAAAGCACTAGGTTTTTTTTTGTTTGCTTTGACCATTTCTCCTTTTCAGAAAAAATAAATACAAAATGTATTGCTTGGAACTTCAGAGACATGTTGCCAGAAGTTTATAGAATAAAAAAGCAATTTACATTTTACTCAAAAATATACCTATAAAGAGAAAAATTAGACAAACTGAAAATTTTGCAGTGGTCCCTTAATTTTTGCCAGAGCTGTATTTTAACTATGTTTTTGAGCATTTTTTATTGCATGCGGTTTTATAGATTTTTTTTACTTCCTACTTTGTCCCTTTTTGTTATGTTAATTTAATTTAAAACTTTATTCTTACAGTCAAGTATAGTTTACATGCATTTTAGTACATTTTTAATTGTAGATTTTCTGCATTAAATGCAAATCCCTGGAAAAAATCAAATCTTCACATGAAACTCAGGATAGCTGCAAGAGAAATTAAGATATTGCGAATTTCAAAAAAAGCACCACAGATCAATTTATGATGAGTAAAAATAAAGCAGAGTTGGCATGAGATTTCTTTCAATCCCATCCACTTTGTTGGAACTTTACTCAACAAAAACTCATTGTGGGAACGTAACCTAAATATAATAATAATTTAAAACATTTCCAATAATTTTAGTTTTTATGTCTGTGTTTCAAGTACGTGTGGCGTCTGTTTTCACTTGTACCAGAGACACATTCACACGAATACCCATTATAATCTATAGGGCTGCGCACATGTCTATGTTTTTATATGGACCATGTGTCCGTGTGACCTACATGTCTATTTTTTTTCTGCAGCATAGATAACAATATGTACTGCACACGTGCACACGAATGTCATAAAGTGTGACATCCATGTGCCGTCCATGTGACATGTTCCAAAATAGAATGCAGAAAAGAAATTAAAGATTTTAATGTGTTAAAGTGAACCTGTCATTAGGATTTTGTTAAGTAAACTACAAACATTGTCAGGTCGGCGCTGTTGCACTGATTAAAATGATACCTTGGTTGATGAAACCTGTATTTTGGCTGTTGCTTAATCTATATTGGCAGTTTTAAATTAATGAGATTCTTGTGAATTGGGGCAGCCTGTGAGCAGGGCTTGATGTGGTGCTCTGCTTACATATTCATCCTTATGGTATTATGTGAGGTCGCTGACCCTTCAGTGAACTGTCTCATATATTAAATGCTGCACTTGCGCAGTTCCTATTGTGGTCTTTGGAAAAAAAAATGTAACTACAGCAAAATGGTGCCGGTGGCACATGTGCAGTAGCACATATTGATGAAAGACGCCATCGCCTGCGCCATATTGTTGAATAATAAAATATGGCTGCAGAAAAATTGCGCCGGTGATGCATGCACAGAAGCATGTATCAACAATAGATTCTATTGCACAAGTTCTGCCATTGGTGCCATTTTGCTGCAGCCAAATTTTTTTCCTCCAACAAAATGGCACTGGCGGCACTTAAGCAGTAGCATAAATCAGCTATAGATGCTACTGCGCATGTGCCGCCACCGGCGCCATTTTCCTGAAGTCAATTTTTCCTGCAATATTTTTTCACAAATATTTCAGTTTTATGACAGATGTGTTCATGAAAAGCAAAGCAAATTCAGGAAACATACGCCAAGTTTTATTACACAGTTTTTGCTGTGTTCAGAAATTCCCAACAATATGGCCCTTATTTGCATACCAGTCACACAGAATGAGGAGAGCACAATTTGAAATTCAGGTGATAATTTTGACTAAAATTAATGTTAGGCCTCATCACACACATTCGTTGAGCTATCAGAATAACACAAAGCAGGTGAAGGTGAAGGCCCACAAAGCAAGTGAAGAGTATAAGAAGATTGGAAAGCATTTTCAAGTTGCCCTTTACTTGGTTCAAAATATAATTTAGAAATGTCAGTTAACAGGAAAAGTGGAGGTCAAGATAAGGTCTGGAAGACCAAGCAAAATTTCAGTGAGAGCTGCTCGTGGGATTACTGTAAAGGCAAATCAGAGCCCCTGCTTGACTGCAAATTATATTCAGAAAGATTTACAAGACTCTTGAGTTGTGTTACATTTTTCTACTGTTCAGGGACACCTGCACAAATATGGCCTTCATGGAAGAGTCATCAGAAGAAAACCTCTTCTGCTTCCTCACCATAAAATCTAACATGAGAATTAAGCAAAAGAACATCTAAACAAGCCTGATGCATTTTGGAAACAAGTCCTGTGGACCAATGAGGTTGAAATAGAACTCTTTGGCCACAATGATCAAAGTAATGTGGGGAGAAAAAAGGGAATAGAATTTCAGGAAAAGATCATCTTGTCAACCATTAAGCATCAGGGTGGATCAATCATGCTTTAGTTGTGTTGCAGCCAATGTCATGGGGAACCATTCATGGGTAGAGGGAAAAATGGATTCAATAACATTTCAACAAATTCCTGATGCAAATATAACACCATCTGTAAAAAATCTGAAGTTGAAAAAAGAATAGCTTTTAAAAATAGATATTGACCGTAAACATACGTCAAAATCCACAATAGACTACCTCAAAAGGTGCAAACAGAAGTTTTTTTGCAATGGCTCTCACAGTCGCCTGATCAGAACTTCATTGAAAATCTGTGGCATGAACGATTTGCCTCCGATAATCAGATAGCACTCGTCCATTCATGTCTATGGGTCTCTGGAAGACATTGGACCACACTCAGATGACATCCGAGTGAGGCCTGATTTTTACAGACAGACTGGATGTCCACATGGCCTAGGTATAGTTTCCCTCCCAGGCCCCAGTATAACATCCCCCACAGCCCTCATTATAAAGTCTTTCACAGTCTCCCATACAATGTGATGTCCCCACAGTTCATCTTGTAATGTCCCCATATGCCCGTCCTTTGATAGCCCCCATTCATTGGCAAAATAAAATAAGGAAAATAAAAAAAATAGCCTATACTCACCTAAACCGAGCTCCCCCATCCAGCACAGACTCTGTCTTCTCTTCTATCCTATATAGCAGTGTGCGCTGGATGGTGCAAATACATTAGTGGCCTGCTTTCTGGAGGCGTTCCTGGCGGAGATTGGCGGATAACAGCTCCTCTGCTTCTGTGCCAGGTGGCGCTCACATTAATTGTATGCACGTCTGCTAGACTCAAATACAATTAAGTGCAGGGAGGAAACGATAGCCAGGGCACAGGCGGAGAGAGGGGTGAGTGGTGTCAGTCACTTACACTGCTCCCCTGTGTAACCGCAATTGTCAGTATGCTGAATTCCTGTGGCTGGAAGGAGGTGTCAGGTGGCAGCAGGCATTCCGTTACATCTCTGCACCGTGGGTTCTGAAGATCAGCACAAGGAGTGTGATATAGTGACAATATTATGTACACTGTGCTGAGACCCAAAGCTCAGATGCACAAGGTGAATGATGGAACAGAAAGCTTCTGGCTTTGTGTTCTATTATTGTTTTCAACTGTATGTGTATCCAGAATGCAGATGCCATTGAAAGATTGATGCTGTGAGGATGGGGCTATTATCAGTATGGAAATGAATGCGACCTTTCTGATCTGTATCACGCTACCTTATAGCAGTGACATACTGTGGTCTGTGGCAGTGTGAATTAGGTTATGACAAAAACGTCATGTCGTCCAAGAAATAAAGGGTTGTCCAGGTTATTGATGAAATTCTGCAGCAATTCTTTGTGATTGCAGACTTGTTAATCCTCACATCTAGCACACTAGACACTATGATGATTCTCCGTTGCCAGCATTGAGAATGAGTGGTCATGTGGCTGCAAGTATGAAACATGCATACCTCACATATGGACTAGATGTGCTCGATCTCGGCCAATGCACCTCCAAAGAATCCTTGCAGCGCAGTGTGGCTGATGTGATTATTTACAAGTCACATAGAGACACACAGAGTGACTGCAGCCATTTGTGATAAACCTGGACCACCCCTTTTAACCCCTTAGTGACAGAGCCAATTTGGTACTTAATGACCGAGCCAATTTTTACAATTCTGACCACTGTCACTTTATGAGGTTATAACTCTGGAACGCTTTAACGGATCCCGCTGATTCTGAGAATGTTTTTTCACCACATATTGTACTTCATGTTAGTGGTAACATTTCTTTGATATTACTTGCGATTATTTATGAAAAAAACAGAAATATGGCGAAAATTATTAAAATTTTGCAATTTTCAAACTTTGTATTTTTATGCCCTTAAATCAGAGAGATATGTCACAAAACATAGTTAATAAATAACATTTCCCACATGTCTACTTTACATCAGCACAATTTTGGAAGCAAAATTAGTTTTTTTTTTAGGGAGTTATAAGGGTTAAAAGTTGACCAGCAATTTCTCATTTTTACACCACCATTTTTTTTAGGGACCACATCACATTTGAAGTCATTTTGAGGGGTCTATATGATAGCAAATAACCAAGTGTGACACCATTCTAAAAACTGCACCCCTCAAGGTGCTCAAAACCACATTCAAGAAGTTTATTAACCCTTTATGTGCTTCACAGGAACTAAAACAATATGGAAGGAAAAAATGAACTTTTAACTTTTTTGCAAACATTTTAATTCAGAACCAGTTTTTTTTAATTTTCACAAGTGTAGAAACAGAAATTTAACCATAAATTTTGTTGTGCAATTTCTCCTGAATACACCGATACCCCATATGTGGGGGTAAACCACTGTTTGGGCGCACCACAGAGCTGGGAAGAGAAGGAGTGCCGTTTTACTTTTTCAGTGTAGAATTGGCTGGAATTGAGATCGGATGCCATGTCATGTTTGGAGAGCCCCTGATGTGCCTAAACCATGGAAACGTTCCACAAGTGACAACATTTTGGAAACTAGACCCCTTAAGGAACTTATCTAGATGTGTGTTGAGCACTTTCAGTCCCGAAGTGCTCAACAGAAGTTTATAACGTAGAGCCGTGAAAATAAAAAATCGCATTTGTTTACACAAAAATGATCTTTTCGCCCACAAAATCTTATTTTCACAAGGGTAACAGGAGAAATTAGACCACAAAAGTTGTTGTGCAATTTCTCCTGAGTACGTCGATACTCCATATGTGGGGGTAAACCACTGTTTGGGTGCACGGCAGAGCTTGGAAGAGAAGGAGTGCCGCTTTACTTTTTCAATGTAGAATTGGCTGGAATTGAGATCGGACACCATATCGCGTTTGGAGAGCCCCTGATGTGCCTAATCAGTGGAAACCCCCCACAAGTGACACCATTTTGGAAACTAGACCCCTTAAGGAAATTATCTAGATGTGTGGTGAGCACTTTAAACCCCCAGGTGCTTCACGGAAGTTTATAACGTAGAGCCGTGAAAATAAAAAAATCGCATTTTTTCTACAAAAATGATCTTTTTGCCCCCAAATTTTTATTTTGACAAGGGTAACAGGAGAAATTAGACCACAAACGTTGTGCAATTTCTCCTGAGTACGTCGATACCCCATATGTGGGGGTAAACTACTGTTTGGACGCACCACAGAGCTTGGAAGAGAAGGAGTGCCGTGTTACTTTTTCAATGTAGATGTGTAGATGTGTGGTGAGC
The DNA here is from genome assembly GCF_032444005.1 of Ranitomeya imitator. Taxonomy (NCBI): domain Eukaryota; kingdom Metazoa; phylum Chordata; class Amphibia; order Anura; family Dendrobatidae; genus Ranitomeya; species Ranitomeya imitator. The sequence continues at coordinate 252,630,653 of NC_091285.1, read as the reverse complement.
ACTTTAAACCCCCAAGTGCTTCACAGAAATTTATAAAGTAGAGCCAGGCAAATAAAAAATCCTTTTTTTTTTCCTCAAAAATGATTTTTAGCCTGCAATTTTTTATTTTATCAAGGGTAACAGGAGACATTGGACCCCAAAATCTGTTGACCAGTTTGTCCTAAGTATGCTGATACTCCATATGTGGGGAGGGGCACTGTTTGGGCACCCATTAGGGCTCGGAAGGGAAGGAGTGCCGCTTGGAATGCAGACTTTGATGGGATGGTCCGTGGGCATCATGTTGCATTTGCAGAGCTCCTGATGTAACCAAACAGTAGAAACCCCCCACAAGTGACCCCATTTTGGAAACTAGACCCCCAAGGAACTTATCTAGATGTGTGGTGAGCACTATGAACCCCTAACTACTTCACAGATGTTTGTAATGTAGAGCCATGAAAATAAAAAAAATCATATTTTTTCCACAAAAATGATATTTTCACCCCCAAATTTATACTTTCACAAGGGTAACAAGAGAAATTGGACCCCAAAATTTATTGTGCAATTTATGCTGAGTAGGCTGATACCCGATATGTGGGGGTAAACCACTGTTTGGGCGCACGGCAGAGCTCGGAAGGGAAGGAGCGCCGTTTTGGAATGCAGACTTTGATAGAATGGTCTGCGGGCGTTATGTTGCATTTGCAGAGCCACTGATGTACCTAAACAGTAAAAACCCTCCACAAGTGACCCCATTTTGGAAACTAGACCCCCCAAGGAACTTATCTAGATGTGTAATGAGAACTTACTTTCAATGCCCAAGTGCTTCACAGAAGTTTATAATGCAGAATCGTGAAAATAAAAAATATTTTTTTTCCATAAAAAAGATTTTTAGCCCCCAAGTTTTTATTTTTACAAAGGTAACAAGAAAAATTGGACCCCAAAAGTTGTTGTACAATTTGTCCTGAGTATACTGGTACACCATGTGTGGGGGGGACCACTATTTGGGTGCACGGCAGAGCTCGGGAGGGAAGGAGCTGTGTTTTGGAATGCAGACTTTGATAGAATGGTCTGCGGGTGTTATGTTGCATTTGCAGAGCCCCTGATGTACCTAAACAGTAGAAACCCCCCACAAGTGACCACATTTTGGAAACTAGATGTGTGGTGAGAACTTTGAATGCCCAAGTGCTTCATAGAAGTTTATAATGCAGAATCGTGAAAATAAAAAATATTTTTTTTCCATAAAAAAGATTTTTAGCCCCCAAGTTTTTATTTTCACAAAGGTAACAGGAGAAGTTGGACCCCAAAAGTTGTTGTCCAATTTATCCCGAGTACGCTGATGCCCCATACGTGGTGGTAAACCACTGTTTGGGCGCACGGCAGAGCTCAGAAGGGAGGGAGCACCATTTGACGTTTTGAGCACAAAATTGGCTGTCGTGTTTGGAGACCCCCTGATGAACCTAAACAATGGAAACCCCCCAATTCTAACTCCAAACCTAACCCCAACACACCCCTAACCCTAATCCCAACCCGATCCATAATCCTAATCACAACCCTAACGATAATCACAACCCTAAACCCAAAGCAACCCTAATCTCAACATTAACCATAACCCTAATCAAAACCCTAAATCCAACACACCCCTAATCCTAATCTCTACCCTAACGTCAAACCTAACCCTAATCCCAATACACCCCTAACCCTAATCTCAACCCTAACCTTAACCCTAATCCCAAACGTAACCCTAATCCCAAATGTAACCCTAATGCCAACCCTAATCCAAACCCTAACCCTTATCCCAACTCTAACCCTAACTTTAGCAGCAACCCTAGCCCTAACTTTAGTCCCATCCGTTACCCTAACCCTAACTTTAGCCCCAACCCTAACCCTAGCCCTAACCCTAGCCCTAACCCTAAATTTAGCCCCAACCCTAAACCTAACTTTAGCCCCAACCCTAACCCTAGCCCTAAGGCTACTTTCACACTTGCGTTGTGTGCAGGATGCTTTTTTGCCCATAGACTTGTATTGCCGATGGATCGCGACGGATGGCCACACGTCGCGTCCGTCGTGCACTGGATCCGATGTGTTTTGGCGGACTGTCATCACAAAAAACTTTGAATGTAACTTTTTTTGTACGTCGCGTCTGCCATTGCCGACCACGCATGTGCAGCCATAACTCTGCCCCCTCCTCCCCAGGACATAGACTGGGCAGCGGATGCGTTGAAAAACTACATCTGCTGCCCACATTGTGCACAATTTTCACAATATGCGTCGGTACATCAGGCCAACACATTGTGACTGCTCTGTACCGACGCAAGTGTGAAAGAAGCCTAATCCTAGCCCTAACCCTAACAATAGCCCTAACCCTAACCCTAAATTTAGCCCCAACCCTAACCCTAACCCTAAATTTAGCCCCAACCCTAACTGTTATGATCCGGTGACCTTGGAGCAGCATGAAAACTCTCTCTGGAGTAGGTGCTAACTATACTGACCGCAAATCCTGATCTTAACACCGCAACTAGAAGTAGCCGTGGGGTGTACCTAACAAACCCTAGACACCTCGTCACAGCCGGAGGACTAGATACCCCTATAGATGGAAATAGGAATACTACCTTGCCTCAGAGCAGAACCCCAAAGGATAGGCAGCCCCCCACAAATATTGGCTGGGAGTAGGAGAGGAAAGACAAACACAGGCAGAAAACAGGATTTAGCACAAGAGGCCGCTCTAGCTAAAATAGGAAAGGATAGGACAGAGTTCTGTGCGGTCAGTATTAAAACCCTTCCAAAAATATCCACAGCAGATTATACAAAAAATTCCTCCATCTAACTAAAGACGTGGAACAGACACTTATCTTTGCTGAATTGGCAGCTAAGCAGGAGAAGCCAGACATAGATCCAACACTTCCCAAGAAACATTGACAACTGGCAAGGACTAATGAGTCCTGCAAACCTAAATACCCCAGTCAGAGTTGCAATCAGCAGATACACCTGTCCAGGACTGCAAGCCAGCGACACCTGCATTACCACCTACAACCACCGGAGGGAGCCCAAAAGCAGAATTCACAACAGTACCCCCCCCCTTGAGGAGGGGTCACCAAACCCTCACCAGAGCCCCCAGGCCGATCAGGATGAGCCAGATGAAAGGCACAAACCAAATCAGTGGCATGGTCATCAGAGGCAAAAACCCAAGAAGAATTATCCTCCTGGCCATAACCCTTCTATTTGACAAGGTACTGAAGCTTCCACCTCGAAAATCGGGAATCCAAAATCTTCTCAACAACATATTCCAACTCCCCATCAACCAACACAGGGGCCGGAGGATCAACAGAGGGAACAACGGGCTCCACATATTTCCGCAATAAAGATCTATGGAAGACATTATGGATCGTAAAAGAGGCCGGAAGCGCCAGTCGAAAAGACACCGGATTAATAATCTCAGAAATCCTAAAAGGACCAATAAACCGAGGCTTAAACTTAGGAGAAGAAACCTTCATAGGAACATGACGGGAAGACAACCAGACCAGATCCCCAACCCGAAGCCGGGAACCCACACACCGACGACGGTTAGCAAAACGTTGAGCCTCCTCCTGAGACAACACCAAATTGTCCACCACATGAGCCCAAATCTGCTGCAACCTGTCAACCACAGAATCCACACCAGGACAGTCAGAAGGCTCAACCTGCCCAGAAGAAAAACGAGGATGAAAACCAAAATTACAAAAGAAAGGCGAAACCAAAGTAGCCGAACTAGCTCGATTATTAAGGGCAAACTCGGCCAATGGCATGAAAGCCACCCAATCATCCTGATCAGCAGACACAAAGCATCTCAAATAAGTCTCCAAAGTCTGATTAGTTCGCTCGGTCTGACCATTTGTCTGAGGATGAAACGCAGAAGAAAAAGACAAATCAATGCCCAGCCTAGCACAAAAGGCCCGCCAAAACCTAGAAACAAACTGGGAACCTCTGTCGGACACAATATTCTCCGGAATACCATGCAAACGGACCACATGCTGAAAAAACAACGGAACCAAATCCGAAGAGGAAGGCAATTTAGGCAAAGGCACCAAATGAACCATCTTAGAGAACCGGTCACAAGCAACCCAGATAACCGACATCCTCTGGGAAACCGGAAGATCGGAAATAAAATCCATAGAAATATGCGTCCAGGGCCTCTCAGGGACTGGCAATGGCAAAAGCAACCCACTAGCACGGGAACAGCAAGGCTTGGCCCGCGCACAAGTCCCACAGGACTGCACAAAAGAACGCACATCACGCAACAAAGAAGGCCACCAATAGGACCTACCAACCAAGTCTCTGGTACCAAAAATGCCAGGATGACCAGCCAACACGGAACAGTGAACCCCAGAAATCACTCTACTAGTCCATCTGTCAGGAACAAACAGTTTCCCCACAGGACAGCGGTCAGGTTTGTCAGCCTGAAATTCCTGAAGAACCCGTTGTAAATCAGGGGAAATGGCAGAAAGGACCACCCCTTCTTTCAGAATACCGACCGGTTCTAAGACCTCAGGAGAATCAGGCAAAAAACACCTAGAGAGGGCATCAGCCTTAATGTTCTTAGAACCCGGAAGGTACGAGACCACAAAATCAAAACGGGAAAAAAACAAGGACCATCGAACCTGTCTAGGATTCAGCCGTTTGGCAGACTCGAGTTAAATCAAATTCTTATGATCTGTCAAGACCACAATACGGTGCTTAGCTCCCTCAAGCCAATGTCGCCACTCCTCAAACGCCCACTTCATAGCCAACAACTCCCGATTGCCGACATCATAATTGCATTCAGCAGGCGAAAACTTATGGGAAAAGAAGGCACACGGTTTCATTAAGGAACCAACAGGATCCCTCTGAGACAAAACGGCCCCTGCCCCAATCTCAGAAGCGTCAACCTCAACCTGAAACGGAAGAGAAACATCCGGTTGGCGCAACACTGGGGCAGAAGTAAATCGACGTTTAAGCTCCTGAAAGGCAGAGACAGCCGCAGAGGACCAATTCGCCACATCAGCGCCTTTCTTCGTCAAATCGGTCAAGGGTTTAACCACGCTGGAAAAATTAGCAATGAAACGGCGATAAAAATTTGCAAAACTCAAAAATTTCTGAACGCTCTTCACGGATGTGGGCTTAATCCAATCATGAATGGCCTGAACCTTAACCGGATCCATCTCTATAGACGATGGAGAAAAAATAAAGCCCAAAAAAGAAACCTTCTGCACCCCAAAGAGACACTTAGACCCTTTCACAAACAGGGCATTGTCATGAAGGATCTGAAATACCATCCTGACCTGTTCCACACGAGACTCCCAATCATCGGAAAAAATCAAAATATCGTCCAAATATACAATCAAGAACTTATCAATATAAGTCCAGAAAATATCATGCATGAAGGACTGAAAAACAGATGGAGCATTAGTGAGCCCGAATGGCATCACAAGGTATTCAAAATGGCCTTCGGGCGTATTAAACGCAGTTTTCCATTCATCACCCTGTTTAATACGAACAAGATTATATGCCCCCCGAAGGTCAATCTTCGTCAACCAACTAGCTCCCTTAATACTAGCAAACAAATCGGTAAGCAAAGGAAAAGGGTATTGAAACTTGACCGTGATTTTATTCAAGAGGCGATAATCAATACAGGGTCTCAAGGAACCATCTTTTTTAGCAACAAAAAAGAACCCCGCTCCCAATGGTGAAGAAGATGGCCGAATATGCCCTTTCTCCAAAGACTCCTTAATATAGCTCCGCATAGCAGTATGTTCAGGCACAGACAGGTTGAAAAGTCGACCCTTAGGAAACTTACAGCCTGGAATCAAGTCAATAGCACAATCGCAGTCCCTGTGCGGTGGAAGGAAACTGGACTTGGGCTCATCGAATACATCCTGAAAATCAGACAAAAACTCTGGAATTTCAGAAGAGGAAGAAGAGGAGATTGACATCAAAGGAACATCATTATGAACCCCCTGACAACCCCAACTAGACACAGACATGGACTTCCAATCCAACACAGGATTATGTACCTGCAACCACGGAAAACCCAGCACGATAGCATCATGCAAATTATGCAACACCAGAAATCGACAATCTTCCTGATGGGCTGGCGCCATGCGCATGGTCACCTGTGTCCAAAACTGGGGCTTATTTTTAGCCAAGGGTGTAGCATCAATGCCCCTTAAAGGAATAGGGTTCTGCAAAGGCTGCAAGGGAAAACCACAACGCCTGGCAAACTCAAAGTCCATTAAGTTCAAGGCGGCGCCTGAATCCACAAACGCCATGACAGAAAATGATGACAATGAGCAGATCAAGGACACAGATAACAGAAATTTAGGTTGTACAGTACTGATGGTAAATGATCTAGCGATCCTCTTTGTCCGCTTAGGGCAGACTGAAATGACATGAGAAGCGTCACCACAATAACACAACCTATTCTGACGTCTGAAACCTTGTCGTTCCATTCTAGACAGAATCCTATCACACTGCATTGGCTCAGGAATCTGGTCAGCGTGCACAGTTCTGCGCTCCCTCAAGCGCTGGTCAATCTGAATGGCCAGAGACACAGAATCACTCAGACCGGAAGGCGTGGGAAACCCCACCATGACATCTTTAACGGATTCAGAAAGACCCTTTCTGAAAATTGCCGCCAAAGCATCATTATTCCATTTAGTCAACACAGACCATTTTCTGAATTTCTGACAATACAATTCTGCCGCTTCTTGACTCTGAGACAGGGCCAACAAGGTCTTCTCAGCTTGATCCACAGAATTAGGTTCATCATATAATAATCCCAAAGCCTGAAAAAAGGAGTCTACATTAAGCAAAGCCGGATTCTCAGATTCCAGGGAAAACGCCCAATCCTGCGGGTCGCCACGCAGCAGGGAGATGACGATTTTAACCTGCTGAATGGAATCACCGGAGGATCGAGGTCTCAAAGCAAAAAACAGTTTACAGTTGTTTTCTAAAACTCAAAAATTTGGACCTGTCACCAAAAAACAAATCAGGAGTAGGAATCTTCCGTTCTAAAACAGGAGTCTGAACAATATAATCAGAAATACCCTGTACCCTAGCAGCAAGCTGGTCTACACGAGAAGCTAATTCCTGAACATTCATGCTAGCACTAGGCTCCTCAGCCACCCAGAGATAAAGAGGGAAGAGAAGATAAAGCAGACTGAAGAAAAAAAAATGGCTCAACACTAGTGTTGAGCGATACCTTCCGATATCGGAAAGTATCGGTATCGGATAGGATCGGCCGATATTCAAAAAATATCGGATATCGCCGATACCGATACCCGATCCCAATGCAAGTCAAAGGGACCAAAATATCGGAATTAAAATAAACCCTTTCTTGCCTTGTAGGTTCATTCTACATGAAGGAAAACAACTAAGAATAATGCCGGATGTATTTGGGGAGGTGGCGGAGACATTAAAGTCATAGAGGTTTATCCCAATCAAATAGAATATCATGTTTTTTGATTTTTTTTAAGACGTTCGGAGTGACAAAGATATTGACTATGTAAATTTTTTTTTTTATTTTGTCAGATATTGATGTTTCACTATTCCACGCCCTTCCCCTTCTTTTTTTTCTTTTTTTTTTTTACTTTTCCCACACTTTCATCTTCATCATCATCAGCATCTTTGACATCAACTTCTTCTTCACCTTATTCATCTTCTTCTTCATCCTTTACCTTTTTTTTTTTTTTATTACATTCTTCATATTCATTTTATTCAACTATTATTATTCTTCCTATTCTACATATTCTTTTTATTCCACTGTTATTATTCTTCCTATTCTACTTCTTCATCATATTCTCATTTGTGACAGGCATTCCCGTAATTGTTATCTATAAAAGTTTGAAGATTACACCTTCCGTTCTGCCAGTCACAAAAGTTACATTTGTCCGCGTTCAGTTTGGCCTGCAGCATCAGGCTTTATCCAGGGGCACCACGAGGAGGAACGGACTCACCCCCATACACTGCTTAGTCTTCTTCTGCATATAATTTAGATAATATCTTTTGCTCTGATATTAAGTCTTATGCTTAATGTTCTTCTGCTCTTTGTTCTGCAGCCTCTTGTTCTTCTGCTTCTCGGTCTTCCATGTCGTCGTCTCCAGGGTCGTCGTCTCCAGTGTCGTCATCTCCGCCGTCGTCGTCTCAGCCGTCGTCGTCTCCGCCGTCGTCGTCTCCGCCGTCGTCGTCGTCGTCATCGGGGTGGTCTTCCGGGTCGTCGTCGTCGTCATCGGAGTGGTCTTCCGGGTCGTCGACTTTAGGGTCTTCAACTTGAAAATGTAGCAGAAGGTACAAGAAGGCTGAGAAAATGCCAAGAACCAGCTGATGGAACTGGAACTCGGATGGCTACCCGAAGGTTCAAGAACCTATGGAACTACCGAGGACCAGCTGACGTTACTGGAACCCGGTTACTAAGCAGGAGGTACCCGTGCTAAAAAGCACTACCAAGGTCCGCCTCACGTTGGCGGAACTCGGATACCCAGAAGGAGGCACCTAAGCCAAAGGCTCTGCCCGGAACCAGCTGACGTTACTGGAACCAGGATGGGGAGCAGAAGGTACAAGAGCAAAAGACACTGCCGAGAACCAGCTGACGGTACTGGAACCCGGATGGGTAGCCGAAGGTCCAAGAGCCAATGGAACTACCGAGGACCAGCTGACGTTACTGGAACCCGGTTACTAAGCAGGAGGTACCCGTGCCTGAAAGCACTACCAAGGACCACCTGACGTTGGTGGAACTTGGATACCCAGAAGGAGGCACCTAAGCCAAAGGCTCTGCCCGGAACCAGCTGACTTTACTGGAACCAGGATGGGGAGCAGAAGGTACAAGAGCAAAAGACACTGCCGAGAACCAGCTGACGGTGCTGGAACCAGGTGGTGGACCCGAAGGTCCACAGGAGAGGAGAGAACAGCTAGGCCGCGAGGCAGCCGCAGTTACCGAACCCCAACAGTCCTACAGGGGGAGCTGGGCCTACTGGCACTACAGAACCAGCCTTGACTACCAGTTCACGCTGCCCAAATAGGAAGCTCCTAAACTGGAGGCACCCTGGAGTTGGCTAACCCGACCGCACCACGACGGGGCAAGCATAGGCGTCTCAGTGAGCTTGACACAACCCGGAAACAGCTGACGGTGCTGAAACCAGGTTTGGCACGAGGGAGTACCTGTGACAAAAACACTGCCGAGAACCAGCTGGCGGTGCTGAAACCCAGATGCGTTGCCCCAGTGTGCAAGAGCCAATGGCACCGAGGACCAGCTGACCGTGCTGGAACCCGGTTACTAAGCTGTAGGTGCCCGCGCTTAAAAGCACTACCAAGGACCGCCTGACGTTGGCGGAACTCGGATACCCAGGAGGAGGCACCTAAGCCAAAGGCTAGGCCCGGAACCAGCTGACGGTGCTGGAACCAGGTGGTGGACCCCAAGGCCCACAGGAGAGGAGAGAACAGCTAGGCCGCGAGGCAGCCACAGTTACCGAACCCCAACAGTCCTACAGGGGGAGCTGGGCCTACTGGCACTACAGAACCAGCCTTGACTACCAGTTCACACAGCCCACATAGGAAGCTCCTAAACTGGAGGCACCATGGAGTTGGCTAACCCGACCGCACCACGACGGGGCAAGCATAGGCGTCTCAGTGAGCTTGACACAACCCGGAAACAGCTGACGGTGCTGAAACCAGGCTTGGCACGAGGGAGTACCTGTGACAAGAACACTGCCGAGAACCAGCTGGCGGTGCTGGAACCCGGATGCGTTGCCCCAGTGTGCAAGAGCCAATAGCACCGAGGACCAGCTGACGGTGCTGGAACCCGGTTACTAAGCTGTAGGTGCCCGCGCTTAAAAGCACTACCAAGGACCGCCTGACGTTGGTGGAACTCGGATACCCAGGAGGAGGCACCTAAGCCAAAGGCTCGGCCCGGAACCAGCTGACGGTGCTGGAACCAGGTGGTGGACCCCAAGGCCCACAAAAGAGGAGAGAACAGCTAGGCTGCGAGGCAGCCGCAGTTACCGAACCCCAACAGTCCTACAGGGGGAGCTGGGCCTACTGGCACTACAGAACCAGCCTTGACTACCAGTTCACGCAGCCCACATAGGAAGCTCCTAAACTGGAGGCACCCTGGAGTTGGCTAACCCGACCGCACCACGACGGGGCAAGCATAGGCGTCTCAGTGAACTTGACACAACCCGGAAACAGCTGACGGTGCTGAAACCAGGCTTGGCACGAGGGAGTACCTGTGACAAGAACACTGCCGAGAACCAGCTGGCGGTGCTGGAACCCAGATGCGTTGCCCCAGTGTGCAAGAGCCAATGGCACGACCGAGGACCAGCTGACGGTGCTGGAACCCGGTTACTAAGCTGTAGGTGCCCGCGCTTAAAAGCACTACCAAGGACCGCCTGACGTTGGCGGAACTCGGATACCCAGGAGGAGGCACCTAAGCCAAAGGCTCGGCCCGGAACCAGCTGACGGTGCTGGAACCAGGTGGTGGACTCGAAGGTCCACAGGAGAGGAGAGAACAGCTAGGCCGCGAGGCAGCCGCAGTTACCGAACCCCAACAGTCCTACAGGGGGAGCTGGGCCTACTGGCACTACAGAACCAGCCTTGACTACCAGTTCACGCAGCCCACATAGGAAGCTCCTAAACTGGAGGCACCCTGGAGTTGGCTAACCCGACCGCACCACGACGGGGCAAGCATAGGCGTCTCAGTGAGCTTGACACAACCTGGAAACAGCTGACGGTGCTGAAACCAGGCTTGGCACGAGGGAGTACCTGCGACAAGAACACTGCCGAGAACCAGCTAGCGGTGCTGGAACCCAGATGCGTTGCCCCAGTGTGCAAGAGCCAATGGCACCGAGGACCAGCTGACGGTGCTGGAACCCGGTTACTAAGCTGTAGGTGCCCGCGCTTAAAAGCACTACCAAGGACCGCCTGACGTTGGTGGAACTCGGATACCCAGGAGGAGGCACCTAAGCCAAAGGCTCGGCCCGGAACCAGCTGACGGTGCTGGAACCAGGTGGTGGACCCCAAGGCCCACAGGAGAGGAGAGAACAGCTAGGCCGCGAGGCAGCCGCAGTTACCGAACCCCAACAGTCCTACAGGGGGAGCTGGGCCTACTGGCACTACAGAACCAGCCTTGACTACCAGTTCACGCAGCCCACATAGGAAGCTCCTAAACTGGAGGCACCCTGGAGTTGGCTAACCCGACTGCAACACGACGGGGCAAGCATAGGCGCCTCAGCGAGTTTGACACAACCCGGAATCAGCTGACGGTGCTGAAACCAGGTTTGGCACGAGGGAGTACCTGCGACAAAAACACTGCCGAGAACCAGCTTGCGGTGCTGAAACCCGGATGCTTTGCCTATCAAACATTGTCTTCCTACAGCCCCAACTAGCGGTGTTGGAGCAAAGGGTAAGCAGGGGGAGCAGAGTGTAGGCCGAAGCCTGCACTGGAGTCAGCTTTGTGTCTGCGTTGCGTTTGCAGGACACTTTGCCGGCTACACAGTGGGGGAACAGCAGTCGGTGCTGAACCCCATTAACACATTGGCTGGTGTTTTTCTCTGTGCAGCTAGCACTTCCGGGCAAAAACTAGCGTTGTTACAGCCCAGGGTCAGCAGGAGGAGGAGAGGAGCAGAGTGTAGGCCGAAGCCTAGTTGAACCAATTTCTAAGGTAACCTTTAACCCCCCCTCAGGTGTTACAAAGTACAAGAGCCACACCTTGTGCAGCATTAATGCTGCACAAGAAAAGGTTGCTCTATTAATTTGTCTACTTGCACACGCTGAATGCAACACGTACACAATTTAGCCCATTCTACAGTCAAACTGTAGTTGAGGCGTGACTTGTATTTTTAAGGAGACACAGCATAGGTGTCCCAAATAACGCCTTTGTGCTTGGCGCAGCTTCCTGAGCGTTGTTTTTTGCTGTACAGGAGTCTGCGCTCTTGTGTTATCCCTTGGCAATGCCCTGTTAGCGCTGCCCGTCTTATGACCTCATTTCATGTTGGCCGCTGTTGTTAACGATGGTCATAAATCCCAGACCCACACTGCCTTTTCATAAAGTCACACTGCGGTGCTGGGATTCGTGGCCTTGAGCAGTAAATATTTTCGATGCTCACACACGTCCTTACACCTGCTTCAGACTGGGCGGCCTCTGCTGATCCCTTTTCGCATGCCGCGGCCAGGAGGCCGCACAGTCTGAAGAAGGCGGAAGGAGATGAGTGACGACAGGCGAACATATGCACTGCTCGTGCCCATAAACCACACCCTCGCTGACAAAATAAATAAGACAACGAGGGGCGTTGTTTCACGCAGGGCGGATGCACAGGCGCAGCCAGCTAACCATGATGTCAAAAGACGGGAAGCGCTACCAAGGGGGGTGCTGTGTATCATTACAAAGGAAAGTCACACCTCAGGGACAGTGGAATGGTCTCAATGAGACACATTTTGTACGTGTTGAGTTCCACGTGGGCAAGGAGAAAAAGTCAGCCACCTTGTACAAATGCAGCAGTACTGCTGAACAAGGTGGCTGTTATACATAGAAACACCTGGGGGTGGGGGGCAGGCTCCCTTCAATTTCACTTCATGTGCCTGCATGGCGTTTGCAGGGCACGTTGCCGGCTACACAGCTGGGGAACAGCTGGCGGTGCTGAACCCCACTGACACATTGGCTGGTGTTTTTCTCTGTGCAGCTAGCACTTCCAGGCTAAAACTGGCGGTGTTATGAGCCCAGGGTCAGCAGGAGGAGGAGAGGAGCAGAGTGTAGGCCGAAGCCTGCACTGGTGGCAGCTTTTGTTCTGTTGTGCCTGCGTGGCGTTTGCAGGTCACGTTGCCGGCTACACAGCTGGGGAACAGCTGGCGGTGCTGAACCCCACAAACACATTGGCTGGTGTTTTTCTCTGTGCAGCTAGCACTTCCAGGCTAAAACTGGCGGTGTTATGAGCCCAGGGTCAGCAGGAGGAGGAGAGGAGCAGAGTGTAGGCCGAAGCCTGCACTGGTGGCAGCTTTTGTTCTGTTGTGCCTGCGTGGCGTTTGCAGGTCACGTTGCCGGCTACACAGCTGGGGAACAGCTGGCGGTGCTGAACCCCACTAACACATTGGCTGGTGTTTTTCTCTGTGCAGCTAGCACGTCCGGGCACAAACTGGCGGTGTTAGAGCCAAGGGTCAGCAGGAGGAGGAGAGGAGCAGAGTGTAGGCTGAAGCCTAGTTGAACCAATTTCAAAGGTAACCTTTAACCCCCCCTCAGGTGTTGCAAGGTACAAGAGCCACACCTTGTGCAGCATTAATGCTGCACAAGTAAAAGGTTGATCTATTTAGTTTGCTCCTTGCACACGCTGAATAAAACACGTATACTATTTAGCCCATTATACTGTCAAACAGTAGTGGAGGCGTGACTTGTCTTTTTAAGGAGATGCAGCACAGGTGTCAAAATTTACACCTAGGTGCTGGGTGAAGATTCCTGAGCATAGTTTTTTGCTGTACAGGAGTCTGCGCTCTTGTTATCCCTTGGCCATGCGCTGTGAGCGATGCCTGTCTTCTCACCTCATTTCATGTTGGCCGGTGCGGTTAGCGATGGCCATGAAACCCAGACCCGCAGTGTCTTTTAATAAAGTCACACTGCAGAGCTGGGATTCATGACCTTACGCAGTAAATTTTGTCGCCTGTCCCTCATGTCCTTACACCTGCATCAGACTGGGCGGCCTCATCTGATCCCTTCTCGCATGCCGCGGCCATGAGGCCGCACATTCTGACGAAGGCGGAAGGAGATGAGTAAAGACAGGCGAAGATATCCACTGCTCGTGCCCATCAATCACACCCTCGCAGTCAAAATAAGCAAGACAACGAGGAGCGTGGTTTCAGGCAGGGCGGACGCACAGCCGCAGCCAGCCAGCCAAAGATGTCAGAAGACGGGCAGCGCTAACAAGGGGGGTGCTGCGTGTCATTAAAAAGGAAAGTCACACCTCAGGGACATTGTAATGGTCTGTAATGAGACACATTTTTTCCGTGTTTAATTAAACGTGGGCAAGTAGACAAAGTCAGCCACCTTGTACAAATGCAGCAGTACTGCTGTACAAGGTGGCTGTTATACATAGAAACACCTTGGGGTGGGTGGCAGGGTCCCTTTAATTTCAGTTCATGTGCCTGCGTGGCATTTGCAGGTCACGTTGCCGGCTACACAGCAGGGGAACAGCTGGCGGTGCTGAACCCCACTAACACATTGGCTGGTGTTTTTCTCTGTGCAGCTAGCACTTCAGGGCAAAAACTAGCGGTGTTAGAGCCCAGGGTCAGCAGGAGGAGGAGAGGAGCAGAGTGTAGGCCGAAGCCTAGTTGAACCAATTTCAAAGGTAACCTTTAACCCCCCTCAGGTGTTGCAAGGTACAAGAGCCACACCTCGTGCAGCATTAATGCTGCACAAGTAAAAGGTTGCTCTATTAATTTTGCTCCTTGCACACGCTGAATAAAACACGTACACTATTTAGCCCATTCTACTGTAAAACAGTAGTGGAGGCGTGACTTGTCTTTTTAAAGAAAAGCAGTACAGGTGTCAAAATAACACCTTGGTGCATGGGCGCAGCTTCCTGAGCGTTGTTATTTGCTGTACAGGAGTCTGCGCTCTTGTTATCCCTTGGCCATGCGCTGTGAGCGCTTCCTGTCTTCTGACCTCATTTCATGTTGGCCGATGCGGTTAGCGGTGGACATGAATCCCAGACCCACAGTGTGTTTGGAAAAAATCACACTGCGTGGCTGGGATTCGTGCCCTTGTGCAGTTAATATGTTTGCCGCTCACACATGTCCTTACACCTACTTCAGACTGGGCGGCCTCATCTGATCCCTTATCGCATGCCGCGGCCATGAGGCCGCACAGTCTGAAGAAGGCGGAAGGAGATGAGTTAAGACAGGCGAACATATGCACTGCACATGCCCATCAATAACACCCTCGCAGCCAAAATATATGAGACAACGAGGGGCGTTGTGTTGGGCATGGCGGACGCACAGGCACAGGCAGCCAACCAATGATGTCAGAAGACGGGCAGCGCTACCAAGGGTGGTGCTGCGTATCATTAGAAAGGAAAGTCACACCTCAGGGACAGTTGAATGGTCTCAATGAGACACATTTTGTACGTGTTGAGTTCCACGTGGGCAAGGAGAAAAAGTCAGCCACCTTGTACAAATGCAGCAGTACTGCTGTACAAGGTGGCTGTTATACATAGAAACACCTGGGGGTGGGGGGCAGGCTTCCTTCAATTTCAGTTCATGTGCCTGCGTGGCGTTTGCAGGACACGTTGCCAGCTACACAGCAGGGGAACAGCTGGCGGTGCTGAACCCCACTAACACATTGGCTGTTGTTTTTCTCTGTGAAGCTCGCATTTCCGGGCAAAAACTAGCTGTGTTAGAGCCCAGGGTCAGCAGGAGGAGGAGAGGAGCAAAGTGTAGGCCGAAGCCTGCACTGGTGGCAGCTTTTGGTCGGTTGTGCCAGCGTGGCTTGTGCTGGACACGATGCCGGCTACACAGCAGGGGAACAGCTGGCGGTGCTGAACCCCACTAACACATTGGCTGGTGTTTTTCTCTGTGAAGCTCGCATTTCCGGGCAAAAACTAGCGGTGTTTGAGCCCAGGGGCAGCAGGAGGAGGAGAGGAGCAGAGTGTAGGCCGAAGCCTGCACTGGTGGCAGCTTTTGGTCAGTTGTGCCAGCGTGGCTTGTGCTGGACACGATGCCGGCTACACAGCAGGGGAACAGCTGGCGGTGCTGAACCCCACTATCACATTGGCGGGTGTTTTTCTCTGTGCAGCTAGCACTTCCAGGCTACAACTGGCGGTGTTATAGCCCAGGGTCAGCAGGAGGAGGAGAGGAGCAGAGTGTAGGCCGAAGCCTAGTTGAACCAATTTCAAAGGTAACCTTTAACCCCCCCTCAGGTGTTGCAAGGTACAAGAGCCACACCTTGTGCATCATTAATGCTGCACAAGTAAAAGGTTGCTCTCTTAATTTTGCTACTTGCACACGCTGAATAAAACACGTACACTATTTAGCCCATTCTACTGTAAAACAGTAGTGGAGGCGTGACTTGTCTTTTTAAAGAAAAGCAGCACAGGTGTCGAAAATAACACCTTGGTGCATGGGCGCAGCTTCCTGAGCGTTGTTATTTGCTGTACAGGAGTCTGCGCTCTTGTTATCCCTTGGCCATGCGCTGTGAGCGCTTCCTGTCTTCTGACCTCATTTCATGTCGGCCAATGCGGTTAGCGATGGACATGAATCCCAGACCCACAGTGTGTTTTCTAAAAATCACACTGCGTGGCTGGGATTCGTGGCCTTGTGCAGTAAATATGTTTGCCGCTCACACATGTCCTTACACCTGCTTCAGACTGGGCGGCCTCATCTGATCCCTTATCGCATGCCGCGGTCATGAGGCCACCCAGTCTGAAGAAGGCGGAAGGAGATGAGTGAACACAGGCAAACATATGCACTGCACATGCCCATCAATCACATCCTCGTTGTCCAAAAAAATAAGACACCGAGGGGCGTTGTTTCGAGCAGGGCAGACGCACAGGCGCAGCCAGCTAACCAATGATGTCAAAAGATGGGCAGCGCTAACAAGGGTGGTGCTGCATATCATTAGAAAGGAAAGTCACACCTCAGGGACAGTGGAATGGTCTCAATGAGACACATTTAGTACGTGTTTAATTAAACGTGGGCAAGGAGAAAAAGTCTGCCACCTTGTACAAATGCAGCAGTACTGCTGTACAAGGTGGCTGTAATACATAGAAACACCTGGGGGTGGGGGGCAGGCTTCCTTCAATTTCAGTTCATGTGCCTGCGTGGCGTTTGCAGGACACGTTGCCAGCTACACAGCAGAGGAACAGCTGGCGTTGCTGAACCCCACTGACACATTGACTGGTGTTTTTCTCTGTGCAGCTCGCATGTCCGGGCAAAAACTGGCGGTGTTAGAGCCCAGGGTCAGCAGGAGGATGAGAGGAGCAAAGTGTAGGCCGAAGCCTGCACTGGTGGCAGCTTTTGGTCGGTTGTGCCAGCGTGGCTTGTGCTGGACACGATGCCGGCTACACAGCAGGGGAACAGCTGGCGTTGCTGAACCCCACTAACACATTGGCTGTTGTTTTTCTCTGTGAAGCACGCATTTCCGGGCAAAAACTAGCGGTGTTAGAGCCCAGGGTCAGCAGGAGGAGGAGAGGAGCAGAGTGTAGGCTGAAGCCTAGTTGAACCAATTTCAAAGGTAACCTTTAACCCCCCTCAGGTGTTGCAAGGTACAAGAGCCACACCTTGTGCAGCATTAATGCTGCACAAGTAAAAGGTTGCTCTATTTAGTTTGCTCCTTGCACACGCTGAATAAAGCACGTAGACTATTTAGCCCATTATACTGTCAAACAGTAGTGGAGGCGTGACTTGTCTTTTTAAGGAGACGCAGCACAGGTGTCAAAATTTACACCTAGGTGGTGGGCGCAGATTCCTGAGCGTTGTTATTAGCTGTACAGGAGTCTGCGCTATTGTGATCCCTTGGCCATGCGCTGTGAGCGCTGCCTGTCTTCTCACCTCATTTCATGTTGGCCGTTGCGGTTAGCAATGGATATGAATCCCAGGCCCACAGTGTGTTTTTCAAAAAATAACACTGCGTGGCTGGGATTCGTGGCCTTGTGCAGTAAATATGTTTGCCGCTCACACATGTCCTTACACCTGCTTCAGACTGGGCGGCCTCAGCTGATCCCTTATCGCCTACCACGGCCAGGAGGCCGCACAGTCTGAAGAAGGCGGAAGGAGATGAGTTAAGACAGGCGAACATATGCACTGCAAATGCCCATCAATCACACCCTCGCAGCCAAAATATATGAAACGAGGGGGGTTGTGTCGGGCAGGGCGGACGCACAGGCACAGGCAGCCAACCAATGATGTCAGAAGACGGGCAGCGCTACCAAGGGGGGTGGTGCTGTTGTGAATTCTGTGGCTGAGTTCACTTCTGTGGTCACAAGTGGTATTGCAGTCTCTGGGCTTCCTCCCTCAGGTGTTTTGGTGAGCTCGTTGGCTGCCTTGCTATTTAGCTCCACCTGAGTCTGTCTTCCTTGCTCCTTGTCAATGTTCCAGTGTTGGATCTGAGCTACTGCATCTTTCCTTGGGCCTGCTGCTCTGCTAGATAAGTGCTTCTAGTTTGTTTTCTGTTTTTTCTGTCCAGCTTGTTATTATCTTTTGCTGGAAGCTCTGAGAAGCAAAGGGGTGCACCGCCGTGCTGTTAGTTCGGCACGGTGGGTCTTTTTGCCCCTTTGCGTGGTTTTCGTTTTAGGGTTTTTTGTAGACTGCATAGTTCTCTTTGCTTTCCTCGCTCTGTCTAGAATATCGGGCCTCACTTTGCTGAATCTATTTCATTCCTACGTTTGTCTTTTCATCTTGCTAACAGTCATTATATGTGGGGGCTGCCTATTCCTTTGGGGTATTTCTCTGAGGTAAGTCAGGCTTGTATTTCTATCTTCAGGCTAGTCAGCTCCTCAGGCAGTGCCGAGTTGCATAGGTAGTTGATAGGCGCAAT
The DNA here is from genome assembly GCF_032444005.1 of Ranitomeya imitator. Taxonomy (NCBI): domain Eukaryota; kingdom Metazoa; phylum Chordata; class Amphibia; order Anura; family Dendrobatidae; genus Ranitomeya; species Ranitomeya imitator. The sequence continues at coordinate 252,612,157 of NC_091285.1, read as the reverse complement.
CCACTGCTGCTTCCAGTTGTGTGAGGATAGATCAGGTACTGCAGTCTACAGAGATTCCACATCTCAGAGCTCGTCCTATTGTTTTGGGTTATTGCCAGATCTCTGTATGTGCGCTGATTACTGCACGCTGTGTTGCCTGATTGCCAGCCATAACAGTAAGTGGTATTGCAGTCTCTGGGCTTCCTCCCTCAGGTGTTTTGGTGAGCTCGTTCTTCCAGCATGTGGTTCGTTTACATGGCATTCCTGAGAATATTGTTTCTGACAGAGGTTCCCAGTTTGTCTCGAGGTTCTGGCGAGCCTTTTGTGGTAGGATGGGCATTGACCTATCTTTTTCCTCGGCCTTCCATCCTCAGACTAATGGCCAGACCGAACGAACCAATCAGACCTTGGAAACATATCTGAGATGTTTTGTTTCCGCTGACCAGGATGATTGGGTGTCATTTTTGCCGTTGGCTGAGTTCGCCCTTAATAATCGGGCCAGCTCGGCTACCTTGGTCTCTCCATTTTTCTGCAATTCTGGGTTCCATCCTCGTTTCTCTTCAGGACAGGTTGAGTCTTCGGACTGTCCTGGTGTGGATTATGTGGTGGACAGGTTGCAGCAGATCTGGACTCAGGTAGTGGACAATTTGACCTTGTCCCAGGAGAAGGCTCAGCTTTTCGCTAATCGCAGACGCCGTGTGGGACCCCGACTTCGTGTTGGGGATCTGGTTTGGTTATCTTCTCGTCATATACCTATGAAGGTTTCCTCTCCTAAATTTAAACCTCGTTTTATTGGTCCGTATAGGATTTCTGAGATTCTCAATCCGGTGTCTTTTCGTCTGACCCTCCCAGACTCCTTTTCCATACATAATGTATTCCATAGGTCGTTGTTGAGGAGATACGTGGCACCTATGGTTCCATCTGTGGAGCCTCCTGCCCCTGTTTTGGTGGAGGGGGAATTGGAGTATATTGTGGAGAAGATTTTGGATTCTCGTGTCTCTAGACGGAAACTCCAGTATCTGGTCAAATGGAAGGGTTATGCTCAGGAAGATAATTCCTGGGTTTTTGCCTCTGATGTCCATGCCCCAGATCTTGTTCGTGCCTTTCATGTGGCTCATCCTGGTCGGCCTGGGGGTTCTGGTGAGGGTTCGGTGACCCCTCCTCAAGGGGGGGGTACTGTTGTGAATTCTGTGGCTGAGTTCACTTCTGTGGTCACAAGTGGTATTGCAGTCTCTGGGCTTCCTCCCTCAGGTGTTTTGGTGAGCTCGTTGGCTGCCTTGCTATTTAGCTCCACCTGAGTCTGTCTTCCTTGCTCCTTGTCAATGTTCCAGTGTTGGATCTGAGCTACTGCATCTTTCCTTGGGCCTGCTGCTCTGCTAGATAAGTGCTTCTAGTTTGTTTTCTGTTTTTTCTGTCCAGCTTGTTATTATCTTTTGCTGGAAGCTCTGAGAAGCAAAGGGGTGCACCGCCGTGCTGTTAGTTCGGCACGGTGGGTCTTTTTGCCCCTTTGCGTGGTTTTCGTTTTAGGGTTTTTTGTAGACTGCATAGTTCTCTTTGCTTTCCTCGCTCTGTCTAGAATATCGGGCCTCACTTTGCTGAATCTATTTCATTCCTACGTTTGTCTTTTCATCTTGCTAACAGTCATTATATGTGGGGGCTGCCTATTCCTTTGGGGTATTTCTCTGAGGTAAGTCAGGCTTGTATTTCTATCTTCAGGCTAGTCAGCTCCTCAGGCAGTGCCGAGTTGCATAGGTAGTTGATAGGCGCAATCCACTGCTGCTTCCAGTTGTGTGAGGATAGATCAGGTACTGCAGTCTACAGAGATTCCACGTCTCAGAGCTCGTCCTATTGTTTTGGGTTATTGCCAGATCTCTGTATGTGCGCTGATTACTGCACGCTGTGTTGCCTGATTGCCAGCCATAACATGGTGCGTGTCATTAAAAAGGAAAGTCACACCTCAGGGACATTGTAATGGTCTGTAATGAGACACATATTTTACGTGTTTAATTCTACGTGGGCAAGGATAAAAAAACAGCCACCTTGTACAAATGCAGCAGTACTGCTGTACTAGGTGGCTGTTATACATAGAAACACCTGGGGGGGTGGGGCCAGGTTCCCTTTAATTTCAGTTCATGTGCCTGCATGGCGTTTGCAGGTCACGTTCCCGGCTACACAGCAGGGGAACAGCTGGCGTTGCTGAACCCCACTAACACATTGGCTGGTGTTTTTCTCTGTGCAGCTAGCACTTCCGGGCAAAAACTAGCGGTGTTTAAGCCCAGGGTCAGCAGGAGGAGGAGAGGAGCAGAGTGTAGGCCGAAGCCTGCACTGGTGGCAGCTTTTGTTCTGTTGTGCCAGCGTGGCTTGTGCTGGACACGTTGCCGACTACACAGCAGGGGAACAGCTGGCGGTGCTGAACCCCACTGACACATCACCTAGTGTTTTTTCTGTGTAGACAACACTTCCAGGTGGCAACTGACAGTGTTGAAACCCAGGGAATCAAAGAGGAGCAGAGTGTAGGCCGAAGTCTGCAGTGGAGCAAGTTGAAAGGGAACCTTTAACCCCCCCCCCCCCAGGCATTTGTTGCTGAAAGAGCCATCTTGTACAGCAGTAATACTGCACATGGAAAATGGTGGCTCCGAAAATTATGCTCCTTGCAAACGCTGAAGTACACACTCATATAATGTGTCCCCTCACACTGTCAAACCGTCCCGGAAGTGGGACTTTCCTTTGTAATGTGACACAGCAAAGCCGTCATTCCAACCCCCTTGGTGCCGTGCGCCACCTCCTCAACGTTGTTTGGTTCTGTCACGGAGCCCGCGCTGTAATGTTATCCCTTGGCCATGCACAGTTAGCGGTGCCCGTCTTCTGACATCATGTAGGTTGTTGTGAATTCTGTGGCTGAATTCACTCCTGTGGTCACAAGTGGTACTGCAGCTTCTGAGCTTCCTTCCTCAGGTGTTCTGGTGAGCTCATTAGCTGCTTCGTTACTTAACTCCACCTGATGCTGCTATCCTTGCTCCTAGTCAATGTTCCAGTGTTGGATCTGAGCTTCTCCTGATTGTTCCTGTGACCTGCTGCTCTGTATAGCTAAGTGCTTTTTTGCTATTCTGTTGCCTTTTTTCTGTCCAGCTTGTCTTTTGTTTTGCTGGAAGCTCTGAGACGCAAAGGGTGTACCGCCGTGCCGTTAGTCCGGCACGGTGGGTCTTTTTTGCCCCCTTTGCGTGGGTTTTGCTTTAGGGTTTTTTGTAGACTGCAAAGTTCGCTTTACTGTCCTCGCTCTGTCTAAGAATATCGGGCCCCACTTTGCTGAATCTATTTCATCCCTACGTTTTGTCTTTTCATCTTACTCACAGTCATTATATGTGGGGGGCTGCCTTTTCCTTTGGGGTATTTCTCTGGGGGCAAGTCAGGCCTATTTTTCTATCTTCAGGCTAGCTAGTTTCTTAGGCTGTGCCGAGTTGCATAGGTAGTGGTTAGGCGCAATCCACAGCCACTTTTAGTTGTGTTTAGGATAGGATCAGGTGTGCAGTCTACAGAGTTTCCACGTCTCAGAGCTCGTTCTTTTGTTTTTGGGTATTTGTCAGATCACTGTGTGCGCTCTGATCGCTAGGCACACTGTGTCTCTGGATTGCCTTCATTACACCTTTCATTAGCAGACATAACAGTACTAGGAGCCAACTAATGATTCTCAATAGAGGGAAAGAAAAAGTTCTGACATCATTTTTTTTTTTTCTCTGCTCTGTGTTCACTTTTTTTTTTTTTTCCCTAGACATTTGGGTGTTTCTGGACACAGGTGTGGACATGGATTTTCAGGGTCTGTGCTCTTCAATGGATAATCTCGTTATAAATGTACAAAAGATTCAAGATACTATTGATCAGAAATCTATGTTAGAACCAAGAATTCCTATTCCTGATTTGTTTTTTGGAGATAGAACTAAGTTTCCAAGTTTCAAAAATAATTGTAAGCTATTTCTGGCCTTGAAACCTCATTCTTCTGGTAATCCTATTCAACAGGTTTTGATTATTATTTCTTTTTTGCGCGGCGACCCTCAAGACTGGGCATTTTCTCTTGCGCCAGGAGACCCTGCATTGAGTAGTGTCGATGCGTTTTTCCTGGCACTCGGATTACTGTAGGATGAGCCTAATTCAGTGGATCAGGCTGAGAAAAATTTGCTGGCTTTGTGCCAGGGTCAGGATGATATAGAAGTATATTGTCAGAAATTTAGGAAATGGTCAGTACTCACTCAGTGGAATGAATCTGCGCTGGCAGCTTTGTTCAGAAAGGGTCTCTCTGAGGCTCTTAAGGATGTCATGGTGGGATTTCCTATGCCTGCTGGTTTGAATGAGTCTTTGTCTTTAGCCATTCAGATCGGTAGACGCTTGCGCGAGCGTAAATCTGTGCACCATTTGGCGGTATTGCCTGAGGTTAAACCTGAGCCTATGCAGTGCGATAGGACTATGACCAGAGTGGAACGGCAGGAATACAGACGTCTGAATGGGCTATGTTTCTACTGTGGTGATTCCACTCATGCTATTTCTGATTGTCCTAAGCGCACTAAGCGGTCCGCTAGGTCTGCCGTCATTGGTACTGTACAGTCCAAATTCCTTCTGTCCATTACCTTGATATGCTCTTTGTCGTCGTTTTCTGTCATGGCGTTTGTGGATTCAGGCGCTGCCCTAAATCTGATGGATTTGGATTATGCTAAACGTTGTGGGTTTTTCTTGGAGCCTTTGCGGTGTCCTATTCCATTGAGAGGAATTGATGCTACACCTTTGGCCAAGAATAAACCTCAGTACTGGGCCCAGCTGACCATGTGCATGGCTCCTGCACATCAGGAAGTTATTCGCTTTCTGGTGTTGCATAATCTGCATGATGTGGTCGTGTTGGGGTTGCCATGGCTACAAACCCATAATCCAGTATTGGATTGGAATTCCATGTCGGTATCCAGCTGGGGTTGTCAGGGGGTACATGGTGATGTTCCATTTTTGTCGATTTCGTCATCCACCCCTTCTGAGGTCCCAGAGTTCTTGTCTGATTATCAGGATGTATTTGAAGAGCCCAAGTCCGATGCCCTACCTCCGCATAGGGATTGTGATTGTGCTATCAATTTGATTCCTGGTAGTAAATTCCCTAAAGGTCGATTATTTAATTTATCCGTGCCCGAACACGCCGCTATGCGCAGTTATGTGAAGGAATCCCTAGAGAAGGGAAATATTCGCCCATCGTCATCACCACTGGGAGCAGGGTTCTTCTTTGTAGCTAAGAAGGATGGTTCGCTGAGACCGTGTATTGATTACCGCCTTCTTAATAAGATCACTGTTAAATTTCAGTATCCCTTGCCATTGTTATCTGACTTGTTTGCTCGGATTAAGGGGGCTAGTTGGTTCACTAAGATAGATCTTCGTGGTGCGTATAATCTGGTGAGAATCAGGCAAGGAGATGAATGGAAAACTGCATTCAATACGCCCGAGGGTCATTTTGAGTATCTAGTGATGCCGTTCGGACTTGCCAATGCTCCATCAGTGTTTCAATCCTTTATGCATGACATCTTCCGTGAGTACCTGGATAAATTCCTGATTGTTTACTTGGATGACATTTTGATCTTCTCAGATGATTGGGAGTCTCATGTGAAGCAGGTCAGAATGGTTTTTCAGGTCCTGCGTGCTAACTCTTTGTTTGTGAAGGGATCAAAGTGTCTCTTCGGTGTGCAGAAAGTTTCATTTTTGGGATTCATCTTTTCCCCTTCTACTATCGAGATGGATCCAGTTAAGGTCCAAGCCATCCAGGATTGGATTCAGCCGACATCTCTGAAAAGTCTGCAAAAGTTCCTGGGCTTTGCTAATTTTTATCGTCGCTTCATCTGTAATTTTTCTAGCATTGCCAAACTATTGACCGATTTGACCAAGAAGGGTGCTGATTTGGTCAATTGGTCTTCTGCTGCTGTGGAAGCTTTTCAGGAGTTGAAGCGTCGTTTTTGTTCTGCCCCTGTGTTGTGTCAGCCAGATGTTTCTCTTCCGTTCCAGGTCGAGGTTGATGCTTCTGAGATTGGAGCAGGGGTGGTTTTGTCACAGAGAGGTTCTGATTGCTCAGTGATGAAACCATGTGCTTTCTTTTCCAGGAAGTTTTCGCCCGCTGAGCGTAATTATGATGTGGGCAACCGAGAGTTGCTGGCCATGAAGTGGGCATTCGAGGAGTGGCGTCATTGGCTTGAAGGAGCTAAGCATCGCGTGGTGGTATTGACTGATCATAAGAACTTGACTTATCTCGAGTCTGCCAAGCGCTTGAATCCTAGACAGGCCCGTTGGTCGTTATTTTTTGCCCGCTTCGACTTTGTCATTTCGTACCTTCCGGGCTCTAAAAATGTGAAGGCGGATGCTCTGTCTAGGAGTTTTGTGCCCGACTCTCCGGGTTTATCTGAGCCAGCGGGTATCCTCAAGGAAGGAGTCATTGTGTCTGCCATCTCCCCTGATTTGCGGCGGGTGCTGCAAAAATTTCAGGCGAATAAACCTGATCGTTGTCCAGCGGAGAAACTGTTCGTCCCTGATAGGTGGACTAATAAACTTATCTCTGAACTTCATTGTTCGGTGTTGGCTGGTCATCCTGGAATCTTTGGTACCAGAGAGTTAGTGGCTAGATCCTTCTGGTGGCCATCTCTGTCACGGGATGTACGTACTTTTGTGCAGTCCTGTGGGATTTGTGCTAGGGCTAAGCCCTCCTGTTCTCGTGCCAGTGGGTTGCTTTTGCCCTTGCCGGTCCCAAAGAGGCCTTGGACACATATTTCGATGGATTTCATTTCTGACCTTCCCGTTTCTCAAAAGATGTCAGTCATTTGGGTGGTCTGTGATCGCTTTTCTAAAATGGTCCATCTGGTGCCCTTGGCTAAATTGCCTTCCTCCTCTGATTTGGTACCTTTGTTCTTTCAGCATGTGGTTCGGTTGCATGGCATTCCTGAGAATATTGTTTCTGACAGAGGTTCCCAGTTTGTTTCAAGGTTCTGGCGAGCCTTTTGTGGTAGGATGGGCATTGACCTATCCTTTTCCTCGGCTTTCCATCCTCAGACTAATGGCCAGACCGAACGAACCAATCAGACCTTGGAAACATATCTGAGATGTTTTGTTTCTGCAGACCAGGATGATTGGGTGTCCTTTTTGCCGTTGGCTGAGTTCGCCCTTAATAATCGGGCCAGCTCGGCTACCTTGGTTTCTCCATTTTTCTGCAATTCTGGGTTCCATCCTCGTTTCTCTTCAGGACAGGTTGAGTCTTCGGACTGTCCTGGTGTGGATTCTGTGGTGGACAGGTTGCAGCAGATCTGGACTCAGGTAGTGGACAATTTGACCTTGTCCCAGGAGAAGGCTCAACTTTTCGCTAATCGCAGACGCCGTGTGGGTCCCCGACTTCGTGTTGGGGATCTGGTTTGGTTATCTTCTCGTCATATTCCTATGAAGGTTTCCTCTCCTAAATTTAAACCTCGTTTTATTGGTCCGTATAGGATTTCTGAGGTTCTCAATCCTGTGTCTTTTCGTCTGACCCTCCCAGACTCCTTTTCCATACATAATGAATTCCATAGGTCATTGTTGCGGAGATACGTGGCACCTATGGTTCCATCTGTTGAGCCTCCTGCCCCGGTTTTGGTGGAGGGGGAATTGGAGTATATTGTGGAGAAGATTTTGGATTCTCGTGTTTCTAGACGGAAACTCCAGTATCTGGTTAAATGGAAGGGTTATGCTCAGGAAGATAATTCCTGGGTTTTTGCCTCTGATGTTCATGCTCCCGATCTTGTTCGTGCCTTTCATGCGGCTCATCCTGGTAGGCCTGGGGGCTCTGGTGAGGGTTCGGTGACCCCTCCTCAAGGGGGGGGTACTGTTGTGAATTCTGTGGCTGAATTCACTCCTGTGGTCACAAGTGGTACTGCAGCTTCTGAGCTTCCTTCCTCAGGTGTTCTGGTGAGCTCATTAGCTGCTTCGTTACTTAACTCTACCTGATGCTGCTATCCTTGCTCCTAGTCAATGTTCCAGTGTTGGATCTGAGCTTCTCCTGATTGTTCCTGTGACCTGCTGCTCTGTATACAGTGGGGCAAAAAAGTATTTAGTCAGTCAGCAATAGTGCAAGTTCCACCACTTAAAAAGATGAGAGGCGTCTGTAATTTACATCGTAGGTAGACCTCAACTATGGGAGACAAACTGAGAAAAAAAAACCCAGAAAATTACATTGTCTGTTTTTTTAACATTTTATTTGCATATTATGGTGGAAAATAAGTATTTGGTCAGAAACAAAATTTCATCTCAATACTTTGTAATATATCCTTTGTTGGCAATGACAGAGGTCAAACGTTTTCTGTAAGTCTTCACAAGGTTGCCACACACTGTTGTTGGTATGTTGGCCCATTCCTCCATGCAGATCTCCTCTAGAGCAGTGATGTTTTTGGCTTTTCGCTTGGCAACACGGCCTTTCAACTCCCTCCAAAGATTTTCTATAGGGTTGAGATCTGGAGACTGGCTAGGCCACTCCAGAACCTTGAAATGCTTCTTACGAAGCCACTCCTTCGTTGCCCTGGCGGTGTGCTTTGGATCATTGTCATGTTGAAAGACCCAGCCACGTTTCATCTTCAATGCCCTTGCTGATGGAAGGAGGTTTGCACTCAAAATCTCACGATACATGGCCCCATTCATTCTTTCATGTACCCGGATCAGTCGTCCTGGCCCCTTTGCAGAGAAACAGCTCCAAAGCATGATGTTTCCACCACCATGCTTTACAGTAGGTATGGTGTTTGATGGATGCAACTCAGTATTCTTTTTCCTCCAAACACGACAAGTTGTGTTTCTACCAAACAGTTCCAGTTTGGTTTCATCAGACCATAGGACATTCTCCCAAAACTCCTCTGGATCATCCAAATGCTCTCTAGCAAACTTCAGACGGGCCCGGACATGTACTGGCTTAAGCAGTGGGACACGTCTGGCACTGCAGGATCTGAGTCCATGGTGGCGTAGTGTGTTACTTATGGTAGGCCTTGTTACATTGGTCCCAGCTCTCTGCAGTTCATTCACTAGGTCCCCCCGCGTGGTTCTGGGATTTTTGCTCACCGTTCTTGTGATCATTCCGACCCCACGGGGTGGGATTTTGCGTGGAGCCCCAGATCGAGGGAGATTATCAGTGGTCTTGTATGTCTTCCATTTTCTAATTATTGCTCCCACTGTTGATTTCTTCACTCCAAGCTGGTTGGCTATTGCAGATTCAGTCTTCCCAGCCTGGTGCAGGGCTACAATTTTGTTTCTGGTGTCCTTTGACAGCTCTTTGGTCTTCACCATAGTGGAGTTTGGAGTCAGACTGTTTGAGGGTGTGCACAGGTGTCTTTTTATACTGATAACAAGTTTAAACAGGTGCCATTACTACAGGTAATGAGTGGAGGAAAGAGGAGACTCTTAAAGAAGAAGTTACAGGTCTGTGAGAGCCAGAAATCTTGATTGTTTGTTTCTGACCAAATACTTATTTTCCACCATAATATGCAAATAAATTGTTAAAAAAACAGACAATGTGATTTTCTGGATTTTTATTTCTCAGTTTGTCTCCCATAGTTGAGGTCTACCTATGATGTAAATTACAGACGCCTCTCATCTTTTTAAGTGGTGGAACTTGCACTATTGCTGACTGACTAAATACTTTTTTGCCCCACTGTAGCTAAGTGCTTTTTTGCTATTTTGTTGCCTTTTTTCTGTCCAGCTTGTCTTTTGTTTTGCTGGAAGCTCTGAGACGCAAAGGGTGTACCGCCGTGCCGTTAGTCCGGCACGGTGGGTCTTTTTTGCCCCCTTTGCGTGGGTTTTGCTTTAGGGTTTTTTGTAGACTGCAAAGTTCGCTTTACTGTCCTCGCTCTGTCTAAGAATATCGGGCCCCACTTTGCTGAATCTATTTCATCCCTATGTTTTGTCTTTTCATCTTACTCACAGTCATTATATGTGGGGGGCTGCCTTTTCCTTTGGGGTATTTCTCTGGGGGCAAGTCAGGCCTATTTTTCTATCTTCAGCCTAGCTAGTTTCTTAGGCTGTGCCGAGTTGCATAGGTAGTGGTTAGGCGCAATCCACAGCCACTTTTAGTTGTGTTTAGGATAGGATCAGGTGTGCAGTCTACAGAGTTTCCACGTCTCAGAGCTCGTTCTTTTGTTTTTGGGTATTTGTCAGATCACTGTGTGCGCTCTGATCGCTAGGCACACTGTGTCTCTGGATTGCCTTCATTACACCTTTCATTAGCAGACATAACAGTAGGTGTCAGGCTGGCAGTGCCTGTGCGTCCAAGCTGCCCGAGATCCAACCTTGCAGTGTCATCTAATGTAGTCCCACTGCGGGCCAGGGATCCATGTGCATGCGCAGTGCATATCATCGCCTCTCACTCACCTCCTTCCTGCTTCTTCAGACTGTGCGGCGTCACGGCAGTGGCATGCTATTAGGGATCAGCTTACGCCGCCTAGTCTGAAGAAGCGTGAAGAAGGGGAGTGAGAGGCTAGTATATGCACTGCGCATGGCCATGGATACCAGGCCCACTGTGGGATCACATTAGACGACACTGCGAGGTGGGATTTCGGGCAGCGTGGACGCACAAGCGCAGCCAGGACGACAACAAATGATGTCAGAGGACGGGCAGCGCAAACTGTGCATGGCCAAGGGATAACATAACAGCGCAGGGTCCATGACGGAATCAAACAACGCTAAGGAGCCAGCGCACGGTGGCAAGGGGGTAGCAATGACGGCTGTGCTGCGTCACATTACAAAGGAAAGTCCAACCTCCGGGACGGTTGGACGGTGTGAGGGGACACATTACATGAGTGTGTAGTTCAGCGTTTGCAAGGAGCATAATTTCAAGAGCGACCTTTCCCTTGTGCAGTATTAGTGCTGCACATGGTGGCTCTTTCAGTAACAAACGCCTAGGGGGGGGGGGGACAGGTCCCCTTACATTTTAGGTGTGCCAGCGTGGCGGTCGCATGACACGTTGCCGGATACACAGCTGGGGATCAGCTGACGTTACTGAACCCCAATAACAGAGGAGCGACTGTTAACTGTGCACACAGCACTTCCAGGCACCAACTGGCGGTGTTGGAGCCCAGGGACAGCAGGAGGAGCAGATTGGAGGTATTGCCGCACACACAGCTGGGGATCAGCTGACGTTACTGAACCCCAATAACAGAGGAGCGACTGTTAACTGTGCACACAGCACTTCCAGGCACCAACTGGCGGTGTTAGAGCCCAGGGTCAGCAGGAGGAGCAGAGGAACAGAGTGTAGGCCGAAGCCTGATTGGAGCAAGTTGAAAGGGAACCTTTAACCCCCCCCCCAAGACGTTTGTAGCTGAAAGAGCCATCTTGTGCAGCACTAAGGATGCAAAAGGAAAAGGTTGCTCTTTTAATTATGCTCCTTGCAAACACTGAAGTAAACACTAAAAATGTGTCCCCTTATACCGTTCAACCGTCCCGGAGGTGCAAATTTCCTTCGTAATGGGACACAGCACAGCTGTCATTCCTATCCCCTTGGTGCCGTGCGCTGCCTCCTCAGCGTTGTTTTAAGCTGTCACGGAGCCTGCGCTGTTCTGTTAGCCCTTGGCCATGCCCAATTAGCGCTGCCTGTCTTCTGACATAATTTGGTGTCAGGCTGTCAGTGCCTGTGCGTCCACGCTGCTCCAAATCCCACCTCGCAGTCTCGTCTAACGTATTCCCACTGCGGGCCTTGGATCCATGGGCATGCGCAGTGCATATCATCGCCTCTCACTCACCTCCTTCCTGCTTCTTCAGACTGTGCGGCGTCACGGCCGTGGCATGCTATTAGGGATCAGCTGACGCCGCCTAGTCTGAAGAAGCGTGAAGAAGGGGAGTGAGAGGCTAGTATATGCACTGCGCATGTCCATGGATCCCAGGCCCGCATTGTGACTCAATCAGAAGACACTGCGAGGCGGGATCTCGGGCAGCGCGGCCGCACAGGCGCAGCCAGCCTGACACCAAATTAAGTCAGAAGACAGGCAGCGCAAATAGGGCATGCCCAAGGGATAACAGAACAGCGCAGGCTCCGTGACAGCTTAAAACAACGCTGAGGAGGCAGCGCATGGCACCAAGGGGGTAGGAATGACGGCTGTGCTGCGTCACATTACGAAGGAAAGTCCCAGCTCCGGGACGGTATAACGGTATCAGTGAACACATTTTATAAGTGTTAAGTTCTGCAAGGAGCTAAACCAAAAGAGCTACCTTTTCCTTGTGCAGCATTACTGCTGCACAAGATGGCTCTTTCAGTAACAAACGACGGTGGGGGGGGACAGGTTCCCTTACATTTAGGTTGTTGTGCCAGCGTGGCGGTCGCAGGACACATTGCCGGCTACACAGCTGGGGATCAGCTGACGTTACTGAAACCCAATAACACTGGGTCGTATGTTTTTACTGTGCAGCCTGCACTTCTGAGCCGCAACTGGCGGTGTTGGAGCCCAGGAATAGCAGTTCAGGTGGTAGAAAGATGAACACAGCAGGAGACCTGGATGACACCCAATTAGTTAATCAGGCAGAGGAGTGGCAAATTCCTACGAGATCCAGGCCTGGTTCATTTTCAGGAAAGTGAGCCGGTCAACGTTATCGGAGGACAGTCGCATGCGACGGTCTGTTAGTACACCACCTGCGGCACTAAAGACACGTTCCGATAAGGCACTAGCCGCAGGGCAAGCCAGCACCTACAATGCATACTGGCTTAGCTCTGGCCATGTATCCAGCTTAGAGACCCAAAACTTGAACGGGGAAGAGCCGTCTGGGAGTACAGTAAGAGGGCAAGCCATGTAGTCTGTCACCATCTGACGGAACCGTTGACTACTGCTGACTGGAGCCGCCGGTGATGGTGTAGACATTTGGGGCGGGCACACAAAAGTGCTCCCTCTTTGGGCAGAGCCTCCCCCACTGCCTCGACGCACTGAGCTGCTTTGTAAAGCACTAGCAATAAAGAAGAAACCGTGGAGTTACAGTCCAAAAACCAAGTTTTATTCAACAATAGTGGGCAACCATAGCCAGAACAGTATACAAAAATCCTAATTTAATTAAACACAACATATACCTGAAAAGGAGAGTAGAAGGTAGCAATAGATGGAAATACACACCACGTAGGTATTCCTGGCACCGATTGAGTATTAATAAAGTGCATAGTGCCATATAATAATTGGGAAAAGGATCAAATGGTATACTGGTACCCCTATAAATCTATACTTCACGGCTAAGTATACATATGAGTAGCCCTGCGCATAGGCTACGTGACCACTACATCCGGTCATTCATCATGAGCCAAAAAGAAGTAAAAAAGGAAGACACCATATAAAGTTACTAATGAACCTTACCCAAGGTTTGGTGGCCAGGATAACCCACGTGGTGGCCCCAACGCGCGTTTCGCGTCAGCTTCGTCAGGGGGCTATTGATAGGAGTGTCCATCTATACTAACGGTATCAAACCTCCCCCTGGGTAGCTCCCTCACTTGGGATGTGAGCATGGTGGAGGTTTTGGGTACGGTATCTTCATCTGTGGTTTTTTGTTGCTTTGTAAAGCACTAGCAGCATTCCTCTCAGTTGGACAGGAGAAGATGATGGAATTCACCAGTGTGTCGTGGTACTCCCGCAATTTACGCTCCCGGGTCAACGCTGGGATGAGGTTTTGGACGTTGTCCCGGTAGCGAGGATCGAGGAGGGTGAACACCCAATAATCAGGCATGTTGAGAATGTGGTCGATGCGGCGGTCGTTTCTCAGGCACTGCAGCATGAAATCCACAATGTGCTGCAGAGTGCCAACTGGCCCAGAAACGCTGTCCCCTGCTTGAGACATGATCTCTGCCCGCTCGTCATCACCCCACCCTCGCTGTACACACTGACCACTGGACAATTGTGTCGCTCCCTCCTCTGGACGGAGCTCTTCCTCCTCCATTGACTCCTCCTCATCCTCCTCACAAATTGGACCTGCGTACCCCTTTGTGAGGAACCACGTGGCGCTGACTCTCCAGAAGCTGATGGAAAAGGTGACTCCTCATCCTCCACCTCTTCCACAACATCATCCCTTAACCCTTGCAAAGTTTGCTGAAGCAGGCAGATAAGGGGGACAGTCATGCTGACTAGTGCATCATCTGCACTTGCCATCCGCGTGGAATAATCAAAAGGATGCAAAACCTGGCAAACGTCCTTCATAGTGGCCCACTCTGTGGTTGTGAAGTCTGATCGGCGCTGACTGCGACTTCTTTGCGCCTGATGCAGCTGGTACTCCATAACTGCTTGCTGCTGCTCACACAACCGCTCCAACATATGTAACGTGGAATTCCACCGGGTAGGTAGGTCACATATGATGCGGTGTTCCGGAAGGCGGAATCGGCGCTGCAGAGCAGCAATGCGGGATCTGGCCAAGCTGGAACGCCGCAAGTGAGCACATTCTAGGCGGACCTTCTGCAGCAGGGCATCAAGATCCGGATAGTCCCTCAGAAAACTCTGCACAACCAAATTGAGCACATGTGCCAGACATGGGATGTGAGTGAGGTTACCAAGGGCCAAAGCTGCCACCAGATTTCGGCCATTGTCACACACTACCATGCCTGGCTGGAGATTCGCTGGCAGTAACCACACATCGCTCTCCTGCTTGATGGCATTCCAGAGCTCCTGCGCTGTGTGGCTTCGATGCCCCAATGAAACTAGTTTCAAGACGGCCTGCTGACGTTTGGCCACGGCTGTGCTCATGTCGGTCATAGGTAAACGTTCACGGGTCCATGTGGAGGTGGACTGTGACGGATCCTGCAGAGAGGAATCTGAGGAACTGGTGTAAGAGGAGGAGTCGATGCGTACAGACTGGTTTCCTGCAATCCTTGGAGTGGGCAGGACACGTCCTGCACCACTCGCACGATCTGTACCTGGCTCAACAACATTAACCCAATGGGCAGTGAGGGAAACATATCGCCCCTGTCCATGCTGACTGGTCCACGCATCGGTGGTGAGGTGGACCTTGCTACTGACGGCGTTCAGTAGCGCATGTTTTATGTTTGCCTCAACATGCCTGTGCAGGGCAGGGACAGCCTGCCTGCTGAAGTAAAAGCGGCTGGGCACCTTGTACTGTGGGACTGCCAATGCCATCAAGTCACGGAAGCTGTCAGTCTCCACCAGCCTGAACGAGAGCATTTCCAGGGACAACAGTTTGGCAATGCCTGCATTCAGAGCCTGTGCTCGGGGGTGGTTGGCCGAGAATGCCCGCCTTTTCTCCCATGCCTGTACTACCGATGGCTGTAGAGTAGACTGGGAGTGTGAGGATGACTGGGAAGGTGGTGCTGTGGGTGGAATTACACAAGGTCTCTGGACAACAGTGCCAGAGGTTCTTCCATGGCGATCCTGGGAGGAAGCCAAACCAGCTGTGCGTGAGCTGGAGGAAGAGGCAACACGAGCTGAAGAGGTGGTAGCTGCCGCTGTTGGTTGGCCTACATCTTCAGTCTGTTTCTGTAACTCCACCGCATGCCTGGTCCGCACATGTTTCCACATATTTGTGGTATTGAGGTTGCTGACATTTTTCCCTCTTTTTACTTTCTGATGACACAGCTTGCATTTGACAAAACAAATGTCATCTGCAACTGTGTCAAAAAAGGACCAGGCACTGCAAGTCTTGGGAGCGCCCTTTTTGGCTTTGGAAAGAGACAGGCTCCTAACGGGTGCCAAAGTGGAGGCTACAGGCTCCGCAGTCTTCCCCCTCCCTCTCCCTCTTTGGCCCGTAAGGGGAAGCTCTTCCTCAGAGCTGCTCCCACCACCTTCCTGTTCCTCACGCCACGATGGGTCAAGGACCTCATCATCTCCACTACCCTCTGCCACCAACTGCTCCTCCTGGGTAGTCTCGGCAGCACAGTACGCATCAGAAAGCGGCACCTGAGTTTCATCATCAGATGCGTACTGCGCTGTGGTCACCGGAGGCACTGGCCCACCTGCCTCTTCAGAGTCAGAGAGAAAAAGCTGTTGGGCATCACTGCACACTGCCTCTTCTTCCATTTCTCCAATGCTGTTTGGCTGGCCCCCTGTTTCCAAGCCAAGAGATTCAGAGAACAGAAGTAGAGACGGCTCCTGTCCTGGGCTCTCTGACTGCCTGGCCAATTTGGCAGGTGGTGAAGAGACAGATGGCTGCTCTCCAGTGCTCTGTGCCTGAGAGGATGTGGCACTAACTGAAGTCGATGCCGAGGCGTTAGCTGCCATCCACCCGACAACGGCTTCAATTTGGTCTTCACGCAGCAGCGGTGCACGGCGCTCTCCGACAAAGCTGCGCATGAAGGACTGTTCCCTGCTGAAACTGAGTGACGACGAGTCACCGGCGCCCGCAGCAGGCACAGAATCACCACGTCCTCTCCCTGCTCCTCTCCCTGCTCCGCGCCCACGCCCACGTGCCTTACTCCCTGCCCTCTTCATCTTGGTTGACAGATAAAGATAAGCAGAAAAGTACTAAGGCCTTATTGTGCTTATTCCTGAAATGCTCCTCCTAACAGGTGTAAGAAACACTAATGTTGTAAAGTGTGGACTAAACTTTATTATTTTTCAAATGTGGCCTACACAAGTGTTAAGTTGTGTTTGGTGAACTTTACTTTTTTTTTTGTGCAGATCGGGCTACAGAGCTAGTTTAAATCACACGGAGACCGTGCAGACAGCCGTAAACGGCGCTGCAAGGCCAAAAAACCCTCCTCTAGGTTATCCTATGTAGTGTTTTTCCACTATTTAGCTGGAGACGGGTGGAAAGACACTAATAGGAATTTTTTTTTTTTAATTTTAAACAGACTGCACTATTTGAAAAAAAGGAAATTGTTTTTCAAGGTATGAGGCAGTAACGCACCCTGAGCTGAATCCAACCGGCTATAGCTGCACACAGACTACAGGGCGAGCTGCGCTCACACAGAGACCGTGCAGACAGCCGTAAACGGCGCTGCAAGGCCCAATAAACCCCCTCTAGGTTATCCTATGTAGTGTTTTTCCACTATTTAGCTGGAGACGGGTGGAAAAACACTAATAGGAATTTTTTTTTTTAAATTTTAAACAGGCTGCACTATTTGAAAAAAAGTAAAATTTTTCTCAAGGTATGAGCCAGTAACGAACCCTGAGCTGAATCCAACCGGCTATGGCTGCACACAGACTACAGGGCGAGCTGGGCTCACACGGAGACCGTGCAGACAGCCGTAAACGGCGCTGCAAGGCCCAAAAACCCCCCTCTAGGTTATCCTATGTAGTGTTTTTCCACAATAGAGCTGGAGACTGGTGGAAAAACACTAATAGGAAATTTGAGAAAAAATGTGCAGCAGGCTGCACTAAGAGCAAAAAAGGACAACTGTGTGAGGCAGTGTGAACCCCCCCTGAGCTGAATACAACCGGGTATATGGCTGCACACAGACTACAGAGTGAGCTGCACACACACACACACAGAGACCTTGCAGAACGCTGTTAAAACAGCGCTGCAAGGCAAGAGCAAGGTGAACAGTGAAGAACACACAGCGTTTTGCTAAATTAGCCTTTGGAAAGGAAAATAAAGCAATTAGCTAGCTCAACTGGCCCTCAGTTAGAACACAGCGTCCTGTCCCTAACTGAAATCACAGCAGAGTGAGCGCAAAATGGCGGCAGCGTTTTTTATAGTGCAGAGTGACATCATTTCAGCAGCCAATCACAGCCTTGCCAGTACTTACATGCCCACCATGCTAAACAGGATGTGCCCACACTTCCAATCATTCCTCATTGGCTGCTGCGTTCAGTTTGAATTCTGGGAACTTCCGATTCCGGTATCCGATACGCGGGAAGTATCAGAATTCGGTATCGGAATTCCGATACCGCAAATATCGGCCGATACCCGATACTTGCGGTATCGGAATGCTCAACACTACTCAACACCTTTCTTCCCTTCTTCTGAGATGCTTTTAACTCATTATTCGCCAGTTATACTGTTATGATCCGGTGACCTTGGAGCAGCATGAAAACTCTCTCTGGAGTAGGTGGTAACTATACTGACCGCAAATCCTGATCTTAACACCGCAACTAGAAGTAGCCATGGGGTGTACCTAACAAACCCTAGACACCTCGTCACAGCCGGAGGACTAGATACCCCTATAGATGGAAATAGGAATACTACCTTGCCTCAGAGCAGAACCCCAAAGGATAGGCAGCCCCCCACAAATATTGGCTGGGAGTAGGAGAGGAAAGACAAACACAGGCAGAAAACAGGATTTAGCACAAGAGGCCACTCTAGCTAAAATAGGAAAGGATAGGACAGAGTTCTGTGCGGTCAGTATTAAAACCCTTCCCAAAATATCCACAGCAGATTATACAAAACCTCCATCTAACTAAAGAAGTGGAACGTATATCTGCAACTCCAGAGACTCCTACACTCAGAGCAGGAATACAATCAAAAAACAAGCACACAGCTTGTGTGCCATAGAAAAAGAAAGAGACACTTATCTTTGCTGAATTGGCAGCTAAGCAGGAGAAGCCAGACATAGATCCAACACTATCCAAGAAACATTGACAACTGGCAAGGACTAATGAGTCCTGCAAACCTAAATACCCCAGTCAGAGTTGCAATCAGCAGATACACCTGTCCAGGACTGCAAGCCAGGGACAACTGCATTATCACCTACATCCACCGGAGGGAGCCCAAAAGCAGAATTCACAACACCTAACCCAAAATTTAGCCCCAACCCTAACCCTAACCCTAAATTTAGTCCCAACCCTAACCCCAACCCTAATTTTAGCCCCAACTCCTCTAGCTGCTGGCCGGCAGATCATGGCAGGCGCACTGCGCATGCACCCACCATTTTCTTACCGGATGAAGAAGTCGGCGGGCAGGAGGAGACGCAGGAGGATCCAGGGACACCGGTAAGTATAACAGGGTCCCCGAATCATCCTATTTCTCTGTCCTCTGATGTGCGATCACATCAGAGGACAGAGAATAACACACCGCTTTTTTTTTTTTTTTTGCAGTCGCCGGTAAACAGTCAATTACCGGCGATCGGAAAACAGGGGTTGGTAAAAACCGACCCAAATCATGTTCTTTGGGGTCTCGGCTACCCCCGGCAGCCGAGACCACAAAGATCTTCCGCCATTTTTTGGCCGGAACAAGATGACGGTGCCCATCGGGAGCCACGAGGAGCACCGAGGGAGACAGGTGAGTATTGGGGGGCGATCGGGGACCCCATTTCTCTGTCCTCTGATGTGCGATCACATCGGAGGACAGAGAAATTAAATGGGAAATCGCTTTTTTCTTTTTTTTTGCGACCGCCGGTTAATTACTGGCAATCGCAACCCGGGGGGTCGGTAAAAAAACCCCGAATCATGTTCTCTGGGGTCTCGGCTACCCCTGGTAACCGAGACCCCAGAGAAAATCCAACTCTGGGGGGCACTATTCACTTTTTCCACAGCGCCATTAATTAATTAATTAATTAATTAATTAACTGCCGCCGTTAAAAGGCGTATCGCGGTTGTTAACGCGGTTAAACCCTGCTGTTCTGTTTGGTTCAACCATACACTTGTACTGTTCCGGTCATTTTTGACCTGACCAATTAAAGTGTTGTTTTAGCTACTTTAAGTGTATTATTTGAATACCTGTTGCATAATTAAACTATAATGTGAACGTGGTGGTTGGTCATTATCAAATAAAAATGAAATAAAAACTTAGGCTATGTGCACACATTGCATATTCTCTGCGGATCTGCAGCATTTTTTGCAGTGCAGAAACGCTGCAGATCCGCAATTGATTTACAGTACAATGTAAATCAAAGAGAAAAAAAAAATGCTGTGCACACTTTGCGGAAAATCCGCTGCGGAAACGCTGCGGTTTAAAAGAAGTAGTATGTCACTACTTTTTTGTGAATCTGCAGCGTTTTTGTACCCATTCCAATATAGAAAAATGCAGGGGTAAAAAACGCAGCAAATCCACAAGAAAACCGCTGCAAAAACGCACAAAAAATGCTGCAGATCCGCACAAAAAACGCGACAATTTCGCAGCTGCGTTTTCTGTCAGGAGAGGCAGAATCCGCACCAGAAATTCCTAAGCCTAATCTGTAACGTGTGCACATAGCCTTAATTTTTCTTTATTTTGTTTTGAATAAGGTTACATGTAGTGATGAGCAAGTATACTCGTTGCTCGGGCTTTCCACAGCATGCTCGGGTGATCTCCGAGTAGTTGTAAGTGCTCGTAGATTTAGTTTTTGTTGACGCAGCTGCATGATTTACAGCTGTTGGACAGTCTGAATACATGTGAGGAATGCCTGGTTGCTAGGGAATCCCCACATGTATTCAAGCTGTGTAGCAGCCGCAAATCATTCAGCTGAGCTGAGGAAAACTAAATCTCCGAGCAGTTACAAATAGGGTTGAGTGAAATGGGTCGGCCATTTTCAGAAGTCGCCGACTTTTGGCAAAGTCGGATTTCATGAAACCCGACCCGACCCCTGTGTGTGGTCGGCCATGAGGTCCGCGATCATCTGAATCTGGTATCAGAATTCCGATCCCAAGTTCCGATATGTTTGCAACTTAAATATGGATCCCAGGGCCTGAAGGAGAGTTTCCTCTCCTTCAGACCCTGGGAACCATTGGAAACCCAATGCACTGCATTGGGTTTCGTGTTTCGGCCGACCCCGACCGCGACTTTTTTATAGGATCGGCCGATTTCACTCGACCCGACTTTTGAAAAAGTCGGGTTTCGTGAAACCCGACCCGATTCTATAAAAGTAAAAGTGGCTCAACCCTAGTTACAAATACTCGGAGATCACCCGAGCGTGCTAGGAAAAACCCGAGCAATGAGTACAATTGCTCCTCACTAGTTACATGACCTTATTGCATTCTGCACAGAAATTACAAACTTGTGCTTTGATAACTATAACAACTCTAACTATAACAATTACAACTAGAACTACAATACCTATAACAAATATAACTAAATATAACTATATCTAACTATAATAATTAAATATACATGCTAGCCACCTTAGGGAGAGACCCAAGTTGGGCTAAATGTAGCGGGACGAAAGAGACCGAAAAGCCCTCTACTCAAAGGAAATACATAGTGGATGCTTTCCTGAAACGGAAAGTACTTGCAAGCAGCATAATACAAAGAATAGCAGGTTTACCCAGAATCCTTTGCAGTAGGCGGAGCTATGCAAATCATCTCTTTCCACCCCTGTCTAATCCACAGCGCTTGGAACCGCCAAGCGTGCAATGCTGCGGATTAGTTTCTAAATTTACACAGCCAACCAATTCCTACCTGTGGACACGTGTTTCGGGCTTTAGGCCCTCATCAGCACAGGGCTGGAATTGGTTGGCTGTATGGAGTGGGGCTCGGTGAGCAAGCGATACATACATGCTAGCCACCTTAGGGAGAGACCCAAGTTGGGCTAAATGTAGCGGGACGAAAGAGACCGAAAAGCCCTCTACTCAAAGGAAATACATAGTGGATGCTTTCCTGAAACGGAAAGTACTTGCAAGCAGCATAATACAAAGAATAGCAGGTTTACCCAGAATCCTTTGCAGTAGGCGGAGCTATGCAAATCATCTCTTTCCACCCCTGTCTAATCCACAGCGCTTGGAACCGCCAAGCGTGCAATGTATAATAATTAAAGACATTTTGGCAGCACTACCAAAAGGAATGTCTGCAATAAACCTGTAAAGGTGATGTCCAAACCTCCAAAGTAGAAAATCAGAAAAAAAAACAGGCAGCACTCCAAAAATCAAATTGAAAAACCGTGGCTTTACTGAACCATTAAAGGGAACCTGTCACCTGAATTTGGCGGGATCGGTTTTTGGTCATATGGGCGGAGTTTTCGGTGTTTGATTCACCCTTTCCTTACCCGCTGGCTGCATGCTGGCCGCAATATTGGATTGAAGTTCATTCTATGTCCTCTGTAGTAAACGCCTGAACAAGGAATAAAAGGTTATCGGTCATTAGTCAGCGTGCAACAAAAAGTAAAAAAAAACACTTGTAGTAAGAACTCCTCAAATGAGGAAAATAGAATAAGCCATAAATTTCTGATTTGCATAATAAAAAATCTGCAGGATATCAGATTTCAATTTCGGTCTTTTTTGCCTGAACAGAACATATAAAATGTATATGTGTAAATATATACTGTATTTTTCAGATTATAAGACGCACTTTTTTCCCCCAAATGCGGATATACTTTACCGTTGCCGCAGGCTGGGATGAGGAGATGTCCAGCAGTGCTATTGGTGACCGGTGGTGCTGTGGGTGTCTCCAGTGCTGATGTGGGGGTCTGCAGTGCTATATTGCTGATATGGGGGTCTCCGGTGCTCCGGGGGGCTCTGCCGACAATTTGTGAAAGGCCAGAACCCCTGCAGTTCCATGGTTTCCTTTGCAGTGGACTCCAGGAAAATGGCCGCCGGGGGGGCGGAGCACGTGAAGATGGAGATCTCGGCACCAAGATCTAGGGAGTTGAGATCTCAGCACAGCCCCAGCAGCCATTTTCCCAGAGTCAACTGCACAGGAAACCATGCAACTGCGGGGCTCTGGCCTTTCACAAAATGTCAACAAAGCCCCCCGCAGCAAGAGAGACCTCGCAGCAGCACCAGAGACACCTGCAGGGGCACGACACACATCGGAACACCCCCTCATCCCAGCCTGCAGCATCACCCCACTCCTGCATCCTCAAGCAGCGACCCTGGGACCCCGCTTCACCGCAGCCACCACCCCCGGTAAGTAATAAGACACATGGATTATAAGAAGCACCACCATGTTATTAAAAAAAATCCGTATATAACGGTATATACTTATCTGTATATTTACATAACAATATGACAGAAAAATTATAGACTAGATATATGCATGTATATCACTAAAAATTTTTTTTACAGTATATATCATACACACTTGTATATACAAGGGAGGACATATCATTGGTAACACGTGTGAACTCTCACAGGGGTTCAAGTGGTGAGGGGGGCTATTATCGCCTCCAAATCAGCAAGCAGGTCCTGTCATAGACATTAAGTGCTGCATTATATTCTCACTACAACCTATTCATCTATATATATGAGGCATTGTGATTACTCGCTAATCCCGCCCTCTGCACAGTAGCTCTGCCCCATCACATCACCACAAATAATCCCACAACCCACCCTATTACCACACACAATCCCGCCCCCACCACATTACCACACATAATCCCGCCCCCATTACCACACATAATCCTGCCCCCAGCACATTACCACAGATAATCCCGCCCCCACCACATCACCACACATAATCCCACCCCCCACCAAATCACCACATATAATACCGCCCGCCCACCACATTACAACACATAATCCCGCCCCCCCAACACCACACATAATCCCGCCCCCATTACCACACATAATCCTGCCCCCAGCACATTACCACAGATAATCCCGCCCCCACCACATCACCACAGATAATCCCACCCCCACCACATCACCACACATAATCCCACCCCCACCACATTACCACACACAATCTCGCCCCCACAACATTACCACACACAATCTCGCCCCCACCATATTACCACACACAATCCCGCCCCCACCACATTACCACACGCCAATCCCGCCACCACCACATTACCACACACAATCCTGCCCCCACCACATTACCACACACAATCCTGCCCCCACCACATTACCACACACAATCCCGCCCCCACCACATAACCACACACAATCCTGCCCCCCACCACTTTACCACACACAATCCCGCCCCCATGACATTACCACACACAATCCCGCCCCGACCACTTTACCACACACAATCCCGCCCCCC
Source organism: Ranitomeya imitator (assembly GCF_032444005.1). Lineage (NCBI taxonomy): Eukaryota > Metazoa > Chordata > Amphibia > Anura > Dendrobatidae > Ranitomeya > Ranitomeya imitator. The sequence continues at coordinate 252,588,415 of NC_091285.1, read as the reverse complement.
ACCACATTACGACACACAATCCGCACCACATCACCACACACAATTCCGCCTCCCCACCACATCACCATGCATAATCCCACCCCCACATCACCACACATAATCCCGTACCCCACCACATCACCACACATAATCCCACCCTCCACCACATCACCACATATAATCCCGCCCCCACCACATCACAACACATAATCCTGCCCCACCACATCACCACACATAATCCCACCCCCACCACATCACAACACATAATCCCGCCCCCCACCACATCACCACACAAAATCCCGCCCCCACCACATAACCACACACAATCCTGCCCCCCACCACATTACCACACACAATCCTGCCCCCACCACATTACCACACACAATCCCGCCCCCACCACATAACCACACACAATCCTGCCCCCCACCACTTTACCACACACAATCCCGCCCCCATGACATTACCACACACAATCCCGCCCCGACCACTTTATCACACACAATCCCGCCCCCCACCACATTACGACACACAATCCGCACCACATCACCACACACAATTCCGCCCCCCCACCACATCACCATGCCTAATCCCACCCCCACATCACCACACATAATCCCGTACCCCACCACATCACCACACATAATCCCACCCTCCACCACATCACCACATATAATCCCGCCCCCACCACATCACAACACATAATCCTGCCCCACCACATCACCACACATAATCCCACCCCCACCACATCACAACACATAATCCCGCCCCCCACCACATCACCACACAAAATCCCGAATGCCCACCACATCACCACACATAATCCCGCCCCCCCACCACATCATCACACATAATCCCGCCCACCCACCACATCAGCACACATAATCCCGCCCGCCCAACACATCGCCACACATATACCCGCCCCTCCACCACATCACCACACATAATCCCGCCCCCCAACACATCACCACACATAATACTGCCCCCCACCACATCACCACACATAATACTGCCCCCACCACATCACCACACATAATCCTGCCCCCCACCACATCACCACACATAATCCCGCCCCCACCACATCACTACACATAATCCTGCCCCCCACCACATCACCACACATAATCCCACCCCCAACACATCACCACACATAATCCCCCACCACATCACCACACATAATCCCCCACCACATCACCACACATAATCCCGCCCCCCCACCACATCACCACATATAATCCCCCCACCACATCACCACACATAATCCCAACCCCCACCACATCACCACACATAATCCCGCCCCCCCACATCACCACACATAATCCCGCCCCCCACCACATCACTACACATAATCATGCCCCCAACACATCACCACACATAATCCCACCCCCCAACACATCACCACACATAATACTGCCCCCCAACACATCACCACACATAATACTGCCCCCCACCACATCACCACACATAATCCTGCCCCCCACCACATCACCACACATAATCCCGCCTTCCCACCACATCACCACACATAATCCTGCCCCCACCACATCACTACACATAATCCTGCCCCCACCACATCACCACACATAATCCCACCCCAACACATCACCACACATAATCCCCCCACCACATCACCACACATAATCCCACCCCCCACCACATCACCACACATAATCCCACCCCCACCACATCACCACACATAATCCCGCCCCCCCACCACATCACTAGACATAATCATGCCCCCAACACATCACCACACATAATCCCGCCCCCCACCACATCACTACACATAATCATGCCCCCAACACATCACCACACATAATCCCACCCCCCAACACATCACCACACATAATACTGCCCCCAACACATCACCACACATAATACTGCCCCCCACCACATCACCACACATAATCCTGCCCCCCACCACATCACCACACATAATCCCGCCTTCCCACCACATCACCACACATAATCCTGCCCCCACCACATCACTACACATAATCCTGCCCCCACCACATCACCACACATAATCCCACCCCAACACATCACCACACATAATCCCCCCACCACATCACCACACATAATCCCACCCCCCACCACATCACCACACATAATCCCACCCCCACCACATCACCACACATAATCCCGCCCCCCCACCACATCACTAGACATAATCATGCCCCCAACACATCACCACACATAATCCCACCCCACCACATCACCACACATAATCCCGCCCCCATCACATCACCACACTTAATCCTGCCCTCCACCACATCACCACACATAATCACGCCCCCCACCACATCACCACACATAATCCCGCTCGCCCACCACATCACCACACATATCTCCGCTTCTCCACCACATCACCACACATAATCCTGCCCCCAACACATCACCACACATAATACCACCCCCCACCACATCACCACACATAATCTTGCCCCCCACCACATCACCACACATAATCCCGCCTTCCCACCACATCACCACACATAATCCCGCCCCACCACATCACTACACATAATCCTGCCCCCTCCACATCACCACACACAATCCCCCACCACATCACCACAAATAATCCCGTCCCCCCACCACATCACCACACATAATCCCCCCACCACATCACCACACATAATCCCACCACCCACCACATCACCACACATAATCCCGCCCGCCCACCACATCACCACACATATCCCCGCCCCTCCACCACATCACCACACATAATCCCGCCCCCCAACACATCACTACACATAATACTGCCCCCCACCACATCACCACACATAATCCTGCCCCCCACCACGTCACCACACATAATCCCGCCTTCCCACCACATCACCACACATAATCCCACCCCCACCACATCACTACACATAATCCTGCCCCCACCACATCACCACACATAATCCCACCCCAACACATCACCACACATAATCCCCCACCACATCACCACACATAATCCCCCACCACATCACCACACATAATACCACCCCCCACCACATCACCACACATAATCCCACCCCCCACCACATCACCACACATATTCCCACCCCCCACCACAACACCACACAAAATCCCGCCCCCCACCACATCACTACACATAATCACGCCCCCACCACATCACCACACATAATCCCACCCCACCACATCACCACACATAATCCCACTCCAACCACATCACCACACATAATCCCGCCCCCCCACCACATCACCACACATAATCCCGCCCCTCACCACATCACCACACATAATCCCGCTCGCCCACCACATCACCACACATATCCCCGCTTCTTCACCACATCACCACACATAATCCTGCCCCCAACACATCACCACACATGATCCCGCCTTCAGACCACATCACCACACATAATCCCGCCCCCCCCACATCACTACACATAATCCTGCCCCCTCCACATCACCACACATAATCCCACCCCCAACACATCACCACACATAATCCTGCCCCCACCACATCACCACACACAATCCCCCACCACATCACCACACATAATCCCGTCACCCCACCACCACACATAATCCCCCACCACATCACCACACATAATCCCACCCCCCACCACATCACCACACATAATCCCACCCCCCACCACATCAACACACATAATCCCGCCCCCCCACCACATCACCACACATAATCCCGCCCCCACCACATCACCACACATAATCCCACCCCACCACATCACCACACATAGTCCTGCCCCACCACATCACCACAAATAATCCCGCCCCCCCATATCTCCACACATAATCCCGCCCCCACCACATCACCACACATAATCCCACCCCCCACCACATCACCACACATAATCCCACCCCCCACCACATCACCACACATAATCCCTCCCCCCACCACATCACCACACATAATCCCACCCCCCACCACATCACCACACATAATACCGCCCACCCACCACATTACCACACATAATCCCGCCCCCCCAACACCACAAATAATCCCGCCCCATTACCACACATAATCCTGCCCCCAGCACATTACCACAGATAATCCCGCCCCCACCACGTCATCACAGATAATCCCACCCCCACCACATCACCACACATAATCCCACCCCCACCACATTACCACAAATAATCACGCCCCCACCACATCACCACACATAATCCCACCCCCCACCACATCACCACACATAATCCCACCCCCCACCACATCACCACACATAATCCCGCCCCCCCACCACATCACCACACATAATCCCGCCCCCACCACATCACCACACATAATCCCACCCCACCACATCACCACACATAGTCCTGCCCCCACCACATCACCACAAATAATCCCGCCCCCCCATATCTCCACACATAATCCCGCCCCCCACCACATCACCACACATAATCCCACCCCCCACCACATCACCACACATAATCCCACCCCCCACCACATCACCACACATAATCCCTCCCCCCACCACATTACCACACATAATCCCGCCCCCCCAACACCACAAATAATCCCGCCCCATTACCACACATAATCCTGCCCCCACCCCATTACCACAGATAATCCCGCCCTCACCACGTCATCACAGATAATCCCACCCCCACCACATCACCACACATAATCCCACCCCCACAACATTACCACAAATAATCACGCCCCCACCACATCACCACACATAATCCCACCCCCACCACATCACCACACATAATCCCACCCCCCACCACATCACCACACATAATCCAGCCCCCCCACCACATCACTACACATAATCACGCCCCCAACACATCACCACACATAATCCCACCCCACCACATCACCACACATAATCCCGCCCCCACCACATCACTACACATAATCCCGCCCCCCACCACATCACCACACATAATCCCGCCCCCCACCACATCACCACACATAATCCCGCTCGCCCACCACATCACCACACATTTCTCCGCTTCTCCACCACATCACCACACATAATCCTGCCCCCCAACACATCACCACACATAATACCACCCCTCATCACATCACCACACATAATCCCACCCCCCACCACATCACCATACATAATCCCGCCCCCCACCACATCACCACACATAATCCCGCCCCCACCACATCACTACACATAATCCTGCCCCCTCCACATCACCACACATAATCCCACCCCCAACACATCACCACACATAATCCTGCCCCCCACCACATCACCACACACCATCCCCCACCACATCACCACACAAAATCCCGTCCCCCCACCACATCACCACACATAATCCCCCCACCACATCACCACACATAATCCCACCCCCCACCACATCACCACACATAATCCTGCCCGCCCACCACATCACCACACATATCCTCGCCCCTCCGCCACATCACCACACATAATCCCACCCCCCAACACATCACCACACATAATACTGCCCCCCACCACATCACCACACATAATCCTGCCCCCCACCACATCACCACACATAATCCTGCCCCCCACCACATCACCACACATAATCCCGCCCCCCACCACATCACCACACATAATCCCGTCCCCCACCACATCACCACACATATCCCCACCCGTCCACCACATCACCACACATAATCACACCCCCCAACACATCACCACACATAATACTGCCCCCCACCACATCACCACACATAATCCTGCCCCCCACCACATCACCACACATAATCCTGCCCCCCACCACATCACCACACATAATCCTGCCCCCCACCACATCACCACACATAATCCCGCCCCCACCACATCACCACACATAATCCCGCTCGCCCACCACATCACCACACATATCCCCGCTTCTTCACCACATCACCACACATAATCCTGCCCCCCAACACTTCACCACACATAATACCACCCCACCACATCACCACACATAATCCTGCCCCCCACCACATCACCACACATAATCCCACCTTCAGACCACATCACCACACATAATCCCGCCCCCACCACATCACTACACATAATCCTGCCCCCTCCACATCACCACACATAATCCCACTCCCAACACTTCACCACACATAATCCTGCCCCCACCACATCACCACACACAATCCCCCACCACATCACCACACATAATCCCGTCACCCCACCACATCACCACACATAATCCCCCCACCACATCACCACACATAATACCACCCCCCACCACATCACCACATATAATCCCGCCCCCCACCACATCACCACACATAATCCCGCCCCCACCACATCACCACACATAATCACACCCCACCACATCACCACACATAATCCTGCCCCCACCACATCACCACACATAATCCTGCCCCCCCCACATCACCACACATAATCCCGCCCCCCACCACATCACCACACATAATCCCACCCCCCACCACATCACCACACATAATCCCACCCCCCACCACATCACCACACATATTACCGCCCACCCACCACATTACCACACATAATCCCGCCCCCCCAACACCACAAATAATCCCGCCCCATTACCACACATAATCCTGCCCCCAGCACATTACCACAGATAATCCCGCCCCCACCACATCATCACAGATAATCCCATCCCCACCACATTACAACACATAATCCCACCCCCACCACATTACCACACATAATCCTGCCCCCACCACATCATCACACATAATCCCACCCCCCACCACATTACCACACATAATCCCACCCCTCACCACATCACCACACATAATCCTGCCCCCCACCACATCACCACACATAATCCCACCTTCAGACCACATCACCACACATAATCCCGCCCCCACCACATCACTACACATAATCCTGCCCCCTCCACATCACCACACATAATCCCACTCCCAACACTTCACCACACATAATCCTGCCCCCACATCACCACACACAATCCCCCACCACATCACCACACATAATCCCGTCACCCCACCACATCACCACACATAATCCCCCCACCACATCACCACACATAATACCACCCCCCACCACATCACCACACATAATCCCGCCCCCCACCACATCACCACACATAATCCCGCCCCCACCACATCACCACACATAATCACACCCCACCACATCACCACACATAATCCTGCCCCCACCACATCACCACACATAATCCCGCCCCCCCACATCACCACACATAATCCCGCCCCCCACCACATCACCACACATAATCCCACCCCCCACCACATCACCACACATAATCCCACCCCCCACCACATCACCACACATATTACCGCCCACCCACCACATTACCACACATAATCCCGCCCCCCCAACACCACAAATAATCCCGCCCCATTACCACACATAATCCTGCCCCCAGCACATTACCACAGATAATCCCGCCCCCACCACATCATCACAGATAATCCCACCCCCACCACATCACCACACATAATCCCACCCCCACCACATTACAACACATAATCCCACCCCCACCACATTACCACACATAATCCTGCCCCCACCACATCATCACACATAATCCCACCCCCCACCACATTACCACACATAATCCCACCCCCCACCACATCACCACACATAATCCCACGCCCCACCACATCACCACACATAATCCCACCCCCACCACATCACCACACATAATCCCGTCACCCCACCACATCACCACACATAATCCCCCACCACATCACCACACATAATCCCACCCCCCACCACATCACCACACATAATCCCGCCCCCCCACCACATCACCACACATAATCCCGCCCCCCCACCACATCACCATACATAATCCCACCCCACCACATCACCACACATAATCCCGCCCCCACCACATCACCACACATAATCCCGCCCCCCCACATCACCACACATAATCCCGCCCCCCACCACATCACCACACATAATCCCACCCCCCACCACATCACCACATATAATCCCGCCCCCCACCACATCACCACACATAATCCCTCCCCCCACCACATCACCACATAATCCCACCCCCCACCACATCACCACACATAATACCACCCCCCACCACATCACCACACATAATACCGCCCACCCACCACATTACCACACATATTCCCGCCCCCCCAACACCACAAATAATCCCGCCCCATTACCACACATAATCCCACCCCCACCACATCACCACACATAATCCCACCCCCACCACATCACCACACATAATCCCACCCCCCACCACATCACCACACATAATCCCACCCCCACCACATCACCACACATAATCCCGCCCCCCACCACATCACTACACATAATCACGCCCCCAACACATCACCACACATAATCCCACCCCACCACATCACCACACATAATCCCGCCCCCACCACATCACCACACATAATCCCGCCCCCCACCACATCACCACACATAATCCCGCCTCCCACCACATCACCACACATAATCCCGATCGCCCACCACATCACCACACATATCTCCGCTTCTCCACCACATCACCACACATAATCCTGCCCCCCAACACATCACCACACATAATTCCACCCCCCACCACATCACCACACATAATCCTGCCCCCCACCACATCACCACACATAATCCCGCCTTCCCACCACATCATCACACATAATCCCGCCCCCACCACATCACTACACATAATCCTGCCCCCTCCACATCACCACACATAATCCCACCTCCAACACATCACCACACATAATCCTGCCCCCCACCACATCACCACACACAATCCCCCACCACATCACCACACATAATCCCGTCCCCCCACCACATCACCACACATAATCCCCCACCACATCACCACACATAATCCCACCACCCACCACATCACCACACATAATCCTGCCCGCCCACCACATCACCACACATATCCCCGCCCCTCCACCACATCACCACACATAATCCCGCCCCCCAACACATCACCACACATAATACTGCCCCCCACCACATCACCACACATAATCCTGCCCTCCACCACATCACCACACATAATCCCGCCTTCCCACCACATCACCACACATAATCCCGCTCGCCCACCACATCACCACACATATCCCCGCTTCTTCACCACATCACCACACATAATCCTGCCCCCCAACACATCACCACACACAATACCACCCCCCACCACATCATCACACATAATCCTGCCCCCCACCACATCACCACACATAATCCCGCCTTCAGACCACATCACCACATATAATCCCGCCCCACCACATCACTACACATAATCCTGCCCCCTCCACATCACCACACATAATCCCAGCCCCAACACATCACCACACATAATCCTGACCCACCACATCACCACACACAATCCCCCACATCACCACAGATAATTCTGTCACCCCACCACATCACCACACATAATCCCCCCACCACATCACCACACATAATCCCACCCCCCACCACATCACCACACATAATCCCACCCCCCACCACATCACCACACATAATCCCGCCCCCACCACATCACCACACATAATCCCGCCCCCACCACATCACCACACATAATCCCACCCCACCACATCACCACACATAATCCTGCCCCCACCACATCACGACACATAATCCCGCCCCCCCACATCACCACACATAATCCCGCCCCCCACCACATCACCACACATAATCCCACCCCCCATCACATCACCTTACATAATCCCGCCCCCCACCACATCACCACACATAATCCCACCCACCACCACATCACCACACATAATACCGCCCACCCACCACATTACCACACATAATCCCGTCCCCCCAACACCACAAATAATCCCGCCCCATTACCACACATAATCCTGCCCCCAGCACATTACCACAGATAATCCGGCCCCAACCACATCACCACACATAATCCCACCCCCCACCACATCACCACACATAATCCCACCCCCCACCACATCACCACACATAATCCCGCCCCCCCACCACATTACTACACAAAATCACGCCCCCAACACATCACCACACATAATCCCACCCCACCACATCACCACAAATAATCCTGCCCCCACCACATCACCACACATAATCCCGCCCCCCACCACATCACCACACATAATTCCGCCCCCCACCACATCACCACACATAATCCCGCTCGCCCACCACATCACCACACATATCTCCGCTACTCCACCACATCACCACACATAATCCTGCCCCCCAACACATCACCACACATAATACCACCCACCACCACATCACCACACATAATCCTGCCCCCCACCACATCACCACACATAATCCCGCCCCCACCACATCACCACACATAATCCCGCCCCCACCACATCACCACACATAATCCCACCCCACAACATCACCACACATAATCCTGCCCCCACCACATCACGACACATAATCCCGCCCCCCCACATCAACACACATAATCCCGCCCCCACCACATCACCACACATAATCCCACCCCCCACCACATCACCACACATAATCCCGCCCCCCACCACATCATCACACATAATCCCTCCCCCCACCACATCACCACACATAATCCCACCCACCACCACATCACCACACATAATACCACCCACCCACCACATTACCACACATAATCCCGCCCCCCCAACACCACAAATAATCCCGCCCCATTACCACACATAATCCTGCCCCCAGCACATTACCACAGATAATCCGGCCCCAACCACATCACCACACATAATCCCACCCCCCACCACATCACCACACATAATCCCACCCCCCACCACATCACCACACATAATCCCACCCCCCCACCACATTACTACACAAAATCACGCCCCCAACACATCACCACACATAATCCCACCCCACCACATCACCACACATAATCCCGCCCCCACCACATCACCACACATAATCCCGCCCCCCACCACATCACCACATATAATTCCGCCCCCCACCACATCACCACACATAATCCCGCTCGCCCACCACATCACCACACATATCTCCGCTTCTTCACCACATCACCACACATAATCCTGCCCCCCAACACATCACCACACATAATACCACCCCCCACCACATCATCACACATAATCCTGCCCCCCACCACATCACCACACATAATCCCGCCTTCAGACCACATCACCACACATAATCCCGCCCCACCACATCACTACACATAATCCTGCCCCCTCCACATCACCACACATAATCCCAACCCCAACACATCACCACACATAATCCTGCCCCACCACATCACCACACACAATCCCCCACCACATCACCACAGATAATTCTGTCACCCCACCACATCACCACACATAATCCCCCCACCACATCACCACACATAATCCCACCCCCCACCACATCACCACACATAATCCCACCCCCCACCACATCACCACACATAATCCCGCCCCCACCACATCACCACACATAATCCCGCCCCACCACATCACCACACATAATCCCACCCCACCACATCACCACACATAATCCTGCCCCCACCACATCACGACACATAATCCCGCCCCCCCACATCACCACACATAATCCCGCCCCCCACCACATCACCACACATAATCCCACCCCCCACCACATCACCACACATAATCCCGCCCCCCACCACATCACCACACATAATCCCTCCCCCCACCACATCACCACACATAATCCCACCCACCACCACATCACCACACATAATACCGCCCACCCACCACATTACCACACATAATCCCGCCCCCCCAACACCACAAATAATCCCGCCCCATTACCACACATAATCCTGCCCCCAGCACATTACCACAGATAATCCGGCCCCAACCACATCACCACACATAATCCCACCCCCCACCACATCACCACACATAATCCCACCCCCCACCACATCACCACACATAATCCCGCCCCCCCACCACATTACTACACAAAATCACGCCCCCAACACATCACCACACATAATCCCATCCCACCACATCACCACACATAATCCCGCCCCCACCACATCACCACACATAATCCCGCCCCCCACCACATCACCACACATAATTCCGCCCCCCACCACATCACCACACATAATCCCGCTCGCCCACCACATCACCACACATATCTCCGCTTCTCCACCACATCACCACACATAATCCTGCCCCCCAACACATCACCACACATAATCCCACCCACCACCACATCACCACACATAATACCGCCCACCCACCACATTACCACACATAATCCCGTCCCCCCAACACCACAAATAATCCCGCCCCATTACCACACATAATCCTGCCCCCAGCACATTACCACAGATAATCCGGCCCCAACCACATCACCACACATAATCCCACCCCCCACCACATCACCACACATAATCCCACCCCCCACCACATCACCACACATAATCCCGCCCCCCACCACATTACTACACAAAATCACGCCCCCAACACATCACCACACATAATCCCACCCCACCACATCACCACAAATAATCCCGCCCCCACCACATCACCACACATAATCCCGCCCCCCACCACATCACCACACATAATTCCGCCCCCCACCACATCACCACACATAATCCCGCTCGCCCACCACATCACCACACATATCTCCGCTTCTCCACCACATCACCACACATAATCCTGCCCCCCAACACATCACCACACATAATACCACCCACCACCACATCACCACACATAATCCTGCCCCCCACCACATCACCACACATAATCCCGCCCCCACCACATCACCACACATAATCCCGCCCCCACCACATCACCACACATAATCCCACCCCACCACATCACCACACATATCTCCGCTTCTTCACCACATCACCACACATAATCCTGCCCCCCAACACATCACCACACATAATACCACCCCCCACCACATCATCACACATAATCCTGCCCCCCACCACATCACCACACATAATCCCGCCTTCAGACCACATCACCACACATAATCCCGCCCCACCACATCACTACACATAATCCTGCCCCCTCCACATCACCACACATAATCCCAACCCCAACACATCAGCACACATAATCCTGCCCCACCACATCACCACACACAATCCCCCACCACATCACCACAGATAATTCTGTCAGCCCACCACATCACCACACATAATCCCCACACCACATCACCACACATAATCCCACCCCCCACCACATCACCACACATAATCCCACCCCCCACCACATCACCACACATAATCCCGCCCCCACCACATCACCACACATAATCCCGCCCCCACCACATCACCACACATAATCCCACCCCACCACATCACCACACATAATCCTGCCCCCACCACATCACGACACATAATCCCGCCCCCCCACATCACCACACATAATCCCGCCCCCCACCACATCACCACACATAATCCCACCCCCCACCACATCACCACACATAATCCCGCCCCCCACCACATCACCACACATAATCCCTCCCCCCACCACATCACCACACATAATCCCACCCACCACCACATCACCACACATAATACCGCCCACCCACCACATTACCACACATAATCCCACCCCCCCAACACCACAAATAATCCCGCCCCATTACCACACATAATCCTGCCCCCAGCACATTACCACAGATAATCCGGCCCCAACCACATCACCACACATAATCCCACCCCCCACCACATCACCACACATAATCCCACCCCCCACCACATCACCACACATAATCCCGCCCCCCCACCACATTACTACACAAAATCACGCCCCCAACACATCACCACACATAATCCCATCCCACCACATCACCACACATAATCCCGCCCCCACCACATCACCACACATAATCCCGCCCCCCACCACATCACCACACATAATTCCGCCCCCCACCACATCACCACACATAATCCCGCTCGCCCACCACATCACCACACATATCTCCGCTTCTCCACCACATCACCACACATAATCCTGCCCCCCAACACATCACCACACATAATACCACCCACCACCACATCACCACACATAATCCTGCCCCCCACCACATCACCACACATAATCCCGCCCCCACCACATCACCACACATAATCCCGCCCCCACCACATCACCACACATAATCCCACCCCACCAGATCACCACACATAATCCTGCCCCCACCACATCACGACACATAATCCCGCCCCCCCACATCACCACACATAATCCCGCCCCCCACCACATCACCACACATAATCCCACCCCCCACCACATCACCACACATAATCCCGCCCCCCACCACATCACCACACATAATCCCTCCCCCCACCACATCACTACACATAATCCCACCCACCACCACATCACCACACATAATACCGCCCACCCACCACATTACCACACATAATCCCACCCACCCAACACCACAAATAATCCCGCCCCATTACCACACATAATCCTGCCCCCAGCACATTACCACAGATAATCCGGCCCCAACCACATCACCACACATAATCCCACCCCCCACCACATCACCACACATAATGCCACCCCCCACCACATCACCACACATAATCCCGCCCCCCCACCACATTACTACACAAAATCACGCCCCCAACACATCACCACACATAATCCCACCCCCACCACATCACCACACATAATCCCACCCCCCACCACATCACCACACATAATCCCACCCCCACCACATCACCACACATAATCCCGCCCCCCACCACATCACTACACATAATCACGCCCCCAACACATCACCACACATAATCCCACCCCACCACATCACCACACATAATCCCGCCCCCACCACATCACCACACATAATCCCGCCCCCCACCACATCACCACACATAATCCCGCCTCCCACCACATCACCACACATAATCCCGATCGCCCACCACATCACCACACATATCTCCGCTTCTCCACCACATCACCACACATAATCCTGCCCCCCAACACATCACCACACATAATTCCACCCCCCACCACATCACCACACATAATCCTGCCCCCCACCACATCACCACACATAATCCCGCCTTCCCACCACATCATCACACATAATCCCGCCCCCACCACATCACTACACATAATCCTGCCCCCTCCACATCACCACACATAATCCCACCTCCAACACATCACCACACATAATCCTGCCCCCCACCACATCACCACACACAATCCCCCACCACATCACCACACATAATCCCGTCCCCCCACCACATCACCACACATAATCCCCCACCACATCACCACACATAATCCCACCACCCACCACATCACCACACATAATCCTGCCCGCCCACCACATCACCACACATATCCCCGCCCCTCCACCACATCACCACACATAATCCCGCCCCCCAACACATCACCACACATAATACTGCCCCCCACCACATCACCACACATAATCCTGCCCTCCACCACATCACCACACATAATCCCGCCTTCCCACCACATCACCACACATAATCCCGCTCGCCCACCACATCACCACACATATCCCCGCTTCTTCACCACATCACCACACATAATCCTGCCCCCCAACACATCACCACACACAATACCACCCCCCACCACATCATCACACATAATCCTGCCCCCCACCACATCACCACACATAATCCCGCCTTCAGACCACATCACCACATATAATCCCGCCCCACCACATCACTACACATAATCCTGCCCCCTCCACATCACCACACATAATCCCAGCCCCAACACATCACCACACATAATCCTGACCCACCACATCACCACACACAATCCCCCACATCACCACAGATAATTCTGTCACCCCACCACATCACCACACATAATCCCCCCACCACATCACCACACATAATCCCACCCCCCACCACATCACCACACATAATCCCACCCCCCACCACATCACCACACATAATCCCGCCCCCACCACATCACCACACATAATCCCGCCCCCACCACATCACCACACATAATCCCACCCCACCACATCACCACACATAATCCTGCCCCCACCACATCACGACACATAATCCCGCCCCCCCACATCACCACACATAATCCCGCCCCCCACCACATCACCACACATAATCCCACCCCCCATCACATCACCTTACATAATCCCGCCCCCCACCACATCACCACACATAATCCCACCCACCACCACATCACCACACATAATACCGCCCACCCACCACATTACCACACATAATCCCGTCCCCCCAACACCACAAATAATCCCGCCCCATTACCACACATAATCCTGCCCCCAGCACATTACCACAGATAATCCGGCCCCAACCACATCACCACACATAATCCCACCCCCCACCACATCACCACACATAATCCCACCCCCCACCACATCACCACACATAATCCCGCCCCCCCACCACATTACTACACAAAATCACGCCCCCAACACATCACCACACATAATCCCACCCCACCACATCACCACAAATAATCCTGCCCCCACCACATCACCACACATAATCCCGCCCCCCACCACATCACCACACATAATTCCGCCCCCCACCACATCACCACACATAATCCCGCTCGCCCACCACATCACCACACATATCTCCGCTACTCCACCACATCACCACACATAATCCTGCCCCCCAACACATCACCACACATAATACCACCCACCACCACATCACCACACATAATCCTGCCCCCCACCACATCACCACACATAATCCCGCCCCCACCACATCACCACACATAATCCCGCCCCCACCACATCACCACACATAATCCCACCCCACAACATCACCACACATAATCCTGCCCCCACCACATCACGACACATAATCCCGCCCCCCCACATCAACACACATAATCCCGCCCCCACCACATCACCACACATAATCCCACCCCCCACCACATCACCACACATAATCCCGCCCCCCACCACATCATCACACATAATCCCTCCCCCCACCACATCACCACACATAATCCCACCCACCACCACATCACCACACATAATACCACCCACCCACCACATTACCACACATAATCCCGCCCCCCCAACACCACAAATAATCCCGCCCCATTACCACACATAATCCTGCCCCCAGCACATTACCACAGATAATCCGGCCCCAACCACATCACCACACATAATCCCACCCCCCACCACATCACCACACATAATCCCACCCCCCACCACATCACCACACATAATCCCACCCCCCCACCACATTACTACACAAAATCACGCCCCCAACACATCACCACACATAATCCCACCCCACCACATCACCACACATAATCCCGCCCCCACCACATCACCACACATAATCCCGCCCCCCACCACATCACCACATATAATTCCGCCCCCCACCACATCACCACACATAATCCCGCTCGCCCACCACATCACCACACATATCTCCGCTTCTTCACCACATCACCACACATAATCCTGCCCCCCAACACATCACCACACATAATACCACCCCCCACCACATCATCACACATAATCCTGCCCCCCACCACATCACCACACATAATCCCGCCTTCAGACCACATCACCACACATAATCCCGCCCCACCACATCACTACACATAATCCTGCCCCCTCCACATCACCACACATAATCCCAACCCCAACACATCACCACACATAATCCTGCCCCACCACATCACCACACACAATCCCCCACCACATCACCACAGATAATTCTGTCACCCCACCACATCACCACACATAATCCCCCCACCACATCACCACACATAATCCCACCCCCCACCACATCACCACACATAATCCCACCCCCCACCACATCACCACACATAATCCCGCCCCCACCACATCACCACACATAATCCCGCCCCACCACATCACCACACATAATCCCACCCCACCACATCACCACACATAATCCTGCCCCCACCACATCACGACACATAATCCCGCCCCCCCACATCACCACACATAATCCCGCCCCCCACCACATCACCACACATAATCCCACCCCCCACCACATCACCACACATAATCCCGCCCCCCACCACATCACCACACATAATCCCTCCCCCCACCACATCACCACACATAATCCCACCCACCACCACATCACCACACATAATACCGCCCACCCACCACATTACCACACATAATCCCGCCCCCCCAACACCACAAATAATCCCGCCCCATTACCACACATAATCCTGCCCCCAGCACATTACCACAGATAATCCGGCCCCAACCACATCACCACACATAATCCCACCCCCCACCACATCACCACACATAATCCCACCCCCCACCACATCACCACACATAATCCCGCCCCCCCACCACATTACTACACAAAATCACGCCCCCAACACATCACCACACATAATCCCATCCCACCACATCACCACACATAATCCCGCCCCCACCACATCACCACACATAATCCCGCCCCCCACCACATCACCACACATAATTCCGCCCCCCACCACATCACCACACATAATCCCGCTCGCCCACCACATCACCACACATATCTCCGCTTCTCCACCACATCACCACACATAATCCTGCCCCCCAACACATCACCACACATAATCCCACCCACCACCACATCACCACACATAATACCGCCCACCCACCACATTACCACACATAATCCCGTCCCCCCAACACCACAAATAATCCCGCCCCATTACCACACATAATCCTGCCCCCAGCACATTACCACAGATAATCCGGCCCCAACCACATCACCACACATAATCCCACCCCCCACCACATCACCACACATAATCCCACCCCCCACCACATCACCACACATAATCCCGCCCCCCACCACATTACTACACAAAATCACGCCCCCAACACATCACCACACATAATCCCACCCCACCACATCACCACAAATAATCCCGCCCCCACCACATCACCACACATAATCCCGCCCCCCACCACATCACCACACATAATTCCGCCCCCCACCACATCACCACACATAATCCCGCTCGCCCACCACATCACCACACATATCTCCGCTTCTCCACCACATCACCACACATAATCCTGCCCCCCAACACATCACCACACATAATACCACCCACCACCACATCACCACACATAATCCTGCCCCCCACCACATCACCACACATAATCCCGCCCCCACCAAATCACCACACATAATCCCGCCCCCACCACATCACCACACATAATCCCACCCCACCACATCACCACACATATCTCCGCTTCTTCACCACATCACCACACATAATCCTGCCCCCCAACACATCACCACACATAATACCACCCCCCACCACATCATCACACATAATCCTGCCCCCCACCACATCACCACACATAATCCCGCCTTCAGACCACATCACCACACATAATCCCGCCCCACCACATCACTACACATAATCCTGCCCCCTCCACATCACCACACATAATCCCAACCCCAACACATCAGCACACATAATCCTGCCCCACCACATCACCACACACAATCCCCCACCACATCACCACAGATAATTCTGTCAGCCCACCACATCACCACACATAATCCCCACACCACATCACCACACATAATCCCACCCCCCACCACATCACCACACATAATCCCACCCCCCACCACATCACCACACATAATCCCGCCCCCACCACATCACCACACATAATCCCGCCCCCACCACATCACCACACATAATCCCACCCCACCACATCACCACACATAATCCTGCCCCCACCACATCACGACACATAATCCCGCCCCCCCACATCACCACACATAATCCCGCCCCCCACCACATCACCACACATAATCCCACCCCCCACCACATCACCACACATAATCCCGCCCCCCACCACATCACCACACATAATCCCTCCCCCCACCACATCACCACACATAATCCCACCCACCACCACATCACCACACATAATACCGCCCACCCACCACATTACCACACATAATCCCACCCCCCCAACACCACAAATAATCCCGCCCCATTACCACACATAATCCTGCCCCCAGCACATTACCACAGATAATCCGGCCCCAACCACATCACCACACATAATCCCACCCCCCACCACATCACCACACATAATCCCACCCCCCACCACATCACCACACATAATCCCGCCCCCCCACCACATTACTACACAAAATCACGCCCCCAACACATCACCACACATAATCCCATCCCACCACATCACCACACATAATCCCGCCCCCACCACATCACCACACATAATCCCGCCCCCCACCACATCACCACACATAATTCCGCCCCCCACCACATCACCACACATAATCCCGCTCGCCCACCACATCACCACACATATCTCCGCTTCTCCACCACATCACCACACATAATCCTGCCCCCCAACACATCACCACACATAATACCACCCACCACCACATCACCACACATAATCCTGCCCCCCACCACATCACCACACATAATCCCGCCCCCACCACATCACCACACATAATCCCGCCCCCACCACATCACCACACATAATCCCACCCCACCAGATCACCACACATAATCCTGCCCCCACCACATCACGACACATAATCCCGCCCCCCCACATCACCACACATAATCCCGCCCCCCACCACATCACCACACATAATCCCACCCCCCACCACATCACCACACATAATCCCGCCCCCCACCACATCACCACACATAATCCCTCCCCCCACCACATCACTACACATAATCCCACCCACCACCACATCACCACACATAATACCGCCCACCCACCACATTACCACACATAATCCCACCCACCCAACACCACAAATAATCCCGCCCCATTACCACACATAATCCTGCCCCCAGCACATTACCACAGATAATCCGGCCCCAACCACATCACCACACATAATCCCACCCCCCACCACATCACCACACATAATGCCACCCCCCACCACATCACCACACATAATCCCGCCCCCCCACCACATTACTACACAAAATCACGCCCCCAACACATCACCACACATAATCCCACCCCACCACATCACCACACATAATCCCGCCCCCACCACATCACCACACATAATCCCGCCCCCCACCACATCACCACACATAACTCCGCCCCCCACCACATCACCACACATATCTCCGCTTCTCCACCACATCACCACACATAATCCTGCCCCCCAACACATCACCACACATAATACCACCCATCACCACACATAATCCTGCCCCCCACCACATCACCACACATAATCCCGCCTTCCCACCACATCACCACACATAATCCCGCCCCCATCACATCACTACACATAATCCTGCCCCCTCCACACATCACCACACATAATCCTGCCCCCCACCACATCACCACACACAATTCCCCACCACAACACCACACATAATCCTGTCCCCCCACCACATCACCACACATAATCCCACCCCCCACCACATCACCACACATAATCCTGCCCGCCCACCACATCACCACACATATCCCCGCCCATCCACCACATCACCACACATAATCCCACCCCCCAACACATCACCACACATAATACTGCCCCCCACCACATCACCACACATAATCCTGCCCCCCACCACATCACCACACATAATCCTGCCCCCCACCACATCACCACACATAATCCCGCCTTCCCACCACATCACCACACATAATCCTGCCCCCCACCACATCACCACACATAATCCCACCCCCAACACATCACCACACATAATCCCCCACCACATCACCACACATAATCCCCCACCACATCACCACACATAATCCCACCCCCCACCACATCACCACACATAATCCCACCCCCCACCACATCACTACACATATTCCCACCCCCCACCACATCACCACACATATTCCCACCCCCCACTGTTATGACCTGGTGGTTAGGACAATAATGGACCTGGTGGTTAAGAGCACACGGAATGACCTGATAGTTACTAATAATACAGGACAAGCTCTGGGACGTGGGAACTCTGCTGACCGCAATCCCTAATCCTATCACACACACTAGAAATAGCCGTGGATTGCTCCTAACGCTCCCTATGCAACTAGTCACAGCCTAATGAACTAGCTCGCCCTAAAGATATAAAAATAAAGCCTACCTTGCCTCAGAGAAATTCCCCAAAGGAAAAGGCAGCCCCCCACATATAATGACTGTGAGTTAAGATGAAAATTACAAACACAGAGATGAAATAGATTTAGCAAAGAGAGGCCCGACTTACTGAACAGACAGAGGATAGGAAAGGTAACTTTGCGGTCAGCACAAAAACTACAAAAAGACCAAGCTGGACAGAAAAATAGCAGACAAGAGAAAAACAAGCAGGAACTTAGCTTCTGCTGGGAAGACAGGTCACAAGAACGATCCAGGAGCGAACTAGACCAATACTGGAACATTGACAGGTGGCATGGAGCAATGATCTAAGTGGAGTTAAATAGAGCAGCCAGCTAACGAATTAACCTCGTCACCTGTGGAAGGAAACTCAGAAGCCGCAGCCCCACTCACAACCACCAGAGGAAGCCCATGGACAGAACCAGCCGAAGTACCATTCATGATCACAGGAGGGAGCTTGACAACAGAATTCACAACACCCCACCACATCACCACACATAATCCCGCCCCCCACCACATCACCACACATAATCCCACCCCCACCACATCACCAAACATAATCCCGCCCCCCACCACATCACCACACATAATCTCTCCCCCACCACATCACCACACATAATCCCACCCCCCACCACATCACCACACATAATACCGCCCACCCACCACATTACCACACATAATCCCGCCCCACCAACACCACAAATAATCCCGCCCCCATTACCACACATAATCCTGCCCCCAGCACATTACCACAGATAATCCCAACCCCACCATGTCATCACAGATAATCGCACCCCACCACATCACCACACATAATCCCACTCCCATCACATTACCACACACAATCTCGCCCCCACCACATTACCACACACAATCTCGCCCCCACCATATTACCACACACAATCCCGCCCCCACCACATTACCACACACAATCCCGCCCCCACCACATTACCACACACAATCCCGCCCCCACCACATTACCACACACAATCCCGCCCCCCACCACTTTACCACACACAATCTCGCCCCCACATTACCACACAAAATCCTGCCCCCACCTCATTACCATAAATAATCCCACCACAACCCCATTACCACACACAATCTCGCCCCCACCACATTACCACACACAATCCTGCCCCACCACATTACCACACACAATCCTGCCCCCCACCACTTTACCACACACAATCCCGCCCCCACCACATTACCACACACAATCCCGCCCCCACCACTTTACCACACACAATCCCGCCCCCCACCACATTACCACACACAATGCACCACATCACCACACACAATTCCGCCCCCCACCACATCACCACGCATAATCCCACCCCCACATCACCACAAATAATCCCGCCCCATTACCACACATAATCCTGCCCCCAGCACATTACCACAGATAATCCGGCCCCAACCACATCACCACACATAATCCCACCCCCCACCACATCACCACACATAATCCCATCCCACCACATCACCACACATAATCCCGCCCCCACCACATCACCACACATAATCCCGCCCCCCACCACATCACCACACATAATTCCGCCCCCCACCACATCACCACACATAATCCCGCTCGCCCACCACATCACCACACATATCTCCGCTTCTCCACCACATCACCACACATAATCCTGCCCCCCAACACATCACCACACATAATACCACCCACCACCACATCACCACACATAATCCTGCCCCCCCCCACATCACCACACATAATCCCGCCCCCACCACATCACCACACATAATCCCGCCCCCACCACATCACCACACATAATCCCACCCCACCAGATCACCACACATAATCCTGCCCCCACCACATCACGACACATAATCCCGCCCCCCCACATCACCACACATAATCCCGCCCCCCACCACATCACCACACATAATCCCACCCCCCACCACATCACCACACATAATCACGCCCCCCACCACATCACCACACATAATCCCTCCCCCCACCACATCACTACACATAATCCCACCCACCACCACATCACCACACATAATACCGCCCACCCACCACATTACCACACATAATCCCGCCCACCCAACACCACAAATAATCCCGCCCCATTACCACACATAATCCTGCCCCCAGCACATTACCACAGATAATCCGGCCCCCACCACATCACCACACATAATCCCGCCCCCACCACATCACCACACATAATCCCGCCCCCCACCACATCACCACACATAACTCCGCCCCCCACCACATCACCACACATATCTCCGCTTCTCCACCACATCACCACACATAATCCTGCCCCCCAACACATCACCACACATAATACCACCCATCACCACACATAATCCTGCCCCCCACCACATCACCACACATAATCCCGCCTTCCCACCACATCACCACACATAATCCCGCCCCCATCACATCACTACACATAATCCTGCCCCCTCCACACATCACCACACATAATCCTGCCCCCCACCACATCACCACACACAATTCCCCACCACAACACCACACATAATCCTGTCCCCCCACCACATCACCACACATAATCCCACCCCCCACCACATCACCACACATAATCCTGCCCGCCCACCACATCACCACACATATCCCCGCCCATCCACCACATCACCACACATAATCCCACCCCCCAACACATCACCACACATAATACTGCCCCCCACCACATCACCACACATAATCCTGCCCCCCACCACATCACCACACATAATCCTGCCCCCCACCACATCACCACACATAATCCCGCCTTCCCACCACATCACCACACATAATCCTGCCCCCCACCACATCACCACGCATAATCCCACCCCCACATCACCACACATAATCCCACCCCCAACACATCACCACACATAATCCCCCACCACATCACCACACATAATCCCCCACCACATCACCACACATAATCCCACCCCCCACCACATCACCACACATAATCCCACCCCCCACCACATCACTACACATATTCCCACCCCCCACCACATCACCACACATATTCCCACCCCCCACTGTTATGACCTGGTGGTTAGGACAATAATGAACCTGGTGGTTAAGAGCACACGGAATGACCTGATAGTTACTAATAATACAGGACAAGCTCTGGGACGTGGGAACTCTGCTGACCGCAATCCCTAATCCTATCACACACACTAGAAATAGCCGTGGATTGCTCCTAACGCTCCCTATGCAACTAGTCACAGCCTAATGAACTAGCTCGCCCTAAAGATATAAAAATAAAGCCTACCTTGCCTCAGAGAAATTCCCCAAAGGAAAAGGCAGCCCCCCACATATAATGACTGTGAGTTAAGATGAAAATTACAAACACAGAGATGAAATAGATTTAGCAAAGAGAGGCCCGACTTACTGAACAGACAGAGGATAGGAAAGGTAACTTTGCGGTCAGCACAAAAACTACAAAAAGACCAAGCTGGACAGAAAAATAGCAGACAAGAGAAAAACAAGCAGGAACTTAGCTTCTGCTGGGAAGACAGGTCACAAGAACGATCCAGGAGCGAACTAGACCAATACTGGAACATTGACAGGTGGCATGGAGCAATGATCTAAGTGGAGTTAAATAGAGCAGCCAGCTAACGAATTAACCTCGTCACCTGTGGAAGGAAACTCAGAAGCCGCAGCCCCACTCACAACCACCAGAGGAAGCCCATGGACAGAACCAGCCGAAGTACCATTCATGATCACAGGAGGGAGCTTGACAACAGAATTCACAACACCCCACCACATCACCACACATAATCCCGCCCCCCACCACATCACCACACATAATCCCACCCCCACCACATCACCAAACATAATCCCGCCCCCCACCACATCACCACACATAATCTCTCCCCCACCACATCACCACACATAATCCCACCCCCCACCACATCACCACACATAATACCGCCCACCCACCACATTACCACACATAATCCCGCCCCACCAACACCACAAATAATCCCGCCCCCATTACCACACATAATCCTGCCCCCAGCACATTACCACAGATAATCCCAACCCCACCATGTCATCACAGATAATCGCACCCCACCACATCACCACACATAATCCCACTCCCATCACATTACCACACACAATCTCGCCCCCACCACATTACCACACACAATCTCGCCCCCACCATATTACCACACACAATCCCGCCCCCACCACATTACCACACACAATCCCGCCCCCACCACATTACCACACACAATCCCGCCCCCACCACATTACCACACACAATCCCGCCCCCCACCACTTTACCACACACAATCTCGCCCCCACATTACCACACAAAATCCTGCCCCCACCTCATTACCATAAATAATCCCACCACAACCCCATTACCACACACAATCTCGCCCCCACCACATTACCACACACAATCCTGCCCCACCACATTACCACACACAATCCTGCCCCCCACCACTTTACCACACACAATCCCGCCCCCACCACATTACCACACACAATCCCGCCCCCACCACTTTACCACACACAATCCCGCCCCCCACCACATTACCACACACAATGCACCACATCACCACACACAATTCCGCCCCCCACCACATCACCACGCATAATCCCACCCCCACATCACCACAAATAATCCCGCCCCATTACCACACATAATCCTGCCCCCAGCACATTACCACAGATAATCCGGCCCCAACCACATCACCACACATAATCCCACCCCCCACCACATCACCACACATAATCCCACCCCCCACCACATCACCACACATAATCCCGCCCCCCCACCACATTACTACACAAAATCACGCCCCCAACACATCACCACACATAATCCCATCCCACCACATCACCACACATAATCCCGCCCCCACCACATCACCACACATAATCCCGCCCCCCACCACATCACCACACATAATTCCGCCCCCCACCACATCACCACACATAATCCCGCTCGCCCACCACATCACCACACATATCTCCGCTTCTCCACCACATCACCACACATAATCCTGCCCCCCAACACATCACCACACATAATACCACCCACCACCACATCACCACACATAATCCTGCCCCCCCCCACATCACCACACATAATCCCGCCCCCACCACATCACCACACATAATCCCGCCCCCACCACATCACCACACATAATCCCACCCCACCAGATCACCACACATAATCCTGCCCCCACCACATCACGACACATAATCCCGCCCCCCCACATCACCACACATAATCCCGCCCCCCACCACATCACCACACATAATCCCACCCCCCACCACATCACCACACATAATCACGCCCCCCACCACATCACCACACATAATCCCTCCCCCCACCACATCACTACACATAATCCCACCCACCACCACATCACCACACATAATACCGCCCACCCACCACATTACCACACATAATCCCGCCCACCCAACACCACAAATAATCCCGCCCCATTACCACACATAATCCTGCCCCCAGCACATTACCACAGATAATCCGGCCCCCACCACATCACCACACATAATCCCGCCCCCACCACATCACCACACATAATCCCGCCCCCCACCACATCACCACACATAACTCCGCCCCCCACCACATCACCACACATATCTCCGCTTCTCCACCACATCACCACACATAATCCTGCCCCCCAACACATCACCACACATAATACCACCCATCACCACACATAATCCTGCCCCCCACCACATCACCACACATAATCCCGCCTTCCCACCACATCACCACACATAATCCCGCCCCCATCACATCACTACACATAATCCTGCCCCCTCCACACATCACCACACATAATCCTGCCCCCCACCACATCACCACACACAATTCCCCACCACAACACCACACATAATCCTGTCCCCCCACCACATCACCACACATAATCCCACCCCCCACCACATCACCACACATAATCCTGCCCGCCCACCACATCACCACACATATCCCCGCCCATCCACCACATCACCACACATAATCCCACCCCCCAACACATCACCACACATAATACTGCCCCCCACCACATCACCACACATAATCCTGCCCCCCACCACATCACCACACATAATCCTGCCCCCCACCACATCACCACACATAATCCCGCCTTCCCACCACATCACCACACATAATCCTGCCCCCCACCACATCACCACGCATAATCCCACCCCCACATCACCACACATAATCCCACCCCCAACACATCACCACACATAATCCCCCACCACATCACCACACATAATCCCCCACCACATCACCACACATAATCCCACCCCCCACCACATCACCACACATAATCCCACCCCCCACCACATCACTACACATATTCCCACCCCCCACCACATCACCACACATATTCCCACCCCCCACTGTTATGACCTGGTGGTTAGGACAATAATGAACCTGGTGGTTAAGAGCACACGGAATGACCTGATAGTTACTAATAATACAGGACAAGCTCTGGGACGTGGGAACTCTGCTGACCGCAATCCCTAATCCTATCACACACACTAGAAATAGCCGTGGATTGCTCCTAACGCTCCCTATGCAACTAGTCACAGCCTAATGAACTAGCTCGCCCTAAAGATATAAAAATAAAGCCTACCTTGCCTCAGAGAAATTCCCCAAAGGAAAAGGCAGCCCCCCACATATAATGACTGTGAGTTAAGATGAAAATTACAAACACAGAGATGAAATAGATTTAGCAAAGAGAGGCCCGACTTACTGAACAGACAGAGGATAGGAAAGGTAACTTTGCGGTCAGCACAAAAACTACAAAAAGACCAAGCTGGACAGAAAAATAGCAGACAAGAGAAAAACAAGCAGGAACTTAGCTTCTGCTGGGAAGACAGGTCACAAGAACGATCCAGGAGCGAACTAGACCAATACTGGAACATTGACAGGTGGCATGGAGCAATGATCTAAGTGGAGTTAAATAGAGCAGCCAGCTAACGAATTAACCTCGTCACCTGTGGAAGGAAACTCAGAAGCCGCAGCCCCACTCACAACCACCAGAGGAAGCCCATGGACAGAACCAGCCGAAGTACCATTCATGATCACAGGAGGGAGCTTGACAACAGAATTCACAACACCCCACCACATCACCACACATAATCCCGCCCCCCACCACATCACCACACATAATCCCACCCCCACCACATCACCAAACATAATCCCGCCCCCCACCACATCACCACACATAATCTCTCCCCCACCACATCACCACACATAATCCCACCCCCCACCACATCACCACACATAATACCGCCCACCCACCACATTACCACACATAATCCCGCCCCACCAACACCACAAATAATCCCGCCCCCATTACCACACATAATCCTGCC
This sequence comes from Ranitomeya imitator, assembly GCF_032444005.1. Classification (NCBI taxonomy): domain Eukaryota; kingdom Metazoa; phylum Chordata; class Amphibia; order Anura; family Dendrobatidae; genus Ranitomeya; species Ranitomeya imitator. The sequence goes on along the minus strand of NC_091285.1, from coordinate 252,559,119 downwards.
CCCAGCACATTACCACAGATAATCCCAACCCCACCATGTCATCACAGATAATCGCACCCCACCACATCACCACACATAATCCCACTCCCATCACATTACCACACACAATCTCGCCCCCACCACATTACCACACACAATCTCGCCCCCACCATATTACCACACACAATCCCGCCCCCACCACATTACCACACACAATCCCGCCCCCACCACATTACCACACACAATCCCGCCCCCACCACATTACCACACATAATCCTGCCCCCACCACATTACCACACACAATCTCGCCCCCACCATATTACCACACACAATCCCGCCCCCACCACATCACCACACATAATCCCACCCCCCACCACATCACCACACATAATCCCGCCCCCACCACATCACCACACATAATCCCGCCCCCACCACATCACCACACATAATCCCACCCCACCACATCACCACACATAATCCTGCCCCCACCACATCACGACACATAATCCCGCCCCCCCACATCACCACACATAATCCCGCCCCCCACCACATCACCACACATAATCCCACCCCCCACCACATCACCACACATAATCCCGCCCCCCACCACATCACCACACATAATCCCTCCCCCCACCACATCACCACACATAATCCCACCCACCACCACATCACCACACATAATACCGCCCACCCACCACATTACCACACATAATCCCACCCCCCCAACACCACAAATAATCCCGCCCCATTACCACACATAATCCTGCCCCCAGCACATTACCACAGATAATCCGGCCCCAACCACATCACCACACATAATCCCACCCCCCACCACATCACCACACATAATCCCACCCCCCACCACATCACCACACATAATCCCGCCCCCCCACCACATTACTACACAAAATCACGCCCCCAACACATCACCACACATAATCCCATCCAACCACATCACCACACATAATCCCGCCCCCACCACATCACCACACATAATCCCGCCCCCCACCACATCACCACACATAATTCCGCCCCCCACCACATCACCACACATAATCCCGCTCGCCCACCACATCACCACACATATCTCCGCTTCTCCACCACATCACCACACATAATCCTGCCCCCCAACACATCACCACACATAATACCACCCACCACCACATCACCACACATAATCCTGCCCCCCACCACATCACCACACATAATCCCGCCCCCACCACATCACCACACATAATCCCGCCCCCACCACATCACCACACATAATCCCACCCCACCAGATCACCACACATAATCCTGCCCCCACCACATCACGACACATAATCCCGCCCCCCCACATCACCACACATAATCCCGCCCCCCACCACATCACCACACATAATCCCACCCCCCACCACATCACCACACATAATCCCGCCCCCCACCACATCACCACACATAATCCCTCCCCCCACCACATCACTACACATAATCCCACCCACCACCACATCACCACACATAATACCGCCCACCCACCACATTACCACACATAATCCCACCCACCCAACACCACAAATAATCCCGCCCCATTACCACACATAATCCTGCCCCCAGCACATTACCACAGATAATCCGGCCCCAACCACATCACCACACATAATCCCACCCCCCACCACATCACCACACATAATGCCACCCCCCACCACATCACCACACATAATCCCGCCCCCCCACCACATTACTACACAAAATCACGCCCCCAACACATCACCACACATAATCCCACCCCACCACATCACCACACATAATCCCGCCCCCACCACATCACCACACATAATCCCGCCCCCCACCACATCACCACACATAACTCCGCCCCCCACCACATCACCACACATATCTCCGCTTCTCCACCACATCACCACACATAATCCTGCCCCCCAACACATCACCACACATAATACCACCCATCACCACACATAATCCTGCCCCCCACCACATCACCACACATAATCCCGCCTTCCCACCACATCACCACACATAATCCCGCCCCCATCACATCACTACACATAATCCTGCCCCCTCCACACATCACCACACATAATCCTGCCCCCCACCACATCACCACACACAATTCCCCACCACAACACCACACATAATCCTGTCCCCCCACCACATCACCACACATAATCCCACCCCCCACCACATCACCACACATAATCCTGCCTGCCCACCACATCACCACACATATCCCCGCCCATCCACCACATCACCACACATAATCCCACCCCCCAACACATCACCACACATAATACTGCCCCCCACCACATCACCACACATAATCCTGCCCCCCACCACATCACCACACATAATCCTGCCCCCCACCACATCACCACACATAATCCCGCCTTCCCACCACATCACCACACATAATCCTGCCCCCCACCACATCACCACACATAATCCCACCCCCAACACATCACCACACATAATCCCCCACCACATCACCACACATAATCCCCCACCACATCACCACACATAATCCCACCCCCCACCACATCACCACACATAATCCCACCCCCCACCACATCACTACACATATTCCCACCCCCCACCACATCACCACACATATTCCCACCCCCCACTGTTATGACCTGGTGGTTAGGACAATAATGGACCTGGTGGTTAAGAGCACACGGAATGACCTGATAGTTACTAATAATACAGGACAAGCTCTGGGACGTGGGAACTCTGCTGACCGCAATCCCTAATCCTATCACACACACTAGAAATAGCCGTGGATTGCTCCTAACGCTCCCTATGCAACTAGTCACAGCCTAATGAACTAGCTCGCCCTAAAGATATAAAAATAAAGCCTACCTTGCCTCAGAGAAATTCCCCAAAGGAAAAGGCAGCCCCCCACATATAATGACTGTGAGTTAAGATGAAAATTACAAACACAGAGATGAAATAGATTTAGCAAAGAGAGGCCCGACTTACTGAACAGACAGAGGATAGGAAAGGTAACTTTGCGGTCAGCACAAAAACTACAAAAAGACCAAGCTGGACAGAAAAATAGCAGACAAGAGAAAAACAAGCAGGAACTTAGCTTCTGCTGGGAAGACAGGTCACAAGAACGATCCAGGAGCGAACTAGACCAATACTGGAACATTGACAGGTGGCATGGAGCAATGATCTAAGTGGAGTTAAATAGAGCAGCCAGCTAACGAATTAACCTCGTCACCTGTGGAAGGAAACTCAGAAGCCGCAGCCCCACTCACAACCACCAGAGGAAGCCCATGGACAGAACCAGCCGAAGTACCATTCATGATCACAGGAGGGAGCTTGACAACAGAATTCACAACACCCCACCACATCACCACACATAATCCCGCCCCCCACCACATCACCACACATAATCCCACCCCCACCACATCACCAAACATAATCCCGCCCCCCACCACATCACCACACATAATCTCTCCCCCACCACATCACCACACATAATCCCACCCCCCACCACATCACCACACATAATACCGCCCACCCACCACATTACCACACATAATCCCGCCCCACCAACACCACAAATAATCCCGCCCCCATTACCACACATAATCCTGCCCCCAGCACATTACCACAGATAATCCCAACCCCACCATGTCATCACAGATAATCGCACCCCACCACATCACCACACATAATCCCACTCCCATCACATTACCACACACAATCTCGCCCCCACCACATTACCACACACAATCTCGCCCCCACCATATTACCACACACAATCCCGCCCCCACCACATTACCACACACAATCCCGCCCCCACCACATTACCACACACAATCCCGCCCCCACCACATTACCACACACAATCCCGCCCCCCACCACTTTACCACACACAATCTCGCCCCCACATTACCACACAAAATCCTGCCCCCACCTCATTACCATAAATAATCCCACCACAACCCCATTACCACACACAATCTCGCCCCCACCACATTACCACACACAATCCTGCCCCACCACATTACCACACACAATCCTGCCCCCCACCACTTTACCACACACAATCCCGCCCCCACCACATTACCACACACAATCCCGCCCCCACCACTTTACCACACACAATCCCGCCCCCCACCACATTACCACACACAATGCACCACATCACCACACACAATTCCGCCCCCCACCACATCACCACGCATAATCCCACCCCCACATCACCACAAATAATCCCGCCCCATTACCACACATAATCCTGCCCCCAGCACATTACCACAGATAATCCGGCCCCAACCACATCACCACACATAATCCCACCCCCCACCACATCACCACACATAATCCCACCCCCCACCACATCACCACACATAATCCCGCCCCCCCACCACATTACTACACAAAATCACGCCCCCAACACATCACCACACATAATCCCATCCCACCACATCACCACACATAATCCCGCCCCCACCACATCACCACACATAATCCCGCCCCCCACCACATCACCACACATAATTCCGCCCCCCACCACATCACCACACATAATCCCGCTCGCCCACCACATCACCACACATATCTCCGCTTCTCCACCACATCACCACACATAATCCTGCCCCCCAACACATCACCACACATAATACCACCCACCACCACATCACCACACATAATCCTGCCCCCCCCCACATCACCACACATAATCCCGCCCCCACCACATCACCACACATAATCCCGCCCCCACCACATCACCACACATAATCCCACCCCACCAGATCACCACACATAATCCTGCCCCCACCACATCACGACACATAATCCCGCCCCCCCACATCACCACACATAATCCCGCCCCCCACCACATCACCACACATAATCCCACCCCCCACCACATCACCACACATAATCACGCCCCCCACCACATCACCACACATAATCCCTCCCCCCACCACATCACTACACATAATCCCACCCACCACCACATCACCACACATAATACCGCCCACCCACCACATTACCACACATAATCCCGCCCACCCAACACCACAAATAATCCCGCCCCATTACCACACATAATCCTGCCCCCAGCACATTACCACAGATAATCCGGCCCCCACCACATCACCACACATAATCCCGCCCCCACCACATCACCACACATAATCCCGCCCCCCACCACATCACCACACATAACTCCGCCCCCCACCACATCACCACACATATCTCCGCTTCTCCACCACATCACCACACATAATCCTGCCCCCCAACACATCACCACACATAATACCACCCATCACCACACATAATCCTGCCCCCCACCACATCACCACACATAATCCCGCCTTCCCACCACATCACCACACATAATCCCGCCCCCATCACATCACTACACATAATCCTGCCCCCTCCACACATCACCACACATAATCCTGCCCCCCACCACATCACCACACACAATTCCCCACCACAACACCACACATAATCCTGTCCCCCCACCACATCACCACACATAATCCCACCCCCCACCACATCACCACACATAATCCTGCCCGCCCACCACATCACCACACATATCCCCGCCCATCCACCACATCACCACACATAATCCCACCCCCCAACACATCACCACACATAATACTGCCCCCCACCACATCACCACACATAATCCTGCCCCCCACCACATCACCACACATAATCCTGCCCCCCACCACATCACCACACATAATCCCGCCTTCCCACCACATCACCACACATAATCCTGCCCCCCACCACATCACCACGCATAATCCCACCCCCACATCACCACACATAATCCCACCCCCAACACATCACCACACATAATCCCCCACCACATCACCACACATAATCCCCCACCACATCACCACACATAATCCCACCCCCCACCACATCACCACACATAATCCCACCCCCCACCACATCACTACACATATTCCCACCCCCCACCACATCACCACACATATTCCCACCCCCCACTGTTATGACCTGGTGGTTAGGACAATAATGAACCTGGTGGTTAAGAGCACACGGAATGACCTGATAGTTACTAATAATACAGGACAAGCTCTGGGACGTGGGAACTCTGCTGACCGCAATCCCTAATCCTATCACACACACTAGAAATAGCCGTGGATTGCTCCTAACGCTCCCTATGCAACTAGTCACAGCCTAATGAACTAGCTCGCCCTAAAGATATAAAAATAAAGCCTACCTTGCCTCAGAGAAATTCCCCAAAGGAAAAGGCAGCCCCCCACATATAATGACTGTGAGTTAAGATGAAAATTACAAACACAGAGATGAAATAGATTTAGCAAAGAGAGGCCCGACTTACTGAACAGACAGAGGATAGGAAAGGTAACTTTGCGGTCAGCACAAAAACTACAAAAAGACCAAGCTGGACAGAAAAATAGCAGACAAGAGAAAAACAAGCAGGAACTTAGCTTCTGCTGGGAAGACAGGTCACAAGAACGATCCAGGAGCGAACTAGACCAATACTGGAACATTGACAGGTGGCATGGAGCAATGATCTAAGTGGAGTTAAATAGAGCAGCCAGCTAACGAATTAACCTCGTCACCTGTGGAAGGAAACTCAGAAGCCGCAGCCCCACTCACAACCACCAGAGGAAGCCCATGGACAGAACCAGCCGAAGTACCATTCATGATCACAGGAGGGAGCTTGACAACAGAATTCACAACACCCCACCACATCACCACACATAATCCCGCCCCCCACCACATCACCACACATAATCCCACCCCCACCACATCACCAAACATAATCCCGCCCCCCACCACATCACCACACATAATCTCTCCCCCACCACATCACCACACATAATCCCACCCCCCACCACATCACCACACATAATACCGCCCACCCACCACATTACCACACATAATCCCGCCCCACCAACACCACAAATAATCCCGCCCCCATTACCACACATAATCCTGCCCCCAGCACATTACCACAGATAATCCCAACCCCACCATGTCATCACAGATAATCGCACCCCACCACATCACCACACATAATCCCACTCCCATCACATTACCACACACAATCTCGCCCCCACCACATTACCACACACAATCTCGCCCCCACCATATTACCACACACAATCCCGCCCCCACCACATTACCACACACAATCCCGCCCCCACCACATTACCACACACAATCCCGCCCCCACCACATTACCACACACAATCCCGCCCCCCACCACTTTACCACACACAATCTCGCCCCCACATTGCCACACAAAATCCTGCCCCCACCTCATTACCATAAATAATCCCACCACAACCCCATTACCACACACAATCTCGCCCCCACCACATTACCACACACAATCCTGCCCCACCACATTACCACACACAATCCTGCCCCCCACCACTTTACCACACACAATCCCGCCCCCACCACATTACCACACACAATCCCGCCCCCACCACTTTACCACACACAATCCCGCCCCCCACCACATTACCACACACAATGCACCACATCACCACACACAATTCCGCCCCCCACCACATCACCACGCATAATCCCACCCCCACATCACCACACATAATCCCACCCCCCACCACATCACCACACATAATCCCGCCCTCCACCACACATAATCCCGCCCCCACCACATCACCACACATAATCCCACCCCCACCACATCACCACACATAATCCCACCCCACCACATCACCACACATAATCCTGCCCCCACCACATCACCACACATAATGCCACCCCCACACATCACCACACATAATCCCGCCCCCCACCACATCACCACACATAATCCCACCCCCCACCACATCACCACACATAATCCCGCCCCCCACCACATCACCACACATAATCCCACCCCCCACCACATCACCACACATAATACCGCCCACCCACCACATTACCTCACATAATCCCGCCCCACCAACACCACAAATAATCCTGCCCCCATTACCACACATAATCCTGCCCCCAGCACATTACCACAGATAATCCCGCCCCCACCACATCATCACAGATAATCCCACCCCCACCACATCACCACACATAATCCCACCCCGACCACATTACCACACACAATCTCGCCCCCACCACATTACCACACACAATCTCGCCCCCACCACATTACCACACACAATCCCGCCCCCACCACATTACCACACACAATCCCACCCCCACCACATTACCACACACAATTCCGCCCCCCACCACTTTACCACACACAATCTCGCCCCCACCACATTACCACACACAATCCTGCCCCCACCACATTACCATAAATAATCCCCCCCAACCCCATTACCACACACAATCCCGCCCCCACCACATTACCACACACAATCCCGCCCCCACCACTTTACCACACACAATCCCGCCCCCACATTACAACACACAATCCCGCACCCACCACTTTACCACACACAATCCCGCCCCCCACCACATTACCACACACAATCTGCACCACATCACCACACACAATTCCGCCCCCCACCACATCACCACGCATAATCCCACCCCCACATCACCACACATAATCCCACCCCCCACCACATCACCACACATAATCCCACCCCACCACATCACCACACATAATCCCACCCCACCACATCACCATACATAATCCTGCCCCCACCACATCACAGCACATAATCCCGCCCCCCACCACATCACCACACATAATCCCGCCCCCCACCACATCACCACACATAATCCCACCTCCCCACCACATCACCACACATAATCCCGCCCCCTACCACATCACCACACATAATCCTAAATTTATGTTTCGTTATGAAATTTATTTAGATGTTGGAATTAATAAAAAATGCACATCTTACTGAATCCAGTTTGTTTTTTATTTTAAAATGTGAATAAAATGTATTATTAGTTTTATTCAGATTTTTAATGATTATTATTGTTATTAACTTCATTTTAAGTTAATTTACAACCTGCGTAAGCGGTATTGAATGTTGTCATTATTTACTTTAGTTTAATTGCCAGCAGCGTTAATTAGATAGCAATGAGCGTGCCGAGCGTTAGCTGGAAACAGCTAGTATATCTAGAAGGGGAAATGTATGGAACAAGTAACTGCTGTGGATGTGGTGATGTGAGGTTGCTTATCAGTGCTGCTTTCCACAGATGAGGACACAGGATCACTGCTCTGTCACTTCCAGTGCTGGCTTGATGAGAGAGGTCAGTGCTGGGGCAGGTATCAACAGCGTGTGGGCAGAGGGCATGGCTTGATACTGAGGCCAGGTGGTGGCAGCTCTGACTGTTTGGTTGACAACCGCAGGCAAACAAACTGGGTGCAGGCTATGAAGTGAAATTCAGGAAGAACGAAAGGCAGAAACAGAAAACAAAATGTATAGAGAAGTTGTATGTTAGAATACAGCACAGATTAGCGTAAAAAAATTTGATTTGGGGGTCGGGCAACCTCTTTACAGTAAATCAGTTGTCTAAGGCTCACATACAAATTAGCCTGTCAGTTGAACCATTCGTAACTGCTGGACTCATCAGTTGACAAACTTCAAAACAAGGTACTTCTTTTATTTATGTTTTCTGGTTATTTTTTAAAAATAAAAATAAACACAAAAAAACAATGGAAAAGATCTTTTGCATTCTTATTTGTGCTTTTTCAAGCCCTTGCTTTAGGGCAGCATTGATTTTTTTTTTTTTGCTTTGTTTCGTTTGCAGCTGATTAATGTTTCATCAAGACATCAGGAACATTGCTTTGGAGTCGACAAAAATAATTTTGACTGCTAAAATATTAACAGTTTGCAATAAAGCATTTAAATTAGCAGCAAATATTACAATACTGAATCCACTATTCAGAAGTGTGATTATTTACTAAAAATTATGTTTTGTACAGCACTATATTATAGTTTATCAAATTTAGTAAATGTCCCAAAAAATCCAAAAGTATATTCTGATGAACTCCAAACCTTTGACTAACATAAAATAAAAGGGGTTGCCTAATACCTTTATTCATCCTGCAGTGATAATGAGCCATACAAGAGTATGTTATTGCTACAACCAATCAATGAACTCACTGGTGGTTACTGCATGTATGTCACGAGATCGCTGAGGCTAGTGGTAGGCTGCTGCAATCAAGTATGATCAGACAGCACACGATCACTGCTAGACGACCCCGTTAAATAATATAATCCTGGATACCATTGCTGGATAGAGCTGCATAATGTTTATACTTTGAACTCAATAGTATGAAGTAAGTAACAAGCCACTGAATCTCATACTTATATTTCTATGCAAGCCTTTGGGAACACTGCACAAACAAAATGAAGCACTTACTGCTATACACATATTTAAAAAAATATTGGCATGGAAATTAGATCCTAAAAGCACAATAATAAAAATGGACTGAATGATCTATGATAGCTAGTTCAGTGAACATAGGCTGCTATTGTCGACAGCACAGGTTCTGTTGACACAGGACAATGGGCTGCCGAGAACCAAAGTCTTTTGGGCAAACCAACAGTTCTTTTCACCTGACAAATGAACATTTTGCTCCTTCGTCGGGTGATTGGCAGCCTGTTTAGACTGCATGATTATAAGTATCTCCTCCTTTTGTACCTGAAATGATGATTAACCCCTTCAAGACACAGCCTGTTTTCACCTTTCTGACCCGGCCAATTTTTACAATTCTGATCACTGTCCCTTTATGAGGTAATAACTCTGGAACACTTCAACGGATCCCAATGATTCTGGGACTGTTTTCTCGTGACATATTGTACTTTATGATAGCAGTAAAATTTCCTCAATATGACTTGCGTTTTTTTGTCAAAAAAATGGAAATTTGACAAACATTTTGAAAAGTTTGCAATTTTCCAAATTTAAGTTTTATGCCCTTAAATCAGAGAGTTATATCGCACAAAATAGTTAATAAATAATATTTCCCACATGTCTACTTTACATCAGCACAATTTTGGAACCAAATTTTTTTTTTATTAGGAAGTTATAAGGGTTAAAATTTGACCAGCGATTTCTAATTTTTTCAACAAATTTTACAAAACTATTTTTTTAGGGACCCCATCACATTTGAAGTCACTTTGAGGGGTCTATATGATAGAAAATACCCAAAAGTGACACCATTCTAAAATCTGCACCCCTCAAGGTGCACAAAACCACATTCAGGAAGTTTATTAACCCTTCAGGTGCTTCACAGGAATTTTTGAAAATTTAAAACAAATGAACATTTAACTTTTTTTTCAGAATAACTTTACTTCAGATACAATTTGCTCTATTTTACCAAGAGTAACAAAAGAAATTGGACCCCAAAAGTTGTTGTACAATTTTTCCTGAGTACGCTGATACCCCTTATGTGGGGGTAAACCACTGTTCGGGCGCATGGCAGAGTTCAGAAGGGAAGGAACGCCATTTGACTTTTTCAATGCAAAATTGGCAGGAATTGAGATCGGATGCCATGTTGCATTTGGGGAGCCCTTGATGTGCCTAAACAGTGGAAAACCCCCACAAGTAACACCATTTTGGAAAGTAGACCCCCTAAGGAACTTATCTAGATGTGTGGTGAGCACTTTAAACCCCCAAGTGCTTCACAGAAGTTTATAATGTAGAGCAGTGGTCCCCAACTCCAGGCCTCAAGGGCCGCCAACAGTGCAGGTTTTCAGGATTTCCTTAGTATTGCACAGGGGTTGGAATCATCACCTGTGCAGATGATCACATTACCACCGATGCAATACTAAAGAAATCCTGAAAACCTGCACTGTTGGCGGCCCTTGAGGCCTGGAGTTGGGGACCCCTGATGTAGAGCCATAACAATAAAAAATCTAATTTTTGTTTTACAAAAATTATATTTTTGCCCCCAATATTTTATTTTCCCAGGGGTAACAGGAGAAATTGGACCCCAAAAGTTGTTGCACAAGTTGTCCTGAGTACGCTGATACCCCATATGTGGGGTGAACCACAGTTTGGGCTGATGGTAGAGCTCGGAAGGGAAAGAGCGCAGTTTCGGAATGCAGACTTTGATGGAATGGTCTGCGGGCGTCACGTTGAGTTTGCAGAGTCCCTGATGTACCTAAACAGTAACCCCCCCACAAGTGACCCCATTTTGGAAACTAGACCCCCCAAGGAACTTATCTAGATGTGTTGTGAGAAATTTGAACCCCAAGCGTCTCACTAAAGTTTATAACGCAGAGCCATAAAAATAAAAAAAAAATTTTTTCCCGCAAACATGATTTTTTAGCCCCCAATTTATTATTTTCCCAAGGGTAGCAGGAGAAAATGAACCACAAATGTTGTTGTACAATTTGTCCTGAGTACGCTGATACCCCATATGTGGGGGGAACCACAGTTTGGGCTCATGGCAGAGCTCGGAAGGGAAAGAGCGCCGTTTTGGAAGGCAGACTTTGATGGAATGGTCTGCGGGATTCATGTTGCGTTTGCAGATCCCCTGATGTACCTAAACAGTAGAAACCCCCCACAAGTGACCCTATTTTGGAAACTAGACCCCCAATGAACTTATCTATATGTGTTGTGAGAACTCTGAACCCACAAGTGTTTCACTAAAATATAACGCAAAGCCGTGAAAATAAAAAATCATTTTTTTTCTCACAAAAAATAATTTTTAGCCCCATTTTTTTATTTTCTCAAGGGTAACAGGAGAAATTGGACTGTGAAACTTGTTGTCCAATTTGTCCTGAGTACGATAATACCCCATATGTGGGGGTAAACCACCGTTTGGGCGCATGGCAGAGCTCGGAAGGGAAGAAGCACCGTTTTACTTTTTCAACGCAGAATTGTCTGGAATTGACATCGGACGCCATGTGCGTTTGGATACCCCCTCATGTGCCTATACAGTGGAAACCCCCCAGATCTAACTCTAACTCTAAGCCCAACACACCTCTAATCCTAGTCCCAACCCTAACCATAAACCTAACCACATCCCTAACCCAAGCACACCCCTAACCTTAATCTCAACTTTAACCACAACCCTAACCCCAACACATCCCTAACCCCAACACACCCTTAACCCTAATTCCAATCCTAACCATAACCCTAACCACATCCCTAGCCCTGACACACTTCTAACCTAATCCTAATCCTAATCTCAACCCTAAAGGTACCGTCACACTAGACGATATCGCTAGCGATCCGTGAAGTTGCAGCGTCCTGGCTAGCGATATCGTCCAGTGTGACAGGCAGCAGCGATCAGGCCCCTGCTGTGCTGTCGCTGGTCGGGGAAGAAAGTCCAGAACTTTGTTTCGTCGCTGGACTCCCGCAGACATCGCTGAATCGGTGTGTGTGACACCGATTCAGCGATGTCTTCGCTGGTAACCAGGGTAAACATCGGGTTACTAAGAGCAGGGTCGCGCTTAGTAACCCGATGTTTACCCTGGTTACCATCGTTAAAGTGAAAAAAACAAACGCTACATACTTCCCTACCGCTGTCTGTCCCCGGCGCTTTGCTTCTCTGCTCTGGCTGTGAGCACAGCGGCCGGAAAGCAGAGCGGTGACGTCACCGCTCTGCTTTCCGGCTGCCCGGCGCTCACAGCCAGAGCAGAGAAGCATAGCGCCGGGGACAGACAGCGGTAGGTAAGTATGTAGCGTTTGTTTTTTTTACTTTAACGATGGTAACCAGGGTAAACATCGGGTTACTAAGCGCGGCCCTGCGCTTAGTAACCCGATGTTTACCCTGGTTACCGGGGACCTCGGGATCGTTGGTCGCTGGAGAGCTGTCTGTGTGACAGCTCTCCAGCGACCAAACAGCGACGCTGCAGCGATCCGGATCGTTGTCGGTATCGCTGCAGCATCGCTTAGTGTGACGGTACCTTTACCCTAATCCCAACCGTAAAAATAATCTAAACCCTATCCCCAATTCTAGCCCCAACCCTAACGCTAACTTTAGCCCCAACCCTAACCTTAACCTTAGCCCCAACCTTATCCCTAACTTTAGCCCCAACCCTAACAGTAACTTTAGCCCCAACCCTAACCCTAACTTTAGCTCTAACCCTAACCCTAATGGGAAAATTGAAATAAATACTTTTTTTATTTTATTATTTTTCCCTAACTAAGGGGTTGATAAAGGGGGGTTTGATTTACTATTTATAGCTGTTTTATAGCGGGTTTTTATGCTTGGCAGCTGTCACTCACTAAAAGACTATTTTTATTTCAAAAACTAGTTTTTGCATCACCACATTTTGAGAGCTATAATTTTTCCATATTTTGGTCCACAGAGTTATGTGAGGTCTTGTTTTTTGCGGGACGAGTTGCCGTTTTTATTGGTATCATTTTTTGATCGCTTTTTATTCTGATTTTTGTGAGGTAGGATGAACAAAAACCAGCAATTCATGAATTTCTTTTTGGGGGGTGCGTTTATATCGTTCTGCATTTGGTAAAATTGATAAAGCAATTTTATTCTTCGGGTCAGTACGATTACAGCGATACCTCATTTATATCATTTTTTATGCTTTGGCACTTTTATACAATAAAAACTATTTTATAGAAAAAATAATTTTTGTATCGCTTTATTCTGAGAGCTATAACTTTTTTATTTTTTTGCTGATGATGCTTTGTGATGGCTTATTTTTTGCAGGACAAGATGATGTTTTCTGCGGGACCATGTTTATTTATATGTGTCTTTTTATCACGTGTTATTCCACTTTTTGTTCGGCGGTATGATAATAAAGCATTGTTTTTTTGCCTTTTTTTGTTTTTTTTTTTAATGGTGTTCACTAAAGGGGTTAACTAGTGGGACAGTTTTATAGGTTGGGTTGTTATGGATGCAGCAATACTAAATATGTGTACTTTTATTGCTTTTTTATTCTTATTTATTTATTTTATTTATTTATTTGCGGATTTAAAAAAAATATTTTTACTCATCATATTTATTTTTTATCTTTATTACATTGTCCCAGGTTGGGATATCACTATATAAGGTCAAATCGCTGATCTGACATTTTGCATAACACTGTGTCAGATTAGTGATCTGACAGGCAGTGTAGGAGGCTTGCTGGAGCCTGCTCTTAGCAGGTGCTCGCAAGCCACCTCACTCCAGGACCCGGAAGGAGCCCGGTGGCCATCTTGGAGCCGGGGGTCTCCATGGAGACCACAGGAATAACGTGATGATCATGTTGTTCCCGTGGGAAAGCGTAGGGAGTCCCCATCCCTGCGCGATTGTCCTCTCTGCCGCTGTCAGTACTGACAGCGGCATCAGAGGAGTTAAATGCCCATTATCAGTGCTAGCACTAATTGTGGGCATTGCGGCGGGGTGTCAGCTGTCACATACAGCTGACACCCGCATGCGATCACAGAGGCGCTCAGCATGAGGCTGCGGTGACCGTGCCGCCGTACTAGTACTGCTCTGGGCAGAAATGCAGTGCCCGCAGTGCAGTACTAGTACGGTGGAGGTCAGGAAGGGGTTAAAGGGAGCCTGTCAGCAGTTTTGGCATATGTAAGATAAGGCCACTGCCTTCAGGCTTGTTTGCAGCATTCTGCAATGCTGTAGATAAGCCCCCGATCCGACCTGCAAGATAATAAAAATAAGTTTTATTATACTCAACCGGGGAGGCAGTCCGGTGCGGTCTGGTCCGATGGGTGTTGCAGGTCTGGGTCCGGTGCCTCCCATCTTCTTGCGATGCCGCCCTCCTGCATGCTTCAGCCTCCCATGGCATCACGCTCTTGCGCAGGTGTACTTTTCTGCCCTGTTGAGGGCAGAGTAAATTCCTGCAGTACGCAGACACTGGGTCTTTCTGATCTTTCCCAGTGCCTGCGCACTGCAGTACTTTGGTCTGCCCTCAACAGGGCAGAGACGTACACCTGCATAGGAATGTGCTGCCGGGGAGCAATGAAGTAACAGGAGGGCGGCGTCGCAAGAAGATGGGAGGCACCGGACCCAGACCTGCGACACCCATTGGACCAGACTGCACCGGACCGCCCCCCAGGGTGAGTATAATAAAACGTATTTTTCTTATCTTGCAGGTCGGATCGGGGGCTTATCTACAGCATTACAGAATGATGTAGATAAGCCCTGAAAGGCAGTGGCCGCATCTTATATTGGCCAAAACTGCTGACAGGTTCCCTTTAAGCTTGAAAAGTTTATGGTTGATAGGATTTAACACAAATTTTTAAAAATTGGAGACTTTAATGAAGTATTGGATTTCAGCAAGGACAGATAAAATGATATTAACGTGAATGGGAGCACTAGCATTCACGTAAAAAGTAAATTACCTGCGCATCTAAAGAGGAATTTGAGTAGGTAAATTTATGGCATAGATGGAATATAACCTGAAGATCTTTATTCTGTCATTCTATATGCAAATTGCCTCTTCAGAGAGTAAGTGGACCTGAGTTCTAGTGCCACCTATTGTACATAGCAATCCTAAAAGAAATGGATGGAAAAAGTGCTCGAATGGAATGGGAACAGCATGGGGAGGATGTCATGTGTGCCAGACTCCCAACAAGCATATAGAGAAACAGGTACATGCATATATATGTAGGATCACCACACGGAACACAGATAATTTCAAAGATATATAAATGTTATTTTACACACCAGAAAAAAACAGACAGTACACACTATTAAAAACATTTAAAACTTATTCCACGTTGGAAAATATTTGTTAGATCCAAATAGTGTCATATTTAAATATAGCATACAAGAATATATATAAATATAATAATAATGCCCAACTGACAATTGCCACTGCACTGCAATTACCATCTTGAGAAAGACACAGTGTGTGTCGGAACGCGTGGGTCCTTAATTCTGCCCGGACTGTACCGCTGCACTTAGGACCATGAGCACGGTAGTGGACTTTGAGATGGTATAGGGTGAAGTATGATTAGCATTTAAGCCAGGTATTGCTCTATATGGCATGTTCAGCCTATTACTTCTAGGATATAGGGGAGTACATTTATGGATGCCTGTATCCCTCGATACCTTATATGAGAACACACAAATGTATATATAGTGCTGGGGATCGTTATGTACATCTGGGCATCTGACGTCAGTATTATTTTTCATCAGGCCATTTATGCCATGTCTTGAGACATTTTCTCTCAGGTTGAACTCTGGTTCCTTTTCCCCTCTTGACCACTCCAGTCCCTATTCAATGGTTTATATATATACCATGTGTATTGAATAACAAGGAGTGTATTGTTGGTCCTTTCTTTGTGCAGGGGCAATTGTCAGTTGGGCATTATTATTATATTTATATATATTCTTGTATGATATATTTAAATATTACACTATTTGGGTTCTAACAAATATTTTCCAATGTGGAATAAGTTTTAAATGTTTTTAATAGTGTGTACTGTCTGTTTTTTTCTGGTGTGTAAAATAAAATTTATATATCTTTGAAATTATCTGTGTTCCGTGTGGTGATCCTACATATGTATGCATGTACCTGTTTCTCTATATGGTTGTCATGAATTTGTTTTACATGCATGGTGGTGATCCCAGAAAAGCATTATTATAATATCATGTGATGGTGCCCACTTAAATATATATATTTCAGACTCCCAACAAGCAAGACTTCCCTGTCTCCACTAGGAGAAGGACTTTCCATCTCTTCCTTCTCCTCCCTCTCCTCCTCCGGCGCCTCCTCTTCAAGCCATCCATGCAAAACAGATGAGAATTGGTGTTGGTAGTACCCTCTGTAGCACAGGCAACACTCTCCACTTCCTTCTCCTTAGCCTCCTCCTGCTAATTATCAACCAATCTGCCCTGAGAAGATGAGATGAGGCTGGACTTGGTAGCATCACCCTGTGTACTTTCTTCTTCCATCGCCACTTGGTCCACAAGCAATGGTCCCTTTTTAATTGCTAGCAGTGAGCATTTCAGTAGACACAGAAGTGAGATGGTTACGCTGATTATGGTGTCATCACCGCACACCATCTTGGTTAATTCCTCAAAGTTTTGGAGGATTGCACAGACGTTAGACATCAATGACCAGTCGTCGGTTGTTATGTGTGGAGGCTGAGAAGAATACCGACAGGCATGTTGTAACTGGTATTCAACTACTGCCCTCTGCTGCTCGCAAAGTCTTGACAACATACATAATGTTGAGTTCCAGCATGAGGGCAGGCTGTATGCCAGTCAATGAGGTGGCACTCGCAAGCGCTGCGGCAGCACTGTCAGATCAGCGGCAGATGTAGGTGACTTGTGGAAATGGAAGCATACACGGTGTACCTTCACAAGGACCTCAGGCAAATCTGTGTAGGTTTTTAGAAGCCACTGAACCACTAAGTTTAGCATGTGGGCAAGGAATGGCATGTGTGCAAGAATGCCAAGCTTCAGAACCACCACCAGGTGACAGCCATTATCACACAGGACCATGCCTGGTTGTAGGTTCAGCGGTGAGAGTGACAGATCTATCTGGTCTTATTAGACCTTTCAACAACTCTGCAGTGGGTTGCTGTTTGCCACCTAATCATGAGTTTAAGCAGAGCCTGTTGCTGCTTCACTGAGGCAGTGCTACAGTCCTTCCAGCTTGCGACTGATATGGGCGATAATTCTGAGATGGAGGATATGTAGGAGAAGGGTTTACAGGAACTGGTGTAGAAGGAGGTGAAATCCCTGAAAGAACTTGGGCCCACAATTCTACACGTCGGTAACACGTGAGCCATCCCAGGGTCTGACTCAGTCCCAGCCTCCACCAGGTACACCCAGTTTGCCATCAATGAAATGTAGCATCTCTGGAAAAAATACTTGTCCACATGTCATAATTAAATGGACCTTCCTAGTAAAAACTTTGCTCAGGGCACAAGTGATGTTATGTTACAAGTGTTATCATAAGGAGGGAAAGGCTTTACAGAAAAAATAGTGGCGGCTCGGGACCGAGCACTGAGGGATGGCTGCCGCCAGGAGGTTCCGGAAAGCCTCAGTGTTCATAAGCCTAAACGGCAACATCTCCAGGGCAAGCAGTCTGAAAATGTGGCCATTTAGTGTTTGGACCTGTAGGTCCGTGGCTGAATATTTCCACTTGCGTTCCAAGGCCTGGGGTAGGGACAGCAGAAAACTGCACTGTGACAAAGAAGTGGATATAGAATTGCATCCACTACTCCATTTTCAAAATATATTACTGTGTAATAAAATTATTCACATTTCTCCCATTAGTCAAGCTATGCATATTCTCTTAGCAAAATAAATATGGATTTTCTGGAATTGCTCCCTCATAACCTCTTAAGACATGTCTTTAATAAAACTACTATCACACATCACAGGTGATTACTATTAGTAACACCAGGGGGGCAGTTTTTTGGCAACAAATTTCAGAAGCCATTAATGATATTCAGGCATAGTAAGACCAGTGCACTAAAATGAATTGCAGTAAGCTATTGCTTTGGGATAATTAAGATATGATAATAGCCATGATATGATGTTTGCAGCTTTTTCTTAATAATGGTAATAAGTCCAGACAGGTTATGTTTTTTCTGTAATTAAAATGGACTGTTGGGAGCTTTAAGGCAATCACATGTGAAATGTTATTCATGTATGCATATTTTATGTATGCATTTACAATATTGCTGAAATAATTGAAAGCTACCCCATCTATGATATTATCCCCTATTATTGAACATTTATCACAATGACTGGTTTCTGATATTTTAATAAAATCTAATATTGCACAGAAAGCTGAGAAAAATAAAGACTGAGACAAGCTTATTAATCTGAGAATATGAAGAATTTAACCTCTGCACCCATTATACAGTACATTTGAAGAGACGTGTTTATTAGGAATTCAGCTTTCCCATTACATATACAGTAAATGTCAATGCTTCAGCTCTCCCTGGGTATTGGTTATGACCAAAAAGAGGTGCTAACTGGTCTGTGGTGATGCAAGTGAGTATTAGTGTTGTGACCAGATATTGACTCACTATCATCATCTTCAGACCAGATGTCACCCTCTTTTTGGCCATGAACACATAACTGGGAGGGAGCTGGCCTTAACACAGAAACCAAAACGGAAATGTTAATAAACATGTCTTTTCAAATGCATAATGAGTGCCGTGGTTAAATATTTCCCATTCATTAGGTGTATATCCTACCACATAACACAGGAAATCGACCCTTAATGTCGACCATACTATCTAAACTTACTTGTGATGGGTTTACCGCAACAGAAAGGAGCCAGAAGGCTGCAGCATATGATTTCTTCTACTTCTGCACTCCTTAAAAACACTTCACCTTCATGTTAAATGGTACAGGTTTCTTTTAGCAGTGCATGAGTTAATCTGCTCAGTTGAGAGCTCTTGGAAGATTTCCTGCATTAAGGCTCTCAGCTATTCAGTCCTATAAATTCTGGGCCCTGGCTAGTACTCATTGCCAGAGATAGCTTATGCTGCATTTTTAGGAGATGGTGGTTTGTGGCAGTTGTGGTTGTTGTTTGAGAAGGTTTTTGGTTGATTTGTCTGAGACTGTTGCTGGATTTTGGGTGTGTGCTAATTCCCCTCCATCTCCTACTTTTACTTTACCCCATTCTACACTCCCCAGCGTTTACCACAGTTGTTTGTGTGAGTATATTTGTATGATTGGTATTTTACACTCATCATTGTCCCCAATCTCCTCTTTTTCCTGTCCTGATCTAGCTGTACATCACTACAATGACACTCTTAGACGCACCCTTGACCAAGTAGCTCCACTCACCCTCAGAACCTCCAAACACAGAGTTAAACAGCCCTGGCTCCCATCACAAACCTTATTTCCCCCACTGATGCTCTAGGTATGCTGAACACTTATGAAGGAAAACTCACACAACAGAAGACTTCATCCACTTCAAATTTATGTTAAGAACCTATAATTCTGCCCTTCACCTCGCCAAACATATCTACTTCACCACCCTGATCTCCTCACTATCCAAGAACCCCAAGAAACGTTTTGACACTTTTCACTCCCTCCTCAGGCCAAAAGCACATCCCCTATCACAGACATTTGTGCTGATGACCTGGCCTCCCATTTTATAGAGAAAAGTAGACAATATCCATCAGGAAATCCGCTCCCAGTCACCAAGTGTGGTGACTCCCATCCCTCCCTGCATTTCCCCTGGCTCACTCTCCACATTCAATCAGAGAAGAAGAAGTCTCCAAGCTCCTCTCTTCTTCTCGTCTGACTACATGCACTACTGACCCATTCCTCCACATCTCCTCCAGTCTCTCTCTCCAGTCATCATAACTCACCTAACTACAATCTTTAATCTCTCTCTCTCATCTGGTATTTCTGCGCCTCCTTCAAACACTCTATGATTACTTCATTATTAAAGAAACCGCCCTCGACCCATCCTGCACAAACAACTACAGACCAGTCTCCAATCTCCCCTTCATCTCTAAACTTTTGGAGCACCTGATCTACTCCAGCCTTACCCGTTACCTCTCCACTCATTCCCTCCTAGACCCTTCACAGTCCGGTTTCTGCCACCTACATTCGACAGAAACTGCACTCATCAAAGTGAACAACGACCTTCTGACAGCAAAATTTAAAGATGACCACTCTCTGCTCATACTTCTCAACCTTTCTGCAGCTTTCGACACGGTTGACCACCCTCTCTTACTCTCTAGGCTCCAGTCACTAGGCATTAAGGACACTGCTCTCTCCTGGTTCTCTTCCTATGTTCCTGACTGCTCCTTCAGTGTTCTGTTCTCTGGCTCCACTTCACGTCCTCTTCCTCTCACTGTTGGGATATCAGAGGGCTCAGTCACTAGCCCCCTTCTCTTCTCCCTTTTCATAGCCCCAATTGGACAGATCATCAGCAGATTTGGCTTTCAGTATCATCTTTATGCTGATGACACACAACTATACATGTCATCCCCTGAACTTACCCCCTCTGTACTACAGAACGCCAGTGACTGTCTATCCGCAGTCTCCAACATCAAGTCCACTCTCTATCTGAAACTCAACCTTTACAAAACGGAACTTCTTCTACTCCCACCGTCTCCCTAAACTCCCTAAATCTGACATTTCCCACCCTGGCAGCAGGTGCACTGTCTGGGTGTTATGTTTGACACCAATCTCTCCTTCACCTCCCATATACAATCTCTTGTCCACTCTTGCCACTTACACCTAAAGAACATCTCTAGAATCCACCCTTTTTGCACCATGGAAAAAACTAAAACCATCACTGTTGCCCTGATCCAATCCCGCCTGGACTACTGTAACGCCCTATTAATTGGCCCCCCCTTACTCGACTTTCCCCTCTCCAGTCCATCCTTAATGCAGCAGCCAGGGTCATCCACCTGGCTAATCGTTACTCAGACGTGTCCGCTCTTCACCAGTCATTATTAGGGTTGAGCGAAACGGATCGGTCATTTTCATAAGTCGCCGACTTTTGGCAAAGTCGGGTTTCATGAAACCCGACCCGATTCCTGTGTGGGGTCGGCCATGCGGTATGCGACCTTCGCGCCAAAGTCGCGTTTCATATGACTCGTTCAGCACCATTTCTCAGCCAATGAAGGAAGACGCAGAGTGTGGGCAGCGTGATGGCATGGTTCTCGGTCCCCACCATCTTAGAGAAGGGCATGGCAGTGATTGGCTTGCTTTCTGTGGCGTCACAGGGGCTATAAAGGGGCGTGCACGCCGACCGCTATCTTACTGCTGCTGATCTGAGCATAGGGAGAGGTTGCTGCCGCTTCGTCAGAAGCAGGGATAGCGTTAGGCAGGGAATATAAACCCCCAAACCGCTTGTGCTGTAGCGATTTCCACTGTCCAACACCACCTTTTCCTTGCAGGGACAGTGGAGGCTAGATTTCAGTGCATCAGCTCTGTAGCTTATTAGGCTGCCTTATAAGGCTCCCTGATAGCTGCATTGCTGTTTGTACGCCGCTGTGCAAACCAACTGCTTTTTTCAAAGCACAAATCCTGTTGTTCCTTCCTTTCTGCACAGCTATCTTGTTTGTTTGTCCACACTTTTGTGTGCAGCAGTCCTTTTTATTGCTGCCTTTCATACTTTTCTGAGATTACTGTAGGGAGATAGTAATTGTAGTACAGTCCCTTTTTTTTTTTTAATATATATCTTCAAGCCACTTTCTGCCACTGAAACTGTGTAGTGTGAAACAGTGGGCCTGTATTTTTCTGCACTGTCCCACACCTAAAAAGGGAGATTTATATTGCCAATCAGTGCATCTGTGCCAGTCCAGTCTGTTGTATCTGTCAGTCATTCTGTGCCACAGAAACAATACTGTAAAACTATGGGCCAGATTGATTCACTAGTCTCCCATCCCCCCCCAAAAAGAAGGGGAGATTAATATTGGCAAATCTGTGCATCTGCGTCAGTCCTGTTAGTGGCATATTTGTCAGCCACTGTCTGCCACTGAAACACTACTGTAAAACTGTGGGCCAGATTGATTCACTAGAATTTTATGGCTGCCATAGCCCTTTCACAACTGAAACACATTCCTTGCCTAGCTCACACCTTAAACCTGGTGGTGCAGTGCTTCCTGAAAAGTTATCCGGGGTTACCCGACCTGCTCCTGAAGGTGCGCAGACTTTGCTCGCACATCCGCCAATCGCCCGTACACTCCAGCCGTATGCAGAATCATCAGCGATCTTTGAACCTTCCCTAGCATCGCCTAATCATCGACGTTGCAACAAGGTGGAACTCCACACTGCACATGCTTCAGAGACTGTGCGAACAGAGGCGTGCTGTTATGTATTTGTGGGAGGATACACATACACGGGCAGGCAGTTGGATGGCAGATATGGAGTTGTCAGGTGTGCAGTGGTCGAAGCTACAAGACCTCTGTCAAGTCCTTCAGCGTTTTGAGGAATGTACACGGCTGGTTAGTGCAGACAACGCCATAATAAGCATGAGCATCCCCCTAATGCGTCTGCTGATGCAAAGTTTGATGCACATAAAGGAGCAGGCGTCTGCAGCCGAGGACGAGGGAAGCCATGATGACAGTCAGCCATTGTCTCGTCAGGGAAATTTACTGGATGAAGTGGCGGGCGAAGAGGAGGAGGATGAGGAGGATGATGGGGATGAGTATTTTTTGGATGAGGAAGCTTCTCAGGGGGCAATAGAAACTGGTGGCGTTGCAAGGCCAGGTTCAGGGTTTTTGTGGGAGGCAAGTGACGTTGATTTGCCCGAAAGTGCTCCTCAACCCAGCACAAGCAGTGAATTGACAACTGGAACATTGGCCCACATGGCGGATTATGCCTTGCGTATCCTAAAAAGGGACCCCCGCATTATAAAAATGATGACCGATGACGATTACTGGTTGGCCTGCCTCCTAGATCCACGCTATAAGGGGAAACTGCAAAACATCATGCCACATGAGAACCTTGAACAAATATTGGCAACCAAACAAGCAACTCTTGTTGACCGTTTGATTCAGGCATTCCCAGCACACAGCGCCGGTGATGGTTCTCACACGAGCTGCAGGGGGCAACAGGGCAAAGGTGTTAGAGGTGCACAAATCAGAAGTGGCGTTGGACAGAGGGGTTTTCTGACCAGGTTGTGGAGTGATTTCGCAATGACCGCAGATAGGACAGGTACTGCAGCATCAATTCAAAGTGACAGGAGACAACATTTGTCCAGTATGGTTACTAACTATTTTTCCTCCCCTATCGGTGTTCTCCCTCACCCGTCATTCCCATTTGATTACTGGACATCCAAAATAGACACCTGGTCTGAATTGTCCGAATATACATTGCAGGAGCTCGCTTGCCCAGCAGCTAGTGTGCTATCAGAAAGAGTATTCAGTGCTGCTGGTTCAATATTGATGGAAAAATGGACTCGTCTGGCTACCCAAAATGTTGATGATCTAACCTTCATTAAAATGAACCACTCAGGGATTTCTAATTATTTTGCCCCACCTTTACCGGCTTACACCTAGCTTTACTTTAAAAAGGTCTTGCTTTTGGACTGGTCTTACAGAGTGTTCCAATTTCTCCATTTACAGCTGCTGTGTCATGATTCCAATGGCAGGGAATCACAAAAGGACAAGCACCAACGAGCTCTAGGGTGATGGAACCTGAGCTGACCGCGACCCTAAACCTGAACACACAAATAACAATAGCCGGGGAACGTGCCTACGTTGATCCTAGACGTCTCGCACCAGCCGAAGATCTAACTTCCCCTATTAGAAGAAACACAGACCTCTCTTGCCTCCAGAGAAATACCCCACAGAAATAGCAGCCCCCCACATATAATGACGGTGAAATGAGAGGAAGGCACATACACAGTATGAAATCAGATTCAGCAAAATGAGGCCCGCTAAAACTAGATAGCAGAGGATACAAAAGTAAACTGCGCGGTCAGCAAAAAACCCTTCAAAAAACCATCCTGTAATTACTTGAACTCATGTTCCAACTCATGGAACATGAGGAGCAATTACAGCCCGCTAGAGCAACCAGCAGCAAAGAAACAATTATATGCAAGCTGGACAAGACAAAAATAAATAAAAACGTGGAACAAGAAAATCAAAAACTTAGCTTGTCCTGAAGATTACTGAAGCCAGAAGCTGAGGTAACAAAACACTCTGATAACCTTGATAGCCGGCGGGGAAATGACAAGAAAGCCCGGTTAAATAGGAAACTCCCAAATCCTAATAGAACAGGTGGACACCAGAGACAGCAGAACACAAATCACCCAGTACCATCAGTAACCACCAGAGGGAGCCCAAAAACAGAACTCACAACAGTACCCCCCCTTGAGGAGGGGTCACCGAACCCTCACGAGAACCACCAGGGCGACCAGGATGAGCCCTATGAAAAGCGCGGACCAAATCATCAGCATGAACATCAGAGGCAACCACCCAAGAATTATCCTCCTGACCATAACCCTTCCACTTGACCAAATATTGGAGTTTCCGTCTGGAAACACGAGAATCCAAGATCTTCTCCACAACATACTCCAATTCTCCCTCCACCAGCACCGGAGCAGGAGGCTCAGGCGAAGGAACAACAGGTACCTCATACCTCCGCAACAATGACCGATGGAACACATTATGAATAGCAAACGATGCCGGGAGATCCAAACGAAACGACACAGGGTTAAGAATTTCCAAGATCCTATAAGGACCGATGAACCGAGGCTTGAACTTAGGAGAAGAGACCTTCATAGGAACAAAACGAGAAGACAACCACACCAAGTCCCCAACACGAAGTCGAGGACCCACGCGGCGACGGCGATTAGCAAACTGCTGAGCCTTCTCCTGGGACAACTTCAAATTGTCCACCACATGACTCCAAATCTGATGCAACCTATCCACCACCATGTCCACTCCAGGACAATCAGAAGGCTCCACCTGACCAGAGGAAAAACGAGGATGAAACCCCGAATTACAAAAGAAAGGAGAAACCAAGGTAGCAGAACTAGCCCGATTATTAAGGGCAAACTCGGCCAGCGGCAAAAAGGTAACCCAGTCATCCTGATCAGCAGAAACAAAACACCTCAAATAAGTTTCCAAGGTCTGATTAGTTCGCTCCGTCTGGCCATTCGTCTGAGGGTGGAATGCAGACGAAAAGGACAAATCAATGCCCATCTTAGCACAGAACGTCCGCCAAAATCTAGACACAAACTGGGATCCCCTGTCAGAAACGATGTTCTCCGGAATCCCATGCAAACGAACCACGTTCTGGAAAAACAGAGGGACCAACTCAGAGGAGGAAGGCAACTTAGGCAAGGGTACAAGATGAACCATTTTAGAAAAGCGGTCACACACAACCCAGATGACGGACATTTTTTGAGAGACAGGGAGATCCGAAATAAAGTCCATGGAAATGTGCATCCAAGGCCTCTTCGGGATAGGCAAAGGTGACAACAATCCACTGGCTCGAGAACAGCAAGGCTTAGCCCGAGCACAAACCTCACAAGACTGCACAAAAGAACGCACATCCCTAGACAAGGAAGGCCACCAAAAAGACCTGGCCACCAAGTCTCTAGTACCAAATATTCCAGGATGACCTGCCAACGCAGAAGAATGGACCTCGGAGATGACTCTACTGGTCCAGCTATCCGGAACAAACAGTCTCTCAGGCGGACAACGATCAGGTTTACCCGCCTGAAACTCCTGCAAAGCACGTCGCAAGTCTGGGAAGACGGCCGACAAAATCACCCCATCCCTAAGGATACCAGTGGGCTCAGAATTTCCAGGGGAGTCAGGCACAAAACTCCTAGAAAGAGCATCCGCCTTCACATTCTTTGAACCTGGCAGGTATGAAACCACAAAATTGAAACGAGAGAAAAACAGTGACCAACGAGCCTGTCTAGGATTCAGACGCCTGGCAGACTCAAGGTAAATCAGATTTTTGTGATCAGTCAAGACCACCAGACGATGTCTAGCACCCTCCAGCCAATGACGCCACTCCTCAAATGCCCACTTCATGGCCAAAAGTTCCCGATTACCCACATCATAATTCCGCTCAGCGGGCGAAAATTTTCTAGAAAAGAACGCACATGGCTTCATCACCGAGCAATCGGAGCTTCTCTGTGACAAAACCGCCCCCGCTCCAATCTCGGAAGCATCAACCTCAACTTGGAAAGGAAGCGAAACATCAGGCTGACGCAACACAGGAGCAGAAGAAAACCGGCGTTTAAGTTCCTGAAAGGCCTCCACAGCTGCAGGAGACCAATCAGCAACATCAGCACCCTTCTTAGTCAAATCCGTCAAAGGCTTAACAACACTAGAAAAATTAGTTATAAAACGACGATAGATATTAGCAAAGCCCAAGAACTTCTGCAAACTCTTAAGAGATGCAGGCTGCGTCCAGTCACAAATAGCCCGAACCTTGACGGGATCCATCTCAATAGTAGAAGGGGAAAAAATATACCCCAAGAAAGAAATCTTCTGGACTCCAAAGAGACACTTTGAGCCCTTTACAAACAAGGAATTAGCCCGCAGGACCTGAAACACCTTCCTGACCTGCTGAACATGAGACTCCTAGTCATCAGAAAAAACCAAAATATCATCCAAATACACAATCATAAATTTATCCAGATATTCACGGAAAATATCGTGCATAAAGGACTGGAAGACTGAAGGAGCATTAGAAAGTCCGATAGGCATTACCAAATACTCAAAATGGCCCTCAGGCGTATTAAATGCGGTTTTCCACTCATCACCTTGCTTTATTCGTATAAGATTATACGCACCCCGGAGATCAATCTTAGTGAACCATTTAGCCCCCTTAATGCGAGCAAACAAATCAGTCAACAAAGGCAAAGGATACTGATATTTTACGGTAATCTTATTCAAAAGACGATAATCTATACAAGGTCTCAAGGACCCATCTTTCTTGGCCACGAAAAAAAAACCTGCTCTCAAAGGGGACGAAGATGGACGGATATGTCCCTTTTCCAAGGACTCCTTAACATAATCCCGCATAGCAGTATGCTCTGGCACTGACAGATTGAACAAACGACCTTTAGGAAATTTACTACCAGGAATTAAATCTATAGCACAATCGCAATCCCTGTGAGGAGGAAGTGAACTGAGCTTAGGCTCCTCAAAAACATCCCGATAATCCGACAAAAATACAGGAACCTCAGAAGGAGTAGATGAAGCGATAGAAATCGGAGGTGCATCATCATGAACCCCCTGACATCCCCAGCTTAACACAGACATTGTTTTCCAGTCAAGGACTGGATTATGAGTTTGTAACCATGGCAGACCAAGTACTAGAACATCATGTAAATTATACAACACCAGGAAGCGAATCACCTCCTGATGAACGGGAGTTGTTGTGAATTCTGTGGCTGAGTTCACTTCTGTGGTCACAAGTGGTATTGCAGTCTCTGGGCTTCCTCCCTCAGGTGTTTTGGTGAGCTCGTTGGCTGCCTTGCTATTTAGCTCCACCTGAGTCTGTCTTCCTTGCTCCTTGTCAATGTTCCAGTGTTGGATCTGAGCTACTGCATCTTTCCTTGGGCCTGCTGCTCTGCTAGATAAGTGCTTCTAGTTTGTTTTCTGTTTTTTCTGTCCAGCTTGCTATTAACTTTTGCTGGAAGCTCTGAGAAGCAAAGGGGTGCACCGCCGTGCTGTTAGTTCGGCACGGTGGGTCTTTTTGCCCCTTTGCGTGGTTTTCGTTTTAGGGTTTTTTGTAGACTGCATAGTTCTCTTTGCTATCCTCGCTCTGTCTAGAATATCGGGCCTCACTTTGCTGAATCTATTTCATTCCTACGTTTGTCTTTTCATCTTGCTAACAGTCATTATATGTGGGGGGCTGCCTATTCCTTTGGGGTATTTCTCTGAGGTAAGTCAGGCTTGTATTTCTATCTTCAGGCTAGTCAGCTCCTCAGGCAGTGCCGAGTTGCATAGGTAGTGATAGGCGCAATCCACTGCTGCTTACAGTTGTGTGAGGATAGATCAGGTACTGCAGTCTACAGAGATTCCACGTCTCAGAGCTCGTCCTATTGTTTTTGGTTATTGCCAGATCTCTGTATGTGCGCTGATTACTGCACGCTGTGTTGCCTGATTGCCGGCCATAACAGTACAAGGAGCCAACCAATGATTTCCAATAGAGGGAAAAAAGAAATCCTGACATCATTTTTTTTTCTTAGCTCTGTCTTCAGTCTTTTTTTTCCCCTAGACATTAGAGTGCTTCAGGACACAGCTGTGGACATGGATATTCAGGCTCTGTGCTCCTCAATGGATAATCTCGTTGTAAATGTACAAAAGATTCAAGATACTATTGATCAGAAATCGATGCTAGAACCAAGAATTCCGATTCCTGATTTGTTTTTTGGTGACAGAACTAAGTTCCTGAGCTTCAGAAATAATTGTAAGCTATTTTTGGCCTTGAAACCTCATTCTTCTGGTAATCCTATTCAACAGGTTTTGATTATTATTTCTTTTTTGCGCGGCGACCCACAGGACTGGGCGTTTTCTCTTGCACCAGGAGATTCTGCATTGAGTAATGTTGATGCATTTTTCCAGGCGCTGGGATTGCTTTACGATGAGCCTAATTCAGTGGATCAAGCTGAGAAAAATCTGCTGGCTTTATGCCAGGGTCAGGATGATGTAGAAGTATATTGTCAGAAATTTAGAAAATGGTCAGTACTCACTCTGTGGAATGAATCTGCACTAGCGGCTTTGTTCAGAAAGGGTCTCTCTGAAGCTCTTAAGGATGTAATGGTGGGATTTCCTATGCCTGCTGGTTTGAATGAGTCTATGTCCTTGGCCATTCAGATCGGTCGTCGCTTGCGCGAGCGTAAATCTGTGCACCATCTGGCGGTATTGTCTGAGAGTAAGCCTGAGCCTATGCAGTGCGACAGGACTATGACTAAAGTAGAACGGCACGAACACAGACGTCTGAACAGACTGTGTTTCTATTGTGGTGATTCTACTCATGCTATTTCTAATTGTCCTAAACGCACTAGGCGGTTCGATAGCTCTGCCGTTATTGGTACTGTACAGTCCAAATTCCTTTTGTCCATTACCTTAATGTGCTCTTTGTCATCATATTCTGTCATGGCGTTTGTGGATTCAGGCGCTGCCCTGAATCTGATGGATTTGGATTATGCTAAACGTTGTGGATTTTTCTTGGAGCCTTTGCGGTGTCCTATTCCGTTGAGAGGAATTGATGCTACACCTTTGGCCAAGAATAAGCCTCAGTACTGGGCCCAGCTGACCATGTGCATGGCTCCTGCACATCAGGAAGTTATTCGCTTTTTGGTACTGCATAATTTGCATGATGTGGTCGTGTTGGGGTTGCCATGGCTACAAACCCATAATCCAGTATTGGATTGGAACTCTATGTCGGTAACCAGCTGGGGTTGTCAGGGAGTACATGGTGATGTTCCATTTTTGTCTATTTCGTCATCCATTCCTTCTGACATCCCAGAGTTCTTGTCGGACTTTCAGGATGTATTTGAAGAGTCCAAGTCTGATGCCCTACCTCCGCATAGGAATTGTGATTGTGCTATCGATTTGATTCCTGGTAGTAAATTCCCTAAGGGTCGTTTATTTAATTTGTCCGTACCTGAACACACCGCTATGCGCAGTTATGTGAAGGAGTCCCTGGAGAAGGGACATATTCGCCCATCGTCGTCACCATTGGGAGCAGGGTTCTTTTTTGTAGCCAAGAAGGATGGTTCGCTAAGACCGTGTATTGATTACCGCCTTCTTAATAAGATCACTGTTAAGTTTCAGTATCCCTTGCCATTGATTTCTGACTTGTTTGCTCGGATTAAGGGGGCTAGTTGGTTTACTAAGATTGATCTTCGTGGTGCGTATAATCTGGTGAGAATCAGGCAGGGAGATGAATGGAAAACGGCATTTAATACGCCCGAGGGTCATTTTGAGTATCTGGTGATGCCGTTCGGACTTGCCAATGCTCCATCTGTTTTTCAGTCTTTTATGCATGACATTTTCCGTGAGTATCTGGATAAATTCTTGATTGTTTACTTGGATGACATTTTGATCTTCTCAGATGATTGGGAGTCTCATGTGAAGCAAGTCAGAATGGTTTTCCAGGTACTGCGTGCTAATTCCTTGTTCGTGAAGGGATCAAAGTGTCTCTTCGGTGTGCAGAAAGTTTCATTTTTGGGGTTCATCTTTTCCCCTTCTACTATCGAGATGGATCCGGTTAAGGTTCAGGCCATCCAGGATTGGACTCAGCCGACATCTCTAAAAAGTTTGCAGAAATTCCTGGGCTTTGCTAATTTTTATCGTCGCTTCATCTGTAATTTTTCTAGCATTGCCAGACCATTGACCGATTTGACCAAGAAGGGTGCTGATTTGGTTAATTGGTCTTCTGCTGCCGTGGAAGCTTTTCAGGAGTTGAAGCGTCGTTTTTGCTGTGCCCCTGTGTTGTGTCAACCTGATGTTTCTCTTCCGTTCCAGGTCGAGGTTGATGCTTCTGAGATTGGTGCAGGGGCGGTTTTGTCACAGAGAGGTTCTGGTTGCTCAGTGTTCAAACCATGTGCTTTCTTTTCCAGGAAATTTTCTGCTGCTGAGCGTAATTATGATGTGGGCAACCGAGAGTTGCTGGCCATGAAGTGGGCATTCGAGGAGTGGCGTCATTGGCTTGAGGGTGCTAAGCATCGCGTGGTGGTTTTGACTGATCATAAGAACCTTACTTATCTTGAGTCTGCCAAGCGCTTGAATCCTAGACAGGCCCGTTGGTCGTTATTTTTTGCTCGTTTTGATTTTGTGATTTCATACCTTCCGGGCTCTAAAAATGTGAAGGCGGATGCTCTGTCTAGGAGTTTTGTGCCCGACTCTCCGGGGTTGTCTGAGCCGGCGAGTATCCTCAAGGAAGGAGTCATTGTGTCTGCCATCTCCCCTGATTTGCGGAGAGTGTTGCAGAAATTTCAGGCTAATAAACCTGATCGTTGTCCGGCCGAGAAACTGTTCGTCCCTGATAGGTGGACTAGTAAAGTTATCTCTGAACTTCATTGTTCGGTGCTGGCCGGTCATCCAGGAATCTTTGGTACCAGGGAGTTGGTTGCTAGATCCTTCTGGTGGCCATCTCTGTCACGGGATGTGCGTGCTTTTGTGCAGTCCTGTGGAATTTGTGCTAGGGCTAAGCCCTGCTGTTCACGTGCCAGTGGGTTGCTTTTGCCCTTGCCGGTCCCGAAGAGGCCTTGGACACATATTTCGATGGATTTCATTTCTGACCTTCCCGTTTCTCAAAAAATGTCTGTCATTTGGGTGGTCTGTGATCGCTTTTCTAAAATGGTCCATCTGGTGCCCTTGGTTAAATTGCCTTCCTCCTCTGATTTGGTGCCTTTGTTCTTCCAGCATGTGGTTCGTTTACATGGCATTCCTGAGAATATTGTTTCTGACAGAGGTTCCCAGTTTGTCTCGAGGTTCTGGCGAGCCTTTTGTGGTAGGATGGGCATTGACCTATCTTTCTCCTCGGCCTTCCATCCTCAGACTAATGGCCAGACCGAACGAACCAATCAGACCTTGGAAACATATCTGAGATGTTTTGTTTCCGCTGACCAGGATGATTGGGTGTCATTTTTGCCGTTGGCTGAGTTCGCCCTTAATAATCGGGCCAGCTCGGCTACCTTGGTCTCTCCATTTTTCTGCAATTCTGGGTTCCATCCTCGTTTCTCTTCAGGACAGGTTGAGTCTTCGGACTGTCCTGGTGTGGATTATGTGGTGGACAGGTTGCAGCAGATCTGGACTCAGGTAGTGGACAATTTGACCTTGTCCCAGGAGAAGGCTCAGCTTTTCGCTAATCGCAGACGCC
Organism: Ranitomeya imitator; assembly: GCF_032444005.1. Taxonomy (NCBI): domain Eukaryota; kingdom Metazoa; phylum Chordata; class Amphibia; order Anura; family Dendrobatidae; genus Ranitomeya; species Ranitomeya imitator. Next base: position 252,526,013 of record NC_091285.1, on the reverse strand, counting down.
GTGTGGGACCCCGACTTCATGTTGGGGATCTGGTTTGGTTATCTTCTCGTCATATACCTATGAAGGTTTCCTCTCCTAAATTTAAACCTCGTTTTATTGGTCCGTATAGGATTTCTGAGATTCTCAATCCGGTGTCTTTTCGTCTGACCCTCCCAGACTCCTTTTCCATACATAATGTATTCCATAGGTCGTTGTTGAGGAGATACGTGGCACCTATGGTTCCATCTGTGGAGCCTCCTGCCCCTGTTTTGGTGGAGGGGGAATTGGAGTATATTGTGGAGAAGATTTTGGATTCTCGTGTCTCTAGACGGAAACTCCAGTATCTGGTCAAATGGAAGGGTTATGCTCAGGAAGATAATTCCTGGGTTTTTGCCTCTGATGTCCATGCCCCAGATCTTGTTCGTGCCTTTCATGTGGCTCATCCTGGTCGGCCTGGGGGTTCTGGTGAGGGTTCGGTGACCCCTCCTCAAGGGGGGGGTACTGTTGTGAATTCTGTGGCTGAGTTCACTTCTGTGGTCACAAGTGGTATTGCAGTCTCTGGGCTTCCTCCCTCAGGTGTTTTGGTGAGCTCGTTGGCTGCCTTGCTATTTAGCTCCACCTGAGTCTGTCTTCCTTGCTCCTTGTCAATGTTCCAGTGTTGGATCTGAGCTACTGCATCTTTCCTTGGGCCTGCTGCTCTGCTAGATAAGTGCTTCTAGTTTGTTTTCTGTTTTTTCTGTCCAGCTTGCTATTAACTTTTGCTGGAAGCTCTGAGAAGCAAAGGGGTGCACCGCCGTGCTGTTAGTTCGGCACGGTGGGTCTTTTTGCCCCTTTGCGTGGTTTTCGTTTTAGGGTTTTTTGTAGACTGCATAGTTCTCTTTGCTATCCTCGCTCTGTCTAGAATATCGGGCCTCACTTTGCTGAATCTATTTCATTCCTACGTTTGTCTTTTCATCTTGCTAACAGTCATTATATGTGGGGGGCTGCCTATTCCTTTGGGGTATTTCTCTGAGGTAAGTCAGGCTTGTATTTCTATCTTCAGGCTAGTCAGCTCCTCAGGCAGTGCCGAGTTGCATAGGTAGTTGATAGGCGCAATCCACTGCTGCTTACAGTTGTGTGAGGATAGATCAGGTACTGCAGTCTACAGAGATTCCACGTCTCAGAGCTCGTCCTATTGTTTTTGGTTATTGCCAGATCTCTGTATGTGCGCTGATTACTGCACGCTGTGTTGCCTGATTGCCGGCCATAACAGGGAGTCATACGCATGGTCACTTGTGTCCAGTACTGAGGTTTATTCATAGCTAAAGGTGTAGAGTCAATTCCCTTCAAAGGAATAGGGACTTCCAGAGGCTCAAGACTAAACTCACATCGCTTGGCAAATGACCAATCCATAAGACTCAGGGCAGCGCCTGAATCTACATAGGCATCGACGGAAATGGATGATAATGAGCAAATCAGAGTCACAGACAGAATGAACTTAGACTGTAACGTACTAATGGCAACAGACTTATCAACCTTTTTTGTGCGTTTAGAGCATGCTGATATAACATGAGCTGAATCACCACAATAAAAGCACAACCCATTTTTCCGCCTATAGTTTTGCCGTTCACTTCTAGACTGAACTCTATCACATTGCATTGTCTCAAGTGCCTGTTCAGAAGACACCGCCAAATGGTGCACAGGTTTGCGCTCCCGTAAACGCCGATCAATCTGAATAGCCATAGTCATAGACTCATTCAGACCCGTAGGCGCAGGGAACCCCACCATAACATCTTTAATGGCCTCAGAAAGGCCATCTCTGAACTTTGCAGCCAGGGCGCACTCATTCCACTGAGTAAGCACTGACCATTTCCGAAATTTTTGACAATATATTTCTGCTTCATCTTGCCCCTGAGAGAGAGCTAATAAAGCTTTTTCAGCCTGAATCTCTTGGTTAGGTTCCTCATAGAGCAAACCCAATGCCATAAAAAACGCATCCACATTAAGCAACGCAGGATCCCCTGGTGCCAATGCAAATGCCCAATTTTGAGGGTCACCCCGCAGGAAAGATATAATAATCTTAACCTGCTGAGCAGGGTCTCCAGAAGAGCGAGATTTCAAAGAAAGGAACAGCTTGCAATTGTTCCTAAAATTCAGAAAACTAGATCTATCTCCAGCAAAGAACTCTGGAATAGGAATTCTAGGTTCAGACATAGGAGCATGTACAACAAAATCTTGTATATTTTGAACCTTAGCAGCAAGATTATTCAAGCTGGAAGCTAAACTCTGGACGTCCATGATAAACAGCTAAGGTCAGAGCCATTCAAGGATTAAGAGGAGGAAAAAAAAAAAAAATCAGCCAGGCTGCAATTAGGGCTAGGCAGCAACCTCAGAGGAGAAAAAAAAAAAAAAAAAAAAAACTTCCTCAGGCTACTTTTCCTCCTACTTCAGCCCAAACATTTTGTGGCCGGCTATACTGTCATGATTCCAATGGCAGGGAATCACAAAAGGACAAGCACCAACGAGCTCTAGGGTGATGGAACCTGAGCTGACCGCGACCCTAAACCTGAACACACAAATAACAATAGCCGGGGAACGTGCCTACGTTGATCCTAGACGTCTCGCACCAGCCGAAGATCTAACTTCCCCTATTAGAAGAAACACAGACCTCTCTTGCCTCCAGAGAAATACCCCACAGAAATAGCAGCCCCCCACATATAATGACGGTGAAATGAGAGGAAGGCACATACACAGTATGAAATCAGATTCAGCAAAATGAGGCCCGCTAAAACTAGATAGCAGAGGATACAAAAGTAAACTGCGCGGTCAGCAAAAAACCCTTCAAAAAACCATCCTGTAATTACTTGAACTCATGTTCCAACTCATGGAACATGAGGAGCAATTACAGCCCGCTAGAGCAACCAGCAGCAAAGAAACAATTATATGCAAGCTGGACAAGACAAAAATAAATAAAAACGTGGAACAAGAAAATCAAAAACTTAGCTTGTCCTGAAGATTACTGAAGCCAGAAGCTGAGGTAACAAAACACTCTGATAACCTTGATAGCCGGCGGGGAAATGACAAGAAAGCCCGGTTAAATAGGAAACTCCCAAATCCTAATAGAACAGGTGGACACCAGAGACAGCAGAACACAAATCACCCAGTACCATCAGTAACCACCAGAGGGAGCCCAAAAACAGAACTCACAACACTGCTGTATGTCCAGTATACGACACGTTTACACCTCCCTAAATGGGCTGACTCCCCCCACGGGGCCGTGGTCTCGCCACTTGGCGAAAGCACCCGTGAGAGTGCCTTTTTTTTCTGAAGAGGTGGGTGTGTCCACTTTTGGTCGACGGCACTGGCACCAGGTCCCTCATAGTACAATGAAGTGTCTCTGGCGGTGGTGGCGCGCACCCAACGTCAGACATTGAGCCTACTTTTTTTATGTTAGGCCTACTAAGTCTGTCTGCAGTCCCTCCTTCCAATAGTCCTCCACTGACCACACGAATGCTGCCTGTGTACCCCTGGATGCTATTTAAAAGTGCATAGAGCCACCTTTTTTTATTTTAGGCCTAATAAGTCTGTCTGCGGTCCCTCCTTCCAATAGTCCTCCACTGACCACACCAATACTGCTTGTGTACCTCTGCAAGATAATTGAAACTGCATTGAGCCACCTTTTTTATGTTAGTCCTACTAAGTCTGTCTGCAGTCCCTCCTTCCAATAGTCCTCCACTGACCACACCAATGCTGCCTGTGTACCCCTGTAAGATAATTGAAACTGCATTGAGCCACCTTTTTTATGTTAGGCCTGCTAAGTCTGTCTGCAGTCCCTCCTTCCAATAGTCCTCCACTGACCACACCAGTGCTTTCTGTATACCCCTGGAACCTATTTAAAAGTGCATAGAGCCTACTTTTTTATGTTAGGCCTACTAAGTCTGTCTGCGGTCCCTTCTTCCAATAGTCCTCCACTGATCACACCTATGCTGCCTGTGTACCCCTGGAACCTATTTAAAAGTGCATAGAGCCTACTTTTTTATGTTAGGCCTACTAAGTCTGTCTGCAGTCCCTCCTTCCAATAGTCCTCCACTGACCACACCAATGCTGCCTGTGTACCTCTGGATGCTATTTAAAAGTGCGTAGAGCCACCTTTTTTTATGTTAGGCCTACTAAGTCTGTCTGCGGTCCCTCCTTCCAATAGTCCTCCACTGACCACACCAATGCTGCCTGTGTACCACTGGATCCTATTTAAAAGTGCATAGAGCCACCTTTTTTTATTTTAGGCCTAGTAAGTCTGTCTGCGGTCCCTCCTTCCAATAGTCCTCCACTGACCACACCAATGCTGACCGTGTACCCATGTAACCTTTTTTAATCCTGCATCGAGCCAACTTTGTGGTGTAAGGCCTACTAGCAGTGTCTGGCTGCGCCACTCAATACAGCTGTCCTCTTTAAAAAAAAGGACCTGCAATTATCACGTTTTCAGCCTATCGGAATTTTAAAACTGCAGTGGGGCTACTAGCTTGGTTGGGGCCTACTAACAGTGTCTGCCTCTCCAAGGTGTTCCCTGGTTGCCTTTCCGGAGCTTCTATCTTCAGGCTCTTGTTAAATAGTTGTTAAATGGAACAACTGCAGTGGGGCTACTAGTTTTGTTGGGGCCTATTAACGGTGTCTGCTGCTCCTTGCTGTTCTCCTGGTTTCCTGTCCTGAACTTCCATTTTCAGGCTCTCGTTAAGTAGTTGTTAATATTACACTGCATTTGGCCTACTAGTTGGGTTGGGGCCTACTAACGGTGTCTGCCACTCCTTGCTGTTCTCCTCCACTGAACAAAGCAGTGCCGCCTGTTTACTACTGTTACCAATTTTGAACAGCATTTAGACTACTTACTGATTTGGGCCTACTCACTGTGTCAGGCTCTCATTACAGTTGTCCTCCACTGAACAAAGCAATGCCGCCTGTTTAGCCCTGTTAACAATTTTGAACTGCTTTTAGCCTACTTTTGTATTTGGGACTATATCTGTGTTTCCTCCTCATCCTGCCCATTGCCCAGCCAGTGCTAGATGACTCTGCTGATACATTGACCCAGACCGCTACATACGTGTTTTTCTGGCCTCCACTCACTGCCGACTATGCTCCCCCATTGACTTGCATTGGGTTTCATGTTTCGGTCGATCCCGACCCCGACTTTACGCGATAATCGGCCGATTTCACTCGACTCGACTTTTGAGATAGTCGGGTTTCGCAAATCCCGACTCGACCCTAAAAAAGTAAAAGTCGCTCAACCCTAGTCATTATACTGGCTGCCCATTCACTATAGGATCCAAATCAAAATACTTGTTCTCACCCACAAAGCTCTGCACAGTGCGGCGCTCCCTTACATCTCCTCCTTCATTTCTGTCTATCAGCCTAGCAATCGCCGTGCTCTGTAAACGACTTTCAACCAACCTTTGCACTAATCCGGAACCTCCCACTCCCGACTCAAAGACTTCTCTTGCGTTGCGCTAACCCTCTGGTATGCTCTACCCCAAGAAATTAGGACTAGCCACAACTTGCACAGTTTTAGGTGCTCCCTCAAAGCACATTTGTTCAGAGCGGCCTATCATGTTCCCTAATCAAAGTCATTTTATGTGTAAGTGTGCGTATGTAGCCCATTCACTATCTTCACCTATCCCCCACCCCCTGAAGATGGCTGGACCTTCAAAGTAAATACATCATTGCAAATACACACCTGTACTTTGTATCCCCCCCACCTCATTGTAGATTGTAAGCTCTCAAGAGCAGGGTTGTTTTATTTTGCTTTAAACATTATATTATTGTTAACGCTGTTTCTTGTGACTGTTAAGTTTGAAACTGTTTAGCTGTAAAGCGCTGCGGAACATGTTGGCGCTATATAAATGAAGATTATTATTAAAGCAAAAGAAGGGAGTACTATACAGTATGTAATTATATATATATATATACTAGCTGAAGAGCCCGGCGTTGCCTGGGCATAGTAAATGTCTGTGGTTAGTTATAGCACCTCACTTCTCTTATTTTCCCATCACGCCTCTCATTTTCCCAATCACATCTCTCATTTTCTCCCTCACACCTCTCATTTTCTCCCTCACTCCTCTCATTCCCCCCTAACACTTGTCATTTCGACCTCACATCTGTCATTTTCCGATCACTCCACTATTTTCCCTCACTTCTCCCATTTTGCACTCACACCTTTTCATTTTCACCTCACACCTCTCATTTCACCTCAGTATATACATGTTTGTCATCTCCCTTATATATAGTATACACCTGTATGTCATCTCCTGTATATAGTATATACCTGTATGTCATTTCCCCTGTATATAGTATATACCTGCTGTGTGTCATCTCCCCTGTATATAGTATATACCTGTATGTCATCTCCTCCTATTTATAGTATATACCTGTATGTCATCTCCTTCTATATATTGTATAGTATATACGTGTATGTCATCTCCTCCTGTATATAGTATATACCTGTATGTCATCTTCTATATATAGAATATACCTGTGTGTCATCTCCTCCTGTATATAGTATATAACTGTATGTCATCTCCTCCTGTATATAGTATGTACCTGTATGTCATCTCCTCCTCTATATAGTATCTACCTGCGTGTCATCTCTCCTGTATATAGTATATATCTGTGTGTCATCTCCCCTGTATATAGTATATACCTGTGTGATCTCCTGTATTAGACCTCGTTCACACGTTATTTGCTCGGTATTTTTACCTCAGTATTGGTAAGATAAATTGGCAGCCTGATAAATCCCCAGCCAACAGGAAGCCCTCCCCCTGGCAGTATATATTAGCTCACACATACACATAATAGACAGGTCATGTGACTGACAGCTGCCGTATTTCCTATATGGTACATTTGTTGCTTTTGTAGTTTATCTGCTTATTAATCAGATTTTTATTTTTGAAGGCTAATACCAGACTTGTGTGTGTTTTAGGGCGAGTTTCGTTTGTCAAGTTGTGTGTGTTGAGTTGTGTGTGGCGACATGCATGTAGCGACTTTTGTGAGATGAGTTTTGTGTGGCAACGTGCGTGTAGCAACTTTTTGTGTGTCGAGTTGCATGTGACAGGTTAGTGTAGCAAGTTGTGTGCAGCAAGTTTTGCGCATGGCGAGTTTTGCGCGTGGCGAGTTTTATGTGTGGTGCCTTTTGAGTATGTGCAAGTTTTATGTGAGGCAACTTTTGCATGTGTTGCAAATTTTGTGCATGTGGCAATTTTTCCACGTGTGCAAGTTTTACGTGTGGCGAGTTTTCCATGAGGTGAGTTTTGCACTTGTGGCGAGTTTTGCGTGAGCCTAGTTTTTGCATGTGGCAAGTTTTGCGCGTGGTGAGTTTTGAGCGACGACTTTTGTGTTTCGACTTTTATGTGGCGAGGTTGGTGTATTTGTGGTGAAATGTGTGCTGAGGGTAATATGTGTTCAAGCACGTGGTAGTGTGTGGCGCATTTTGTGTGTGTGTTCATATCCCCATGTGTGGTGAGTATCTCATGTCTGGGCCCCACCTTAGCAACTGTACAGTATAGACTCTTTTGCGCCATCGCTCTCATTCTTTAAGTCCCCCTTGTTCACATCTGGCAGCTGTCAATTTGCCTCCAACACTTTTCCTTTCACTTTTCCCCATTATGTAGATAGGGGAAAAATAGTTTGGTGAATTGGAAAGCGCGGAGTTAAAATTTCACCTCACAACATAGCCTATGACGCTCTCAGGGTCCAGACGTGTGACTGTGCAAAATTTTGTGTCTGTAGCTGCGACGCCTCCAACACTTTTCCTTTCACTTTTTTCCCCATTATGTAGATAGGGGCAAAATTGTTTGGTGAATTGGAACGCGCGGGGTTAAAATTTTGCCTCACAACATAGCCTATGACGCTCTCGGGGTCCAGACGTGTGACTGTGCAAAATTTTGTGGCTGTAGCTGCGACGGTGCAGATGCCAATCCCGGACATACACACATACACACACACACATACACACATTCAGCTTTATATATTAGAGATATATATATATATATATATATATATATATATTAAACAGGAGAAAAAAAGGAGCATACAGTCTAAATATAATGAAATAGACACGTCTTTATTAGCATACAAAAAGATAAAATACAAACATAATTCCATATAAGGTGCAATCCAGTCAAGCACAGGGGGGGAGGAGCCAACCCCTGCACATCCCATATAGCATATAACAATGGAAAAATAAGGGGCAAAGAGAAAAGCCCAAAATAGTAGATACAAAAGGGCCTAACCACACCTATGCCTAAAACAACTGTGTTATAAATAGTGGTACCAGGCTAAGAATAGTATACAGTGCACAGCCAAGTGACAGGCACTGTGATGAAGTCCATCAATGAACATGTATAGCAGCCGATAATACCACTATTGCGCATATTACGCCAAAACAAGAAGACACATAAACATGGTGGAGAGGCTCACCTACCAGGGATGCAGAGGAAGGGTCCCCCCGGAAGAAAGAAAGCGCCCCGACACGCGTTTCGCGGCTCCAAAGTGCCGCTTTCTCAAGGGGATAGCTATGTGCCGGTATAGGACCTGCTTATGACCCCCCCTAACCCCGGTCACGTGTGCCGCAACAACCAATCCATGCGGCCATAGCGGCGCATACGCACTGCGGAGAGCGGGTCCGGAGTGGAGGCAGGGCGTCAGGCCAGGTGCGCAGGCGCCGGAAAGGAGATCCGGCGACTGCGCACAAGGCACCAAGACGCCCCGCCCACACACCGGAGCCGCTCACAAACAGCGCGATGCGCTCAGCCACATGGATAAAGGAAGTAAAAGATGGACATGGCTCCTGATAACCAATAGGAGCCATATACCAGGTAGCTATAATGTAACCTGAGGCACAACGCCCCGCATGGAAAAAACACTCACAATGGGTATATGTAGCCAAAAGATGGTAATAATGTGCAGAGACATTGAAAGCGCAGCCATATATACTATAAGTATACCGGTATGTATACAAAATATAAAAAATAATAATTAATAAAAATGCACACAAACATATGTTGTCCAAAATGCCTTTCGGAAATGCCAGATGACAGATACTGCACAGTCTCTCGTAAATAGTCAACGAAGAGTAAGGATTCATGTAGAGTGTTCATCACACACGAGCCAGGATCAGAGGGAAGCCATATACACGGGATATTACTATGGAAAGATAGACATACAATTAAAATCAAGAATCAAATGATAAAAATATAAAAACAAATCCGGAGGAACATGAGGGAACACAGCAGAGACTCACATATAGCTACGCTAAAGAAATGGGGCAAAGCTCAGGGACTCATTAAGGCCCCTGGGTGTCAAGGTATCGAGCAGAACAATCCATTTTGACTCGATTTGTGCGAGTCTTTTTTTGTAGTCACCCCCTCTGATGCCAAGATGGAGGACATCAATCCCCCTAACAGAGAGTAATTTGGCGTTACAATTGTGGTACTGCCGAAAGTGGCGTGGGATTGTGTTCAAGTCCACCAAGGTGGGCGCTGTCTTGGCCGCGCCAATGTCCCGCACATGCTCGCGTATCCGAACCCTGAGTTCACGAGTAGTGAGTCCAATATATATTTTTGGACAAGGGCAAGTCGCATAGTAAATAACATTGTTGGTGTTACAAGTTATGCGCTGTCTAATTTGAAATATTTTCTTCCCATCACTTGAAGCAAAATCAGAGCAGCGGAGGACATTGGCGCAGGCAAGACAACGCCCACATGAAACACATCCTGGACGAGGACCACCTGTACCAAAAACATTAGGTGGAGTTGGGGTATAATGACTCCTCACTAATATGTCATTAAGGTTCTTGCACCTTCTAGGAGTCATTAAAGGAAAATCCCCCAGGGCAGCACGCAGGGAAGGCTCAGTCTGAAGTACAGGCCAGTGTTTTGCAAAAATAGAACGCATGTTCTCCCACTCATGGTTGTAAGTAGAGATGTATCTTATTGGTCCATCTTTGTTATCCTGCCGACGTCGAGAGGTACCATGCAAAAGATCACTGCGTGGTGTGGTCCTGGCTCGATCATAGCCAGCTTTGATGGATCTGTGGCTGTAGCCACGAGTTCTAAAGCGCTGTTTTAGATCACCAGCCTGTTGTTCAAATTTTATCTCCGAAGAGCATATCCGCCGCATCCTGAGAAACTGTCCGACCGGGACGGCCCTCACAGTGGCAGGATGATGCGCAGAAGTGGCATGTAGTAGAGAGTTAACTGAGGTAGGCTTCCTAAAGACGTCAGTCTGGATGCGCCGATCTGAATCAATTTCCAGACGGACGTCAAGGAAGTCAACCGTCACCATGCTGAAAGCATGGGTCAGGCGTATATTGAGTGTGTTGTTATTAAGATCTCTCATAAATTCAAGCCGAAGGCAAAGCCGGTCAAGTCGCTCGTCTGATGGCAACTCTGAAGATTATGGGTCAGACAGGGATAGTGGTAGTGGTAGTGAATCATCTGATGAAGATCAAGCAAACAGTGAAAATGAGGAAGGCATGGAAGAAGAGGAGGACGAAGGAGAAGAAGCCGAAGAGGAGGAGGAGGGAGAGGAGGAAGAGGAGTATGGTCCAGAAGGGCGTGAGCGAGACCAGCGAGAAGGAAATGATTATGATACTCGTAGTGAAGCTAGTGACTCCGAATCTGATTCCGCTTCTTTCTCTGATTCAATTCGTTCTGGGTCTGGCTCAGACATTTCAGGTTCAGAAAAGAAGCATGAAAAATTGTCCTCCTCTGTTCGCGATGTTCGAAAAGAACGAATAAATAAAATTAGATACATTCTCCAGGATGCCCGATTTTTCCTCATTAAAAGCAACAACCATGAAAATGTCTCATTGGCTAAAGCAAAGGGTGTTTGGTCAACATTGCCAGTCAACGAAAAAAAAGCTGAATGCGGCATTCAAGGCTGCTAGAAGTGTAATATTGGTGTTTTCTGTCAGAGAAAGTGGAAAATTTCAAGGGTTTGCCCGGTTGTCTTCTGAATCTCACCATGGCGGATCACCAATACACTGGGTTCTTCCTGCAGGGATGAATGCAAAAATGCTTGGTGGTGTTTTCAAGATAGACTGGATTTGCAGGAGAGAATTGCCATTTACAAAGTCTGCCCATTTAGCCAACCAATGGAATGAACACAAGCCAGTGAAGATTGGTCGAGATGGTCAGGAAATTGAACCAGATTGTGGAACCCAGCTTTGCCTTTTGTTTCCAACGGATGAAAGCATTGACTTGTATCAAGTCATTCACAAAATGAGGCACAAGAGAAGAATGCATTCTCAGCCCAGATCGCGAGGTCGTCCCTCACGCCGTGAAGCAACACGAGAAGTGGGAAGGTTAGAAACGTTCTTTGGACTGATAGTAGGCACTTGTGCTGGAGTAACATGACGGACAACACAGCACTAGTGTTGAGCGATACCGTCCGATACTTGAAAGTATCGGTATCGGATAGTATCGGCCGATACCCGAAAAATATCGGATATCGCCGATACCGATATCCGATACCAATACAAGTCAATGGGACATCAAGTATCGGAATGTATCCTCATGGATCCCAGGGTCTGAAGGAGAGGAAACTCTCCTTCAGGCCCTGGGATCCATATTAAAGTGTAAAATAAAGAATTAAAATAAAAAATATTGTTATATTCACCTCTCCGGCGGCCCCTGGACATCAGCGGGAGGATCCGGCGTCCGGCACGGCTTCTTTCTTCAAAATGCGCGCCTTCAGGACCTGTGGAATGACGTCCCGGCTTCTGATTGGTCGCGTGCCGCCCATGTGACCGCCACGCGACCAATCAGAAGCCGCGACGTCATTCCTCAGGTCCTAGAAGGCGCTCATTCTAGGACTTTAGCTGAGGAATGATGTCGCGGCTTCTGATTGGTCGCGTGGCGGTCACATGGGCGGCACGCGACCAATCAGAAGCCGGGACGTCATTCCACAGGTCCTGAAGGCGCGCATTTTGAAGAAAGAAGCCGTGCCGGACGCCGGATCCTCCCGCTGATGTCCAGGGGCCGCCGGAGAGGTGAATATAACAATATTTTTTATTTTAATTCTTTATTTTACACTTCCGATACCGATACCCGATATCACAAAAATATCGGATCTCGGTATCGGAATTCCGATACCGCAAGTATCGGCCGATACCCGATACTTGCGGTATCGGAATGCTCAACACTACACAGCACACATGTCGGTGCCGGTGATGAAGAGCAAAAAATCCTCACATCAAGCTGCATGGAAGAGTTTGTGGCTTCTTTGAGGATTTCATTTTGGCCCCATTCCTCCTGCCCAATCCATTCTACCCACTCGTGTTTCATTCTGATTTGTCAAGATCTGTCAGGGGGGAGCTTATATTTTAGACTAGAATAGACTAGAGATTTCAAATCCAGAATAAAAAAAACAAAGCCACAACTCTCCTGAATGCATAGGCAGAATCAAGTTTGAGGAATTAAATCTTACCCAAAAAAGTATGTTAATTTCTTGTTAAAAGCCTTTTCTTTCAGGTATAACCAAGGATATCAAGCTTCAGGAGGCTAATTTGCATATTCCAGGTGCCTTCTGGGAGAAGCGAAGTCTCCCTAAGCTAGAAGATCGTTGGGTACAGCCGGGACCAGCTGCTTCGAAAGCATCACCAAACCAGGGATTCAAGCTTCAGGAGGCTAATTTGCATATTCCAGGTGCCTTCTGGGAGAAGCGAAGTCTCCCTAAGCTAGAAGATCGTTGGGTACAGCCGGGACCAGCTGCTTCGAAAGCATCACCAAACCAGGGATTCAAGCTTCAGGAGGCTAATTTGCATATTCCAGGTGCCTTCTGGGAGAAGCGAAGTCTCCCTAAGCTAGAAGATCGTTGGGTACAGCCGGGACCAGCTGCTTCGAAAGCATCACCAAACCAGGGATTCAAGCTTCAGGAGGCTAATTTGCATATTCCAGGTGCCTTCTGGGAGAAGCGAAGTCTCCCTAAGCTAGAAGATCGTTGGGTACAGCCGGGACCAGCTGCTTCGAAAGCATCACCAAACCAAGGATTCAAGCTTCAGGAGGCTAATTTGCATATTCCAGGTGCCTTCTGGGAGAAGCGAAGTCTCCCTAAGCTAGAAGATCGTTGGGTACAGCCGGGACCAGCTGCTTCGAAAGCATCACCAAACCAGGGATTCAAGCTTCAGGAGGCTAATTTGCATATTCCAGGTGCCTTCTGGGAGAAGCGAAGTCTCCCTAAGCTAGAAGATCGTTGGGTACAGCCGGGACCAGCTGCTTCGAAAGCATCACCAATTTTTGCCTGTAGGACATTATTGCAAGAGAGCTTGGCTGAGTAGATTACACAAGAAGGAAAACACACAGCAAGTCAGCAGGATCTAGGAGCAACATGGCAGATGTGACAACCTACATGGTGAGCTGCAGCATGTGCTACATGTTCACAGATCGACCAGAAGAAGAATCCAATTTCACTTGTCAGAAGTGTAGACTAGTGGCCCTTTTAGAAGAGAAGGTGCGGGGTCTGGAAGAAAGAATAGCAACTTTGAAACTCATCAAAGAGAATGAAGACTTTCTAGACAGAACAGAAGCATCTCTACTGGTCACAGAAGGTGCAAAAAGTGTCAGAGAACCTCCAAAAGCAGATGAGTGGAAGCATGTGACCAAAAGAAGCAAGAAGACCATGGAGAAATCACCAACCACACAACTGAAGAACCGATATCAAATCTTTGTAGAGGATGAAGATGGCACACCTAAGAATGAAGCAATACCAGCAAGCAAAAAAGAAAAGGGCACACAGCAACAAGTGACAGCAAAAAGTACAGCCAAGAAGCAACGAAGAGTGGTGGTGGTGGGAGACTCACTACTGAGAGGCACAGAAGCAGCCATCTGCAGACCGGACATAACTGCAAGAGAAGTATGCTGCCTTCCAGGTGCGATGATCAAGGATGTGACCGATAGGATACCAAAGCTCTTCAGCTCCAAGGACGTCCACCCATTTCTTCTGATACATGTTGGCACCAATGACACGGCAAGGAAGGACCTACCGACAATCTGCAAGGACTTTGAAGAGTTGGGGAAGAAAGTAAAGGAACTGGATGCACAGGTAGTTTTTTCTTCTATCCTTCCAGTAGATGGGCATGGCACCAGGAGATGGAACAGGATCCTTGATGCAAACAACTGGCTAAGACGATGGTGCAGACAACAAGGATTTGGATTCCTGGACCACGGTGTGAATTACTGGTATGATGGACTCCTCGCCAGAGACGGACTACACCTCAACAAACCTGGGAAACACACATTCGCCAGAAGACTCGCTACACTCATCAGGAGGGCGTTAAACTAGAAAAAGAGGGGACGGGAAGAAAAACATTAGACTCGTACAAAGACGACCCAGGAAAACATACTCAGAAGGGAGGTAAGAACATTTCTAAAACAATCCACAGTGAGGAGATTGGAACAAAACAAAATCCTCTAAACTGCATGCTCGCAAACGCCAGAAGCCTGACAAACAATATGGAAGAACTAGAAGCAGAAATATTTACAGGTAACTTTGACATAGTGGGAATAACCGAGACATGGTTAGATGAAAGCTATGACTGGGCAGTTAACTTACAGGGTTACAGTCTGTTTAGAAAGGATCGTAAAAATCGGAGAGGAGGAGGGGTTTGTCTCTATGTAAAGTCTTGTCTAAAGTCCACTTTAAGGGAGGATATTAGCGAAGGGAATGAAGATGTCGAGTCCATATGGGTTGAAATTCATGGAGGGAAAAATGGTAACAAAATTCTCATTGGGGTCTGTTACAAACCCCCAAATATAACAGAAAGCATGGAAAGTCTACTTCTAAAGCAGATAGATGAAGCTGCAACCCATAATGAGGTCCTGGTTATGGGGGACTTTAACTACCCGGATATTAACTGGGAAACAGAAACCTGTGAAACCCATAAAGGCAACAGGTTTCTGCTAATAACCAAGAAAAATTATCTTTCACAATTGGTGCAGAATCCAACCAGAGGAGCAGCACTTTTAGACCTAATACTATCTAATAGACCTGACAGAATAACAAATCTGCAGGTGGTTGGGCATTTAGGAAATAGCGACCACAATATTGTACAGTTTCACCTGTCTTTCACTAGGGGGACTTGTCAGGGAGTCACAAAAACACTGAACTTTAGGAAGGCAAAGTTTGACCAGCTTAGAGATGCCCTTAATCTGGTAGACTGGGACAATATCCTCAGAAATGAGAATACAGATAATAAATGGGAAATGTTTAAGAACATCCTAAATAGGCAGTGTAAGCGGTTTATACCTTGTGGGAATAAAAGGACTAGAAATAGGAAAAACCCAATGTGGCTAAACAAAGAAGTAAGACAGGCAATTAACAGTAAAAAGAAAGCATTTGCACTACTAAAGCAGGATGGCACCATTGAAGCTCTAAAAAACTATAGGGAGAAAAATACTTTATCTAAAAAACTAATTAAAGCTGCCAAAAAGGAAACAGAGAAGCACATTGCTAAGGAGAGTAAAACTAATCCCAAACTGTTCTTCAACTATATCAATAGTAAAAGAATAAAAACTGAAAATGTAGGCCCCTTAAAAAATAGTGAGGAAAGAATGGTTGTAGATGACGAGGAAAAAGCTAACATATTAAACACCTTCTTCTCCACGGTATTCACGGTGGAAAATGAAATGCTAGGTGAAATCCCAAGAAACAATGAAAACCCTATATTAAGGGTCACCAATCTAACCCAAGAAGAGGTGCGAAACCGGCTAAATAAGATTAAAATAGATAAATCTCCGGGTCCGGATGGCATACACCCACGAGTACTAAGAGAACTAAGTAATGTAATAGATAAACCATTATTTCTTATTTTTAGTGACTCTATAGCGACAGGGTCTGTTCCGCAGGACTGGCGCATAGCAAATGTGGTGCCAATATTCAAAAAGGGCTCTAAAAGTGAACCTGGAAATTATAGGCCAGTAAGTCTAACCTCTATTGTTGGTAAAATATTTGAAGGGTTTCTGAGGGATGTTATTCTGGATTATCTCAATGAGAATAACTGTTTAACTCCATATCAGCATGGGTTTATGAGAAATCGCTCCTGTCAAACCAATCTAATCAGTTTTTATGAAGAGGTAAGCTATAGACTGGACCACGGTGAGTCATTGGACGTGGTATATCTCAATTTTTCCAAAGCGTTTGATACCGTGCCGCACAAGAGGTTGGTACACAAAATGAGAATGCTTGGTCTGGGGGAAAATGTGTGTAAATGGGTTAGTAACTGGCTTAGTGATAGAAAGCAGAGGGTGGTTATAAATGGTATAGTCTCTAACTGGGTCGCTGTGACCAGTGGGGTACCGCAGGGGTCAGTATTGGGACCTGTTCTCTTCAACATATTCATTAATGATCTGGTAGAAGGTTTACACAGTAAAATATCGATATTTGCAGATGATACAAAACTATGTAAAGCAGTTAATACAAGAGAAGATAGTATTCTGCTACAGATGGATCTGGATAAGTTGGAAACTTGGGCTGAAAGGTGGCAGATGAGGTTTAACAATGATAAATGTAAGGTTATACACATGGGAAGAGGGAATCAATATCACCATTACACACTGAACGGGAAACCACTGGGTAAATCTGACAGGGAGAAGGACGTGGGGATCCTAGTTAATGATAAACTTACCTGGAGCAGCCAGTGCCAGGCAGCAGCTGCCAAGGCAAACAGGATCATGGGGTGCATTAAAAGAGGTCTGGATACACATGATGAGAGCATTATACTGCCTCTGTACAAATCCCTAGTTAGACCGCACATGGAGTACTGTGTCCAGTTTTGGGCACCGGTGCTCAGTAAGGATATAATGGAACTAGAGAGAGTATAAAGGAGGGCAACAAAATTAATAAAGGGGATGGGAGAACTACAATACCCAGATAGATTAGCGAAATTAGGATTATTTAGTCTAGAAAAAAGACGACTGAGGGGCGATCTAATAACCATGTATAAGTATATAAGGGGACAATACAAATATCTCGCTGAGGATCTGTTTATACCAAGGAAGGTGACGGGCACAAGGGGGCATTCTTTGCGTTTGGAGGAGAGAAGGTTTTTCCACCAACATAGAAGAGGATTCTTTACTGTTAGGGCAGTGAGAATCTGGAATTGCTTGCCTGAGGAGGTGGTGATGGCGAACTCAGTCGAGGGGTTCAAGAGAGGCCTGGATGTCTTCCTGGAGCAGAACAATATTGTATCATACAATTATTAGGTTCTGTAAAAGGACGTAGATCTGGGGATTTATTATGACGGAATATAGGCTGAACTGGATGGACAAATGTCTTTTTTCGGCCTTACTAACTATGTTACTATGTTACTATGTTACTATGATATCCCCTGTCAGATATGGGACTTTTATAAAGGATCAATAATGGTGTTGCAGAAGATGCCACCTCCCTATGGGGAGATAAAGCTTTAAAAAAAAAATGTTGTTGTCAAGAGGAGCCTTGTTGGGACTATTTCCATATGGCTTCACCATGATGTGTTTTAGAAGCAGATTGTGATCTAAAAATAATCCCACAGTGAATACATCTTGCTGAGCTCCTGAAACCGGTTTAGGTTCTGTGGAAAGGAGAGCAAGTTGCACTTGGAGACCCGGCAACAAACCAGAAAGTGTGGCTGTTGCTGTGTCTGTACATCCCTTCCAGATGCTGGCAGTACCTGTGGACTATACATATTTAGTGGATCGACATGGTTCTTTCCCCACTGCTTTATGAACTTAACAACCTGTACCAGGAAAAGAGGGTGTAACATGGTTTCAGAATTGGAGAAGGCTTTCAAAGAACTGATGCTTAAAAAGCCCTTCAGCCAATCCCTTTTCCCCTATATAGGCTAATTGCATAAAAAAGCTAACAGGTTTCTCCTAAAGACTGGATGTGTTGGTTTACTGTGTTTACTCGTCCAGGATGTGTTTCATGTGGGCGTTGTCTTGCCTGCGCCAATGTCCTCCGCTGCTCTGATTTTGCTTCAAGTGATGGGAAGAAAATATTTCAAATTAGACAGCGCATAACTTGTAACACCAACAATGTTATTTACTATGCGACTTGCCCTTGTCCAAAAATATATATTGGACTCACTACTCGTGAACTCAGGGTTCGGATACGCGAGCATGTGCGGGACATTGGCGCGGCCAAGACAGCGCCCACCTTGGTGGACTTGAACACAATCCCACGCCACTTTCGGCAGTACCACAATTGTAACGCCAAATTACTCTCTGTTAGGGGGATTGATGTCCTCCATCTTGGCATCAGAGGCGGTGACTACAAAAAAAGACTCGCACAAATCGAGTCAAAATGGATTGTTCTGCTCGATACCTTGACACCCAGGGGCCTTAATGAGTCCCTGAGCTTTGCCCCATTTCTTTAGCGTAGCTATATGTGAGTCTCTGCTGTGTTCCCTCATGTTCCTCCGGATTTGTTTTTATATTTTTATCATTTGATTCTTGATTTTAATTGTATGTCTATCTTTCCATAGTAATATCCCGTGTATATGGCTTCCCTCTGATCCTGGCTCGTGTGTGATGAACACTCTACATGAATCCTTACTCTTCGTTGACTATTTACGAGAGACTGTGCAGTATCTGTCATCTGGCATTTCCGAAAGGCATTTTGGACAACATATGTTTGTGTGCATTTTTATTAATAATTATTTTTTATATTTTGTATACATACCGGTATACTTATAGTATATATGGCTGCGCTTTCAATGTCTCTGCACATTATTACCATCTTTTGGCTACATATACCCATTGTGAGTGTTTTTTCCATGCGGGGCGTTGTGCCTCAGGTTACATTATAGCTACCTGGTATATGGCTCCTATTGGTTATCAGGAGCCATGTCCATCTTTTACTTCCTTTATCCATGTGGCTGAGCGCATCGCGCTGTTTGTGAGCGGCTCCGGTGTGTGGGCGGGGCGTCTTGGTGCCTTGTGCGCAGTCGCCGGATCTCCTTTCCGGCGCCTGCGCACCTGGCCTGACGCCCTGCCTCCACTCCGGACCCGATCTCCGCAGTGCGTATGCGCCGCTATGGCCGCATGGATTGGTTGTTGCGGCACACGTGACCGGGGTTAGGGGGGGTCATAAGCAGGTCCTATACCGGCACATAGCTATCCCCTTGAGAAAGCGGCACTTTGGAGCCGCGAAACGCGCGTCGGGGCGCTTTCTTTCTTCCGGGGGGACCCTTCCTCTGCATCCCTGGTAGGTGAGCCTCTCCACCATGTTTATGTGTCTTCTTGTTTTGGCGTAATATGCGCAATAGTGGTATTATCGGCTGCTATACATGTTCATTGATGGACTTCATCACAGTGCCTGTCACTTGGCTGTGCACTGTATACTATTCTTAGCCTGGTACCACTATTTATAACACAGTTGTTTTAGGCATAGGTGTGGTTAGGCCCTTTTGTATCTACTATTTTGGGCTTTTCTCTTTGCCACTTATTTTTCCATTGTTATATGCTATATGGGATGTGCAGGGGTTGGCTCCTCCCCCCCTGTGCTTGACTGGATTGCACCTTATATGGAATTATGTTTGTATTTTATCTTTTTGTATGCTAATAAAGACGTGTCTATTTCATTATATTTAGACTGTATGCTCCTTTTTTTCTCCTGTTTAATATAAATGTTTATATGGAGCTTGTAGGTCTGATCCGGGGGCACCTTTATGGTTGCATGGTGTGACCCGGACCAGCACTATGACATTGGGATCTCTAATAATTATATGTGTTTCTGTGTGTTTCACAGCTAATCCCATTACTAGTATGGACTTCCGTGCACGTGACCACACTTGGCGTGCACAACTTAATGAGGTGTTCCACAATAGCACAGAAGGGGGTGCTGAGGGACCCGGCAGAGAAACTAAGGAGACCATTGTACGATTTAAAGACCTGTTACGCAAAAGAACACGTATTTGGTGGAATCACGAATTCTTGGCTAAATATCTTCAGACGGACCTTATCCCAAGGGGGCTTCGGGTACAGGTCTTTCCCTCCTTCCCCATGGAGGATGTTGACTTTAAGAACAAATGGGAGGATCTGGCCAGTACATGCTCTAGGGGCTTTATGAGTCTCCTTAAACAAATGAATCAAACCTCTTTAGATTCTATTGAGGTGGAAATTGATGGACTACAGACAACTCTACAAAAAGAGATGTCAGGAGACGCCCTTAAGAAACTTAATGATGAGGTGGATGCTGAGCTTGTTAAACTGGCCAGTGAAATCCAAACCACCAAAGCTAAAAAGTTCCAACGGGACGTCCAAGACAAGCAGCTTTCACGAGTATATAGATGGCAGAATCCATCTGGTCGATCCCGTATTAGATCTAAAAAATGGGTTTCAATCTAGATCAAGGTCGACCTCTATATACTCCAACGCATCCACTCGTGACGGTGATATAGTCACCACCTCCCAAAGTAGTGGCTCTATTGCATCAGGACACTCTAATAAGAGAATGGCTACCAGACAATTTTCCAAAACAAACAAGACTGGGGGTCATGCCCAGGTAAGCACGCAGGGGGGGATACAGGTCTTGAATTTGTCCACCCATGTTCTCTCTGGGGACCAGATTGATGTTCTTAGTAGGGGGCTCACATTTTCTCCCACTAACTCGTTTGACTATTTTTCCGCAGTAAAAGATTTGCACTTGTTTTCTCGGAAATTAATCCTCAAAAAACTACACTCTAACAGAAGACCCACTACTGATATGAGTGACTCTGAGGGAGATGCCCTTCGTGACTTGGAGGATTTGCTCGAGGAGCAGGATGTCCCCGATTCAAGTAAGTTCCCTCCTTCCGCCCGTCCGAGATCTGCCAGGTTCCCCCCCTTGTCCTTATCCCCTGCGGTGGAAATTTTTACTAGGTTGGTTAGCGAGGACCTTCAAAAATTGTCCTCGCGCCGTACTTATGATAATCTCACCGCTAGGCAACGTATGGCCATTAAGCAGCTCCAACTTTGGAGGGACGTAGTATTTAAACCCGCGGACAAGGGGGGGAACGTGGTGGTCTGGCCGTGCGTGAAGTATGAACGGGAGGCCTTCCGGCAACTTAGGGACCCTCATACTTACCTCAAGCTCTCCTCCAACCCCACAGAGCCCTTTTTAAGGGAATTACAAAGTATTCTCATTGACGCATTTGAGGGCAATATTATCACAAAGCAAGTGTTTGACGGACTCATGGTCAGGTCTCCCAGAGTTCCGACTCTGTATTTATTGCCTAAGGTACACAAGGACGCCCTTGACCCTCCGGGACGTCCTATAGTGTCTGGTATGGATGGCATGTGTAATCCCATATGCCAATTTGTTGACTATTATCTTAAACCTTTAGTGGAGACTTTGCCGTCGTACATTAAGGACACTTCGGACGTCCTGGCTAGGGTTGATGGCGTCCTTGTGGACCAGGACACAATTCTGGTTACTGCCGACGTCGAGAGTTTATATACATGCATTGATCACTGCAATGGATTAAACGCTGTCCGCCGCTTTCTGGGTGCCTCCGACCTGGATGGCCCTCTATGTGAGCTAATCCTCGAGCTGGTGGAATACATCTTGACCCACAATTTTTTTATTTTTAAGAACAGCTTCTATTTGCAGCGACGCGGCACAGCCACGGGCGCGGCGTGCGCGCCCTCGTATGCCAACCTCTTCCTTGGCGCCTGGGAGAGGGAGATTTTTGGCGACGAGGGCCCGCCGCTCGCTGCCCATGTGCTGTGCTGGTACCGCTATATAGACGATATTTTGTTTTTTTGGGGTGGGTCCGTCCACTAGCTCGAGGATTTTATGAGAGATCTTAATAACAACACACTCAATATACGCCTGACCCATGCTTTCAGCATGGTGACGGTTGACTTCCTTGACGTCCGTCTGGAAATTGATTCAGATCGGCGCATCCAGACTGACGTCTTTAGGAAGCCTACCTCAGTTAACTCTCTACTACATGCCACTTCTGCGCATCATCCTGCCACTGTGAGGGCCGTCCCGGTCGGACAGTTTCTCAGGATGCGGCGGATATGCTCTTCGGAGATAAAATTTGAACAACAGGCTGGTGATCTAAAACAGCGCTTTAGAACTCGTGGCTACAGCCACAGATCCATCAAAGCTGGCTATGATCGAGCCAGGACCACACCACGCAGTGATCTTTTGCATGGTACCTCTCGACGTCGGCAGGATAACAAAGATGGACCAATAAGATACATCTCTACTTACAACCATGAGTGGGAGAACATGCGTTCTATTTTTGCAAAACACTGGCCTGTACTTCAGACTGAGCCTTCCCTGCGTGCTGCCCTGGGGGATTTTCCTTTAATGACTCCTAGAAGGTGCAAGAACCTTAATGACATATTAGTGAGGAGTCATTATACCCCAACTCCACCTAATGTTTTTGGTACAGGTGGTCCTCGTCCAGGATGTGTTTCATGTGGGCGTTGTCTTGCCTGCGCCAATGTCCTCCGCTGCTCTGATTTTGCTTCAAGTGATGGGAAGAAAATATTTCAAATTAGACAGCGCATAACTTGTAACACCAACAATGTTATTTACTATGCGACTTGCCCTTGTCCAAAAATATATATTGGACTCACTACTCGTGAACTCAGGGTTCGGATACGCGAGCATGTGCGGGACATTGGCGCGGCCAAGACAGCGCCCACCTTGGTGGACTTGAACACAATCCCACGCCACTTTCGGCAGTACCACAATTGTAACGCCAAATTACTCTCTGTTAGGGGGATTGATGTCCTCCATCTTGGCATCAGAGGCGGTGACTACAAAAAAAGACTCGCACAAATCGAGTCAAAATGGATTGTTCTGCTCGATACCTTGACATCCAGGGGCCTTAATGAGTCCCTGAGCTTTGCCCCATTTCTTTAGCGTAGCTATATGTGAGTCTCTGCTGTGTTCCCTCATGTTCCTCCGGATTTGTTTTTATATTTTTATCATTTGATTCTTGATTTTAATTGTATGTCTATCTTTCCATAGTAATATCCCGTGTATATGGCTTCCCTCTGATCCTGGCTCGTGTGTGATGAACACTCTACATGAATCCTTACTCTTCGTTGACTATTTACGAGAGACTGTGCAGTATCTGTCATCTGGCATTTCCGAAAGGCATTTTGGACAACATATGTTTGTGTGCATTTCTATTAATTATTATTTTTTATATTTTGTATACATACCGGTATACTTATAGTATATATGGCTGCGCTTTCAATGTCTCTGCACATTATTACCATCTTTTGGCTACATATACCCATTGTGAGTGTTTTTTCCATGCGGGGCGTTGTGCCTCAGGTTACATTATAGCTACCTGGTATATGGCTCCTATTGGTTATCAGGAGCCATGTCCATCTTTTACTTCCTTTATCCATGTGGCTGAGCGCATCGCGCTGTTTGTGAGCGGCTCCGGTGTGTGGGCGGGGTGTCTTGGTGCCTTGTGCGCAGTCGCCGGATCTCCTTTCCGGCGCCTGCGCACCTGGCCTGACGCCCTGCCTCCACTCCGGACCCGCTCTCCGCAGTGCGTATGCGCCGCTATGGCCGCATGGATTGGTTGTTGCGGCACACGTGACCGGGGTTAGGGGGGGTCATAAGCAGGTCCTATACCGGCACATAGCTATCCCCTTGAGAAAGCGGCACTTTGGAGCCGCGAAACGCGCGTCGGGGCGCTTTCTTTCTTCCGGGGGGACCCTTCCTCTGCATCCCTGGTAGGTGAGCCTCTCCACCATGTTTATGTGTCTTCTTGTTTTGGCGTAATATGCGCAATAGTGGTATTATCGGCTGCTATACATGTTCATTGATGGACTTCATCACAGTGCCTGTCACTTGGCTGTGCACTATACTATTCTTAGCCTGGTACCACTATTTATAACACAGTTGTTTTAGGCATAGGTGTGGTTAGGCCCTTTTGTATCTACTATTTTGGGCTTTTCTCTTTGCCCCTTATTTTTCCATTGTTATATGCTATATGGGATGTGCAGGGGTTGGCTCCTCCCCCCCTGTGCTTGACTGGATTGCACCTTATATGGAATTATGTTTGTATTTTATCTTTTTGTATGCTAATAAAGACTTGTCTATTTCATTATATTTAGACTGTATGCTCCTTTTTTTTCTCCTGTTTAATATAAATGTTTATATGGAGCTTGTAGGTCTGATCCGGGGGCACCTTTATGGTTGCATGGTGTGACCCGGACCAGCACTATGACATTGGGATCTCTAATAATTATATGTGTTTCTGTGTGTTTCACAGCTAATCCCATTACTAGTATGGACTTCCGTGCACGTGACCACACTTGGCGTGCACAACTTAATGAGGTGTTCCACAATAGCACAGAAGGGGGTGCTGAGGGACCCGGCAGAGAAACTAAGGAGACCATTGTACGATTTAAAGACCTGTTACGCAAAAGAACACGTATTTGGTGGAATCACGAATTCTTGGCTAAATATCTTCAGACGGACCTTATCCCAAGGGGGCTTCGGGTACAGGTCTTTCCCTCCTTCCCCATGGAGGATGTTGACTTTAAGAACAAATGGGAGGATCTGGCCAGTACATGCTCTAGGGGCTTTATGAGTCTCCTTAAACAAATGAATCAAACCTCTTTAGATTCTATTGAGGTGGAAATTGATGGACTACAGACAACTCTACAAAAAGAGATGTCAGGAGACGCCCTTAAGAAACTTAATGATGAGGTGGATGCTGAGCTTGTTAAACTGGCCAGTGAAATCCAAACCACCAAAGCTAACAAGTTCCAACGGGACGTCCAAGACAAGCAGCTTTCACGAGTATATAGATGGCAGAATCCATCTGGTCGATCCCGTATTAGATCTAGAAATGGGTTTCAATCTAGATCAAAGTCGACCTCTATATACTCCAACGCATCCACTCGTGACAGTGATATAGTCACCACCTCCCAAAGTAGTGGCTCTATTGCATCAGGACACTCTAATAAGAGAATGGCTACCAGACAATTTTCCAAAACAAACAAGACTGGGGGTCATGCCCAGGTAAGCACGCAGGGGGGCATACAGGTCTTGAATTTGTCCACCCATGTTCTCTCTGGGGACCAGATTGATGTTCTTAGTAGGGGGCTCACATTTTCTCCCACTAACTCGTTTGACTATTTTTCCGCAGTAAAAGATTTGCACTTGTTTTCTCGGAAATTAATCCTCAAAAAACTACACTCTAACAGGAGACCCACTACTGATATGAGTGACTCTGAGGGAGATGCCCATCGTGACTTGGAGGATTTTCTCGAGGAGCAGGATGTCCCCGTTTCAAGTAAGTTCCCTCCTTCCGCCCGTCCGAGATCTGCCAGGTTCCCCCCCTTGTCCTTATCCCCTGCGGTGGAAATTTTTACTAGGTTGGTTAGCGAGGACCTTCAAAAATTGTCCTCGCGCCGTACTTATGATAATCTCACCGCTAGACAACGTATGGCCATTAAGCAGCTCCAACTTTGGAGGGACGTAGTATTTAAACCCGCGGACAAGGGGGGGAACGTGGTGGTCTGGCCGTGCGTGAAGTATGAACGGGAGGCCTTCCGGCAACTTAGGGACCCTCATACTTACCTCAAGCTCTCCTCCAACCCCACAGAGCCCTTTTTACGGGAATTACAAAGTATTCTCATTGACGCATTTGAGGGCAATATTATCACAAAGCAAGTGTTTGACGGACTCATGGTCAGGTCTCCCAGAGTTCCGACTCTGTATTTATTGCCTAAGGTACACAAGGACGCCCTTGACCCTCCGGGACGTCCTATAGTGTCTGGTATGGATGGCATGTGTAATCCCATATGCCAATTTGTTGACTATTATCTTAAACCTTTAGTGGAGACTTTGCCGTCGTACATTAAGGACACTTCGGACGTCCTGGCTAGGGTTGATGGCGTCCTTGTGGACCAGGACACAATTCTGGTTACTGCCGACGTCGAGAGTTTATATACATGCATTGATCACTGCAATGGATTAAATGCTGTCCGCCGCTTTCTGGGTGCCTCCGACCTGGATGGCCCTCTATGTGAGCTAATCCTCGAGCTGGTGGAATACATCTTGACCCACAATTTTTTTATTTTTAAGAACAGCTTCTATTTGCAGCGACGCGGCACAGCCATGGGCGCGGCGTGCGCGCCCTCGTATGCCAACCTCTTCCTTGGCGCCTGGGAGAGGGAGATTTTTGGCGACGAGGGCCCGCCGCTCGCTGCCCATGTGCTGTGCTGGTACCGCTATATAGACGATATTTTGTTTTTTTGGGGTGGGTCCGTCCACCAGCTCGAGGATTTTATGAGAGATCTTAATAACAACACACTCAATATACGCCTGACCCATGCTTTCAGCATGGTGACGGTTGACTTCCTTGACGTCCGTCTGGAAATTGATTCAGATCGGCGCATCCAGACTGACGTCTTTAGGAAGCCTACCTCAGTTAACTCTCTACTACATGCCACTTCTGCGCATCATCCTGCCACTGTGAGGGCCGTCCCGGTCGGACAGTTTCTCAGGATGCGGCGGATATGCTCTTCGGAGATAAAATTTGAACAACAGGCTGGTGATCTAAAACAGCGCTTTAGAACTCGTGGCTACAGCCACAGATCCATCAAAGCTGGCTATGATCGAGCCAGGACCACACCACGCAGTGATCTTTTGCATGGTACCTCTCGACGTCGGCAGGATAACAAAGATGGACCAATAAGATACATCTCTACTTACAACCATGAGTGGGAGAACATGCGTTCTATTTTTGCAAAACACTGGCCTGTACTTCAGACTGAGCCTTCCCTGCGTGCTGCCCTGGGGGATTTTCCTTTAATGACTCCTAGAAGGTGCAAGAACCTTAATGGCATATTAGTGAGGAGTCATTATACCCCAACTCCACCTAATGTTTTTGGTACAGGTGGTCCTCGTCCAGGATGTGTTTCATGTGGGCGTTGTCTTGCCTGCGCCAATGTCCTCCGCTGCTCTGATTTTGCTTCAAGTGATGGGAAGAAAATATTTCAAATTAGACAGCGCATAACTTGTAACACCAACAATGTTATTTACTATGCGACTTGCCCTTGTCCAAAAATATATATTGGACTCACTACTCGTGAACTCAGGGTTCGGATACGCGAGCATGTGTGGGACATTGGCGCGGCCAAGACAGCGCCCACCTTGGTGGACTTGAACACAATCCCACGCCACGTTCGGCAGTACCACAATTGTAACGCCAAATTACTCTCTGTTAGGGGGATTGATGTCCTCCATCTTGGCATCAGAGGCGGTGACTACAAAAAAAGACTCGCACAAATCGAGTCAAAATGGATTGTTCTGCTCGATACCTTGACACCCAGGGGCCTTAATGAGTCCCTGAGCTTTGCCCCATTTCTTTAGCGTAGCTATATGTGAGTCTCTGCTGTGTTCCCTCATGTTCCTCCGGATTTGTTTTTATATTTTTATCATTTGATTCTTGATTTTAATTGTATGTCTATCTTTCCATAGTAATATCCCGTGTATATGGCTTCCCTCTGATCCTGGCTCGTGTGTGATGAACACTCTACATGAATCCTTACTCTTCGTTGACTATTTACGAGAGACTGTGCAGTATCTGTCATTTCCGAAAGGCATTTTGGACAACATATGTTTGTGTGCATTTTTATTAATTATTATTTTTTATATTTTGTATACATACCGGTATACTTATAGTATATATGGCTGCGCTTTCAATGTCTCTGCACATTATTACCATCTTTTGGCTACATATACCCATTGTGAGTGTTTTTTCCATGCGGGGCGTTGTGCCTCAGGTTACATTATAGCTACCTGGTATATGGCTCCTATTGGTTATCAGGAGCCATGTCCATCTTTTACTTCCTTTATCCATGTGGCTGAGCGCATCGCGCTGTTTGTGAGCGGCTCCGGTGTGTGGGCGGGGCGTCTTGGTGCCTTGTGCGCAGTCGCCGGATCTCCTTTCCGGCGCCTGCGCACCTGGCCTGACGCCCTGCCTCCACTCCGGACCCGATCTCCGCAGTGCGTATGCGCCGCTATGGCCGCATGGATTGGTTGTTGCGGCACACGTGACCGGGGGTTAGGGGGGGTCATAAGCAGGTCCTATACCGGCACATAGCTATCCCCTTGAGAAAGCGGCACTTTGGAGCCGCGAAACGCGCGTCGGGGCGCTTTCTTTCTTCCGGGGGGACCCTTCCTCTGCATCCCTGGTAGGTGAGCCTCTCCACCATGTTTATGTGTCTTCTTGTTTTGGCGTAATATGCGCAATAGTGGTATTATCGGCTGCTATACATGTTCATTGATGGACTTCATCACAGTGCCTGTCACTTGGCTGTGCACTGTATACTATTCTTAGCCTGGTACCACTATTTATAACACAGTTGTTTTAGGCATAGGTGTGGTTAGGCCCTTTTGTATCTACTATTTTGGGCTTTTCTCTTTGCCCCTTATTTTCCCATTGTTATATGCTATATGGGATGTGCAGGGGTTGGCTCCTCCCCCCCTGTGCTTGACTGGATTGCACCTTATATGGAATTATGTTTGTATTTTATCTTTTTGTATGCTAATAAAGACGTGTCTATTTCATTATATTTAGACTGTATGCTCCTTTTTTTCTCCTGTTTAATATAAATGTTTATATGGAGCTTGTAGGTCTGATCCGGGGCCACCTTTATGGTTGCATGGTGTGACCCGGACCAGCACTATGACATTGGGATCTCTAATAATTTTATATATATATATATATATATATATATACACACTCAAAAAAGAGGCAGCACTCCATAGTTTAAGTGAAAAATGTGGAAGGTTTAATCGACCCACATAGCCGGGCGACGTTTCAGCTCCATCTGAGCCTTTATCAAGCAGTCAGTAACCATTCCTAGTATCTATTTATATGTGTCTCAACCCATGTTAAAATTAGGTCCAATTAAAAAAAAAAAATTTTTTAAATTTTACATACTGTTAGTGTTCATATTGACATATACATTGTTCATATTCATTTATATTTACATCTAGAGCTCATTTACATTTGCATCCAGTGCTCATATATAAGGTGCGTTGTGCTTTTGTGCATTAAAACCAAGCTATCTATAACCCAGCAGATTATCCTGAAGATATTCACAATTATAATAATAATAGATATATTTATGTTAGTTATATTTACATTCCTCTGCACTCACCCCTGTCACTCACGTTCTCTGCCGCTCACTGCGCATGTCACAGACGCATTATCATGTTGAAACGCCATATCAGCCAATGAGGCGCCCTGTGTGAGGTCCAATTAAATTTTTTATTTTTTTTTAATTTTACATACTATTAGTGTTCATAATAGTAACATAGTAACATAGTTAGTAAGGCCGAAAAAAGACATTTGTCCATCCAGTTCAGCCTATATTCCATCATAATAAATCCCCAGATCTACGTCCTTCTACAGAACCTATAATGACATATACATTGTTCATATTCATTTATATTTACATCTAGTGCTCATTTACATTTGCATCCAGTGCTCATATATAAGGTGCGTTGTGCTTATGTCCATTAAAACCAAGCTATCTTGGTAAAAAAAAAAAAAAATTTAATTGGACCTAATTTTAACATGGGTTGAGACACATACAGTGGGGCAAAAAAGTATTTAGTCAGTCAGCAATAGTGCAAGTTCCACCACTTAAAAAGATGAGAGGCGTCTGTAATTTACATCATAGGTAGACCTCAACTATGGGAGACAAACTGAGAAAAAAAAATCCAGAAAATCACATTGTCTGTTTTTTTAACATTTTATTTGCATATTATGGTGGAAAATAAGTATTTGGTCAGAAACAAAATTTCATCTCAATACTTTGTAATATATCCTTTGTTGGCAATGACAGAGGTCAAACGTTTTCTGTAAGTCTTCACAAGGTTGCCACACACTGTTGTTGGTATGTTGGCCCATTCCTCCATGCAGATCTCCTCTAGAGCAGTGATTTTTTTGGCTTTTCGCTTGGCAACACGGACTTTCAACTCCCTCCAAAGGTTTTCTATAGGGTTGAGATCTGGAGACTGGCTAGGCCACTCCAGGACCTTGAAATGCTTCTTACGAAGCCACTCCTTCGTTGCCCTGGCGGTGTGCTTTGGATCATTGTCATGTTGAAAGACCCAGCCACGTTTCATCTTCAATGCCCTTGCTGATGGAAGGAGGTTTGCACTCAAAATCTCACAATACATGGCCCCATTCATTCTTTCATGTGCCCGGATCAGTTGTCCTGGCCCCTTTGCAGAGAAACAGCCCCAAAGCATGATGTTTCCACCACCATGCTTTACAGTAGGTATGGTGTTTGATGGATGCAACTCAGTATTCTTTTTCCTCCAAACACGACAAGTTGTGTTTCTACCAAACAGTTCCAGTTTGGTTTCATCAGACCATAGGACATTCTCCCAAAACTCCTCTGGATCATCCAAATGCTCTCTAGCAAACTTCAGACGGGCCCGGACATGTACTGGCTTAAGCAGTGGGACACGTCTGGCACTGCAGGATCTGAGTCCATGGTGGCGTAGTGTGTTACTTATGGTAGGCCTTGTTACATTCGTCCCAGCTCTCTGCAGTTCATTCACTAGGTCCCCCCGCGTGGTTCTGGGATTTTTGCTCACCGTTCTTGTGATCATTCTGACCCCACGGGGTGGGATTTTGCGTGAAGCCCCAGATCGAGGGAGATTATCAGTGGTCTTGTATGTCTTCCATTTTCTAATTATTGCTCCCACTGTTGATTTCTTCACTCCAAGCTGGTTGGCTATTGCAGATTCAGTCTTCCCAGCCTGGTGCACGGCTACAATTTTGTTTCTGGTGTCCTTTGACAGCTCTTTGGTCTTCACCATAGTGGAGTTTGGAGTCAGACTGTTTGAGGGTGTGCACAGGTGTCTTTTTATACTGATAACAAGTTTAAACAGGTGCCATTACTACAGGTAATGAGTGGAGGAAAGAGGAGACTCTTAAAGAAGAAGTTACAGGTCTGTGAGAGCCAGAAATCTTGATTGTTTGTTTCTGACCAAATACTTATTTTCCACCATAATATGCAAAAAAAATGATAAAAAAACAGACAATGTGATTTTCTGGATTATTTTTTCTCAGTTTGTCTGCCATAGTTGAGGTCTACCTATGATGTAAATTACAGACGCCTCTCATCTTTTTAAGTGGTGGAACTTGCACTATTGCTGACTGACTAAATACTTTTTTGCCCCACTGTATAAATAGATACTAGTGTGAAGAGCAGAACAAAAATGATTACCTCAATGAACAAAAATAAAAAAAAAGAATTTGTGATAAATATTGACCTGTCCATTCAAGGACATTTTAGCTATAGTATGAAATCCTGTTTTTCTTGTCTGTGGAATTGCCTTTGTACTGTTTGTTGTGAAACTGCCGCCCACGAAACTGTTTTCTTTTCTTTTCTTTCTTTCCTGTTTTGTCTCTTTGTTTAAACATGCAAAACTTGTATAACCACTAACAACTATATAAAGAAGGGATAGCACATTGAAGGCAGGCGTGCTTCAGAGACTTCCCAGTGATACACTATACAAGACGTGTCTTGTGTATTATTTCTGGTGATTCACCACTTCCAAAGGCTGCTCCGACTGAATGTGATCCCGACATTTCCTGGCGCCTTAACAGGGACCCGAGGTCTGTGTATTCCTTCAAGAACACCGGCAGAATACGAACGAAAAGAGAATCTGGGATAATGGATGAACAGATGAACAAAAACCTGGCCAGGTAAGAGACACTGTTAGATCTCTTATATCTGCCCTGCACTGTCCGTAAGATTTTCTGTGTCGTGTTCTTTAGCGGGTAGTTCTAGTAGAGGAGGAAACCTATAGCTCGGGTTCTTGAACTATTTAGGAATTGATCACCTCACGGAGTACGGCATTGAATGAGAGTGAATGTGAATAGAAGGTGTGTGGAAGTTGGGAATAGCCCTATAAGCCGCCCAGGGGGTTGAAACAGAAGAAGTGACTGTCCCACTGGGCAACGTGGTTGCGTCCTTTCGGGGAGACCTCCGCGCCTATGTTCAATCTCTGATCCTGTCTTTGACAAAAACCTGGTGACGGATAAGTGTATGATAGTATGAGCCCAGGACAGATAACTTAGCCTGGACAAGAATACGTTGTATGTGATAGTATAAGCCCAGGACAGATAAATTAGCCTGGGACAAGATACGTTGTATGTTCTTTTTCTTTTTCTGTCTGGTTGCATTTGTGTTGTTTGCTATAGGTGTAGGAATCAGGATTTTCTTACATCAACACAGTTTAAACATCCTAGCTCCTTAGGAAGAAGGTAACGAGGTATTCTCATACCCAAACGCCACCTAGGGCAAGAAAAAGACATCCTAGCTCCTTAGGAAGAAGGTAACGAGGTATTCTCATACCCAAACGCCACCTAGGGCAAGAAAGCTCAGGATAAGAAAATGGGGAATAAGCAAACAAAGTCGGAACCAGAAGAATTAGATAT
This sequence comes from Ranitomeya imitator, assembly GCF_032444005.1. Lineage (NCBI taxonomy): Eukaryota > Metazoa > Chordata > Amphibia > Anura > Dendrobatidae > Ranitomeya > Ranitomeya imitator. The sequence continues at coordinate 252,493,585 of NC_091285.1, read as the reverse complement.
CTATACTATCATAAAGGAGAGAAGTGGTGAAGATGCCACTAAGGGGCTGAATAGGATTTTTAGTAAGTTTGGAGTTACTAGGGCAGAAGCTTTTAGTAGAAAACTATGGGAAGGAATTCAGGAAAGGAAAAAAGGCATAATCAGAGACAAGAAATGGATAGATCAGATCCAAGCATTGATTGATGTCTCTAGGGTAGCAGAAAATGAGGGATGGACATATAATCAACAGAGTAAAAAGTGGTGTATTAGACCCACAGGCTGTGGAGAAAAACAAAATGTGGAATCTAAAAATACCCCACCCCCATACCTTAACCCACATGCCCCATCTTTTCTCCAAACACCACCTCAAAGTTTAGCCGGACCAGGAGGATGGGTATGTCCGCACTGTGGACAACAAAATCCAGACTGGAGAAATGATTGCCTAGCCTGTGGTACACCTAGACATGGAGCTGTACTTGCCCCTGTTAGGGTAGTACCAAGACCCTTTAGGGAACCTGGTGCTGACGGAGTAATGGGAACTAGATATCACCAAACTCGACAATATTTCCCTTGGTCCCCCGCTGAAGGCATGTCTCTCTTGCCTAACGCACCAGATCCCACCCAGTGTCCAGTTAGATTTGCACAATATATACAGCAAATTATGCAGACTCACGCTGGAGTTTGGGCAGATGGAGAAGAATTATGTAGAATGAAAATGACTCCTGGACTCTTCCAGGAGCTATTAGCAAATCTACAGGTACATAGGCCCCAAGCAGGAGATGGTGCCTTACAAACGATAGAATCAGGTACACAATTTGTAGATCACTTAATGGTTTTCATGAGGGAGAGACAGAGGCAGAGAGGAACAACGGGAGTGGTGGCTCAGAAATCTGGACAATCAGTAGACGAATATTATCTAAGTGTAGAAAATAATTTCAGAGATGAAGGCATGGATCTAACCGCTCCAGGAATGATGAGGTTAGTTACAAAAACCTTTATAGATGGATTGTCTCCAAAAGTGAAGGAAAAGCTTAAGGCCGCAACCCCTGATTGGAGAACCTTGGAAGACCCACACCTGGCTAGACAGAAAGCTGTAGGGATAGAAATGGACTTAAGAGAAAATTCTAAGCCAGTAAGAATTGCACAGGCTAATACTGGCTCTGCTAATCAAAAGTTTACTTGTCATTACTGTAAGAAGCCAGGACATTTCCAAAGGGAATGTAGGAAGAGAAAAACAGATATAGATTCAGGAACCTTTGTACCCAAAAATAGGATAAATAACCCAGTGCCTGATCAAACAGACAGCTCAGAATGACTGAAAGTTATGCAGGTCTCTCTTCCTTCTAGAAGACCAATAATACAAGTTGAAGTTGAGGGTAAAAATGTACCTTTTCTGATAGATACGGGAGCAACATCCTCCATTTTAAATCAGGACTTTTTACCATATCCTGACAATATATCCTCAAAGGTTACATATGCAGAAGGGTATGATGGTAAAATTCAGGCGTTGCCCTTTACAAAACCTTTAAATGTGAGCTTTGGCCCTAAAACTTTTGTATCCAAATTTTTATTTGCTAAAGGTGCACCTACCTGCTTGTTGGGTACTGATGTCTTAAGTAAAATGCATGCAAACATCCATTTTAGAGAAGATGGCACAGTTATGCTGACCATCCCTGAAGATGCAGAAACTCTGGAACCATATGTTAGAATACAGGCAATGGAGGATTTTCCCGAAATTTACACTCAACAAGCAAAAATTGACTTGTCTCGGGTTCCTGACAGCCTATGGGCAAAAGGAGACACTGATGTAGGATTTTTATCAGTAGCTCCTATACTGTTAGAAACTGCCCCGGGAACCATATTACCTCAGCTTAGGCAATACCCCATCAGCGCCCAGCAAGAACAGGCGATTTCTCAACAAATTCAGGATTATGTGTTACAAGGTGTTTTGGTAGAAATCAGGTCACCCGCCAATACACCCTTATATCCTGTTAAAAAGAAAGTGTCCTCCAAAGAAACTATGGTGAAATATCGCATGGTGCACAACTTACGGGAAATCAATAAGGTTTTGGCACCGGTCACCCCTGTGGTACCGAATCCTCATACCTTACTGTCTCAAATTCCCAGCACTGCTGCATATTTTACGGTAATTGACTTATCAAACGCATTTTTTTCTGTGCCACTACATAAGAACTGTTGGCATTTGTTTGCCTTTACATTCAACGGTAAACAATTAGCATGGACAAGATTGCCACAAGGTATGGTACACTCACCAACTTTGTACTCTGAAGCAATGCAGACCGTGCTAAAAAATTTCATCCCAGAACCAGGAGTAGTCATTCTACAGTATGTAGATGACTTACTTATTTGTTGCCCTGATGAACAGACGGCAGTTACCTCAACTGTTAATTTCTTAATTTTCCTAGCGCAAGAAGGCTGTAAAGTAAATAGACAGAAACTCCAGGCTTGTCAACAAACAGTCGTGTTTTTAGGTCACTGCATATCACAGGGCATCAGACACCTCACACCTCAACGTACGGAAGCCATACGTAACATGCTTGAACCCAGGAATCACAAACAGCTGCGTGCTTTCCTAGGTATTGTTTCACACTGTAGACAGTGGATCATACATGCAAGTCAACTCATGCAGCCTTTATATGACTGTATTGCCAACACACCATATTCACTCAGTGAAGAGGCTAAACAGTCATTTTCCTCTTTGAAAACAGCACTGGTATCAGCTCTGGCTTTGGGACTCCCAGACTACACTAAACCTTTTCAATTGATGGCAGCTGAGATATCCTCACATGCTACAGGGGTGCTCACACAAAAACATGGAAACAAACAGAGACCTGTGGCATACATATCAGCTCATCTGGACCCTGTAGTTAGAGCCGCACCTTCTTGTGTAAGAGTAGTAGCCGCAATTTCACTGTTATTAGATAAAGCTTCTGAGATTGTTCTTGATCACCCACTTCTAGTTCAGACCACTCATGATGTACATGGCATTCTTAACCAGGTCCAACCTAAACATATTTCAATGGCCAGACACCTCCGTCTCCAATGTTCCCTACTACTGCCGCCCAACATTTCCTTTGCCAGGATTCAGACTCTTAATCTCGCGTCTTTGCTCCCTTTAGAGTCTGAGGGGGGTACCATACCTGAGGAAACTGCACTCTCCAACTCCTTTGAAACTGCACTCTCCAACTCCTTTGACCCATCAAAGTCAATGCATGATTGTGTACAATTAATGGAACAAGAGACTCAGGGCTTATGTAATGTACGTGACAAGCCACTCTGTAATGCTACATTTGAACTTTTCATAGATGGCAGTAGATATGCAGATATGAATGGACAATTTCATACAGGTTATGCGGTAGTAACTCAGCATGAAGTGCTGAAAGCAGAACCTCTCCCTGCTAATCAGTCTGCACAAGAAGCAGAACTTACGGCATTAGTTGAAGCTCTAAAAATAGCCAAAGATCAGACAGCAAACATATACACTGATTCTAGATATGCACATGGCATTATTTTCGATTTTGGCGTAATATGGAGAGCCAGAGGTTATATGACTGCTTCAGGCCAACCTGTTAAACATGCCTCCCTCATTAGACAGATTCTGGAGGCAGCACAAGAAACTAAAGAAATAGCGGTGATAAAGGTAGCTGCACATGTGAGACTCGACACCGAGGAAGCCAGGGGTAACGATAAAGCCGATAAGGCAGCAAAACAGGCAGCACGTAAACCCTTACATCATGCCCACACACTAGATAGCTCTGAAGATGATGAGGAAAGATTGAAGGAAGCTCAGAAACAGGTAGACGACGAAGAACGAGGGCAGTGGCAGAAAAAAGGGGCAGAAGATCAGCAAGGATTATGGAAAAAAAGGAACTTTGTTGTGTTTACCCAGAGCCTGGTACCCCGCAGTGGCAAGTGACCTCCACCTACCCACGCATGTGTCGGCAAATGGTATGACGCTCAAGGTAAAAGAAAGGTGGTTGGCTCCAGGCTTTGGTAATTTTGCTCGGAACATGTGTGCTGCATGCGCTATATGCCTGGCACACAATCCAGGTCAGGCCATTAAAACCCCAACCAAGCATCATGTAAGACCACTGTATCCCTTTCAAAGACTCCAGATCGACTACATCCAACTTCCTAGGTACAATGGATACGAATATGTGCTTGTGTGTGTGGACATGTTCTCAGGGTGGCCAGAGGCTTATCCAGTTCGTAATGCCTCAGCAAAAACTACTGCCATTAAAATAGCACATGAACTGATACCCCGTTACGGCATGCCTGAGGTGATCGAGTCAGATAGGGGTACCCATTTTACTGGGGAAATATTCCAGAATGTTATGAAAATGTTGGGAGTAGAAAACCAGTTTCACACTCCATATCATCCACAGAGTTCAGGTAAAGTGGAAAGATTAAATGGGACAATAAAATTAAAAATCCAGAAGGCCATGGCAGAAACAGGAAAGCCTTGGACCGAGTGTCTACCACTTGCCCTGTATTCCATCCGAAACACCCCAAGGGGGAAGGCTAAGCTGTCACCACATGAGATTCTTTTTGGTAGAGCAGCAAATTTGGGTTGTTATTTTCCACAACAACTGATGTTGAATACTGAGACTTTAACTGCTTATGTACAAGAATTACAAAAACGTTTAACTAAAGTGCATTCGCAAGTTTTTGCTTCCCTTCCAGATCCAGAAAATCTCGAAGGAGGCCACAAGTTGGAACCTGGTGATCAAGTCTACGTGAAAAGACACACCAGAAAGACTCTGGAACCGAGATTTGACGGACCTTTCCAAGTCCTGTTAACAACTCCAACAGCAGTCAAGCTTGAAGGAAAGGCATCATGGATACATGCAAGCCGTGCCCAAGCACACACTGTATAAAAGAGCTGCAGATAACTCACCACGTCCCTCGGGGAGGCCGCATATAGTACAAATGGGAATTCCCAACAAAATTGCTAGTACCATTTTTATTTATCCTATGTTAACACAGATGTGGGATAAATTAGTTAGAGCCACGGATTATCTAGATGATCAGATTTGGGATATATTGGACATATTAAATACTAGTATAGCTGTACAGAATCAGCTTATAATAGTCACTAACCAACATACCCTGGTATTGGATTACCTAACTGCCTCACAAGGGGGTATGTGTCAAATCATCGGACCCACCTGCTGTCATTATATAGACCCGAATAGTACTATGAGTATGAGATTTAAATTAAAAGACGTACAACGACTCAGGGATCAGTATGACAAAGACAATGACCAAAATAAGGATAGCTGGTGGTCAGATACCTTTTCTTTTCTTAACCCGGCCAATTGGTTCAGAGGGATCGGTGGGTGGGTTACCGGGATTATGCAAAGCCTAATACATACAGTTATGGTTATTGTAATTATATATGTATTATTCAAGGTTGTACTCAAGGGTATCTCGGTATGCACAAATAAATTTTGTGTAATGGATGCGAGAATATAAAGTTTTTTTTTTGTAATATCACAAAAAGAATGACTAAAATGATCGACAAGGTTTTGAATGGAATATGTCAAAGGGGGGATTGTGAAGAGCAGAACAAAAATGATTACCTCAATGAACAAAAATAAAAAAAAAGAATTTGTGATAAATATTGACCTGTCCATTCAAGGACATTTTAGCTATAGTATGAAATCCTGTTTTTCTTGTCTGTGGAATTGCCTTTGTACTGTTTGTTGTGAAACTGCCGCCCACGAAACTGTTTTCTTTTCTTTTCTTTCTTTCCTGTTTTGTCTCTTTGTTTAAACATGCAAAACTTGTATAACCACTAACAACTATATAAAGAAGGGATAGCACATTGAAGGCAGGCGTGCTTCAGAGACTTCCCAGTGATACACTATACAAGATGTGTCTTGTGTATTATTTCTGGTGATTCACCACTTCCAAAGGCTGCTCCGACTGAGTGTGATCCCGACACTAGGAATGGTTACTCACTGCTTGATAAAGGCTCAGATGGAGCTGAAACGTCGCCCGGCTATGTGGGTAGATTAAACCTTCCACATATTTCACTTAACCCCTTCGTGACATGCGCCGTACTAGTACTGCGCTGCCGGCACTGCATTAGTGCCAGCAGCAGTACTAGTACGGCGCACCAATCACCACGGTCTCGCGCTGAGCGCCGCGGTGATCGGGTGCGGGTGTCAGCTGTATATGACAGCTGACACCCAGCAGCAATGCCCACGATCGGTGCTATCGCCGATCGCGGGCATTTAACCCCTCTGATGCTGCTGTCAGTAGTGACAGCGGCATAGAGGGGGATCGCTCAGGGACGGGGGCTCCCTGCGCTCTCCCACCGGAGCAACGCAATGAGATCGCGTTGCTCCGGTGACCCGGAAGGAGTCCCCGGATCCAAGATGGCCGCCGGACTCCTTCCGGGTCATGAAGTGACCTGGCTAGCCGGCGCCTGCTGAGAGCAGGCGCTGGAAAGCCAGCTAAGCTGCCTGTCAGATCGTTGATCTGACAGTGTGCTATGCACAGTGTCATATCAACGATCTGATCTAATACAGAGATGTCCCACCCTGGGACAATGTTAGAAAGTAAAAAAAAAAAAAAAAAAATAGAATGTGTAAAAAAAAATAAAAAAAAATCCCCAAATAAAAAAAAACAAACATTTCCCAATAAATACATTTATGTAAAAAAATAAAAAATAAATGTACACATATTTGGTATCGCCACGTCCGTAACGACCCGCTCTATAAAACTATCCCACTAGTTAACCCCTTCAGTGAACACCGCAAAAAAAAAAAAAAAAAACAAGGCAAAAAACAACGCTTTATTATCATACAGGCGAACATAAAGCGGAATAACACGCGATCGAAACGACGGATATAAATAACCATGGTACCGCTGAAAACGTCATCTTGTGCCGCAAAAAAAAAGCTGCCATACAGCATCATCAGCAGAAAAGTAAAAAAGTTATAGCTCTCAGAATAATGCGATGCAAAAACAATTATTTTTTTATATAAAATAGTTTTTATTGTGTAAAAGCGCCAAAACATAAAAAAAATTACATAAATGAGGTATCGCTGTAATCGTACTGACCCGAAGAATAAAACTGCTTTATTCATTTTACCACACGTGGAACGGTATAAACGCCCCCCCTAAAAGAAATTCAGGAATAGCTGGTTTTTGTTCATTCTGCCTCCCAAAAATCGGAATAAAAAGCGATCAAAAAATGTCATCTGCCCAAAAATGTTACCAATAAAAACGTCAACTCGTCCCGCAAAAAACAAGACCTCATATGACTCTGTGGGCCAAAATATGGATAAATTATAGCTCTCAAAATGTGGTGATGCAAAAACTATTTTTTGCAATAAAAAGCGTCTTTTAGTGTGTGACAGCTGCCAATCATAAAAATCCGCCAAAAAAACGCTATAAAAGTAAATCAAACCCCCCTTCATCACCCCCTTAGTTAGGGAAAAATAATAAAATGTAAAAAAATGTATTTATTTCCATTTTCCCATTAGTGCTAGGGTTAGGGCTAGGGCTAGGGTTAGGGCTAGGGTTAGGGCTAGGGTTAGGGTTAGGGTTAGGGCTAGGGTTTCAGTTATAATTGGGGGTTTCCACTGTTTAGGCACATCAGGGGCTCTCCAAACGCGACCGATCTCAATTCCAGCCAATTCTGCTTTGAAAAAGTAAAACAGGGCTCCTTCCCTTCCGAGTTCTCCTGTGTGCCCAAACAGTGGTTCCCCCAAACATATGGGGTATCAGCGTTCTCAGGACAAGTTGGACAACAACTTTTGGGGTCCAATTTGTCCTGTTACCCTTGGGAAAATAAAAACATAGTGGATAAAATATCATTTTCGTGGAAAAAAAAATATTTTTTATTTTCACGGCTCTGCGTTATAAACTGTAGTGAAACACTTGTTGGTTCAAAGCTCTCACAACACATCTAGATAAGTTCCTTGGGGGGTCTAGTTTCCAATATGGGGTCACTTGTGGTGGGTTTCTACTGTTTAGGTACATCAGGGGCTCTGCAAATGCAACATGACACCTGCAGTCCATTCCATCTAAGTCTGCATTTCAAACGGTGCTCCTTCCCTTCCGAGCTCTGCCATGCACTCAAACGGTGGTTCCCCCCCACATGTGGGGTATCAGCGTACTCAGGACAAATTGGACAATAACATTTGTGGTCCAATTTCTCCTGTTACCCTTGGGAAAAAAAAATTGCGGGCTAAAACATCATTTTGTGGAAAGAAAAAATGATTTTTTAATTTTCACAATGCTACATTCTAAACTTTAGTGAAACAATTGGGGGTTAAAAGTGCTCACCACACATCTAGATAAGTTCCTTTGGGGTCTAGTTTCCAATATGGGGTCACTTGTGGGGGGTTTCTACTGTTTAGGTACATCAGGGGCTCTGCAAATGCAACATGACGCCTGCAGACCAATCCATCTAAGTCTGCATTTCAAATGGCGCTCCTTCCCTTTCGAGCTCTGCCGTGCACCCAAACAGTGGTTCCCCCCAACATATGGGGTATCAGCGTTCTCAGGACAAGTTGGACAACAACTTTTGGGGTCCAATTTGTCCTGTTACCCTTGGGAAAATAAAAACATAGGGGATAAAATATCATTTTCGTGGAAAAAAAAATATTTTTTATTTTCACGGCTCTGCGTTATAAACTGTAGTGAAACACTTGTTGGTTCAAAGCTCTCACAACACATCTAGATAAGTTCCTTGGGGGGTCTAGTTTCCAATATGGGGTCACTTGTGGTGGGTTTCTACTGTTAAGGCACGTCAGGGGCTCTCCAAATGCGACATGGCGTCCGATCTCAATTCCAGCCAATTTTGCATTGAAAAGTCAAATGGCACTCCTTCCCTTCCGAGCTCTGCCATGCGCTCAAACAGTGGTTTATCCCCATATATGAAGTATCGACGTACTCAGGACAAATTGCACAACAACTTTTGGGGTCCAATTTATCCTTTTACCCTTGGGAAAATAGAAAATTTGGGGCAAAAAGATCATTTTTTGTGAAAATTAATATAAACTTTTTTTTACGGCTCTACATTATAAACTTCTGTGAAGCACTTGGAGGTTCAAAGTGCTCACCACACATCTAGATTAGTTCCTTTGGGGGTCTACTTTCCAAAATGGTGTCACTTGTGGGGGTTTCCACTGTTTAGGCACATCAGGGGCTCTCCAATCGTGACATGGGCTCCGATCTCAATTCCAGCAAATCTTGCATTGAAAAGTCAAATGGCGCTCCTTCCCTTCCGAGCTCTGCCATGTGCCCAAACAGTGGTTTACCCCCACATATGGGGTATCGGCGTGCTAAGGACAAATTGTACAATGACTTTTGTGGTCCAATTTCTCCTGTTACCCTTGGTAAAATGAAACAAATTGGACCTGAAGTAAAAATTTTGTGAAAAAAAAGTTAAATGTTCAATTTTTTTAAACATTCAAAAAATTCCTGTGAAGCACCTGAAGGGTTAATAAACTTTTTGAATGTGGTTTTGAGTACCTTGAGGGGTGCAGTTTTTAGAATGGTGTCACTTTTGGGCATTTTCTGTCATATAGACCCCTCAAAGTCACTTCAAGTGTAAGGTGGTCCGTAAAAAAATGGTTTTGCAAATTTTGTTGCAAAAATGAGATATCGCTGGTCAACTTTTAACCCTTATAACGTCCTAACAAAAAAAAATTATGTTTCCAAAATTTTGCTGATGTAAAGCAGACATGTGGGAAATGTTGTTTATTAACTATATTATGTGATATAACTCTCTAATTTAAGGGCATAAAAACTAAGAGTTTGAAAATTGCTAAATTTTCATAATTTCCGACAAATTTTTGTTTTTTTCACAAATAAATGCAAGTCATATCAAAGAAGTTTTACCACTATCATGAAGTAAAATATGTCACGAGAAAACAGTGTCAGAATCACCGGGATCCGTTGAAGCGTTTCAGAGTTATGACCTCATAAAGTGACAGTGGTCAGAATTGTAAAAATTGGCCCTGTCACTTAGGTGAAAACAGGCTTTGGGGGTGAAGGGGTTAAACTATGGAGTGCTGCCTCTTTTTTGAGAGTCTGTAAACTTGCTGCAATCGCTGGACTGGTTGCTTGAGGCCCTGCACCTGAAGATAAGTACTAGAGTTGTGCTGTTCCTTTTTTTCTAATATATATATATATATATATATATATATATATATATATATATATACACACAGTATAAAAAGTTATTAATTACCATTACTACAAATTGGTAAAATCACCATTAGAACAATATAAAATCATAAAAAGGATGAATACCCTAGTATGGGCCCTTGGTATATGTATGTAGTCATGGGGCACATTACCATTGTGGTAGTCAGAGCTTAATCAGATCAGAGATGATCATGTGCAGCAGAGGCAGCACAATAAGCAAAAGGAAAGACTAAACAAGCAAGTGTAAACCAATTATAAATGTGCTGCCATGCTCCACATGGCATTGGTATCTGAGATGAGACCATGTTCAACTGCTACTTAACGTGATCTTAAATACCCTAGTGGTATAACAGATTTTAACAAGGTTGTAAAGTCATTATTATATAGGCTTACCCATGGTGTGCAGGTGTATATATCCAGATGCCAGAGCTCAATCCCGACGCGCGTTTCGCGGTAGCTGTTTCAATAGGGAGTGATAGAAGGATCTCGAGGCCAGTGTTTTATAGTTGGACTGATTGGGTCGCTTGTCTTATGTGCTCATGCACTCTGTTAAATCCCACAGAAGGATTTCCCCCGCACACATCATGGAGAAATCAACAAGTAATGTCATACGCAGCAGTCAAAGTAATTGAGAACAGTATCCAATCCAGGTGTAGAAACTCAAAAAGAGCTTTAATCCACCACGTAAAGCATACAACATTTCGAACTGCAGTAGGCCTTTAATCAAGTACTTGTAATTGGATGCGGTTTTCAATAACTTTGATTGATACCACGTTTCCAAGTGAGTTACTTTGATCGAGAGTGGGCGTCCACTTAGTGAGCACTGTAAGCCTTCCTTTTGTATGTAATTGAAAAGACAAGAGCGGTCTTCTGAGGAGCGCTGGAGTGAATTTGACAAAGGCAGTGATGAATCGAAAGGTGCAAGCCTTTATTGGAGAGAAAGGGTCCACAACGTGTTTCAATTGAGCTATGCCGTCGTCACCAGGTGGTATGTAGGAAAGGGGACTAATACAATATTTAAAAAGGGGAACACCAATGAAAAGAGGCAAGTAGTTAAGCAATAATGACATAACCGAATCCTAGGCCCTTAAAGGAGCCAAGACAAAGTAAGGTTAAAAACACCTTACAATCACTTAATTAAAAAATGACAATAACTTAATAAAATATAAAAAATATTGCTGTTAAAAAATAAATGTATATAAAGATTAAAATATTCAAAAAACAATGAAAAAGAAAAAACTATCTGACGATATCTATAACTCTGTACAAAACCCCTTTCTCATGTACAGCACCATGGAATCAATGGTGCTATATAAATAATAATGATATTAATAATAGTGAGATTTAAACCTTCTGGGGCCAAGGTGCCAAGTTTGAAAATCCAGTAACTTTCTCTGTTGATCAATTGTCTAAAGCGATACAGGACATTATCAGCTATTTGGTCAATGATGACCAGGTAATGGAGACTAGTGTTCTTTTGATGCATAACACAAAAATGTTTAGAGACACTATGTAAAAAAAACTAAAGCAAAATAACTTTTGGTTTAATAGGAAAATGTTTAGAAATGATTGCTTTTTAAGTAGGTTTCGAATAGAATCGTAGAATCATAGAATGGTAGAGTTGGAAGGGACCTCCTGGGTCATCTTGTCCAACCCCCTGCTCAAAGCAGGATTCACTAAATCATCCCAGACAGATATCTGTCCTGCCTCTGTTTGAAGACTTCCATGGAAGGAGAACTCACCACCTCTCGTGGCAGCCTGTTCCACTCATTGTTCATCCTAACTGTCAATAAGTTTTTACTAATATCTAATCTGTGTCTCCTCCCTTTCAGTTTCATCCCATTGCTTCTAGTCTTTCCTTGTGCAAATGAGAATAGAGATGATCCTTCTACAATGTGACAGCCCTTGAGATATTTGTAAATAGCTATTAAGTCACCTCTCAGTCTTCTTTTTTGCAAGCTAAACATTCTCAAATCCTGTAACCGTTCCTTATAGGACATGGTTTGCAGACTGGTCACCTTCCTGATCACTCTTCTCTGAACTTGCTCCAGTTTGATGATGTCTTTTTTAAAATGTGGTGCCCAAAACTGGCCACAGTATTCCAGATGAGGTCTCACTAAAGAGAAGTAGAGGGCAATAATGACTTTGCATGATCTAGACTGTATTCTTCTCTTAATACGACCCAGAATTGCACTTGCCTTTTTTGCTGCTGTATCACACTGTTGACTCATTTTCAGGTTATGATCTATTAGTATACTCAAGTCTTTTTCACATGTGCTGTTGCTTAGCCCTATTCCTCCCATTCTGTATATGCTTTTTTTATTTTTATTGCCCAGATGTAGTACTTTGCACTTTTCCTTGTTAAAGACCATTCTGTTAGCTATCCCTCCTAGCTTTGTGTCATCAGCAAATTTAATCAGTGTACCCTCAATTGCTTCATCTAAATCATTGATAAAGATGTTGAACAATACAGGGCCCAGGACAGAACACTGTGGTACCCCACTTGAGACATTCTTCCAACTGGATGTGCAGCCATTTACGACCACTCTTTGAGTCCGATCACTAAGCCAGTTATGAATCCACCTAACAGTTGCCTTGTCCATTCCATACTTAGTCATTTTTTCAATAAGGATGGTGTGGTATACTTTGTCAAATGCTTTGCTGAAGTCAAGATATACTATATCTACAGCATTTTCCTGATCCACCCAGTCAGTCATTCTGTTATAGAAGGAAATTAAGTTAGTCTGACATGACTTATTAGTTACAAACCCATGCTGACTCAGGTTAATCACTTCATTCTTATCCAGGTACTTACATACATGTTGTTTAATAATTTGTTCAAAGATCTTTCCTGGTATAGGAGTCAGACTCACCGACCTATAGTTCCCAGGGTCCACCTTCTTCCCCTTTTTGAAGATAGGAACATTTGCTCTTCTCTTGTCTTCTGGGGCTTCTCCTATTCTCCAAAAATTTTCAAAGATTATGGATAGTTGTTCAAAAATTTCTTCTGCTATCTCCTTCAGTACTCTGAGGTGTAATTCATTTGGACCTGGATACTTGAATTCATTTATGTTAGCTAACTGTTTCCTCACTATCTTTCTGTTTATAGATATCCTGGATTTTTGTATTACTTTAATAGGACAGTGAAGATCAGTTGATGTTACATTTCCTTTTTGAGAGAAAGCAGATGCAAAATAGGAATTTAAAAGTTTGGCCTGCTCAACATCCTTTCTTACCATTTCATCATTTTCATCCTGTAAAAATCCTATAGCATCTTTGACTTTTCTTTTACTTTTGACATATCCCCAAAATCCTTTTTTATTGCTTTTGAAGTCTCTTAAAAGCCTTAAGTCATTGTCAGCTTAATCTGATTTGTGCCCTGCAGGTTCTGCAGACAGCATTATATTCTTCTTTAGATATGCCTCCCTCTTTCCATTTGATAAACATTTCTTTCTTCCTTTTTAGCATGTGTTTAAGTTCTGTGTTCATCCATCCTGGTTTCCTTAAATGCATCGTATTCTTCACTCTTTTGGGAATTGTTAACAATTGTGCTTTGAGAATCTCATTTTCCAGCCATTGGATCCCTCCAATTCTCTTTCTGAGTCCCTTAATATCTGCCTTTCTGAAATCTAATCTTGAAGTCTGAGTCTTCACAGGTATTCCTCCTGAAACCACTTAAGTAGTTATAAATAGTAACAAAACTCCATTTGGTGAAATCTGAGGTGAAAGTGCTGTTGCTCATCTTTGAGTTCATCTTATTGATACAGTCTTCGTGGGACAAGGAATTAACCTTAGACAAGGCATCATGAAATAACTTTTTGGGATAGCCTTTTTGCAGAAAGCATTTCTTAAGAATCTTAGATTCAGAAAAAAAATCACATTGGCTGGTACAGTTTTTCCGGATTCTCCAATATTGGCCATAAGGAACATTGGTAATCCATTTCGGGAGATGACCACTATTGAAATGGAGGTAACTGTTTACATCAACATGTTTGAAATGTGTAGAAGTTGTGAATTTACTGCTTGAATCCACCTTCACCATCAGATCCAAACACTGGATGACTGAGTCAGAGACTGAGGCTCAGAAATTGAGACCCCAAGGATTTGAATTAAGAGTCTCAATAAATTTTATAGCCTCTTGTTCAGAACCTGTCCAAATAAAAAATAAGTCGTCAATGAAATGACGGTAAAAAGCTATTCGCTTAAGGGCCAAGGGGGACCGTGAAATGAAGTCAGACTCAAATACTCCCATGAAACGATTAGCATAACTTGGTGCAAATCTCATCCCCATCTAGCAGCCTTTAAACTGGGGGTAAAAAAAAGTTTTCAAAAGAAAATACATTATTGAGAATTAAGACAATGTTAGGGCTAGCGGAACGCACCAAATAATAAGACAGATAGAGTATGGTGCGTTCACAGCCCGGGGTCCACCGTGCAGAGATGGAACCTGCTGCCAAGTAATGACAGACTATATGGCGGTACTCATAAGTATACACACGTGGGTTAAACTTCACCCAGCGTGAAGGAAGCGATCCTGTTGCGTCACAGGACCGCGGTACCGCACATAGAGCGCGAGCAAGTAGTCAGCGAACTCAACCCCAACTAGGATTGAAGTCCGATTAGACCCTTGCTGGCACAACACCGCAACTGGGTGTGTAAGGAAACTAAATATCAATATTAAGGCACAAGAGTGCATGCGGTGCCGCACTGACGAACGCCACTAACCACCCAGGCTTGGGTAAGGAAAGCACAGAGGAAGTGCACGGCGCCGTACTGGCGGTCACAGCAACTGGACGCTGTAATGTGTGATTCGTGCTGTAGGATAAGTCGGGCGCTAGATAGCAACCATACACCTTCCGCGAACAGACATTCAATAGGGTAGGGGTATCCAAGGACGACTTGCACTCACAACATACACACATTAACAATTGTACACTAGCGCATGGCCGTGCGGTCATGCGCAGTTTATATAGTTGCAGCACAGGAAGTGGCCACAGAAAGTTTGCCCTTCCAAGACCTGCCAAGAGGACCAATGGAATGTGCTGCAGAGCCTGAGCACATGACCCTCGATCTCCAACGGGAGATCTTGCCCTGGGCATGCTCAGTGTGTGCAGACAAGGACTTAGTCCCAGAGAAGTCCACTCGCTGCTGACCAGCACTGGCTTTAATGGCAGAAGCTGAAGAAGCAGCAGTAACTCTCTGTACAGAGTGAGACTGAGCAAGACGCTGGGACCGACGTCCCTGCTGAGCAGACTCCACTGCGGCTGGATAAGAATGGGAGACCGCAGCGGAGATGGCTCGAGATTCCCCCTGTGCAGAAGCGGGAACTCGAGACCTAACATTACCCCCCTCCTAGGGCCCCCCCTCCTTGGGCCTCGCTACGCTCGAAGGCAGCAATGAGCTGTGGGGCTCGAATGTTTTCAGCAGGCTCCCATGACCTGTCCTCTGGGCCATAACCCTTCCAATCCACCAGATAGAACTTTTTGCCGCGTACCACCTTACACCCTAAAATAGCGTTCACCTCGTAATCGTCCGTAGACGAACCCGATGTCCCGGCAGATGACTCGGAAAACCGGGACATGTATACGGGTTTCAAGAGAGACACATGAAAGGTGTCGGTGATACCCAAGCATGGAGGAAGAGCCAAACGGTAGACCACAGGATTAACCTGTTCGAGAACCTTGAAGGGACCCAAGTAGCGAGGAGCAAACTTAGTGGACTCAACTCGCAGCCTGATGTTACGGGCGGAGAGCCACACCAAGTCGCCAGGAGCAAAGGTCGGAGCGGGGCGCCGATGAACATCGGCGGAGGACCTCATTCTCTCCTTGGAGGCCCGAATGGCATCCTGCATGCGGTCCCAAATGTCCCGTGCCTCCACAACCCAGTCTGCCACCCTGGAGTCAGCAGAAGACACAGGCATGGGCACAGGAACACGCGGATGCTGGCCGTAATTTAGGAGGAATGGAGTCTGACCGGTGGAGTCGGCTATGGCATTGTTAAGCGCAAACTCTGCCCACGGTAGCAAGGATGCCCAGTCATCCTGCCTGGCAGAAACAAAATGTCGTAAATATGTGACCAAGGTCTGGTTGGCCCTCTCTACCAACCCATTCGTCTCGGGATGATATGCCAAAGAGAGATTCAACTCAATACTGAGTAGATGACAAAGCTCTCTCCAGAATCGAGACGCAAACTGGGGACCCCAGTCACTAACAATTTTGTCTGGCATACCGTGTAGGCGAAAGATATGCTTGACGAACAAGACAGCCAACGCCCGTGCAGAAGGTAGCCGTGGAAGAGGCACCAAGTGCACCATTTTGGAAAAATGGTCGGTGATCACGCAGATAATGGTGCAGTTACGAGACTTGGGTAAGCCCACCACAAAGTCCATCCCGACCATCTCCCAGGGCCTGTCCGCCACCGGCAGAGGATAAAGCAAACCAGCTGGCCGTTGCCGAGGAGTCTTGTCCTTGGCACAAGAGACACATGCCCGAACATACTCTGCGACATCACGAGCCATATGCGGCCACCAGTATGTCCTCGCCAGTAACTCAGATGTCCTTTTGGTACCAAAATGTCCACCCACCCTGGACGAGTGTGCCCAAGAGAGAACCTCCGGTCGCAAACTGGATGGAACAAAAGTCTTGCCCGGGGGCACAGACTCTAGCGAAACCGGGGCCACAGTTCTCAAGCTCTCGGTGGGGACAATAAGCCGAGGCTCCTCCTCCTCCGCAGATGACACAACGGAGCGAGAGAGAGCGTCGGCCCGAATGTTCTTCTCCCCAGAAAGAAAATGGAGGGTGAAATGAAACCGGGAGAAGAATAATGACCATCTGGCCTGGCGAGAATTCAACCGCTGGGCTGTCTGCAGGTACACCAAATTTTTATGGTCTGTGAAGACTTGGAAGGGAAAACGTGCTCCCTCCAAGAGATGTCTCCACTCCGAGAAAGCCAACTTTATGGCTAGCAACTCCCTGTCCCCGATAGAATAATTCCTCTCTGCTGGTGAGAAGGTCTTGGAGAAAAAGAAGCAAGGATGCTTCCGACCTTGAGCATCCTTTTGGAAGAGGACTGCTCCAGCACCAACAGAAGAGGCATCCACCTCCATGATAAATGGCTTATCAACATCGGGGCGATGTAGGATGGGAGCGCTAGCGAAGTGTGACTTTATAGAGTTAAAGGCCTTGGAGACCTCCTCAGACCACAATTTGGGATTCGCCCCCTTCTTGGTGAGGGCAACCAAGGGAGCTACCAAAGTTGAGAAGTGCGGAATGAACTGGCGATAATAATTAATGAACCCCATAAAGCGCTGCACCGCTTTAAGAGAATGGGGTTCCTGCCAGTCCATCACCGCCTGTAGTTTGGCAGGATCCATAGCCAATCCCTGGGCAGACATGATGTAGCCTAGGAAAGGTAAGGACTCCTGCTCAAACATACACTTCTCCAACTTGGCATAGAGGGAGTTTGCCCGTAGGAGGTCGAAGACTTTGCAAACATCTCTCCGGTGGGAGTCAATATCTGGAGAGTAGATGAGAATATCATCCAGATAGACTACGACCGAGGTGGAAAGCATATCCCGGAAGATATCGTTCACAAAGTCTTGGAAAACGGCTGGGGCATTACAGAGCCCGAAGGGCATCACCAGATATTCATAGTGCCCATCCCTGGTGTTAAAAGCCGTCTTCCATTCGTCCCCCTCACGGATGCGAATCAGGTTGTAAGCACCCCGCAGATCTAGTTTAGTAAATACCCTTGCTCCCCGAAGCCTATCGAAGAGCTCAGATATCAAGGGCAAAGGATACTTATTCTTAACGGTGATGGCATTAAGACCCCTGTAGTCTATGCATGGACGCAATTCCCCATACTTCTTCTGCACGAAGAAGAACCCTGCCCCTGCAGGTGACACTGACTTCCTAATGAATCCTCTTGCCAGATTTTCCTGGATGTACTGTGACATTGCCTCCGTCTCCGGGAGAGATAGCGGATAGACTCGACCCCGGGGAGGCTCAGCACCAGGCAAGAGATCAATAGGACAGTCATAGGGGCGATGGGGCGGAAGGATCTCCGCCGCCTTTTTGGAGAACACGTCTGCATAAGACCAATACTGCTTGGGGAGAGAGGAAAGATCTGCGGGTACCTCTGTAGAAGCAACCTGAACGCACTCCCTCTGACACCTACCCCCACAAGATTCGCCCCATCCCAGGATTCTGCCAGAGGACCACTCGATATGAGGAGAGTGTTACCGTAGCCAAGGTACTCCCAACAGGACCTCATCAATTCCCTCAGGAATGACGAGCAGAGATATAATCTCCTGATGAGATGGCGACATGGACAGAGTAAAAGGGATGGTCTGGTGTGTTATCTGTGAGGGCAGTGTCGACCCATTCACCACTCGTACCGTTACTGGTTGAGCTAGCATAACCAGGGGTATTGCGTGACGTTGGGCGAAGGCAGAAGACATAAAATTGCCCTCTGCCCCAGAATCCACGCAGAGCTCTACCGAGTGGGAGAATGAGCCTATAGTAATTGTCCCCTTAAAGGACAATTTAGAGGCAAACGTCGCCGTGTCTAGTGTACCTCCACCTACTACCACTAGACGCTGACGTTTCCTCGACCGCTGAGAACATCTGGTGGCTAGATGTCCTGACTGCTGGCAAACATGACAGACCTTGAGTGCACAAGCGGTCCGGGACTTAGATCCCGCTTGTGACACTTCCCTGGCCTCATGTGACTCAGGAACCAGGACCGGAGATTCCAGAGGTTTGGTGAAGGTAGGAGCCAGCCGAAACCTCTGCCTACACTGGGCTCGCTCTAACCTCTGCTCGTTAAAACGGAGGTCAATTCGAGTGGAGACAGTTATTAACTCCTCCAGTGTGGCAGGAATCTCCCTAGTGGCCAGAGCGTCATTAACGTGGTCAGCCAGGCCCCTCCAAAATATGGGGATAAGAGCTTTATCCGACCAATCCAGCTCAGAAGCTAAAGTGCGGAATTGGACGGCAAAATGACTGACCAAGGACTCACCCTTAGTTAATGCCAGCAGTTGGAGCGCAGTATCATGGGTGACTTGAGGTCCTAAAAAGACCTGTTTCAGAGTGCTCAGAAACAGCGGAGCACTCTGCACCACATGATCGCCACGCTCCCACAGCGGCGTAGCCCATTCCAATGCCCTGTCCGACAAGAGAGACACTATAAATCCCACCTTAGCCCGCTCTGTGGGAAAACGTGCAGCCAGGAGCTCGAGGTGAATAGAGCACTGACTCACAAATCCCCTACAAAATTTGCTATCACCAGAAAATTTTTCTGGCAGCGGGAGGCGAGAAAATGTCGGAGCAGGGGTGGCAATGGACAGGGTTGCTGCAGCCACGCTAGCAGCCTGTACAGCAACTGCGGTAACATCCACAGCTGAGGTTGCGCTCTCAAGAGCCGCCAACCTACCCTCCAGCTGCTGGATATACCGCAAGGATTGCTGTTTGTCCATCATTACTAGCCAGACCCTGGCGATAGTGTAATGTTAGGGCTAGCGGAACGCACCAAATAATAAGACAGATAGAGTATGGTGCATTCGCAGCCCGGGGTCCACCGTGCAGAGATGGAACCTGCTGCCAAGTAATGACAGACTATATGGTGGTACTCATAAGTATACACACGTGGGTTAAACTTCACCCAGCGTAAAGGAATCGATCCTGTTGCGTCACAGGACCGCGGTACCGCACATAGAGCGCGAGCAAGTAGTCAGCGAACTCAACCCCAACTAGGATTGAAGTCCGATTAGACCCTTGCTGGCACAACACCGCAACTGGGTGTGTAAGGAAACTAAATATCAATATTAAGGCACAAGAGTGCATGCGGTGCCGCACTGACGAACGCCACTAACCACCCAGGCTTGGGTAAGGAAAGCACAGAGGAAGTGCACAGCGCCGTACTGGCGGTCACAGCAACTGGACGCTGTAATGTGTGATTCGTGCTGTAGGATAAGTCGGGCGCTAGATAGCAACCATACACCTTCCGCGAACAGACATTCAATAGGGTAGGGGTATCCAAGGACGACTTGCACTCACAACATACACACATTAACAATTGTACACTAGCGCATGGCCGTGCGGTCATGCGCAGTTTATATAGTTGCAGCACAGGAAGTGGCCACAGAAAGTTTGCCCTTCCAAGACCTGCCAAGAGGACCAATGGAATGTGCTGCAGAGCCTGAGCACATGACCCTCGATCTCCAATGGGAGATCTTGCCCTGGGCATGCTCAGTGTGTGCAGACAAGGACTTAGTCCCAGAGAAGTCCGCTCGCTGCTGACCAGCACTGGCTTTAATGGCAGAAGCTGAAGAAGCAGCAGTAACTCTCTGTACAGAGTGAGACTGAGCAAGACGCTGGGACCGACGTCCCTGCTGAGCAGACTCCACTGTGGCTGGATAAGAATGGGAGACCGCAGCGGAGATGGCTCGAGATTCCCCCTGTGCAGAAGCGGGAACTCGAGACCTAACAGACAATGGCCATTAATAAAAATTCCCTTTATGCAGAAGGCATTTGGTCATCTAATGAAAAAAAGTTTTTAATAGCGTCCTATCCAAGATATATTGCTGTAGGGCGCGTTAACATCCATAGTGAGGAGGATGCAATTTGGTAAACAAGGAAGAGATTGAAGATATCCGATCAACTGAGAAGAATCTCTTAAATAGGAATCTAATTCTAAGACATATTTTTGAATGAACAGATCAATATAATGAGATAAATTACAAGTAATGGATACAATTCCAGAAATGATGGGTCGACCAGGAGATTTTTGGGGTCTTTATGTAATTTATGGAGTGAATAGAAGAACGAAACCTAAAAACGGGGAATGTTTAAAAAATTTTTCTCCTTCTTATTGAGGATGCCTTTGGTATGTGCATCTTTGATAAACTCATTATTTTTTTTTAAGAAAGATGGAGATGGAGGGATCACATTCTAGTTTCTCATAATATTCCTGATTGCTAAGGATCCTGAAACCTTCATTGAGGTACCAACATCTATTCATGATCACCACCCCAACCCTCTTATCGGCATTCTTAATAATAATATCCTCATTATCTTTAAGGGATTTAATGGCTAACCTCTTACCAGGATTTAAATTGTCTTTTTTTTCTACTAATGTGTGTAATGGAGCAAATTTCATTAAAAATAAGGTGTTGGAAAAATTGACTGGAAGAATCCCTACATAGAACATGCATATAGAGATCTTCAGCCGACATGTGTACAGTGGATGTCAGGGCTACAGGTTTACTTCTTTCTTCATGTCATGATTCAGGACCGGGTTTTATCTTTATCCCATCCTGGTCAGACAGGGGTTAATTCTATCTGTCTCTCTCTGGGGTGAGGGCGGCTATTTAGTTGACATATGACTGAGGTCCGGTGTCGGTGATAGTTTCCTGTCCCGCGGCCTTAGCAGCTGACCTAGGTTACTCTGTTAGTAATCATGTTCTCTGTACGCATGCCTGCTGTTGTGTGTATGTCCTGACTTGCTCCCTGACCTTTGTTTCCGTCCTCCGTTTTGGTATCATTTAGCTTGCTTCAGTTTTCTGACCTCCTTTGCTTGTTTCTGATTACCCTTTTGGCTTCTACCCCTGGTACCGCGCTCCCGTCTGGTTCTTACCTGATTGCTTGCTTCTGACCATGTGTTTGCTTAGACTTCTAGTGCTTCGTTTGACCGCTTGTTGCTGACTTGGCTAGTTTGACAATTCTGCTGCCACCTTGTGGTAGCCCTGCTGCTGCATTGCAGGTTTGCCCTGGGTGTGTGAAGTCTTTCCTCAACTCTTTTGCCATCTGGTGGAGCTTGCACAGACCTGCATTGCAGCTGCATGACATTTCTATTATAAAATGACATTGTATCGTAAGTTTTCATTAAAAAAAATTCATATCAAGATAGAAATTAAAGACATTTTATGGAGAGTCAGGGCGAAATGACAAACCATGCTCCAAAAGGGAAGTCTCATCATGGGTGAGTGAATAATCTGAAATATTAAAAATTCCCATATTGATGGTAGAAGATTGGTTTTAGTCTGTGGGGTCACTCAGGCTGACTTCATTTTCTTTGGTGTGTTTATCAGGTTCTAGGATGTTTCGCCCCCAGCAGTTTGCCCCCAGCAGTTCACCCCTGGGACCCCAGGATGTTTCGCCCCTGCACATTTCACCCCCAAACATTTTGCCCCCAGCAGTTCACCCCCAGCAGTTCGTCCCTGGGTACATTTCGCCCCGCACATTTTGTCCCCAGCATTTGGCCCCCAGGATGTTTCGCCCCCGCACATTTCACCCCCGCACATTTTGCCCCCAGCAGTTTGCCCCAGCAGTTCGCCACTGGGTACATTTCGCCCCCGCACATTTCGTCCCCAGCATTTGGCCCCTGGATGTTTTGCCCCGGCAGTTCGCCCCAAGATGTTTGTACCTTTGTGGTTCATGAATTCCTTTCCATCATCAATGTTTTGCCCCAAGAAGTTTGCCCCCAGCAGTACGCCCCCGGATATTTGTACCTTTGTGGTTCATGAATTCCCATCCGTCATCGATGTTTCGCCCCCATCAGTTCGCCCCCGGCAATTTGCCCCGGATGTTTGTACCTTTGTGGTTCATGAATTCCCGTCCATCATCAATGTTTCGCCCCCAGCAGTTTGCCCCCAGCAGTTCGCCCCTGGATGTTTCACCCCCGAATGTTCTCCTACAGCATTTTGTCCCTGGATGTGTCGCCATTTTATGTTTCGCACCTAACATTTTGACCCCAGATGTTTCACCCTGAACTTTTGGGGGCAATATGCAGGGATCAAAACATCTAGGGGTGAACATACCTGGGGGTAAAATATACAGGACCCCAATTGCTGGGGATTCCTGTGGCTGCCTTTTCAGCAGCTCAACCGTTGTCTCTTCTGGCTGGCCTTAAAGGAGTAGTATCACCCTAGAACAAAAAAAATGGACATACTTATCTGTCGCCACTGCAGCTCCTTGGGTCACGGAGAGCAGTCTAGCAGTTCCCCGTGAGGTCTTCTCCTGCTTCTGGCTGTCTTTTCATCTTCCCTGGATCACTGATCCATGAAGCATGATGAATGCCGCAGCAGTGAGGCCAAATGTCTCCAGTCCACTCACTGACATGACGTCACTGCTGCCCCATTCATCAGTCAATCCAGGGGGCATGATGTCTCTCCCGTCACCATGGAATTGCATATATAGATCAATAGTTGGTGGTTTGTAAGTAGAGCGCTGGCAGTAGTCCCAGGAAGTGGAAGGTAGACAGAGGATATAATAACAGGTTATAGAAGAAAAAGCCGGTCCCAGTAGTGCAGAAAAAAGGACTCTGACACCAGGTTGAGTTGAGCCACAACGCTGTTCAATGGCATACACCGTCTTCTTCAGGAGAAAGCCCCCCTGCACGTGTCATAGCCGTGGGCTGGCCAAAGGTCACCCCTTTCGTGACATTTTGGTGACAGTCATGGTGCGATCTGTGACAGGTACAAACATCCGGGGCGAACTGCCGGGGGCAAACTGCTGGGGGTGAACAATTGATGATGGACAGGAATTCATGAACCACAAGGGTACAAAAATCTGGGGGTGAACTGCCGGGGCAAAACATTGATGATGGACAGGAATTCAAGAACCACTAGGGGACAAACATCCGGGGGTGAACTGCCGGGGGCGTTCTGCTGGGGGCGAAACATTGATGACGGGCAGGAATTCATGAACCACAAGGGTACAAACATCCGGGGGTGAATTGCTGGGGGTGAAACATTGATGATGGACGGGAATTCATGAATCACAAGGGTAAAATCATCTGGGGGAGAAACATTGATGATGGACAGGAATTCATGAACCACAAGGGTACAAAAATCTGGGGGTGAACTGCCGGGGCAAAACATTGATGATGGACAGGAATTCAAGAACCACTAGGGGACAAACATCCGGGGGTGAACTGCCAGGGGCGTTCTGCTGGGGGCGAAACATTGATGACGGGCAGGAATTCATGAACCACAAGGGTACAAACATCCGGGGGTGAACTGCCGGGGGCGAAAAATTGATGGACAGGAATTCATGAACCACAAGGGTAAAATCATCTGGGGGAGAAACATTGATGATGGACAGGAATTCAAGAACCACAAGAGTACAAACATCTGGGGGCGAACCGCCAGGGGCGAATTGCTGGGGGCGAAACATTGATGATGGACAGGAATTCATGAGCCACAAGGGTAAAAAACATCTGGGGGTGAACTGCTGGGGGCAAAACATTGATGACGGACGGGAATTCATGAATCACAAGGGTACAAACATCCGGGGGCGAACTGCCGGGGGTGAACTGCTGGAGGCGAAACATCCGGGAGTCAAATGCTGGGGACGAAATATGCCGGGGCGAAAGGTACCCAGCGGCGAACTGCTGGGGGTGAACTACTGGGGGCGAAATGTGCGGGGGTGAAATGTACCCAGGGGCGAACTGCTGGGGACAAAATGTGTGGGGGCAAAATGTACCAAGGGGCGAACTGCTGGGGGCGAACTGCTCGGGGTGAACTGCTGGGGGTGAACTGCTGGGGGCGAACTGCTGGGGGCGAACTGTGCGGGAGTGAAATGTGCGGAGGCAAAACATCTTGGGGGCCAAATGCTGGGGACGAAATATTCGTGGGCGAAATGTACCCAGGGGCGAACTGCTGGGGGCAAACTGCTGGGGGCAAACTGCTGGGGGCAAACTGCTGGGGGCAAACTGCTGGGGGCGAAACATCCAAATCCCGTTTATCAAGGGAGCCGCAGCATTTTTGGCGTGATTTGCCACTACCTCTGCATCCTCATTTCCTCTTTTTTTTTTGGCTGATGGCCTGGGGCTACATGAAAAAACTGAGTGATCTTGGTGTCTTTAAGTGAAATAATAGGAGATTTAGAATTCGGCCCGGTTTTGGACGATATGGGACAGTATTGATGATTGAGAAAGGATAGGTAGAGAATTAATAATCATTAACTCACTAGATCCCAAAGGGAAAAGTTGAGAATAGTGTTATTATCATTCTCTATGGTAACAATGGAAGTAAGCGGGGTGGGAATATTTCTACAAAAATTTGTTGTGGGATTTAACACCTTTGCCAGTACTTGATTATTATCATTAAAAATGCTAGGTTCAGAAGGGTGAACAAGAATGGGGTTATAGAGAAATGTTCATCATTCACCACTGCATTAGTAGTGGGAATCATATTTGTCAAATCAGGTAATTGTTCCAAAGTGACGTCATGAACAGTTAGTTGGGATAAACCCATAAGTATGGAAGAGTCATTAGTTTGAGTAGAAGTAATAGTGGATTAATTATTCAATGCAGGGCCGGCTCCAGGTTTTTGAGGGCCCCGGGCGAAAGAGTCTCACTGGGCCCCCCCTTTAAAACATACCACAATTCGTGAATCACAGACACAGCAGAGAAATATAGATATAGTCCAATGCCAGATTTCACTTCTTACATAAGTGATAGCTATTGTAAATTCTACAATACCATACAGCAGAGGGGCTTTATATAAGTCAACCCCTTATAAGCCAATTTTTGTGACCTACTCCCTTTTTCTCAGTTACCAGTAGGCATTTTATTGTTAGCTGAACTTGCTGCAAAGAAAAAACTGCATACATTGAATATGACAATTTTTTAATGGAAAACTTTTTAGGCTATGTGCACATGTTGCAGAATTGCTGCAGAAATTTCCACGGCAATTCTGCAACTCCTGCTCCGGGTATATCGCATGTGGAATTGGCATGCGTTTTCCCGCTAAACACTAGCGTTTTACAAGCATAATTAGCTTGCAGAATGCTAGCGTTTTCCAAGCGATCTGTAGCAAAAAGATAGAACGTTAAAAAAAATAAAAATCATGATATTCTCACCTTCCAGCGTCCCTGAGAGCCTTCTCGCGCCTCACGATGCTCCGGTCCCAATAATGCATTGCAGCAATGACCCCAGATGAAGTAGCGGTCTCGCGAGACCGATGTCATCACAGGTCATTTTCGCAATGCATTATTGGGAATGGAAGCATCACGAGGATCGGGAAGGCTGTTGGGGACGCCGGAAGGTGAGAATATCATGATTTTTTATTTTAATTCCTTTTTTTTCTAACAATTATATGGTTCCCAGGGCCTGGAGTAGAGTCTCCTCTCCTCCACCCTGGGTACCAACCGCACATGATCCGCTTACTTCCCGCATGGTGGGCATAGCCACATGCGGAAAGTAAGCGGATCAATGCATTCCTATGTGTGCGGAATCCCTGCGATTCCGCACAAAGAATGAACATGCAGCGTTTTATCCCAGAATGCGATTCCGCCGTGGAAAAAAACGCAACATGTGCACAAAAATTGCAGATTGCATTCTAATAATAGGATGCTTAATGTATGCGTTTTTTCTGTGTTTTTATAGAGAAAAAACGCGGAAAAAACGCAAAAAATCCTGAACGTGTGCACACAGCCTTAAAGTAAACATTAGAAAGTATTAACGTAGAACATTTGTAAAAGGGCAAAATGGGTTGCCGGCTGCAGCTTCAAAACACATCAGTATTCGTTGTCCCATTGTTTTTAATTCACTGTCGATTTGTAGTGCTGATGACTGACCCCAATATGTGCAAAAATGTATACATACAGTACATGTACATGGCACACACATGTACATGCCACACACATACATACAGTACATGTACACGGCGCACACACATACAGTACATGTACATATCGCACACACGTACATGGTACACACATACATACAGTACATGTACTGTATGTATGTGTGTACCATGTACGTGTGTGCGATATGTACATGTACTGTATGTATATGTGTACCATGTACGTGTGTGCAACATGTACTGTATGTGTGCACCATGTACGTGTGTGCGATATGTACATGTACTGTATGTATATGTGTGCCATGTACGTGTGTGCAACATGTACTGTATGTGTGTACCATGTACGTGTGTGCGACATGTACATGTACTGTATGTATGTGTGTACCATGTACGTGTGTGCGATATGTACATGTACATGTCGCGCACACATACATGGTACACACATACAGTACATGTTGCACACACGTACATGGCACACATATACATACAGTACATGTACATATCGCACACATGTACATGGTGCACACATACAGTACATGTTGCACACACGTACATGGCACACATACATAGCACATACATACAGTACATGGCACACACACGTACATGGTACACACTTACATACAGTACATGTACATGGTACACATACAGTACAGGTACATGGCACACACGTACAGGGCACACACACGTACATACAGTACATGGAACATATGTATATGGAACACACATGTACATGGCACACACACATACATACATGGCACACACACATACATACATGGCACACACACATACATACATGGCACACACACATACATACATGGCACACACATACATACATGGCACACACACATACATACATGGCACACACACACATACACACATGGCACATACATACATGGCACACACACATACATGGCACACACACATACATACATGGCACACACACACACATACATGGCACACACATACATACATGTCACACATATACATACATGTCACACACATACACATACATACATACATGGCACACACACATACATGGCACACACATACATACATGGCACACACACATACATACATACATGGTACACACATGCTGCACAACAAATGTTCATTTGATACATGTGATTCATATAAACACATACACATAGCTCACAGATAGCACACACTACACATACCACACACTATACACACATCAATTACACACACCTCACATACACTGCTTTATGATGGAGGGAATGAGATGTTCCATACAGTATCAGCTGCAGCTCCTCCTGCTCCCAGCAGCACTATCCCAGCAGACACCTCCCTGCCCTCTCCTCTGCTGGGACTGCCAACAAGAGCAGGAGTTGCTGAGGAGCCATCATCACCAGGAGCAGCACACACAAAGGGTGCTGCACGACTTATGGTACCTCACATTACAGCTCAGGTATGTAGGTGCCGGCCCAGGTCTTAGCTCTCCCTCCCCTCAGAAGCTCCGTGCAGGAGGACTCAGGACAGGAGGTGCACTGGCCTATGAATACATGGCCTGTGGTGACATCACGGTCACATGGCAGGTCACATGATCGTGATGTCACTACAGGTCCTCAATCAGTCTTTACACCGGAAGCTTCACTGATTATGATTATCAGTGGAGCTTCTGCCGGCCCTGGCTGTATCACAGACAGCATGAGTGGGTTCCTCGTCTCGCCAGGGCCCCGGCACTTGCCCAGGTGCATCGGGTGCTGACGCCGGCCCTGAGTCAATGGTGGAATCTTGATTTGAGTGATATGTTGATTCTGGTCAAATAAAGTGATATTAGATTGGTTGGTAATGCAAGGTATTTGTGAATGAAAAGACTCATGGGGGTTAATGGGATCCTTCAAATAGATGGTAACGATATTAGAACTATATAGCAAAGCCACTAGAGACTCAAGGTCTACAAAAATTCAATTTGCAACAGCAGAAAAAAAAGGCAGCAACCCTTAAGGTACCTTCACACATAACGATATTGTTAACGATATCGTTGCTATTTGTGACGTAGCAACGATATCGTTAATGAAATCGTTATGTGTGACAGCGACCAACGATCAGGCCCCTGCTGGGAGATCGTTGGTCGCTGAACAAAGTCCAGAACTTTATTTCATCGCTGGACTCCCTGGAGACATCGCTGGATCGGCGTGTGTGACACCGATCCAGCGATGTCTTCACTGGTAACCAGGGTAAACATCGGGTAACTAAGCGCAGGGCCGCGCTTAGTAACCC
The DNA here is from genome assembly GCF_032444005.1 of Ranitomeya imitator. NCBI lineage: Eukaryota > Metazoa > Chordata > Amphibia > Anura > Dendrobatidae > Ranitomeya > Ranitomeya imitator. Next base: position 252,464,586 of record NC_091285.1, on the reverse strand, counting down.
GATGTTTACCCTGGTTACCATGCTAAAAGTAAAAAAAAACAAACACTAGATACTTACCTACCGCTGTCTGTCCTCCAGCGCTGCGCTCTGCTTCTCTGCTCTCCTCCTGCACTGGCTGTGAGCCGGAAAGCAGAGCGGTGACGTCACCGCTCTGCTTTCCGGCTCACAGACAGTACAGGAGGAGAGCAGAGAAGCAGAGCGCAGCGCTGGAGGACAGACAGCGGAAGGTAAGTATCTAGTGTTTTTTTTTTTTACTTTTAGCATGGTATCCAGGGTAAACATCGGGTTACTAAGCGCGGCCCTGCGCTTAGTTACCTGATGTTTACCCTGGTTACCGGCATCGTTGGTCGCTGGAGAGCGGTCTGTGTGACAGCTCTCCAGCGACCAAACAGCGACGCTGCAGCGATCCGAATCGTTGTCGGTATCGCTGCAGCGTCGCTTAATGTGAAGGGGCCTTTACCTGCCCAGATCTTAGAACAAATGCACTGCAGGGTGCAGCCAGCCCATAAAGCGAGATGTTAGCAACACAGGTGCAAAATACCAGATCAACAGCCACTCTCCACATACCCACTCCTGGAGGGGGTGACTGCCCAGTATACAATTGCACAATAAAGGCCCACATAGGGCGTAGTTCACACAATGGTACTGCATAGTGTCTGGTTCACAGCCTATTAGTCACGCCCCTACTTTTCGATTAGGCGGGCTGGCCAGTACACTCTCAATGCATCCCAGTGCGAACACCCCTCATGCGAGACCGAACGTGTTTGGGCTTGGCTGCACCCCGAAAAATATAGTGCAAAAAATATTCAAAAATAGTGAGGTATTGGTTGATATTTTGGCCAAAATACGTAAGCTCGTAACCCACGCCAAGGGTCCCCACGCTTACGAGTCCTACACTACACTAAATAGCAAAGCCACTAGAGACTCAAGGTCTACAAAAATTCAATTTGCAACAGCAGAAAAAAAAGGCAGCAACCCTTACCTGCCCAGATCTTAGAACAAATGCACTGCAGGGTGCAGCCAGCCCATAAAGCGAGATGTTAGCAACACAGGTGCAAAATACCAGATCAACAGCCACTCTCCACATACCCACTCCTGGAGGGGGTGACTGCCCAGTATACAATTGCACAATAAAGGCCCACATAGGGCGTAGTTCACACAATGGTACTGCATAGGGTCTGGTTCACAGCCTATTAGTCACGCCCCTACTTTTCGATTAGGCGGGCTGGCCAGTACACTCTCAATGCATCCCAGTGCGAACACCCCTCATGCGAGACCGAACGTGTTTGGGCTTGGCTGCACCCCGAAAAATATAGTGCAAAAAATATTCAAAAATAGTGAGGTATTGGTTGATATTTTGGCCAAAATACGTAAGCTCGTAACCCACGCCAAGGGTCCCCACGCTTACGAGTCCTACACTAAACTAAATAGCAAAGCCACTAGAGACTCAAGGTCTACAAAAATTCAATTTGCCACAGCAGAAAAAAAAGGCAGCAACCCTTACCTGCCCAGATCTGTGTTGCTAACATCTTGCTTTATGGGCTGGCTGCACCCTGCAGTGCATTTGTTCCAAGATCTGGGCAGGTAAGTGTTGCTGCCTTTTTTTTTCTGCTGATCCTATTCCTAGGTGACTTCCCATATATATTGTGGTTTGGAGGAAAAAGTGAGTCAGATAGTGCCAGGAAGCAGACTGGAGTTCCTGGATAGAGATACAGAAGGAAAGGACATCGTTCAGTGAGAACATAGTGAAGTATAACGTGGCACAGCTGTGTTGGTGCACAAAATAGGTTCCCCAAACCAGTGAATATATAGTATAATAAATTGGCACTCAACTTAAATGTGTCTGTTGCTCAGAAAGTAGTATTTTATTGCAGTCCAAATAATTATAGATGTTTCGCTCTAAACAAGACCTTCCTCAGTAGGAAGGTAGGCACCGCCGCACCGGAAGTGAGTTTTTCCAGACCGGAAGTGATGTGGTTCCCGGTATTCGCGCATGCGTGGCGAGCGCTGCATGTCAGGATGGGCATAGAAATGCCCAATAGTGGGAGTGTCTAGGCGCGGTCCATAGTGGCTGCATAGATAAGTCTGTAAGGCGGTGAAGTATATGGGCCTTATAATATAAGTAGCTACATAATGGACATTGGGATCAAAAAGTGAGTATTTGGATAGTTACTATAAGATGAGCGTACTGAATGAAATTGGACCCAAAATTAAGAAGAAATGTGAATAAAAAAAATAAAAATAAATAAAGGTGAACAAAATGTATACAATAAAATAAAGAACAAAAATGCACAAAATGAAACAAAAAATAAAACAGGAAAAATAAAGGGGAAAAGACTAATAAATAAGAAAAAAATAAAAATAAAAATAAGAAAAAATAAAGTAGATAATAAAATTGAAAAAATGAAGAATAAAAATGAAAATAAAAATGAATGATATGGTGAAACAACGAAAACGGAAAAAAAAAAAAACTAAAATGGTGAAAATAAGAAATAATTGAATGAAATAAAAAAATAATAATACAATCCTGTATGGATGTTTGCGAAAAATTGGAAAAAATAGGAAAAAAGGTGGGAAACTCACCTAGTAGATCGTAGACTCAACGTGTCTGGAAGGTAAAATGCAGTACGGTTTTACAGTAGCCAATCTATTTCCCTGTTGAGACCCTTGGGGGCAAGGGTCTCGAGTTTGTGGATCCAAAATGTTTCTCTCAATTTTAGTTGTCTAATATGATTGCCTCCTCTTCTGGGTCTAGGTACTTGTTCAATTACCTGGTACTTTAACTGTGCTACTGTATGCCTGGACTTGACAAAGTGTTCAGGGATGGGTGGCCATGTTTTGGTGCAGCGAATAGTGGATTTGTGACTAGCTATACGGTCTTTGATGTGTTGCATTGTTTCCCCTACATATAGGAGGCCACATGGACATTTTATGACGTAGATTACAAAACTAGAGTCGCTCGTGTAATAACTATGGATGGGATATGTTTTACCCATTCTGGGATGTGTAACGCTGTCGGACTTGATGATGTTTGAGCAGGAGGCACAGCTAAGACAAGGGAATGTCCCATGGCGGCATGGAGTCAATACACTCTGACTCATGGTAGGGCAAGTACTGCCAATGTCCGCCCGAACCAGTTTGTCCTTGATGTTGGGGGCTCTCCTGTTACACATCAGGGGTGGTACTGAAAAACTCATGATGTTGGGATAGGCTTTTGCTAACAGAGGTCAATGTTGGTTAATGACCGACTCTATTTTGGGCATAAAAGAATGAAAGGTATGGACGAATGGTACCCTATCCTTGTTGGTGTGTCTCAGGGATAGTGATCATGGTTGAAGGACCCGTGATTTCTCTTTGTCAAGTAGACGCTGGGGGTAGTTTCTTTCCCTGAATTTCTCGGGCATACTGTCCAGGCATGTAGGAAGTATGTCAGGGTCAGAAACAATCCTAGCTACTCTGGTGAATTGAGAGCGGGGAAGGCTATTGCGTGTGGCTTTCAGATGACTGCTAGAGTAGTATAGGAGGCTGTTACAGTCCGTCGGTTTAGAATAGAGATCAGTTGAGAGGCGGCCCTGGTCGTCCTTCTGTATGAGGGTATCTAGAAAGTAATTCTGGTTAGGGTCATAGTGGATGGTGAACTGAAGTTTGGGGTAGATTGAATTGAGAGTCTGGTGGAATGCCCATAGTATGTCTGCTGGCCCTGCCCAAATAAAGAAGATGTCATCTATATGGCGAAGATAGCAATCTATGTGTTGCTTGAACCTGTCATCCATGTAGATAAAGCTTTCCTCAAATGAGTTCATATAGGCGTTTGTGTGCGCCGGTGCGACGTTTGAGCCCATCGCGGTCCCCTGGCGCTGTATGTAGTAGGTGTCCCCATAGAGAAAAAAGTTTTCGTATAAGACTAATTTTAACAAATCCAGGCAGAGGTGTATGGAGCTAGTGGATCTGTCCGAAGTTTCCAACAACAGTTTGGATGCTGCAATGTCTTTTTCATGAGTAATAGATGTGTAGAGGCTATTAACATCCATGGTGACAAGGAGGCTGTCTGGGGGTACATTACCATGTTGTCTAATTATACAAGGAATTTGTTGTTTTGTAGTGAAATAATTGTTGTTTTTCTGATGGTGTCAGGTTTGCACATGTGGGAAAGAAGGCTAAGCGATGTTGGTGGGACAGATCCTTAACATCATTATCAACAAAATAAATAAAAGTTTTGGCAGCGTGAAATGTCTGTGGTGGACTGAAGGAACTCGGGTTCCTTAGGCCCAGTGATGCGAGGGGGATCTCCGCAACAGAGACATCCCCATTAGGAGACACTCTGTTCTCTGAGCTCCACGTCAGAGTCCCAAAGTGAGTCTTGAGTCTCACTAGACGGTAGAGTCATTGTAGGTCCCTCTCCAGCTGGAAGCTATCCCAGTTGGGATTAGGGCAAAATGATAGTCCTTTTTGTAATAAATCAAGTTCCGCAGGGGAGAGTGTGTTCTAAAAAATGGTAATTCTACTGCACATGCACACTTGCACTTCCTGTCGGCCCATAGTATGACAGCCTCTTACAAGTTCCGACAATTGTTTATGACATCACGGATGGTTTTCCTCCACACACTTGCCGGAATTGAGTGCCCTACCACAATGCAACTTGTGATGGATAGGCGGTGTCGACATGTGCTGCGATCTGATTTGCCTTTCACAAACTCAGAGTGGTATATATGGGTGCCATTAGGGATGGGCAGACACACTCCCCTTGAGAAATCACATGTGCGAAACGCATGTTGGCGCGTTCTGTGGCATAACAGACAGAGGCTTACAACAATATGGGTAAGATCAGGTTATAAATTACTGCTCCATTTGTTTTGTTTTTTTGTTTGTTTGTTTTTTTTCCTGACCTCCATTTCCTGGAGGGGCTTTACTATGATCATTTAGTGGTGTTGCAGCCTGAATTTTGGTCTGTTCCACTACATGTATGGACTTGATTCTCTATTTTTTCTGTACCTCATATATCTTGTGGTACACACGGTTCACGTTATCTTTATATTTGTATGTTGATATTTCTAATAAACATTGATGTTTTTTAATTGTTTAAGTGGTGTTTTTTAGATAATTTTTTATTCTTTTTTGATGTACTATGAAGTATCATATAGACTGTCAGTCTATTTATGTTATTTACCTGTTGCAATGTCCTTGTGGCTTACAATATGTGGGTCGCACAATCCAAACGATGCATGCTCACCTCAACAAACATCGCCACAACATTTGCAGTGGTTTTTTGTTACATAGTGTCTCCAAACATTTTTGTTTTATGCATCAAAAGAACCCTAGTCTCCTTAACCTGGTCATCATTGACCAAATAGCTGATAATGTCCCGGATCGTTTTAGACTATTGATCAACAAAGAAAGTTACTGGATTTTCAAACTTGGTACCTTGGCCCCAGAAGGTTTAAAATTCACTATTGATAATATCATCAGATAGTTCTTTCATTTTCATAGTTTTTTGTATATTTTAATCTTTTTATACATTACTTTTTAACAGCAATATTCTTTATATTTTATTAAGTTATTGTCAATTTTTTAATTAATTGTATTGTGTTTTAATCTTATGTTGTCTTGGCTCCTTTAAGGGCCTAGGATTCAGTTATGTCATTATTGCTTAATTACTTGCCTCTTTTCATTGGTGTTCCCCTCTTTAAATATTGTATCAGCCCCCTTTCCTACATACCACCTGAAGAAGACGGCATACCGCCGTTGAAACGCGTTGAGGACACTTGCTCTCCAATAAAGGTTTGCACCTTTCAATTCATCACTGCCTTTGTCAAATTCACTCCAGCGCTCCTCACAAGACTGCGCTTGTCTTTTCAATTTCATACCACATCCCTCCTGCAGGAGCTGCTTCCAGGAGACGCATCACTGGAACTTCAGGACCCTCTGTCATGTGATCATCAGGACCTGCGATCACGTAACTACCGGCGTGCACCTTGGTCTAGCCCGACATCGTACAGCTAATCTCCAGATTCCTCCAGCAGGGTACGGTGCATCTTTGCCCAGCAACCACAGCAATTCATTTCCTTCTGCCTCACAGCTGTCAACCCTACAACCTTGGGGTGCTGCCCTCCCTCGTCATGCCTACACCGGAGTTATGCAAGGGTGCATAACCCGTTAGTGGCTTCACAGCTCCGCTCACCTCATTTCTTTTGACCCACCGGCCCTGCTCATGTGCGTCCCTATTTTGAGTTTCTTTCCTTTTGTATGTGTCATGGACATGCACGTCTGGAGTTATTGAAGCCGAACATGTCAGGTCCTGCCAGAGGGAGCAGAGCACATGTGCTGATTGGCTGCCATCATAGTGAAGTCCAATTTAGGTGAGCCTATTCATGTTCCATCACGTATATGGAGGGCATGATTAGGATGTTGGCATGAATGTTGGGATGTATAAAAGATGGTGTGAGGAAATGTGAACAATATCAATATAACTTGACATGCAATACAAGTCCAATGAAAATAAGATACATGACTGAAAAGAAGAACATTCACAAAATTAAGTGGAAAGCATGAAATAAGACTTGCAGTAAATACATAAAACCAAGGGGGGAGAAGAAGGGAGAAAAAAATCTTGTTTTTCTTGTGTCTACAGCAATCTATGAACAGTTGTCATCTCGTTAAGCCTATGTATACCTTGGAGCAAGGACATGTGGCCTAATATATCACACATGTCCTATTACAAGTTATATGATGTCGAATCTGGAAGCTTTTCTTACCATCTGCTGAAACAAAGTGCATCCCTCTAATTAGATTTTTATATTTACACGTTAAACAGTTGCGGCTTGGAAACATCCCCAAGTTGGGCGTTTATAGTTTGAATTTAGAGCTTTTATTGTTTTTGCTACATAATGACTATTAACTAATACATTTTTGATATTTTTTGCACATCTTGCTGTAAAATGAGGAATCTCAGGGATATTTTGAGCCATTACTGTGTTAGTTAACAGTACTGACTAATGTTTTTGAATTACCGTATTTTTCTGACTATAAGACGCACCGGACAATAAGAAGCACCCCGAATTTTCAGAAGGAAAATAGGGAAAAAAATTAATGTGTCAAATGGGGGTCCATGTTATAGTCCGAATTCAGCTTACCGGGGGATTGGCAGCGCTGGTGGACCGTGGTCACATGGGGTGTTCAGTGGTCTGGCGATATGACTCCCATTCCAGGCTGTTGTGACAGATGCGGTGGCCTCCGGGAAATCCCATCCCAGGCTGGTGTAAGCAGGTGTGGCTGGTGTGGGCTGGTGCAGGCATGTGAAGCTGGTGTGGGCAGATGAGGCTGGTGTGGGCAGGTGAGGCTGGTGTGGGCAGGTGAGGCAGTGGTGCTCCGTGGTGTGAAGGGCTCTGCCTGGATTTTCTGAGAGTCTGGAGGCCCCACACATCCAATGCTGTGATATGTTGGCCTCCAGAAAAATGGCCACCGGGGCGGCGCATGCTCAGATTGAGATCTTGGCAGGGAGATCTCCTCCTGAGATCTCAGGAGATGAGATCTCGAGATGAGATCTCGTTGCCGAGCTCTCAATCTGAGCATTCACTTGCTCTGGTTGCCATTTCCCTGGAGACCACCGCATCACAGCAGATTGAGATCTCGGCACTGAGATCTGAGGAGACAAGATCTCAGGATGAGATCTCGTTGCCGAGATCTTAATCTGAGCATGCACCATCCCGGCAGTCATTTTATCAGAGGCCACTGCAACACAGAAATGGATGTGCGGGGCCTCTGGGCTTTCACAAAATGCCAGTGGAGACCCCCTTGCACCACAGAGCACCACCGTTGAACTTGCCGCACCTGCTGCACCAGCCACACTAGCCTGTGAAGGGAGTATCATCATCAAGCAGTAGCGCCGGACCGGGACCGCCGCAGAGTTGCCCGACTCCTGCTGCCGCCACAGTATTTGTAGGTATATTCCGACTATAATATGCACCCCCATTTTCCCCCAAAAAAATTTGGGGAACAAAGTGCATCTTATAATCCGGAAAATGCGGTATCTCCTGCCTCTGTTTCCAGTGGCAATTGTAAGTTGAAACAAATCGGATATTCTGATCAATTAGAGTATCTTACTCTGTTTTAAATAATAGTCGCTGTTGGTTTGTTTTTTTCACTCTACAGTACCCTTGTCTTATGCAATGAGAGTTAAATCAATTTTTTGTTATATCCTCCAATTTAGTCAGTAGAGCAGATGGCAGAGACCCCATCCTGGTGGAAAATGCATCTCTACAAGAGATCAAGAAAAATGTTGAGATAGAATGGGGCACATGCTGCCCTCATGGCTGTGCCATGTTTATGCAGGAAGAATCTGTCTTTTAGAACAAATATATTGTGGGTCAAAATAAACTGCAGCAACTCCAAGACAAGGTCACAAACTTGGCCATCCCAGTTGCTGTTCCTCAGGAAGAAGCAGACCACCTCGCTGCCATCATCAAGGGAAATGAACGTATACAGTGACTTGAAATCCCCCGTGACCAGCCACATGTCCTGCTCCAAAGCAGCTCCCTCCATTTTTGTCAGTATACCGGTAGTGTCTCATATGTATGAAGGCAGTATCTCGACCATAGGTTTTAAATAGAAGTCGATAAACCTACAGACATGATCACATAAGCCATCAATCCCAGAGGCAATAGGTTGTCCAGGGCGATTGATGGAAAGGTATAGATAGCCAGCTACCCGTAGCGGGGGGAAGGGTCCTCAAGAAGGAAATAACCAAAACAGAAAAAACAAATGTTTAAAAATTGTCTGCGCTGCTTGAAAGAAGTCTCTTGCTGCAATATTGATGGGAAGGTTCTTTATTATCCAGTACGCATTTCAATACCGTACTGGCATCGTTATAAAGTGTAAGGGAAAAAAAAACTTGATAAAGTTGCCAGTACGGCATTGAAATGTGTAGTGGACAATAAAGAACCTTCCAATGAATATTGCAGAAAGAGACTTATTTCCACCAGTACAGACAATTTTAAATGTGTTTTTTTTCTGTTTTGGTACTTTTCAGTTGATGGTATTATCAACTTTATCAGTGGGATATATAAGATTAGACTCCATCAAAGAAAGTATGTAGTGATGTACTAATCGTAATGGTCATCAAGCGTGTAGTTAGTGAAAATGTCTGTCGTAGGTATTATTAATACCCTTTATTCTCAAGTATATACCAACCCGAATATATGCCGAGGAACCTAATTTTGCCACAAAATATTGGGTAAGTTTATTGAGTCGAGTATAAGCCGGGTATCCATTGTCCCCTCATCCCCATCCTGGTATGCATGGCTCCCCCGTTCCTGTCATTGTATGCATGGCCCCCTGTCATTGTATGCATGGCTCCCCACCTCTGTCATTGTATGCATGGCTCCTCCATCCCTGTCACTGTATACATGGCTCCCCCGTCCCTGTCATTACATGCATGGCTACCCCGTCACTGTCCTGGTATGCATGGTTCCTTATCCCCTATTCTTGTATGTATGGCTATTTATCACCTATCCTTGTATGCATTGTAGGGAGGTGTACCGAGTCAGCAGTCCCTCTTGCATGTCTTGGCCGGAACTGTCGGGACTGTCACCAATATTCCAGGGGGAAGAGGCTCCTGACTGCCACAGCTCTGAACACCTGACTGGTGGGGGCAGGTCCGATATAAATAGCGGTGTGAGCAGGAAGACGGGACACTTGGCGGGGAATGAGCTTGTGAGTAGTGAGACAGTTGACTCCCTCTTGATGGACCCACTCCAGCTATTTGTGCCTGTATTCCCAGCTAGCGATACTGCCGACACATACTACCCTCAGCCCAGAGTGACATCCGCATCGGGTAGTGACCAGGATAGAGGGCGTACCTTGGCTCTGCTCACCACCGCGGAGGCACCGCTTAGTCCCATCCTTGCAGTGCCTGCTAAGGACTGGCCCATGCCTGTGGCTGTGTTCAATGGACTGTGTGCTTCTACTGCGGCCTTGTCTACTTAACTTTCTGCTTCTTCCACTCTGCCGTTGAACTTCGTCTCCACCCCACCATGTGCAAAGATCAGGAGATCACGTGCCAATGGACCCGGAGGATTAATCATCGTGAGGAGACTGCTTTGCCAACCTGCCTTCACAGAAACTGATAAGTTAATCTGTTATTACCTGCTACATTTCACTCTCCCTATCCGCACGTTCACATCCTTTACCCCCTGCTTGCAAAATCACTGTTTGATATAAAGAACCTGTTAGCCCTTGCTCTGCCTCATGTGTGTCACTGCATCCTACGCACCTGCTAGCATCCTACAGCATGATTCCTGTTAAAAAAAAAAACATCCTATTTACCTGCCTGCGCGCCCTCGGTGGCACTGCATCTTGTTTGATCCAGTGCCAGCAACTCTTCCAGCCAAGTGATCACGTGGCCCCGCTCATTAAGGTAATAAATATGCACTCCACGCCTGTGGGAGTGGAGAGTTGTGCATATTCATTACCTTAATAAGCAAGGTCACGTGATCGCTCGGCCAGAAGACCTGCTGGCACCGGAATGAACGAGATGCAGTGCCAGCGAGGGCGTGCAGGAAGGTGAGTAGGATGTGTCCTAGAAGCTTGCTGGCTGCGGCTGGCACTGTACGCTATTACAGCAGCCGCACAGGCTTTAGCCACAGCTGCCGGCTCCTGCCTCTTTGACCCGCTGCTCCTCCGCTCTCCCTCCCCTGACTGCTCTCTGGGACAATTATTTCATGTATAAGCCGAGTCGTTTTTAGTGCAAAAAAAGTGCTGAAAAACTCAGCTTACATATGGTATCCATAAAAAAAAGCTTTGGATAGTAGATAGAAAAAATCATACTGAATACATCCACAATTTCTGACTGATGAATACAATAGAAAGATGGTTCAAAGGCATGTATAAAAAAAATCCTGCTAAATTAAATTTTTCAGCATGATAAATGCAGCACATACTACTTGCCTGCAAAAATGCCTTTTCCAAGCACTTAAAAAGCAGTGGTCAGGCTGATACATGGCCTCTTTAATGACAGATTCCCCAAAAAATGTTGCTGGATTTTTTTCCACAAATGCTGTTGAGTGCTGTCTTTGTTTTTTTTGCTATACCATGTTTAGTATACATAGAGATAAAAGTCATTGTATGATACCAGTTTTATTCTTGACCAATATCTTATTTGTGAACATTCTACTGTGCTTACAAATTAATCATGATTATGGTTATTTTGGCAAATTATTAAAATAGTGATTTTTTTTACCCATTTTAATTTTTTAAATTAATCACTATTACAGAATCTAATTAAAAATGAAAGATTACACTTCACATTCCCTTAGGTAAAATTTGTCAAAGTGATATTTTTTAGACATGACAGTAGCAAAAATATACTCTGCCTGTTCAGCCATAAAATGGAAAATTAGATCTGTCATGGCCGATAAAATATAGAAATTCATTTTGGACAAAGGCTCAAATTTGTTGTTATTTGCTATCCTTTCTTTGTTTGTGCCCTTGGCAATGTCAGATATCCAATCATTTTCTAAGTTCCCATTGAGTTCATTTCACAACTATTAATGGCAGATTGAGACAAAATATACAACCATATATATGCTATTCTTTATGGTTAGAATATAGAGAAATAATATAAATATTTCTCAAGAGGAACATTTCATGATATAACATATAATATGAGCATATACAGTGGGTATGGAAAGTATTCAGACCTCTTTAAATTTTTCACTCTTTGTTTCATTGCAGCCATTTGGTAAATTCGAAAATTTTCATTTTTTCACATTAATGTACACTCTGCACCCCATCTTGACTGAAAAAAACAGAAATGTAGAAATGTTTCCAAATTTAATAAAAAAGAAAAACTGAAAGCACCCCATACTGAGCAAAGAGTCTGAATCCTTATGACCATTTGATATCTCAATTTTTCTTTTTTAACCCTAGAATGCGTGACCATAGAAATCTACACTATTACGTACCTGGGGCCTTTGAGGCCTGTTTTCAAATAACATGGAATAACTCAAAAAAATTTTTTTTTCAAAGTTATTTGAAAGTAAGCATGCATTCCCACTAGATCTGGGGTCCGCCTGGACGGGATTTCGTAATGGATCTGACCTCCTGGTGACCCCGGCTAAGGCTGGTAGAACGTGTACCTGGGGCCTCGCAGGCCTGTCAGGTTACTTTTTTATTATTTTCTGTAAAACTACTTTAGTTACAATTTTGAAACTCTAGGTATTCCTCAGCTATATAGTTGTTAGTAATTTCCAGTTGTTCGTATATTTTTATGTTATAGGCATTTCGTATAGCAACGCTTTTTTTGTGACTACCCCATATTCACGTACCTGGGGCCTTTTAGGCCTGTGTGCAAATAACATGGAATAACTCAAATAAAAATACTTTTCAAAGTTTATTTTAAATTTGCAAAGTAAGGATTAGTGTTGAGCATTCCGATACCGCAAGTATCGGCCGATATTTGCGGTATCGGAATTCCGATACCGAATTCCGATACTTCCCGCGTATCGGATACCGGAATCGGAAGTTCCCAGAATTCAAACTGAACGCAGCAGCCAATGAGGAATGATTGGAAGTGTGGGCACATCCTGTTTAGCATGGTGGGCATGTAAGTACTGGCAAGGCTGTGATTGGCTGCTGAAATGATGTCACTCTGCACTATAAAAAACGCTGCCGCCATTTTGCGCTCACTCTGCTGTGATTTCAGTTAGGGACAGGACGCTGTGTTCTAACTGAGGGCCAGTTGAGATAGCTAATTGCTTTATTTTCCTTTCCAAAGGCTAATTTAGCAAAACGCTGTGTGTTCTTCACTGTTCACCTTGCTCTTGCCTTGCAGCGCTGTTTTAACAGCGTTCTGCAAGGTCTCTGTGTGTGTGTGTGTGTGCAGCTCACTCTGTAGTCTGTGTGCAGCCATATACCCGGTTGTATTCAGCTCAGGGGGGGTTCACACTGCCTCACACCGTTGTCCTTTTTTGCTCATAGTGCAGCCTGCTGCACATTTTTTCTCAAATTTCCTATTAGTGTTTTTCCACCCGTCTCCAGCTAAATTGTGGAAAAACACAACATAGGATAACCTAGAGGGGGTTTTTTGGGCCTTGCAGTGCCGTTTACGGCTGTCTGCACGGTCTCCGTGTGAGCCCAGCTCGCCCTGTAGTCTGTGTGCAGCCATAGCCGGTTGGATTCAGCTCAGGGTTCGTTACTGCCTCATACCTTGAGAAAAATTTTCCTTTTTTTCAAATAGTGCAGCCTGTTTAAAATTTTAAAAAAAAAATTCCTATTAGTGTTTTTCCACCTGTCTCCAGCTAAATTGTGGAAAAACACTACATAGGATAACCTAGAGGGGTTTTTTTGGGCCTTGCAGCGCTGTTTACGGCTGTCTGCACTGTCTCTGTGTGAGCGCAGCTCGCCCTGTAGTCTGTGTGCAGCCATAGCCGGTTGGATTCAGCTCAGGGTGCGTTACTGCCTCATACCTTGAAAAAAAATTTCCTTTTTTTCAAATAGTGCAGCCTGTTTAAACTTTTTAAAAAAAATTTCCTATTAGTGTTTTTCCACCCGTCTCCAGCTAAATTGTGGAAAAACACTACATAGGCTAACCTAGAGGGGTTTTTTTGGGCCTTGCAGCGCCATTTACGGCTGTCTGCACGGTCTCTGTGTGAGCGCAGCTCGCCCTGTAGTCTGTGTGCAGCCATAGCCGGTTGGATTCAGCTCAGGGTGCGTTACTGCCTCATACCTTGAAAAAAAATTTCATTTTTTTTTCAAATAGTGCAGCCAGTTTAAAATTTAAAAAAAAAAATAAAATTCCTATTAGTGTTTTTCCACCCGTCTCCAGCTAAATTGTGGAAAAACACTACATAGGATAACCTAGAGGGGGTTTTTTGGGCCTTGCAGCGCCGTTTACGGCTGTCTGCACGGTCTCTGTGTGAGCGCAGCTCGCCCTGTAGTCTGTGTGCAGCCATAGCCGGTTGGATTCAGCTCAGGGTGCATTACTGCCTCATACCTTGAAAAAAAATTTCCTTTTTTTTTAAATAGTGCAGCCTGTTTAAAATTTAAAAAAAAAATTCCCTATTAGTGTCTTTCCACCCGTCTCCAGCTAAATAGTGGAAAAACACTAAATAGGATAACCTAGAGGAGGTTTTTTGGGCCTTGCAGCGCCGTTTACGGCTGTCTGCACGGTCTCCGTGTGACTTAAACTAGCTCTGTAGCCCGATCTGCAAAAAAAAAAAAAAGTAAAGTTCACCAAACACAACTTAACACTTGTGTAGGCCACATTTGAAAAATAATAAAGTTTAGTCCACACTTTACAACATTAGTGTTTCTTACACCTGTTAGGAGGAGCATTTCAGGAATAAGCACACTAAGGCCTTAGTACTTTTCTGCTTATCTTTATCTGTCAACCAAGATGAAGAGGGCAGGGAGTAAGGCACGTGGGCGTGGGCGCGGAGCAGGGAGAGGAGCAGGGAGAGGACGTGGTGATTCTGTGCCTGCTGCGGGCGCCGGTGACTCGTCGTCACTCAGTTTCAGCAGGGAACAGTCCTTCATGCGCAGCTTTGTCGGAGAGCGCCGTGCACTGCTGCTGCGTGAAGACCAAATTGAAGCCGTTGTCGGGTGGATGGCAGCTAACGCCTCGGCATCGACTTCAGTTAGTGCCACATCCTCTCAGGCACAGACCACTGGAGAGCAGCCATCTGTCTCTTCACCACCTGCCAAATTGGCCAGGCAGTCAGAGAGCCCAGGACAGGAGCCGTCTCTACTTCTGTTCTCTGAATCTCTTGGCTTGGAAACAGGGGGCCAGCCAAGCAGCATTGGAGAAATGGAAGAAGAGGCAGTGTGCAGTGATGCCCAACAGCTTTGTCTCTCTGACTCTGAAGAGGCGGGTGGGCCAGTGCCTCCGGTGACCACAGCGCAGTACGCATCTGATGAGGAAACTCAGGTGACGCTTTCTGGTGCGTACTGTGCTGCCGAGACTACCCAGGAGGAGCAGTTGGTGGCAGAGGGTAGTGGAGATGATGAGGTCGTTGACCCATCGTGGCGTGAGGAACAGGAAGGTGGTGGGAGCAGCTCTGAGGAAGAGATTCCCCTTACGGGCCAAAGAGGGAGAGGGAGGGGGAAGACTGCGGAGCCTGTAGCCTCCACTTTGGCACCCGTTAGGAGCCTGTCTCTTTCCAAAGCCAAAAAGGGCGCTCCCAAGACTTGCAGTGCCTGGTCCTTTTTTGACACAGTTGCAGATGACATTTGTTTTGTCAAATGCAAGCTGTGTCATCAGAAAGTAAAAAGAGGGAAAAATGTCAGCAACCTCAATACCACAAATATGTGGAAACATGTGCGGACCAGGCACGCGGTGGAGTTACAGAAACAGACTGAAGATGTAGGCCAACCAACAGCGGCAGCTACCACCTCTTCAGCTCGTGTTGCCTCTTCCTCCAGCTCACGCACAGCTGGTTTGGCTTCCTCCCAGGATCGCCATGGAAGAACCTCTGGCACTGTTGTCCAGAGACCTTGTGTAATTCCACCCACAGCACCACCTTCCCAGTCATCCTCACACTCCCAGTCTACTCTACAGCCATCGGTAGTACAGGCATGGGAGAAAAGGCGGGCATTCTCGGCCAACCACCCCCGAGCACAGGCTCTGAATGCAGGCATTGCCAAACTGTTGTCCCTGGAAATGCTCTCGTTCAGGCTGGTGGAGACTGACAGCTTCCGTGACTTGATGGTATTGGCAGTCCCACAGTACAAGGTGCCCAGCCGCTTTTACTTCAGCAGGCAAGCTGTCCCTGCCCTGCATAGGCATGTTGAGGGAAACATAAAACATGCGCTACTGAACGCCGTCAGTAGCAAGGTCCACCTCACCACCGATGCGTGGACCAGTCAGCATGGACAGGGGCGATACGTTTCCCTCACTGCCCATTGGGTTAATGTTGTTGAGCCAGGTACAGATCGTGCGAGTGGCGCAGGACGTGTCCTGCCCACTCCAAGGATTGCAGGAATCCAGTCTGTACGCATTGACTCCTCCTCTTACACAAGTTCCTCAGAATCAACTCTGCAGGAGCCGTCACAGTCCACCTCCACATGGACCCGTGAACGTTTACCTATGACCGACATGAGCACAGCCGTGGCCAAACGTCAGCAGGCCGTCTTGAAACTTGTTTCATTGGGGAATCGAAGCCACACAGCGCAGGAGCTCTGGAATGCCATCAAGCAGGAGAGCGATGTGTGGTTACTGCCAGCGAATCTCCAGCCAGGCATGGTAGTGTGTGACAATGGCCGAAATCTGGTGGCAGCTTTGGCCCTTGGCAACCTCACTCACATCCCATGTCTGGCACATGTGCTCAATTTGGTTGTGCAGAGTTTTCTGAGGGACTATCCGGATCTTGATGCCCTGCTGCACAAGGTCCGCCTAGAGTGTGCTCACTTGCGGCGTTCCAGCTTGGCCAGATCCCGCATTGCTGCTCTGCAGCGCCGATTCCGCCTTCCGGAACACCGCATCATATGTGACCTACCTACCCGGTGGAATTCCACGTTACATATGTTGGAGCGGTTGTGTGAGCAGCAGCAAGCAGTTATGGAGTACCAGCTGCATCAGGCGCAAAGAAGTCGCAGTCAGCGCCGATCAGACTTCACAACCACAGAGTGGGCCACTATGAAGGACGTCTGCCAGGTTTTGCGTCCTTTTGATTATTCCACGCGGATGGCAAGTGCAGATGATGCACTAGTCAGCATGACTGTCCCCCTTATCTGCCTGCTTCAGCAAACTTTGCAAGGGTTAAGGGATGATGTTGTGGAAGAGGTGGAGGATGAGGAGTCACCTTTTCCATCAGCTTCTGGAGAGTCAGCGCCACGTGGTTCCTCACAAAGGGGTACGCAGGGGCCAATTTGTGAGGAGGATGAGGAGGAGTCAATGGAGGAGGAAGAGCTCCGTCCAGAGGAGGGAGTGACACAATTGTCCAGTGGTCAGTGTGTACAGCGAGGGTGGGGTGATGACGAGCGGGCAGAGATCATGTCTCAAGCAGGGGACAGCGTTTCTGGGCCAGTTGGCACTCTGCAGCACATGGTGGATTTCATGCTGCAGTGCCTGAGAAACGACCGCCGCATCGACCACATTCTCAACATGCCTGATTATTGGGTGTTCACCCTCCTCGATCCTCGCTACTAGGACAACGTCCAAAACCTCATCCCAGCGTTGACCCGGGAGCGTAAATTGTGGGAGTACCACGACACACTGGTGAATTCCATCATCTTCTCCTGTCCAACTGAGAGGAGTGCTGCTAGTGCTTTACAAAGCAGCTCAGTGCGTCGAGGCAGTGGGGGAGGCTCTGCCCAAAGAGGGAGCAGAAGCAGTGCCTCTGCCCAAGGCAAGCCCAGTATGGCACAACTCTGGCACACTTTTGTGTGCCCGCCCCAAATGTCTACACCATCACCGGCGGCTCCAGTCAGCAGGAGGCAACGGTTCCGTCAGATGGTGACAGACTACATGGCTTGCCCTCTTACTGTACTCCCAGACGGCTCTTCCCCGTTCAAGTTTTGGGTCTCTAAGCTGGATACATGGCCAGAGCTAAGCCAGTATGCATTGGAGGTGCTGGCTTGCCCTGCGGCTAGTGTCTTATCGGAACGTGTCTTTAGTGCCGCAGGTGGTGTACTAACAGACCGTCGCATGTGACTGTCCTCCGATAACGTTGACCGGCTTACTTTCCTGAAAATGAACCAGGCCTGGATCTCGCAGGAATTTGCCACTCCTCTGCCTGATTAAGTAATTGGGTGTCATCCAGGTCTCCTGCTGTGTTCATCTTTCTACCACCTGAACTGCTATTCCTGGGCTCCAACACCACCAGTTGCGGCTCAGAAGTGCAGGCTGCACAGTAAAAACATACGACCCAGTGTTATTGGGTTTCAGTAACGTCAGCTGATCCCCAGCTGTGTAGCCGGCAATGTGTACTGCGACTGCCACGCTGGCACAACAGCCTAAATGTAAGGGAACCTGTCCCCCCCCCCCCCCCCCCGTCGTTTGTTACTGAAAGAGCCATCTTGTGCAGCAGTAATGCTGCACAAGGAAAAGGTGGCTCTTTTGGTTTA
Source organism: Ranitomeya imitator (assembly GCF_032444005.1). Taxonomy (NCBI): domain Eukaryota; kingdom Metazoa; phylum Chordata; class Amphibia; order Anura; family Dendrobatidae; genus Ranitomeya; species Ranitomeya imitator. The sequence continues at coordinate 252,446,529 of NC_091285.1, read as the reverse complement.
GCTCCTTGCACACGCAGAACTTAACACTTATAAAATGTGTTCACTGATACCGTTATACCGTCCCGGAGCTGGGACTTTCCTTCGTAATGTGACGCAGCACAGCCGTCATTCCTACCCCCTTGGTGCCATGCGCTGCCTCCTCAGCGTTGTTTTAAGCTGTCACGGAGCCTGCGCTGTTCTGTTATCCCTTGGGCATGCCCTATTTGCCCTGCCTGTCTTCTGACATAATTTGGTGTCAGGCTGGCTGCGCCTGTGCGGCCGCGCTGCCCAAGATCCCGCCTCGGAGTGTCTTCTGATTGAGTCACACTGTGGGCCTGGGATCCATGGGCATGCGCAGTGCATATCTTCCCCTCGGGCTCTCGCTCATTTCCCTCCGCCTTCTTTAGACTGTGCGCCGTCAGCTGATCCCTAATAGCATGCCACGGCCGTGACACCGCACAGTCTGAAGAAGAGGGAAGGAGGGGAGTGAGAGTCTAGTATATGCACTGTGCATGCCCATGGATCCAAGGCCCGCAGTGGGATTACGTTAGACGAGACTGCGAGGTGGGATCTGGAGCAGCGTGGATGCACAGGCACTGACAGCCTGACACCAAATTATGTCAGAAGACAGGCAGCGCTAATTGGGCATGGCCAAGGGCTAACAGAACAGCGCAGGCTCCGTGACAGCTTAAAACAACGCTGAGGAGGCAGCGCACGGCACCAAGGGGATAGGAATGACAGCTGTGCTGTGTCCCATTACGAAGGAAATTCGCACCTCCGGGACGGTTTAACGGTATAAGGGGACACATTTTTAGTGTTTACTTCAGTGTTTGCAAGGAGCATAATTAAAAGAGCAACCTTTTCCTTTTGCATCCTTAGTGCTGCACAAGATGGCTCTTTCAGCTACAAACGTCTTGGGGGGGGTTAAAGGTTCCCTTTCAACTTGCTCCAATCAGGCTTCGGCCTACACTCTGTTCCTCTGCTCCTCCTGCTGACCCTGGGCTCTTACACCGCCAGTTGGTGCCTGGAAGTGCTGTGTGCACAGTTAACAGTCGCTCCTCTGTTATTGGGGTTCAGTAACGTCAGCTGATCCCCAGCTGTGTGTGCGGCAATACCTCCAATCTGCTCCTCCTGCTGTCCCTGGGCTCTAACACCGCCAGTTGGTGCCTGGAAGTGCTGTGTGCACAGTTAACAGTCGCTCCTCTGTTATTGGGGTTCAGTAACATCAGCTGATCCCCAGCTGTGTGTGCGGCAATACCTCCAATCTGCTCCTCCTGCTGTCCCTGGGCTCTAACACCGCCAGTTGGTGCCTGGAAGTGCTGTGTGCACAGTCAACAGTCGCTCCTCTGTTATTGGGGTTCAGTAACGTCAGCTGATCCCCAGCTGTGTGTGCGGCAATACCTCCAATCTGCTCCTCCTGCTGTCCCTGGGCTCGAACACCGCCAGTTGGTGCCTGGAAGTGCTGTCTGCACAGTCAACAGTCGCTCCTCTGTTATTGGGGTTCAGTAACGTCAGCTGATCCCCAGCTGTGTATCCGGCAACGTGTCATGCGACCGCCACGCTGGCACACCTAAAATGTAAGGGGACCTGCCCCCCCCCCTAGGCGTTTGTTACTGAAAGAGCCACCATGTGCAGCACTAATACTGCATAAGGGAAAGGTCGCTCTTGAAATTATGCTCCTTGCAAACGCTGAACTACACACTCATGTAATGTGTCCCCTCACACCGTCCAACCGTCCCGGAGGTGGGACTTACCTTTGTAATGTGACGCAGCACAGCCGTCATTGCTACCCCCTTGCCACCGTGCGCTGGCTCCTTAGCGTTGTTTGATTCCGTCATGGACCCTGCGCTGTTATGTTATCCCTTGGCCATGCACAGTTTGCGCTGCCCGTCCTCTGACATCATTTGTTGTCGTCCTGGCTGCGCTTGTGCGTCCACGCTGCCCGAAATCCCACCTCGCAGTGTCGTCTAATGTGATCCCACAGTGGGCCTGGTATCCATGGCCATGCGCAGTGCATATACTAGCCTCTCACTCTCCTTCTTCACGCTTCTTCATACTAGGCGGCGTCAGCTGATCCCTAATAGCATGCCACGGCCGTGACGCCGCACAGTCTGAAGAAGCAGGAAGGAGGTGAGTGAGAGGCGATGATATGCACTGCGCATGCCCATGGATCCCTGGCCCGCAGTGGGACTACATTAGATGACACTGCAAGGTTGGATCTCGGGCAGCTTGGACGCACAGGCACTGCCAGCCTGACACCTACATGATGTCAGAAGACGGGCACCGCTAACTGTGCATGGCCAAGGGATAACATTACAGCGCGGGCTCCGTGACAGAACCAAACAACGTTGAGGAGGTGGCGCACGGCACCAAGGGGGTTGGAATGACGGCTTTGCTGTGTCACATTACAAAGGAAAGTCCCACTTCCGGGACGGTTTGACAGTGTGAGGGGACACATTATATGAGTGTGTACTTCAGCGTTTGCAAGGAGCATAATTTTCGGAGCCACCATTTTCCATGTGCAGTATTACTGCTGTACAAGATGGCTCTTTCAGCAACAAATGCCTGGGGGGGGGGTTAAAGGTTCCCTTTCAACTTGCTCCACTGCAGGCTTCGGCCTACACTCTGCTCCTCTTTGATTCCCTGGGTTTCAACACTGTCAGTTGCCACCTGGAAGTGTTGTCTACACAGAAAAAACACTAGGTGATGTGTCAGTGGGGTTCAGCACCGCCAGCTGTTCCCCTGCTGTGTAGTCGGCAACGTGTCCAGCACAAGCCACGCTGGCACAACAGAACAAAAGCTGCCACCAGTGCAGGCTTCGGCCTACACTCTGCTCCTCTCCTCCTCCTGCTGACCCTGGGCTTAAACACCGCTAGTTTTTGCCCGGAAGTGCTAGCTGCACAGAGAAAAACGCCAGCCAATGTGTTAGTGGGGTTCCGCAACGCCAGCTGTTCCCCTGCTGTGTAGCCGGCAACGTGACCTGCAAACGCCACGCAGGCACATGAACTTAAATTAAAGGGAACCTGGCCCCACCCCCCCAGGTGTTTCTATGTATAACAGCCACCTAGTACAGCAGTACTGCTGCATTTGTACAAGGTGGCTGATTTTTTATCCTTGCCCACGTAGAATTAAACACGTAAAATATGTGTCTCATTACAGACCATTACAATGTCCCTGAGGTGTGACTTTCCTTTTTAATGACACGCACCACCCCCCTTGGTAGCGCTGCCCGTCTTCTGACATCATTGGTTGGCTGCCTGTGCCTGTGCGTACGCCCTGCCCGACACAACCCCCCTCGTTTCATATATTTTGGCTGCGAGGGTGTGATTGATGGGCATGTGCAGTGCATATGTTCGCCTGTCTTAACTCATCTCCTTCCGCCTTCTTCAGACTGTGCGGCCTCCTGGCCGTGGTAGGCGATAAGGGATCAGCTGAGGCCGGCCAGTCTGAAGCAGGTGTAAGGACATGTGTGAGCGGCAAACATATTTACTGCACAAGGCCACGAATCCCAGCCACGCAGTGTGATTTTTTGAAAACATACTGCGGGCCTGGGATTCATATCCATTGCTAACCGCAACGGCCAACATGAAATAAGGTGAGAAGACAGGCAGCGCTCACAGCGCATGGCCAAGGGATCACAATAGCGCAGACTCCTGTACAGCAAATAACAACGCTCAGGAATCTGCGCCCATGCACCAAGGTGTTATTTTCGACACCTGGGCTGCTTTTCTTTAAAAAGAAAAGTCACGCCTCCACTACTGTTTTACAGTAGAATGGGCTAAATAGTGTACGTGTTTTATTCAGCGTGTGCAAGGAGAAAAATTAAGAGAGCAGCCTTTTACTTGTGCAGCATTAATGCTGCACTAGGTGTGGCTCTTGTACCTTGCAACACCTGAGGGGGGGTTAAAGGTTACCTTTGAAATTGGTTCAACTAGGCTTCGGCCTACACTCTGCTCCTCTCCTCCTCCTGCTGACCCTGGGCTATAACACCGCCAGTTGTAGCCTGGAAGTGCTAGGTGCACAGAGAAAAACACCCGCCAATGTGTTAGTGGGGTTCAGCACCGCCAGCTGTTCCCCTGCTGTGTAGCCGGCATCGTGTCCAGCACAAGCCACGCTGGCACAACTGACCAAAAGCTGCCACCAGTGCAGGCTTCGGCCTACACTCTGCTCCTCTACTCCTCCTGCTGCCCCTGGGCTCAAACACCGCTAGTTTTTGCCCGAAAATGCGAGCTGCACAGAGAAAAAAAACAGCCAATGTGTTTGTGGGGTTCAGCACCGCCAGCTGTTCCCCTGCTGTGTAGCCTGCATCGTGTCCAGCACAAGCCACGCTGGCACAACTGACCAAAAGCTGCCACCAGTGCTGGCTTCGGCCTACACTCTGCTCCTCTCCTCCTCCTGCTGACCCTGGGCTCTAACAACGCTAGTTTTTGCCTGGAATTGCTAGCTGCACAGAGAAAAACACCAGCCAATGTGTTAGTGAGGTTCAGCACCGCCAGCTGTTCCCCAGCTGTGTAGCCGGCAACGTGACCTGCAAACGCCACGCAGGCACATGAACTGAAATTGAAGTGAGCCTGCCCCCCAACCCCAGGTGTTTCTATGTATAACAGCCACCTTGTACAGCAGTACTGCTGCATTTGTACAAGGTGGCTGACTTTTTCTCCTTGCCCACGTGGAACTCAACACGTACAAAATGTGTCTCATTAGAGACCATTACAATGTCCCTGAGGTGTGACTTTCCTTTTTAATGACACACAGCACCCCCATTGTTAGCGCTGCCCGTCTTCAGACATCATTGGTTGGCTGGCTGTGCCTGTGCGTCCGCCCTGCCCGACACAACGCCCCTCGTTGTCTCATATATTTTGACTGCGAGGGTGTGATTGATGGGCACGAGCAGTGCATATGTTCGCCTGTCTTCACTCCCCTCCTTCCGCCGTCTTCAGACTGTGCGGCCTCATGGCCGTGGCAGGCAATAAGGGATCAGCTGAGGCCGCCCAGTCTGAAGCAGGTGTAAGGACATGTGTGAGCGGCGAACATATTTACTGCACAAGGCCACGAATCCCAGCACCGCAGTGTGACTTTATGGAAAGGCACTGTGGGTCTGGGATTTATGGCCATCGTTAACCGCACCGGCCAACATGAAATGAGGTCATAAGAAGGCCTGCACTAACAGGGTATTGCCAAGGGATAACACAAGAGCGCACTCTCCTGTACTGCAAATAACAACGGTAAGGAGTCTGCGCCCAGCACCTAGGTGTAAATTTTGACACCTGTGCTGCGTCTTCTTCAAAAGAAAAGTCACGCCTCCACTACTGTTTGACAGTATAATGGGCTAAATAGTGTACGTGTTTTATTCAGCGTGTGCAAGGAGCAAAATTAAGAGAGCAACCTTTTACTTGTGCAGCATTAATACTGCACAAGGTGTGGCTCTTTTACCTTGCAACACCTGAGGGGGGGTTAAAGGTTACCTTTGAAATTGGTTCAACTAGGCTTCGTCCTACACTTTGCTCCTCTCCTCCTCCTGCTGACCCTGGGCTCTAACACCGCTAGTTTTTGCCCTGAAGTGCTAGCTGCACAGAGAAAAACACCAGCCAATGTGTTAGTGGGGTTCAGCACCGCCAGCTGTTCCCCTGCTGTGTAGCCGGCATCGTGTCCAGCACAAGCCACGCTGGCACAACCGACCAAAAGCTGCCACCAGTGGAGGCTTCGGCCTACACTCTGCTCATCTCCTCCTCCTGCTGACCCTGGGCTCTAACACCGCTAGTTTTTGCCCTGAATTGCTAGCTGCACAGAGAAAAACACCAGCCAATGTGGTAGTGGGGTTCAGCACCACCAGCTGTTCCCCTGCTGTGTAGCCGGCATCATGTCCAGCACAAGCCACGCTGGCACAACCGACCAAAAGCTGCCACCAGTGGAGGCTTCGGCCTACACTCTGCTCATCTCCTCCTCCTGCTGACCCTGGGCTCTAACACCGCTAGTTTTTGCCCGGAATTGCTAGCTACACAGAGAACAACACCAGCCAATGTGTTAGTGGGGTTCAGCACCGCAAGCTGTTCCCCTGCTGTGTAGCCGGCATCGTGTCCAGCACAAGCCACGCTGGCACAACCAACCAAAAGCTGCCACCAGTGGAGGCTTCGGCCTACACTCTGCTCATCTCCTCCTCCTGCTGACCCTGGGCTCTAACACCGCTAGTTTTTGCCCGGAATTGCTAGCTGCACAGAGAAAAACACCAGCCAATGTGTTAGTGGGGTTCAGCACCGCCAGCTGTTCCCCTGCTGTGTAGCTTGCAACGTGACCTGCAAACGCCACGCAGGCACATGAACTGAAATTGAAGGGAGCTTGCTCCCCACCCCCAGGTGTTTCTATGTATAATAGCCACCTTGTACAGCAGTACTGCTGCATTTGTACAAGGTGGCTGACTTTTTCTCCTTGCCCACGTGGAACTCAACACGTACAAAATGTGTCTCATTGAGACCATTCAACTGTCCCTGAGGTGTGACTTTCCTTTCTAATGATACGCAGCACCACCCTTGGTAGCGCTGCCCATCTTCTGACATCATTGGTTGGCTGCCTGTGCCTGTGCCTCCGCCATGCCCAACACAACGCCCCTCGTTGTCTCATATATTTTGGCTGCGAGGGTGTTATTGATGGGCATGTGCAGTGCATATGTTCGCCTGTCTTAACTCATCTCCTTCCGCCTTCTTCAGACTGTGCGGCCTCATGGCCGCGGCATGCAATAAGAGATCAGATGAGGCCGCCCAGTCTGATGCAGGTGTAAGGACATGTGTGAGCGGCAAACATATTTACTGCACAAGGCCACGAATCCCAGCCACGCAGTGTGATTTTTTGAAAACACACTGTGGGTCTGGGATTCATGTCCATCGCTAACCGCAACGGCCGACATGAAATGAGGTCAGAAGACAGGAAGCGCTCACAGCGCATGGCCAAGGGATAACAAGAGCGCAGACTCCTGTACAGCAAATAACAATGCTGTTATTTTCGACACCTGGGCTGCTTTTCTTTAAAAAGACAAGTCACGCCTCCACTACTGTTTTACAGTAGAATGGGCTAAATAGTGTACGTGTTGCATTCAGCGTGTGCAAGGAGAAAAATTAAGAGAGCAACCTTTTACTTGTGCAGCATTAATGCTGCACGAGGTGTGGCTCTTGTACCTTGCAACACCTGAGGGGGGTTAAAGGTTACCTTTGAAATTGGTTCAACTAGGCTTCGGCCTACACTCTGCTCCTCTCCTCCTCCTGCTGACCCTGGGCTCTAACACCGCCAGTTTTTGCCCGGACGTGCTAGCTGCACAGAGAAAAACACCAGCCAATGTGTTAGTGGGGTTCAGCACCGCCAGCTGTTCCCCAGCTGTGTAGCCGGCAACGTGACCTGCAAACGCCACGCAGGCACAACAGAACAAAAGCTGCCACCAGTGCAGGCTTCGGCCTACACTCTGCTCCTCTCCTCCTCCTGCTGACCCTGGGCTCATAACACCGCCAGTTTTAGCCTGGAAGTGCTAGCTGCACAGATAAAAACACCAGCCAATGTGTCAGTGGGGTTCAGCACCGCCAGCTGTTCCCCAGCTGTGTAGCCGGCAACGTGACCTGCAAACGCCATGCAGGCACATGAACTGAAATTGAAGGGAGCCTGCCCCCCACCCCCAGGTGTTTCTATGTATAACAGCCACCTTGTTCAGCAGTACTGCTGCATTTGTACAAGGTGGCTGACTTTTTCTCCTTGCCCACGTGGAACTCAACACGTACAAAATGTGTCTCATTGAGACCATTCCACTGTCCCTGAGGTGTGACTTTCCTTTCTAATGATACGCAGCACCCCCCTTGGTAGCGCTTCCCGTCTTTTGACATCATGGTTAGCTGGCTGCGCCTGTGCATCCGCCCTGCGTGAAACAACGCCCCTCGATGTCTTATTTATTTTGTCAGCGAGGGTGTGGTTTATGGGCACGAGCAGTGCATATGTTCGCCTGTCGTCACTCATCTCCTTCCGCCTTCTTCAGACTGTGCGGCCTCATGGCCGCGGCATGCGAAAAGGGATCAGCAGAGGCCGCCCAGTCTGAAGCAGGTGTAAGGACGTGTGTGAGCGTCGAAAATATTTACTGCTCAAGGCCACGAATCCCAGCACCACAGTGTGACTTTATGAAAAGGCACTGTGGGTCTGGGATTTATGGCCATCGTTAACCGCAGCGGCCAACATGAAATGAGGTCATAAGACGGGAAGCGCTAACAGGGCATTGCCAAGGGATAACACAAGAGCGCAGACTCCTGTACAGCAAAAAACAACGCTCAGGAAGCTGCGCCAAGCACAAAGGCGTTATTTGGGACACCTATGCTGCGTCTCCTTAAAAATACAAGTTACGCCTCAACTACAGTTTGACTGTAGAATGGGCTAAATTGTGTACGTGTTGCATTCAGCGTGTGCAAGTAGAAAAATTAATAGAGCAACCTTTTACTTGTGCAGCATTAATGCTGCACAAGGTGTGGCTCTTGTACTTTGTAACACCTGAGGGGGGGTTAAAGGTTACCTTTGAAACTGGTTCAACTAGGCTTCGGCCTACACTCTGCTCCTCCCCTCCTCCTGCTGCCCCTGGGCTATAACACCGCTAGTTTTGGCCCGGAAGTGCTAGCTGCACAGAGAAAAACACCAGCCAATGTGTTAGTGGGGTTCAGCACCGCCTGCTGTTTCCCCACTGTGTAGCCGGCAAAGTGTCCTGCAAACGCAATGCAGACACAAAGCTGACTCCAGTGCAGGCTTCGGCCTACACTCTGCTCCCCCTGCTTACCCTTTGCTCCAACACCGCTAGTTGGGGCTGTAGGAAGACAATCTTTGATAGGCAACGCATCCGGGTTCCAGCACCGCCAGCTGGTTCTCGGCAATGTTTTTGTCACAGGTACTCCCTTGTGCCAAACCTGGTTCCAGCACCGTCAGCTGTTTCCGGGTCGTGTCAAGCTCACTGAGACGCCTATGCTTGCCCCGTCGTGGTGCGGTCGGGTTAGCCAACTCCCAGGGTGCCTCCAGTTTAGGAGCTTCCTATGTGGGCTGCGTGAACTGGTAGTCAAGGCTGGTTCTGTAGTGCCAGTAGGCCCAGCTCCCCCTGTAGGACTGTCGGGGTTCGGTAACTGCGGCTGCCTCGCGGCCTAGCTGTTCTCTCCTCTCCTGTGGGCCTTGGGGTCCACCACCTGGTTCCAGCACCGTCAGCTGGTTCCGGGCCGAGCCTTTGGCTTAGGTGCCTCCTCCTGGGTATCCGAGTTCCACCAACGTCAGGCGGTCCTTGGTAGTGCTTTTAAGCGCGGGCACCTACAGCTTAGTATCCGGGTTCCAGCATCGTCAGCTGGTCCTCGGTCGTGCCATTGGCTCTTGCACACTGGGGCAACGCATCTGGGTTCCAGCACCGCCAGCTGGTTCTCGGCAGTGTTTTTGTCACAGGTACTCCCTCGTGCCAAACCTGGTTTCAGCACCGTCAGCTGTTTCCGGGTCGTGTCAAGCTCACTGAGACGCCTATGCTTGCCCCGTCGTGGTGCGGTCGGGTTAGCCAACTCCAGGGTGCCTCCAGTTTAGGAGCTTCCTATGTGGGCTGCGTGAACTGGTAGTCAAGGCTGGTTCTGTAGTGCCAGTAGGCTCAGCTCCCCCTGTAGGACTGTTGGGGTTCGGTAACTGCGGCTGCCTCGCGGCCTAGCTGTTCTCTCCTCTCCTGTGGGCCTTGGGGTCCACCACCTGGTTCCAGCACCGTCAGCTGGTTCCGGGCTGAGCCTTTGGCTTAGGTGCCTCCTCCTGGGTATCCGAGTTCCGCCAACGTCAGGCGGTCCTTGGTAGTGCTTTTAAGTGCGGGCACCTACAGCTTAGTAACTGGGTTCCAGCACCGTCAGCTGGTCCTCGGTCGTGCCATTGGCTCTTGCACACTGGGGCAACGCATCTGGGTTCCAGCACCGCCAGCTGGTTCTCGGCAGTGTTTTTGTCACATGTAGTCCCTCGTGCCAAACCTGGTTCCAGCACCGTCAGCTGTTTCCGGGTCGTGTCAAGCTCACTGAGACGCCTATGTTTGCCCCGTCGTGGTGCGGTCGGGTTAGCCAACTCCAGGGTGCCTCCAGTTTAGGAGCTTCCTATGTGGGCTGCGTGAACTGGTAGTCAAGGCTGGTTCTGTAGTGCCAGTAGGCCCAGCTCCCCCTGTAGGACTGTTCTGGTTCGGTAACTGCGGCTGCCTCGCGGCCTAGCTGTTCTCTCCTCTCCTGTGGGCCTTGGGGTCCACCACCTGGTTCCAGCACCGTCAGCTGGTTCCGGGCCGAGCCTTTGGCTTAGGTGCCTCCTCCTGGGTATCCGAGTTCCGCCAACGTCAGGCGGTCCTTGGTAGTGCTTTTAAGCGCGGGCACCTACAGCTTAGTAACCGGGTTCCAGCACCGTCAGCTGATCCTCGGTCGTGCCATTGGCTCTTGCACACTGGGGCAACGCATCTGGGTTCCAGCACCGCCAGCTGGTTCTCGGCAGTGTTTTTGTCACAGGTACTCCCTCGTGCCAAACCTGGTTTCAGCACCGTCAGCTGTTTCCGGGTCGTGTCAAGCTCACTGAGACGCCTATGCTTGCCCCGTCGTGGTGCGGTCGGGTTAGCCAACTCCCAGGGTGCCTCCAGTTTAGGAGCTTCCTATGTGGGCTGCGTGAACTGGTAGTCAAGGCTGGTTCTGTAGTGCCAGTAGGCCCAGCTCCCCCTGTAGGACTGTTGGGGTTCGGTAACTGTGGCTGCCTCGCGGCCTAGCTGTTCTCTCCTCTCCTGTGGGCCTTGGGGTCCACCACCTGGTTCCAGCACCGTCAGCTGGTTCCGGGCCGAGCCTTTGGCTTAGGTGCCTCCTCCTGGGTATCCGAGTTCCGCCAACGTCAGGCGGTCCTTGGTAGTGCTTTTAAGCGCGGGCACCTACAGCTTAGTAACCGGGTTCCAGCACCGTCAGCTGGTCCTCGGTCGTGCCATTGGCTCTTGCACACTGGGGCAACGCATCTGGGTTCCAGCACCGCCAGCTGGTTCTCGGCAGTGTTTTTGTCACAGGTACTCCCTCGTGCCAAACCTGGTTCCAGCACCGTCAGCTGTTTCCGGGTCGTGTCAAGCTCACTGAGACGCCTATGCTTGCCCCGTCGTGGTGCGGTCGGGTTAGCCAACTCCAGGGTGCCTCCAGTTTAGGAGCTTCCTATGTGGGCTGCGTGAACTGGTAGTCAAAGCTGGTTCTGTAGTGCCAGTAGGCCCTGCTCCCCCTGTAGGACTGTTGGGGTTCGGTAACTGCGGCTGCCTCGCGGCCTAGCTGTTCTCTCCTCTCCTGTGGGCCTTCGGGTCCACCACCTGGTTCCAGCACCGTCAGCTGGTTCTCGGCAGTGTCTTTTGCTCTTGTACCTTCTGCTCCCCATCCTGGTTCCAGTACCGTCAGCTGGTTCCGGGCAGAGCCTTTGGCTTAGGTGCCTCCTTCTGGGTATCCAAGTTCCACCAACGTCAGGTGGTCCTTGGTAGTGCTTTCAGGCACGGGTACCTCCTGCTTAGTAACCGGGTTCCAGCAACGTCAGCTGGTCCTCGGTAGTTCCATTGGCTCTTGGACCTTCGGCTACCCATCCGGGTTCCAGTACCGTCAGCTGGTTCTCGGCAGTGTCTTTTGCTCTTGTACCTTCTGCTCCCCATCCTGGTTCCAGTACCGTCAGCTGGTTCCGGGCAGAGCCTTTGGCTTAGGTGCCTCCTTCTGGGTATCCGAGTTCCGCCAACGTCAGGCGGTCCTTGGTAGTGCTTTTTAGCACGGGTACCTCCTGCTTAGTAACCGGGTTCCAGTAACGTCAGCTGGTCCTCGGTAGTTCCATAGGCTCTTGAACCTTCGGGTAGCCATCCGAGTTCCAGTTCCATCATCAGGTTCTTGGCATTTTCTCAGCCTTCTTGTACCTTCTGCTACATTACCAAGTTGAAGACCCTAAAGTCGACGACCCGGAAGACCACCCCGATGACGACGACGACGACAACCCGGAAGACCACCCCGATGACGACGACGACGACGACGGCGGAGACGACGACGGCGGAGACGACGACGGCGGAGATGACGACACTGGAGACGACGACATGGAAGACCGAGAAGCAGAAGAACAAGAGGCTGCAGAACAAAGAGCAGAAGAACATTAAGCATAACACTTAATATCAGAGCAAAAGATATTATCTCAATTATATGCAGAAGAAGACTAAGCAGTGTATGGGGGTGAGTCCGTTCCTCCTCGTGGTGCCCCTGGATAAAGCCTGATGCTGCAGGCCAAACTGAACGCGGACAAATGTAACTTTTGTGACTGGCAGAACGGAAGGTGTAATCTTCCAACTTTTATAGATAACTACGGGAATGCCTGTCACAAATGAGAATATGATGAAGAAGTAGAATAGGAAGAATAATACAGTTGAATAAAATGAATATGTAGAATAGGAAGAATAATAATAGTTGAATAAAATGAATATGAAGAATGTAATAAAAAAAATAAAAAAAGGTAAAGGATGAAGAAGAAGATGAATAAGGTGAAGAAGAAGTTGATGTCAAAGATGCTGATGATGATGAAGATGAAAGTGTGGGAAAAGTAAAAAAAAAAGAAGGGGAAGGTCGTGGAATAGTGAAACATCAATATCTGACAAAATAAAAAAAATATTTACATAGTCAATATCTTTGTCACTCCGAACGTCTTTAAAAAAAAACAAAAAAAACATGCTATTCTTTTTGATTGGGCTAAACCTCTATGACTTTAATGTCTCCGCCACCTCCCCAAATACATCCTGCATTATTCTTAGTTGTTTTCCTTCATGTAGAATGAACCTACAAGGAAAGAAAGGGTTTATTTTAATTCCGATATTTTGGTCCCATTGACTTGCATTGGGATCGGGTATCGGTATCGGCGATATCCGATATTTTTTGAATATCGGCCGATCCTATCCGATACCGATACTTTCCGATATCGGAAGGTATCGCTCAACACTAGTAAGGATGCATTCCCACTAGCGCTGGGGTCCACGAGGAGGGGATCCGTAATGGATCTGACCTCCTGGTGACCTCAGCTAAAGCTGGTGGAATCCTGGCATTCCATCAGCCTTAGCTGGAGTTACCAGGAGGTCAGATCCATTATGGATCCCATTCTGGTGAACCCCAGTGCTACTTGGAACATAGCCTAAGATGTGTATAATTCCAAAAAAAAATTATGTACATAAAACAACAAAAATGTAACTAAACGGGCACGCCCAATATATTCACTCAGTACAATTTTTTATGATGGATACATTTTTTCTTATAAAAAGTTTTTACATAAAGTCTGTAGCAAACTTGGTGCAGGAATATTTATTTTCCACTTTACATATTCCCCCGACAATTCTTGCATATTATTTTTTCTTCAGAATGTTCCCTGCATACATTTTGTCCGCAAGTAGAACAGAAACGCTCCGATTTTCTTTCTTTCTTTGCTGGACAAATATAGCAGCGCTTTCTTTTTTTTTCTCTTTGCTCTGGCTGTTCCTGAAAGCATATTCCACATCGGATCATTGCCTCTGTAATTTGCCTTGATAAGCATTTTGTGCTGCTTCTCTCTAGCATAGTATGCATCAAAAGTTCATAACAAAGTTCTGTCAAAAATAGCCGTCTCTTGTCATTCCTGTTGGCATGGAATTCTGGATTCGTTTGACAATAAACAATATAGCTATTGAGGGATGACACATCAAGGATATTGGAAAAAAGAGCAACAGGCCAACGTTTAGTCTGCCTTTTACACGAATATTCAGTAATCATTTCGTCCATCTTGTCGACACCTCCTTTTGTCTTATTATAATGAAGTATAATTTCAGGTTTTTGTTTCCTGTCATTGGTGTCAATACTTTCATCGTGATGCATTGTGCTCAGTAATATCACAGATTTTTCTTTCTTGGCTTTATAGGACACCATTGTTGCCTCATTGCAGAAACCGAATACACTCTCGTAGATTGGTCGCTGTGCATTGTGCTTCATTATTGGTGGAATTTCGCGGCGGTTTGGTCTCATTGTACCAACAAGTGTTAGTTGTTTCTGAAGCAAAAAATTGGCCAGTTCTAAATTAGTAAAATAATTATCCATAGTGATATTTTTTCCAGAATGGAAAATTGGTAAAGCTAGTGTTTTCACTATGTTGGAACATAGATCTTTCTGGACTGGAGCGTCAGCTTCTTTTCCACAGTAAATCATGCCATTCATCCCATAATAAGTTGCTGAATCGCACATCCAGAAAATTTTTATGCCGTATTTAGCTGGCTTACTGGGCATATATTGGATAAATTTGCAACGTCCCCTAAAGGCAAGAAGTTGTTCGTCCACTGTCACATATTCGCTAGAATTGTAAAGTTTGTAACAGTTCTTGATAAAAAGATTCCATATATAGCTAATAGGCGCTAATTTATCGGTTGCCAACCTCACAGGCTGAGTTCTCTTTTCATCAAAACGAATGCATCTCCAAATAGCCTCAAATCTATCTACGGACATAGTGGCTTTGTAATGTGGATCTGCAAATGGGTTCAGAAATAACTCTCTGATTGGCACATCATATGATTTAGTCGACCCTGCCAGAAGAGTAAGGCCAATATAGGCATATAGTTCCTCTTTAGTTAAATTTTTCCAAGTTTTTTTTTTTTCCGAAGCAATACGTTTACCTTCCACATTCGTACACAAAACTACCTCATCTGCAATATCATCTGAAACAAATTTACTGAAAACATCTTTTTTGGACATGAATTGGGAAATTCCGACAGCTCCTTGAGGAACTCTAATAATGTTATGTGATGGGGTGCGTGCATGAGCCACAGCAGTACTGTTCCAAAAAACATTTGTTTTAGATGTTCTACTTGCACATTCTGCTGGATCCATTACTTCTTCATCATCTGAGGAATCGCTGGACGATGAAGTTGATACATTAGCTGGTGGAATATACTCTTCATCCGACAAAGAAATGTCATTGTCTTCATCACTATTGAAAATAATCGCCTCAATTTCTTGGACAGTCAATCCCCTTGATGTAGACTGTGCCATTGTAATCTTAGATGTAAGTAAACTAAAATGAAAAGTAAAAAATAAAGATTACAATCAGGCTTGTGCACTATACACTGTGTGTGCTAAGACTTTGTTAGTCTTTGTGTGCTTAGGGTAAAGTACAGCCCCCCTACTCTTACCTTCAACAGATCACTTTCTTGTAAGTGCAGTAGAAGCCTCTGGTTTTGGAGCTCAGAAAGGTTCTTTGTTACAGACCAAAGAAAGCTGACTTCTTCCTCCAAAGTCTCTCCAGCAACTAGGATTTAGGACTAAAGGACCTGTACTGACATCATAATCACGTTACTTTGTGAGGGGAAACTCCCTTCCAGGATCACATTACCATGTCAGGCAGAATCCACACTCTTCCCAGCAACAGCCATCGACCAATAGTCATAAAGACTGAGTCATAAGTTCTTCCCCAACAACAGTACAGACAAAAAGACTGAGGAGTACATGTAAACCAAAGCAGGCCTCAAAGGCCCCAGGTACGTGAATCTGGGGTAGCCACAAAAAAAGCGTTGCTATACGAGATGCCTATAACATAAAAATATATGAACAACTGCAGGGCCGGCTCCAGGTTTTTGAGGGCCCCGGGCGAAAGAGTCTCAGTGGGCCCCCCCTTTAACACATACCACAATTCATGATGCACAGATATACTCAATAGACGGAACTTGTCATGTCCCCAAACTCTAATAGTAGGCAGATATCGGGTTAATCCACAGGTTAGGCTATGTCCCCACGATCAGGATATAGCAATGTTTTGGACACAGAGTATTTTCGCTGCATCCAAAATGCTGTGTTCTAATCATGCAGGTAAATCCGCATGTGTTCAGTGAACCATGCGGATTTACTGCATGAAATGAATAGCTATGGGTGAGACTATGCAGACTAGCGTCTCCGCTGCAGATAATCAACATGCTGCAGCTCGTAAACCCGTGCCACGGGTGAGTTTACGCAGTGGTAAATAGAAGCACAGTCGGCATGGGATTTCTATAAATCTCATCCACTATCAGGGCCGGCTCCAGGTTTTTGAGGGCCCCGGGCGAAAGAGTCTCAGTGGGCCCCCCCTTTAACACATACCACAATTCATGATGCACAGATATACTCAATAGACGGAACTTGTCATGTCCCCAAACTCTAATAGTAGGCAGATATCGGGTTAATCCACAGGTTAGGCTATGTCCCCACGATCAGGATATAGCAATGTTTTGGACACAGAGTATTTTCGCTGCATCCAAAATGCTGTGTTCTAATCATGCAGGTAAATCCGCATGTGTTCAGTGAACCATGCGGATTTACTGCATGAAATGAATAGCTATGGGTGAGACTATGCAGACTAGCGTCTCCGCTGCAGATAATCAACATGTTGCAGCTCGTAAACCCGTGCCACGGGTGAGTTTACGCAGTGGTAAATAGAAGCACAGTCGGCATGGGATTTCTATAAATCTCATCCACTATGCTTGTAATGTAGAACACAGTGCTTTGAGTGACGGCTTTAAAAAAAAAAAGCTACTGTTTCCTTATTCGTTGTAAAGATTTTTTTTTAAAGTCCATCAAATGTCAGTAAGACGCTCCTGCCTCAAAGAAAAAAGTCCAGCGAGAATAAAGTGTTGAAAAAGAGCTCAGGTAAAGTCCAGAAACTACTAATATAAAGGAGGTTTTAGGTTTGCACAATGCAAGAGAAAAGTAATGATTTCTGAAGAGTTTTTTTCTTGAAAAACAGATTGTTTTTCCGCTTGTATGACATGTTCACACAGAGGGTTTTTGGCAGTGTTTTACTACTGGTGTTTTTTTTAAAGATTTTCTACTGCAAAAACTGAGAAAAAACACCTCAGTATGAGCCGCCCTTAGAGTCTCCACAGAGCAGATTTCCATATGAACTACCCACAAATCGCCCCCATAATCTCCAGTGGGTAATCTGCACTGCTGGTCATTCCAGTGGATTTTTTTTTTAACCTGTGACATGTCACCTAGTGAACAATGTTCCTGGACACTGCAGTGGGTGGCTGTACACAATGGGATGGGATATTCCACACGCAGACCCCACAGCGAGCACCACAGGGTCAGCCACAGATTTTTTTGCTTCAGAATGATTCTAGTGCACTTACACCTCAGAGTGAACATTAGGTAAACTAAGATGTGTCATATCTCCCATAAATCCTGTAAGACTGGGCCCGAATGTCACATACCGGGATGTCTCATGTTGTGCCAGTGCTGCCCTTCATAAACGGTTCTAAGTACATGGGTACAAATGTCAGGAATTTCTAGAAATAACTCCTCTTCTCAGGGCAATGGGAGCAGCGCCCTGAGGAATGACCCTGCCAGCAGATTCCCCCTGCTGTACCCAGGAAAGTTGGGCAGCACAGGGGCAGGGGGGGACATGTGCTGTACCAGGGCAGAATGAGTGGAGCCCCTGTGCCCTCAGGGCCCGGAGTGTGGCATCAGCAGTGGCAAAAGGGCTCTCAGGCCGGCCTCCTGCACTCACAGGGGAATATGTGCCCCCTGCAGCCAACAGCTATTCAGGAGTAAGGTGGAAAGTTGCGCGGCGCCCCCCCATACCTGCTGATATAGCCGTCGCCGTCCCCATCACAGGTCTGGAAGATGCACCTCATGATCCTCTCCTCCTCGCCGGTGCTGGAGAAGTTGCTGCTACCTTTGCAGGCAGCTGCTGCTCTCGGTGACTTCCACAGCCGCCGCCATAGTGCACGGCTGGGCATCCACAGACTGGCCACTGTTGGATGAGGAACATCCCGGAGCTAGCTGCGGACACAGCCACCAGTTCCCTGCCCAGCTCTCCTCTCTCCCAGGGGCTGTTCCTGTTCCTTTCACGCTCCGGGCCCTGCCACACCATGCGCTGAGTGCGCTCCTCCCCCCGCTGAGGGGAATAGTGAGGAGGGCGGGCCCGATGCAGGTCCCAGCGGCCCTGCTGAACAGTGTGTGTGCGCAGCAGTATCCCAGCGCGAGTGGGCCCCCCGTCTCGCCAGGGCCCCGGCATTTGCCCGGGTGCGCCGGGTGCTGACGCCGGCCCTGAACAACTGGATATTACTAACAACTGTATACCTGAGGATTACCTTGAGTTTCAAAATTCTAACTAAAGTAGTTTTACAGATAATAGAAAACAAGTAGCCTAGCAGGCCTGCGAGGCCCCAGGTACGTGTTCTAGAGTTAATAAATTTGCAAAAATTACTACATTTCTGTTTTTAAAGTCAAGATGGGGTGCAGAGTGTACATTAATGAGAAAAAAAATAACTTTTTTGAATTTACCAAATCGCTGCAATGAAACAAAGGGTGAAAAATATAAAGGGGTCTGTTAGGTCTCGAGTTCCCGCTTCTGCACAGGGGGAATCTCGAGCCATCTCCGCTGCGGTCTCCCATTCTTATCCAGCCGCAGTGGAGTCTGCTCAGCAAGGACGTCGGTCCCAGCGTCTTGCTCGGTCTCACTCTGTACAGAGAGTTACTGCTGCTTCTTCAACTTCTGCCATTAAAGCCAGTGCTGGTCAGCAGCGAGCGGACTTCTCTGGGACTAAGTCCTTGTCTGCACACACTGAGCATGCCCAGGGCAAGATCTCCCGTTGGAGATCGAGGGTCATGTGCTCAGGCTCTGCAGCACATTCCATTGGTCCTCTTGGCAGGTCTTGGAAGGGCAAAGTTTCTGTGGCCACTTCCTGTGCTGCAACTATATAAACTGCGCATGACCGCACGGCCATGCGCTAGTGTACAATTGTTAATGTGTGTATGTTGTGAGTGCAAGTCGTCCTTGGATACCCCTACCCTATTGAATGTCTGTTCGCGGAAGGTGTATGGTTGCTATCTAGCGCCCGACTTATCCTACAGCACGAATCACACATTACAGCGTCCAGTTGCTGTGACCGCCAGTACGGCGCCGTGCACTTCCTCTGTGCTTTCCTTACCCAAGCCTGGGTGGTTAGTGGCGTTCGTCAGTGCGGCACCGCATGCACTCTTGTGCCTTAATATTGGTATTTAGTTTCCTTACACACCCAGTTGCGGTGTTGTGCCAGCAAGGGTCTAATCGGACTTCAATCCTAGTTGGGGTTGAGTTCGCTGACTGCTTGCTCGCGCTCTATGTGCGGTGCCGCGGTCCTGTGACGCAACAGGATCGCTTCCTTCACGCTGGGTGAAGTTTAACCCACGTGTGTATACTTATGAGTACCGCCATATAGTCCGTCATTACTTGGCAGCAGGTTCTATCTCTGCACGGTGGACCCCGGGCTGCGAACGCACCATACTCTATCTGTCTTATTATTTGGTGCGTTCCGCTAGCCCTAGCAGGGTCTGAATACTTTCTATACCCACTGTATATGGAGACTGCCCAAGATTACAATTCAGAGCTCCTCAAATTTCTGCATTGGCGTATTTTGCCTCATTGTGGACAACGCCTCTGATCAAGGCACCTCTGTGCGTGTATTACCACTACACTCTACCAGGACTTACGCCCTTGTGCATGTTACATGGTTGGATTCCTGCTGAGATTGATGAGCTGAATTTTTCCCTTCTCCTCTCCCTGTTTGCATAGAAAATGACTTGTCCCAAAATAATTATTATTCAGAAAATAATTTTCTCAAAATTTGTTGATCTGACATGTGGCAGCACCGATCTTTACCTTGACTAATTGCAGTACAATAATACCATGAAGCAGTTAAAGTCATACTTGGAGGACACATCTCTCTATCCACACCTTGGCTAAAAACCTTCGTGCAAAAGAGAAACACAATTTTTTTGGGGAATCTGCAAGTTACTTTTTTTTACATAAAACCTTCAAACTTAATACATTCACAGAAAGACAGATAGGTAATTAGGTTGAAAGCCTATTCAGTATGTAAATACTGTAACATGGTACCCTATCAGTATTACCATTCTGGATATAGTTTAGAAGAAATTCCTATTCAATTTTTGAATTAATTATATGCATCTAAAGTCAGGACTCCAACTTTTCAGTTCTTTAAATCTTCAGTCTTGTTTAAGCTTCTTGTCTTACGCTTAACCTTTAGATTTCACTTACACTGGCTTACAAATCAGACGTGTGCAATACGATAAAAAATCAGATTGCACTAAAATCAAGTTAGGCAATTAGGCAGTGTAGATCTGCTTAATTCTATCTCACCTGCATTCAGTTGGGAAAAAAATCCCAGCATGCTATGAGCGGGCGCATATCTCAGATGAGCTTTGCCAATGCAAGCTAATGGTTACGAGAAACAGAATGGACGCCACATGGGTCACCCATATAGCGGCCCTTATTTTACACACACAACCCCAAACAATCCCAGGAAATTGCATCAGCCATAGAAAGTTCCTAACCAGAAGCCTCCTGGTAACCAAGACACCACCGCAGTTTCAAGACGCTGCATACAAGTAGCCCCTAATGGGACTCCAGCACATCTCCTTGCCTTTCTACTATGAGTAAGGTGTGTTAAAGACCCAGTGGGTCAAAATGTTACCTTATACCATTGGAATATCTTATTGTCTCAACTGAGGTGAATCATTTAATTTTGGTGTTTTGAAAATAAAATTCTAAATTGTTTGCAACTTAAAGGAACTCTGAGTGCGACTGTTTATCCTTGGGATTACATTTTGTGGAATCACCCAATGTTCAGTCAGCACCACTGTAGCAAGAGTGCGTGTCTTTTTCTTTTCTACGATATTTACACAAATGTCATTGTCACGATCCCACCAGAAGGTTGGTAAGTGGACAGCATGACACACACACAACGGGATGGAAATGCGGAGAGGAAGGGAATGATGGACCGGACACATCCTGAGCTCCAACATGAGCCTGTCCTTGCACTCCCCTAACACAGTAAGCGGGTCCTTCCCCCCCCCCCCCCCCCCGCCGAGTCACAAACTTCGTCCTTCGCTGTCACCTTGCACTGCCCTGGCTAGTGCACTGGCCGGCAAGGGTGCTAGCCTCACTACTGCAGATGGTACAGCACAGGTAGTGGTGACAAACATGAGACAGACAAGGTATAAACACAATACTTAGATTAGCCTATA
Source organism: Ranitomeya imitator (assembly GCF_032444005.1). Lineage (NCBI taxonomy): Eukaryota > Metazoa > Chordata > Amphibia > Anura > Dendrobatidae > Ranitomeya > Ranitomeya imitator. Next base: position 252,425,497 of record NC_091285.1, on the reverse strand, counting down.
CAGAAGGCCAACATCCACATGCAGATAGAATATAAATGTGTAATTAGGGTAAAAATAGGATACGGTGCAATAAGCAATAGAACTCCAACCAAAAGTACGCACCACCAAAATTCAAACATTAAAATATATAGTTTTATTGAACATAAACATATAAAAAGTACAAGGGATGTGACAGGGATAAAGCCAATATGTGGGGAAACACAGGGAAAGTAGGCACCGACAGGTATTTGTAGTAAGATATAATCAGATTGCTCCCAAGGTGTGTCAGAGAGTATTATATATTGTAGGACCCAAAATATAGGCACACACCATGGAACAAAGATACCTAACCACAGCGAGGCTGTACACCACCGCTGGGTCCACAACCAAGAGAATAGGAATCAAAACCAATTGTTCATAATTATTACCTGAGAGTGCCTGGAGACCCTGTGTAGCCCACGATCCCCTACGCGCGTTTCGGCGCTCAAGCCTTCTTCCGGGGGAGTGGCTTCCAAATACAACAGGCTGTCTTAAAAAGGCGGGCTAGTGTTGTGAATTCCGCTCTTGGGCTCCCTCCGGTGGTTGTAAGTGGCACTTTTGTGAGTTCTGCTCTTGGGCTCCCTCTTGTGGTTTCTAGTGGTATGGCTTCTCCTTGGATTTAGCTGTCTTCAGCTGCTTCCACTGATCGTCTTTTCTGCTCGGCTATTTATGCCTGGCTCTTTCCTTCAGCCAGTGCCACTTGTAAATGGTTCCTGGTTGGATTCACATCTCTTTGGATTTCCCTGTTATCTAGACCAGTTCATCTAAGCTAAGTTTTTGCTTGCTCTTTTCTGTCCATAGATTGTGGACTTATCCATTCTGTGCTTTCTATGTTTGTCCAGCTTATCAGTATGAATTAATTCTGTCTTGCTGGAAGCTCTGGGTAGCAGATTTACCCTCCACACCTTTAATCAGGTGTGGAGATTTTTTGTAAACTCTGCGTGGATTTTTGTAGTGTTTTATACTGACCGCACAGTATTCCATCCTGTCCTATCTATTTAGCTAGACTGGCCTCCTGTGCTCATCCTGGTTTCATTCTGTGTATGTCTTTTCCCTCTCCACTCACAGTCATTATTTGTAGGGGGCTAATCTATCCTTTGGGGATTTTCTCTGAGGCAAGATAGCTTTCCTGCTTCTATCTTTAGGGGTAGTTAGCTCTTAGGCTGTGACGAGGTGCCTAGGGAGAGTTAGGAGCATCCCACGGCTACTTCTAGTGTTGTGTGTGAGCTTAGGGACTGCGGTCAGTACAGTTACCACTTCCTTCAGAGCTCGTTCCATGTTGCTCCTAGACCACCGTATCATAACAGTACAAGTGGCCACAAATGAATTAAATGCATCTCAAAAGAAGGAAAAGAAAGTTCTGAACCATTTTTTTTCTGTGCTCTGGTTTGTCTTTTTTTTCCTCTTGATATCTGGGTGGTTCAGGATATATGCTTTGGCATGGATGTTCAGGGTTTGTTTTCTCGTGTGGATCAACTTGCTGCAAGAGTACAGAGTATCTAAGACTATGTTGTCCAGACTCCGGCTTTAGAGCCTAGAATTCCTACTCCTGATTTGTTTTTTGGGGACAGATCCAAGTTTTTGAACTTTAAAAATAACTGCAAATAGTTCTTTGCTTTGAAACCCCGTTCTTCTGGTGATCCCATTCAGCAAGTAAAAATCATCATATCCTTGCTGCGTGGTGACCCTCAAGACTGGTCTTTTTCTCTGGAAACAGGGGATCCGGCATTATTGAATGTAGACGCATTTTTTCAAGCGCTTGGATTATTGTATGACGAACCTAATTCTGTGGATCATGCAGAAAAAACCCTGTTGGCCTTGTGTCAAGGTCAGGAAGCGGCAGAATTATACTGCCAGAAATTTAGAAAATGGTCTGTGCTCACTAGATGGAATGAGGAGGCTCTGGCGGCTATTTTCAGAAAAGGTCCTTCTGAAGCCCTTAAAGATGTTATGGTGGGCTTTCCTACGCCTGCCGGTTTGAGCGAATCTATGTCTCTAGCCATTCAGATTGATCGGCGTCTGCGCGAGCGTAAAGCTGTGCACCATATGGCAGTGTCCTCTGAGCAGAGTCCTGAACCTATGCAATGTGATAGGATTTTGACTAGAAAAGAACGGCAGGAATTCAGACGTCAGAATAGGCTGTGTTTTTACTGTGGTGATTACGCTCATGTTATCTCTGATTGCCCTAAGCGTACTAAGAGAGTCGCTAGGTCTGTTACCATTAGTACTATACAGCCTAAATTTCTCTTATCTGTGACCCTGATTTGCTCATTGTCGTCCTTTTCTGTCATGGCATTTGTGGATTCAGGTGCTGCCCTGAACTTAATGGACTTAGAATTCTCCAGGCGCTGTGGTTTTTCCTTGCAGCCTTTGCAGAGCCCTATTCCTTTGAGGGGTATTGATGCTACACCCTTGGCCAAGGATAAACCTCAGTACTGGACGCAGATGACTATGTACATGGCTCCAGCACATCAGGAAGCTTGCCGTTTTCTGGTGTTGCATAACCTGCATGATGTTGTTGTACTGGGTTTTCCATGGTTACAGGAACATAATCCGCTGCTGGATTGGAAAACTATGTCGGTGACTAGTTGGGGTTGTCAAGGGGTACATAGTGACGTTCCTTTGATGTCAATTTCCTCTTCCCCCTCTTCTGAGGTCCCTGAGTTTTTGTCGGATTTCCAGGATGTATTTGATGAGCCCAAGTCCAGTTCCCTTCCACCGCACAGGGACTGTGATTGTGCTATTAACTTGATTCCTGGTTGCAAGTTCCCTGAGGGCTGACTTTTCAATCTGTCTGTGCCAGAGCATGCCGCCATGCGGAGTTATGTTAAGGAGTCTTTGGAGAAGGGGCATATTCGGCCCTCTTCGTCACCATTGGGAGCGGGTTTCTTTTTTGTTGCTAAGAAGGATGGCTCCTTGAGACCCTGTATTGATTATCGTCTTCTTAATAAGATCACGGTCAAATTCCAATACCCCTTGCCTTTGCTTACTGATTTGTTTGCTCAGATTAAGGGGGCTAGTTGGTTTACTAAGATTGACCTCAGAGGGGCATATAATCTTGTTCGTATTAAACAGGGTGACGAATGGAAAACTGCATTTAATACGCCCGAAGGCCATTTTGAATACCTTGTGATGCCATTTGGGCTCTCCAATGCTCCATCTGTGTTCCAGTCTTTCATGCATGATATTTTCCACAATTATCTTGATAAATTCATGGTCGTATATTTGGATGATATTTTGATTTTTTCCGATGATTGGGAGTCTCATGTGAAGCAGGTCAGGATGGTGTTCCAGATCCTTCGTGATAATGCTTTGTTTGTGAAGGGGTATAAGTGCCTATTCGGAGTTCAGAAGGTCTCTTTTTTGGGTTTTATTTTTTCCCCCTCGTCTATAGAAATGGATCCTGTTAAGGTCCAAGCTATTCATGACTGGATTCAACCCACATCTGTGAAGGGCCTTCAAAAATTTTTGGGCTTTGCTAATTTCTATCGCCGTTTCATTGCCAACTTTTCCAGTGTGGTTAAGCCCCTTGATTTGACGAAGAAAGGCGCTGATGTGACAAATTGGTCCTCTGAGGCTGTTGAGGCCTTTCAGGAGCTTAAACGCCGATTTACTTCTGCCCCTGTGTTGCGTCAGCCGGATGTTTCTCTTCCTTTTCAGGTTGAGGTCGACGCTTTTGAGATTGGGGCAGGGGCCGTTTTGTCTCAGAGGGAGTCTGATGGTTCTTTGATGAAACCGTGTGCTTTTTTTTCAGAAAGTTTTCGCCTGCGGAACGCAATTATGATGTCGGCAATCGGGAGTTGTTGGCTATGAAGTGGGCGTTTGAGGAGTGGCGACATTGGCTTGAGGCACCGCGTTGTGGTCCTGACCGATCATAAGAATCTGATTTACCTCGAGTCGGCCAAGCGGCTGAATCGTAGACAGGCTCGATGGTCCCTGTTTTTCTCCCGTTTTGATTTTGTGGTCTTGTATCTTCCGGGATCTAAGAATGTTAAGGCTAATGCCCTCTCTAGGAGTTTTTCGCCTGATTCTCCTGGAGTCCTTGAGCCGGTTGGCATTCTTAAGGAAGGGGTGATTCTTTCTGCCATCTCCCCTGATTTGCGGCGGGTGCTTCAGGAATTTCAGGCTGATAGGCCTGACCGCTGTCCAGTGGGGAAGCTGTTTGTTCCTGATAGATGGACAAGTAAGGTAATTTCTGAGGTTCATTGTTCAGTGTTGACTGGTCATCCTGGGATTTTTGGTACCAGAGATCTGGTTGCTAGGTCCTTTTGGTGGCCTTCCTTGTCACGCGATGTGCGTGCTTTTGTGCAGTCCTGTGGGACTTGCGCCCGGGCCAAGCCTTGCTGTTCCTACGCTAGTGGGTTGCTTTTGCCTTTGCCGGTCCCTGAGAGGCCCTGGACGCATATTTCCATGGATTTTATTTCGGATCTTCCTGTTTCCCAGAAGATGTCTGTAAGGCTACGTTCACATTAGCGTTCCGCTAATGTGCGTCGCTGTTGCGTCGGCGACGCAGCGGCGACGCGTCCCTATGTTTAACATGGGGGACGCGTGCGTTTTTTTGGTTGCGTTTTCCGACACGTGCGTCGTTTCCGACGCTAGCGTCGGACGCAAGAAAATGCAACAAGTTGCATTTTTCGTGCGTCCGATTTTCGTCAAAAAACGACGCACGCGTCGCAAAACGCAGCGTTTTTGCGTGCGTTTGCGCGCGTTTTTTTGTGCGTCGTGCGTTGCATCGCCGACGCACCGGCGCGCAACGCTAATGTGAACGTAGCCTTTTATCTGGGTTGTTTGTGACCGGTTCTCTAAAATGGTCCATCTGGTACCTTTGCCTAAGTTGCCTTCCTCCTCAGATCTGGTTCCATTGTTTTTTCAGCATGTGGTTCGTTTGCATGGCATTCCGGAGAATATTGTGTCTGACAGAGATTCTCAGTTTGTCTCTAGATTTTGGCGGGCCTTTTGTGCTAGGATGGGCATTGATTTGTCTTTTTCTTTGGCGTTTCATCCTCAGACTAATGGCCTAACTGAGCGAACTAATCAGACCTTGGAGACCTATTTGAGATGCTTTGTGTCTGCTGATCAGGATGATTGGGTGTCTTTCTTGCCGTTGGCCGAGTTTGCCCTTAATAATCGGGCTAGTTCGGCTACTTTGGTTTCACCTTTCTTTTGTAATTTTGGTTTTCATCCTCGTTTTTCTTCTGGGCAGGTTGAGCCTTCTGATTGTCCTGGTGTTGATTCTGTGGTGGACCTGCTGCAGCAGATTTGGACTCATGTGGTGGACAATTTGACTTTGTCTCAGGAAAGGGCTCAATGTTTTGCTAACCGCCATCGGTGTGTTGGTCCCCGACTTCGTGTGGGGGATTTGGTTTGGTTGTCTTCTTGCCATGTTCCTATGAAGGTTTCTTCCCCTAAGTTTAAGCCTCGGTTTATTGGTCCTTATAAAATTTCTGAAATTATTAATCCGGTGTCTTTTCGTTTGGCTCTTCCAGCCTCTTTTGCCATTCATAATGTTTTCCATAGATCTTTGTTGCGGAGATATGTGGTGCCCGTTGTTCCCTCGGTTGACCCTCCTGCCCCGGTGTTGGTTGAGGGAGAGTTGGAATATGAGGTTGAGAAGATTTTAGATTCTCGTTTTTCAAGGCGGAGGCTTCAGTATCTTGTCAAGTGGAAGGGTTATGGCCAGGAGGATAATTCTTGGGTTGTTGCCTCCAATGTCCATGCCACCGATTTGGTTCTTGCTTTTCACTTGGCTCATCCTGATCGGCCTGGGGGCTCTGGTGAGGGTTCGGTGACCCCTCATCAAGGGGGAGGGTACTGTTGTGAATTCCGCTCTTGGGCTCCCTCCGGTGGTTGTAAGTGGCACTTTTGTGAGTTCTGCTCTTGGGCTCCCTCTTGTGGTTTCTAGTGGTATGGCTGCTCCTCGGATTTAGCTGTCTTCAGCTGCTTCCACTGATCGTCTTTTCTGCTCGGCTATTTATGCCTGGCTCTTTCCTTCAGCCAGCGCCACTTGTAAATGGTTCCTGGTTGGATTCACATCTCTTTGGATTTCCCTGTTATCTAGACCAGTTCATCTAAGCTAAGTTTTTGCTTGCTCTTTTCTGTCCATAGATTGTGGTTGTGCTTTCTATGTTTGTCCAGCTTATCAGTATGAATTAATTCTGTCTTGCTGGAAGCTCTGGGTAGCAGATTTACCCTCCACACCTTTAGTCAGGTGTGGAGATTTTTTGTAAACTCTGCGTGGATTTTTGTAGTGTTTTATACTGACCGCACAGTATTCCATCCTGTCCTATATATTTAGCTAGACTGGCCTCCTGTGCTCATCCTGGTTTCATTCTGTGTATGTCTTTTCCTTCTCCACTCACAGTCATTATTTGTGGGGGGCTAATCTATCCTTTGGGGATTTTATCTGAGGCAAGATAGCTTTACTGCTTCTATCTTTAGGGGTAGTTAGCACTTAGGCTGTGACGAGGTGCCTAGGGAGAGTTAGGAGCATCCCACGGCTACTTCTAGTGTTGTGTGTGAGCTTAGGGACTGCGGTCAGTACAGTTACCACTTCCTTCAGAGCTCGTTCCATGTTGCTCCTAGACCACCGTATCATAACAGTACAAGTGGCCACAAATGAATTAAATGCATCTCAAAAGAAGGAAAAGAAAGTTCTGAACCATTTTTTTTCTGTGCTCTGGTTTGTCTTTTTTTTCCTCTTGATATCTGGGTGGTTCAGGATATATGCTTTGGCATGGATGTTCAGGGTTTGTTTTCTCGTGTGGATCAACTTGCTGCAAGAGTAAAGAGTATCTAAGACTATGTTGTCCAGACTCCGGCTTTAGAGCCTAGAATTCCTACTCCTGATTTGTTTTTTGGGGACAGATCCAAGTTTTTGAACTTTAAAAATAACTGCAAATAGTTCTTTGCTTTGAAACCCCGTTCTTCTGGTGATCCCATTCAGCAAGTAAAAATCATCATATCCTTGCTGCGTGGTGACCCTCAAGACTGGTCTTTTTCTCTGGAAACAGGGGATCCGGCATTATTGAATGTAGACGCATTTTTTCAAGCGCTTGGATTATTGTATGACGAACCTAATTCTGTGGATCATGCAGAAAAAACCCTGTTGGCCTTGTGTCAAGGTCAGGAAGCGGCAGAATTATACTGCCAGAAATTTAGAAAATGGTCTGTGCTCACTAGATGGAATGAGGAGGCTCTGGCGGCTATTTTCAGAAAAGGTCCTTCTGAAGCCCTTAAAGATGTTATGGTGGGCTTTCCTACGCCTGCCGGTTTGAGCGAATCTATGTCTCTAGCCATTCAGATTGATCGGCGTCTGCGCGAGCGCAAAGCTGTGCACCATATGGCAGTGTCCTCTGAGCAGAGTCCTGAACCTATGCAATGTGATAGGATTTTGACTAGAAAAGAACGGCAGGAATTCAGACATCAGAATAGGCTGTGTTTTTACTGTGGTGATTACGCTCATGTTATCTCTGATTGCCCTAAGCGTACTAAGAGAGTCGCTAGGTCTGTTACCATTAGTACTATACAGCCTAAATTTCTCTTATCTGTGACCCTGATTTGCTCATTGTCGTCCTTTTCTGTCATGGCATTTGTGGATTCAGGTGCTGCCCTGAACTTAATGGACTTAGAATTCGCCAGGCGCTGTGGTTTTTCCTTGCAGCCTTTGCAGAGCCCTATTCCTTTGAGGGGTATTGATGCTACACCCTTGGCCAAGGATAAACCTCAGTACTGGACGCAGATGACTATGTACATGGCTCCAGCACATCAGGAAGCTTGCCGTTTTCTGGTGTTGCATAACCTGCATGATGTTGTTGTACTGGGTTTTCCATGGTTACAGGATCATAATCCGCTGCTGGATTGGAAAACTATGTCGGTGACTAGTTGGGGTTGTCAAGGGGTACATAGTGACGTTCCTTTGATGTCAATTTCCTCTTCCCCCTCTTCTGAGGTCCCTGAGTTTTTGTCGGATTTCCAGGATGTATTTGATGAGCCCAAGTCCAGTTCCCTTCCACCGCACAGGGACTGTGATTGTGCTATTAACTTGATTCCTGGTTGCAAGTTCCCTGAGGGCTGACTTTTCAATCTGTCTGTGCCAGAGCATGCCGCCATGCGGAGTTATGTTAAGGAGTCTTTGGAGAAGGGGCATTTTCGGCCCTCTTCGTCACCATTGGGAGCGGGTTTCTTTTTTGTTGCTAAGAAGGATGTCTCCTTGAGACACTGTATTGATTATCGTCTTCTTAATAAGATCACGGTCAAATTCCAATACCCCTTGCCTTTGCTTACTGATTTGTTTGCTCAGATTAAGGGGGCTAGTTGGTTTACTAAGATTGACCTCAGAGGGGCATATAATCTTGTTCGTATTAAACAGGGTGACGAATGGAAAACTGCATTTAATACGCCCGAAGGCCATTTTGAATACCTTGTGATGCCATTTGGGCTCTCCAATGCTCCATCTGTGTTCCAGTCTTTCATGCATGATATTTTCCACAATTATCTTGATAAATTCATGGTCGTATATTTGGATGATATTTTGATTTTTTCCGATGATTGGGAGTCTCATGTGAAGCAGGTCAGGATGGTGTTCCAGATCCTTCGTGATAATGCTTTGTTTGTGAAGGGGTATAAGTGCCTATTCGGAGTTCAGAAGGTCTCTTTTTTGGGTTTTATTTTTTCCCCCTCGTCTATAGAAATGGATCCTGTTAAGGTCCAAGCTATTCATGACTGGATTCAACCCACATCTGTGAAGGGCCTTCAAAAATTTTTGGGCTTTGCTAATTTCTATCGCCGTTTCATTGCCAACTTTTCCAGTGTGGTTAAGCCCCTTGATTTGACGAAGAAAGGCGCTGATGTGACAAATTGGTCCTCTGAGGCTGTTGAGGCCTTTCAGGAGCTTAAACGCCGATTTACTTCTGCCCCTGTGTTGCGTCAGCCGGATGTTTCTCTTCCTTTTCAGGTTGAGGTCGACGCTTTTGAGATTGGGGCAGGGGCCGTTTTGTCTCAGAGGGAGTCTGATGGTTCTTTGATGAAACCGTGTGCTTTTTTTTCAGAAAGTTTTCGCCTGCGGAACGCAATTATGATGTCGGCAATCGGGAGTTGTTGGCTATGAAGTGGGCGTTTGAGGAGTGGCGACATTGGCTTGAGGCACCGCGTTGTGGTCCTGACCGATCATAAGAATCTGATTTACCTCGAGTCGGCCAAGCGGCTGAATCTTAGACAGGCTCGATGGTCCCTGTTTTTCTCCCGTTTTGATTTTGTGGTCTTGTATCTTCCGGGATCTAAGAATGTTAAGGCTAATGCCCTCTCTAGGAGTTTTTCGCCTGATTCTCCTGGAGTCCTTGAGCCGGTTGGCATTCTTAAGGAAGGGGTGATTCTTTCTGCCATCTCCCCTGATTTGCGGCGGGTGCTTCAGGAATTTCAGGCTGATAGGCCTGACCGCTGTCCAGTGGGGAAGCTGTTTGTTCCTGATAGATGGACAAGTAAGGTAATTTCTGAGGTTCATTGTTCAGTGTTGACTGGTCATCCTGGGATTTTTGGTACCAGAGATCTGGTTGCTAGGTCCTTTTGGTGGCCTTCCTTGTCACGCGATGTGCGTGCTTTTGTGCAGTCCTGTGGGACTTGCGCCCGGGCCAAGCCTTGCTGTTCCTACGCTAGTGGGTTGCTTTTGCCTTTGCCGGTCCCTGAGAGGCCCTGGACGCATATTTCCATGGATTTTATTTCGGATCTTCCTGTTTCCCAGAAGATGTCTGTAAGGCTACGTTCACATTAGCGTTCCGCTAATGTGCGTCGCTGTTGCGTCGGCGACGCAGCGGCGACGCGTCCCTATGTTTAACATGGGGGACGCGTGCGTTTTTTTGGTTGCGTTTTCCAACACGTGCGTCGTTTCCGACGCTAGCGTCGGACGCAAGAAAATGCAACAAGTTGCACTTTTCGTGCGTCCGATTTTCGTCAAAAAACTACGCACGCGTCCACGACTTCGTGTGGGGGATTTGGTTTGGTTGTCTTCTCGCCATGTTCCTATGAAGGTTTCTTCCCCTACGTTTAAGCCTCGGTTTATTGGTCCTTATAAAATTTCTGAAATTATTAATCCGGTGTCTTTTCGTTTGGCTCTTCCAGCCTCTTTTGCCATTCATAATGTTTTCCATAGATCTTTGTTGCGGAGATATGTGGTGCCCGTTGTTCCCTCGGTTGACCCTCCTGCCCCGGTGTTGGTTGAGGGAGAGTTGGAATATGAGGTTGAGAAGATTTTGGATTCTCGTTTTTCGAGGCGGAGGCTTCAGTATCTTGTCAAGTGGAAGGGTTATGGCCAGGAGGATAATTCTTGGGTTGTTGCCTCCGATGTCCATGCCACCGATTTGGTTCTTGCTTTTCACTTGGCTCGTCCTGATCGGCCTGGGGGCTCTGGTGAGGGTTCGGTGACCCCTCATCAAGGGGGGGGGGTACTGTTGTGAATTCCGCTCTTGGGCTCCCTCCGGTGGTTGTAAGTGGCACTTTTGTGAGTTCTGCTCTTGGGCTCCCTCTTGTGGTTTCTAGTGGTATGGCTGCTCCTTGGATTTAGCTGTCTTCAGCTGCTTCCACTGATCGTCTTTTCTGCTCGGCTATTTATGCCTGGCTCTTTCCTTCAGCCAGCGCCACTTGTAAATGGTTCCTGGTTGGATTCACATCTCTTTGGATTTCCCTGTTATCTAGACCAGTTCATCTAAGCTAAGTTTTTGCTTGCTCTTTTCTGTCCATAGATTGTGGTTGTGCTTTCTATGTTTGTCCAGCTTATCAGTATGAATTGATTCTGTCTTGCTGGAAGCTCTGGGTAGCAGATTTACCCTCCACACCTTTAGTCAGGTGTGGAGATTTTTTGTAAACTCTGCGTGGATTTTTGTAGTGTTTTATACTGACCGCACAGTATTCCATCCTGTCCTATATATTTAGCTAGACTGGCCTCCTGTGCTCATCCTGGTTTCATTCTGTGAATGTCTTTTCCTTCTTCACTCACAGTCATTATTTGTGGGGGGCTAATCTATCCTTTGGGGATTTTCTCTGAGGCAAGATAGCTTTCCTGCTTCTATCTTTAGGGGTAGTTAGCACTTAGGCTGTGACGAGGTGCCTAGGGAGAGTTAGGAGCATCCCACGGCTACTTCTAGTGTTGTGTTGAGCTTAGGGACTGCGGTCAGTACAGTTACCACTTCCTTCAGAGCTCGTTCCATGTTGCTCCTAGACCACCGTATCATAACAGGCTAGCCAATCAGAAAATACCCTAATGCACTGCTTCAGAGCGGCGCATGGAGATGGCGTCATCGAGGGCGTCACCAGCGCGGGCAGACTGAGCACAAGACCCCGCCCACGTAATTACGTCAGCGGGGAACCCGTACACAGACAGAGCACCGCACACATGCTAACGATGTGCAAAAAAGCATAAGCGAGGGAATAAGGTGCTAGTAGTTGATATACATATACAATTTTAAAGTGCATTGTGATATACATTCTGGACATATAAATTGTCAACAAAGCAGATAGTCTTGGAGGCGGTTGGGTGAGGAGCGAATAAGTGTGGAGGAGAGAAGGAGGTCTTGGGAGGACCAGAGATTACGTGAGGGAAGATATCGGGAGATTAGTTCAGAGACGTATGGAGGAGACAGGTTATAGATGGCCCTGTAGGTCAGTATTAGTAATTTGATCTGGATACGCTGAGGGAATGGTAGCCAGTGAAGAGATTTGCAGAGGGGAGAAGCAAAGGAGTAGCAAGGAGAGAGATGAAGTAGTCGGGCAGCAGAGTTAAGCATGAACTGCAGAGGTTAGCAGGGAGGCCACAGAAAAGGATGTTGCAGTAGTCGAGGCGGGAGATGATGAGGGCATGCACAAGCATTTTAGTAGACTGAGGGTTGAGGAAAGGATGGATTCTGGAGATATTTTTGAGCTGGAGGTGACAGGAGGTGGAAAGAGCTTGGATGTACGGTTTGAAGGACAGGGCAGAATCAAGGGTTACTCAGAGGCAGCGGACTTCCAGTATGGGGAAAAGCGTAATGTCATTAATTCTGATGGATAGGTCAGGTAAGGAAAATCTATGATATGGGGGAAAGATGATGAGTTCAGATTTGTCCACATTTAGTTTGAGGAAGCGATAGGAGAAGAAGGAGGATATGGCTGAAAGACACTCGGGGATTCTGGACAGCAGAGAATTGACATCTGGGCAAGAAAGGTAGATCTGAGTGTTATCAGCATAAAGGTGGTACTGGAATCCATGGGATTTTATGAGTTGTCCCAGGCCAAGTGTATAGATTTAGAAGAGTAAGGGTCCTAGAACAGAGCCTTGGGGGAATACAAGAGAGAGGGTGGGATGTGGAGGTAGTGTAAGAGTGGGAAACGCTGAATGTGTGGTTGGAAAAGTATGAGGAGATCAAGGATAGGGAGAGGTCTCTGATGCCAAAAGAGGAGAGAGTCTGCAGTAGGAGGCAGGGGTCAACTGTGTCAAAAGCAGAGGACAGGTCTAGGAGGAGGAGTATAGAGTATTGTCCATTAGCTTAATCTGTAAGTAGGTCATTAGTAATTTTGTATAGGGCTGTCTCAGTTGAGTTGTGGGGGCGGAAACCAGAATGTAGATTGTCAAAGAGCAAGTTAGATGAGAGGTGGGAGGAAAGCGCAGAGTGGATGTGCTGCTCCAGGAGTTTGGAAGCTAAAGGGAGCAGCGATATTGGGCGATAGCTGGACATAGTAGTTGGATTGAGGGTTGGCTTTTTAAGGATAGGCTTGATTGTGGCATGTTTGAAAGCAGAAGTGAAGGAAACAGAAGTTAGTGATAGGTTGAAGAGGGTTAAGGGTGGAATAAGAGTGGCGGTGAGGTTGGGGAGGAGGTGAGATGTGATGGGGTCAAGCGCACAGGTGGTGAGGTGCGATTTGGAGAGGAGACAATTAAGCTCCTCTTCAGTGATGTTGGATAGGGAGGTTATGGGGTTTGGGCATTGGTCTGGTATACAAAGGGGTTGAGGTGGTTGAACAATGAAGACTTGCCTTGTTTGGTCGATCTGTTTTTAAAGTGCATGGCAAAGTCTTCAACAGAGATGAGGGAGGTTGGAGGGGGCAGTGGTGGGCAGAGGAGGGAGTTAAAAGTTTAGAATAACTGTTTGGGGTTGAAGGATACAGAAGATTTGAGGGTTGTGAAGTAGGCCTGTTTAGCAGAGGTCCGGGAAGATTTGAAAGAGAGTGTGCTTGGTTGAATGCAGTGAAGTCGTCTTGCAAATTTGTTTTTTTCCAACACCACTCTGCAACCCTGGACACCTACCGGAGCCATGAATGAGAGGGGCGACTGCGTCAATAGTTGATGCGAGAGTGGCATTGTAGAAAGCAGTGGCACTGTCTGTGTCATGGAGTGAGGATATGGATGCCAGTGTTAGAATAGAGTCAGAGAGCGTGTGGGTGTCTAGGTGTGCAAGGTTTCTGCGGAGGTGTGCATGCTGCTGGACATGGGTGAGGAGGATAGGGATGCGAAAGTGAATAGATGGTGGTCAGATAGAGGGAGAGGGGAAGTGGTGAAGTTATATAGAGAGCAGAGATGGGTGAAGACCAGGTCTAATGTATATCTGTGTGCGTGGGTGGCTGAGGAGGTCCACTGAGCAAGTCCAAAAGATGAAGTAAAGGACAGGAGTTTGGAGGCTGTTGACTGAAGGGTATCAGTAGGGATGTTGAAGTCGCCCATGATGATAGTGGGAATGTCAGTGGAAAGAAAGTGAAGAAGCTAGGTAGAGAATTGATCAATAAAGGCTGTGGCCGGGCCTGGGGGTCAGTATATGACGGCCACTTGGAGGTTGGAGGGAGAGTAGATGTGGACAAATTGGACTTCAAAAGAGGGGAGGATAAGGGAGAGTAGAGGTGGGATTGGGTTAAAGGTGCAGTTAGAAGAAAGGAGAAGACCCACTCCTCCACCATGTCTCTTGCTGGGGCGTGGGATGTGGATGAAATGGAGGCCGCCATAACACAGCGCAGCAGGGGAGGCGGTGTCATAGGGTGTTAGCCATGTTTCTGTGAGGTCGAGGAAGGCAAACTTGCAAGAGAGAAAAAGGTCACGAATCACATGAAGCTTATTGCAAATTGAATGGACATTCCAGAGTGTTTCAGATAGAGGGAGCAGGGGGATGGGCATCAAGGGCACGAATTTTATGTTGGAAGGATTGCGGTAGTTCATATTAGAGAGGGAGTGGTAGGAGAGGGTAGTAATGGTTGTATTATGTTTTATTTGGACAGATTTGAGGTTGAGGAGCAGGTCAGCAGAGGAGGTCATGGGGTCTTGTGAGGAGGAAAGAGGGAAGGGGAAATGATTATTTGGTTGGAAGGTGCTGGGGTTTGGGGATAGCGATGGAGAGTGAGGATTCATGGAGCAAACACTGTAAACATGGTAAAGGGGTAAGATGGGTTAATAGAAAAGCTAGATTCAAGTAATAGGAAGTGCTTACTTTGCAGACATGCCTAAATGAGACAGATACATAGAGTGGGGGTCCTGACTTCTGCCGTGACTAAAGGCCCCGTCACACATAGCGACGCTGCAGCGATACCGACAACGATCCGGATCGCTGCAGCGTCGCTGTTTGATCGCTGGAGAGCTGTCACACAGACAGCTCTCCAGCGACCAACGATCCCGAGGTCCCCGGTAACCAGGGTAAACATCGGGTAACTAAGCGCAGGGCCGCGCTTAGTAACCCAATGTTTACCCTGGTTACCATCGTTAAAGTAAAAAAAAAAAAACGCTACATACTTACCTACCGCTGTCTGTCCCCGGCGCTCTGCTTCTCTGGTCTGGCTGTGAGGACAGCGGCCGGAAAGCAGAGTGGTGACGTCACCGCTCTGCTTTCCGGCTGCCCGGTGCTCACAGACAGTACAGGAGGAGAGCAGAGCACAGCGCTGGAGGACAGACGGCTGTAGGTAAGTATGTAGTGTTTGGTTTTTTTTACTTTTAGGATGGTAACCAGGGTAAACATCGGGTTACTAAGCGCGGCCCTGCGCTTAGTTACCCGATGTTTACCCTGGTTACCAGTGAAGACATCGCTGAATCGGTGTCACACACGCAGATTCAGCGATGTCTGCGGGGAGTCCAGCGACCAAATAAAGTTCTGGATTTTCTTCCCCGACCAGCGACAGCACAGCAGGGGCCTGATCGCTGCTGCCTGTCACACTGGACGATATCGCTAGCGAGGACGCTGCAACGTCACGGATCACTAGCGATATCGTCTAGTGTGACGGTACCTTAACTGCCATAACTGCAGCGTCTCGATACTTTAGCTGCATGGATACTTTTGCTGCAAGGAGACGCGTGCAAGACCCCACAAGCGTGCACCCCTTAGATTGTTACTAAATTTATAGGACTGAGTGGAGGATCAGGTTAGAGGGATTGTGGGAGCTGATTTGGGATAAATTAGCAATTGGCTAGCACAGCAGGGGAGGTTAGATGATCAAAGACTCTGAGCCTGGCTACAGCCATATGCTGCAACACCTTGCACAAGATAACATGTAGATTGACCCCCACCATGGATATACAGCAGTAAGTATTGAATACAATGAAACAAATGAATTTAGCAAACATTCTGCAGGCACTGTTATATACCATTAAAGGAAATGTTGCAGGACGATAAGCAGCAGATGACAGCAAGCAGAGATTGTACCATTAAAGGAAATGTTGCAGGATGATAAGCAGCAGATGACAGCAAGCAGAGATTGTATCATTAAAGGAAATGATGCAGAATGATAAGCAGCAGATGATAGCATATTAAAGTATAGTGGCAGAATGGAGGACATACACCAGGTTAAGGAACATATACACTTACGAGCAAAACAAACAATGTACTTTTAACTTTCAGGCTACATATCTCACCATCCACTACTGCTTCGAACATAACAAAAACTGATCAGCTCAAAAAGTCTCAAAGCGGAGGACCATAGGGCAGCCAAAGAGAAAGTGAGAGCAGACAAAGTCCTCTAGAAACAATCCTCATAATAAAAATAATTTTATTCAGGTATACAAATTACATTCAAAAACATTAAAAATTGGAAATGCAACCTACCCACAAAAATGATGATAAAAAGTGCAATCACTGCATGTGACAATTAATTTGTAAATTAAATACAATGATACAAATTATGCAAGATAACAAACATCGTATATTGATCCAACAGACAGTCTAGAGTGGAATAAGAATTCCTCAATGATTCAGATATAGTGTTATAAAATACCGTACCAGCTACAGTATACTGATAGTAATAGTCATATGGCCAATCTGAAGTACAGTGTGAAAATTAGGTAAAGTGCATAGTGCAAATAGAGTCAAATAGGCTATATAGAAAAAATAATAAATAGCTATATCATTATAGAGTCCAGTTATATACCAAATCAATCTGTTTTCATATGAAGCCAAAAGGTAGAATTTTTTTTTCACAGTATAATAAAGTCAATAAAGTTCCTAGCCTTCAGAGGGAAAACAGAGAACAATGTGCACACCATGGCTTGAGATGGTCATATGGAACATAGTAACAGCAAGTGAAAATATCAGAGGTAATTAGAATACAACCTGTCTGAAGACACGTACCAGTGTACCCCTTGATGCGTGCTTCGATATTCAATCTTCCTCAGAAGGGGTGCGCAGGTTGCATTTCCAATTTTTAATGTTTTTTAATGTAATTTGTATACCTGAATAAAACTATTTTTATTATGAGGATTGTTTCTAGAGGACTTTGTCTGCTCTCACATTCTCTTTGCTTTGAACATAAGACTATTGTCATTTTGTAGCCAATCATCTTAGCTATCTCATACATACATTTGACTTGCAACTATTTTACATATGATTAGTTATGGAGATTCTTGTCCTGTCACAGCATTTTTACTGATTTGCTCTTAAAAAATATAAATTTTTATTTTTATTATTTTATTAGTACATCATGTTCCAAATTATTATGCAAATTGGATTTAAGTGTCCTAAAGATTTAATTGTTTTGTTTTTCACATCAACTCATGGATGGTATTGTGTCTCAGGGCTCAATGGATCACTGAAATCAATCTTAAACACATGTGATAATTAGTCTTCCAGGTGATTCTAATTAAAGGAAAACTACTTAAAAATGATGATCCACATTATTAAGCAGGACACAGGTTTCAAGCAACATGGGAAATAAAAAGGATCTCTCTGCTGCTGAAAAGCGTTAAATAGTGCAATGCCTTGGCCAAGGTATGAAAACATTAGATATTTCACAAAAACTTAAGAGTGCTCATCATACTGTGAAGAGTCAAAGACAGAGTTCATGCAGATAAAGGCATAATGAAGAAGGTTTCTGCCAGACAAATTAATTGGATTAAGAGAGCAGCTGCTAAAATACCATTACAAAGCAGCAAATCGTTATTTGAAGCTGCTGGTGCCTCTGGAGTGCCTCGAACCTCAAGGTGTAGGATCCTTCAAAGGCTTGCTGTGGTGCATAAACTTACTATTTTGCCACCCCTAAAAAGTGTTCACAAGCAGAAACGGTTGCAGTGGGCCCAGACATACATGAAGACTAATTTTCAAACAGTTTTGTTTACTGATGAGTGTCGAGCAACCCTGGATGGTCCAGATGGATGGAGTAGTGGATGGTTGGTGGATGGCCACCATGTCACAACAAGGCTGCGACATCAGCAAGGAGGTGGAGCAGTCATGTTTTGGGCTGAAATCATGGGGAAACAGCTGGTAGGGCCCTTTAAGGTTCCTGAAGGTGTGAAAATGACCTCTGCAAAATATATAGAGTTTCTGACTGACAACTTTCTTCCATGGTATAAAAAGCAGAAACGTGCCTTCAGGAGCAAAATCATCTTATGCTGCAAAGAATACCTCTGAATAGCGTTGAGCATTCCGATACTGCAAATATCGGGTATCCGCCGATATTCGCTGTTTTGGAATTCTGATACCGAGTTCGGAAACATACTTTTCTGGGGCGGCTGCGGACTGGTAATTGTAGCCGGGGGAGGGGGGGGGGCGGGCAATATCCATGGCCCCTCTCTAGGCTATGAATATCAGCCCGCAGCTGTCTGCGTAGCCTTTCTGGCTATAAAATATAGGGGGACCCCACATCATTTTTTGGGGGGTCCCCCTATTTTAATAGCCAGTAAAGGCTACGCAGACAGCTGCGGGCTGATATTCATAGCAGGCTGCAGATATTGGTCCCCGGCCGTCGGCATTCCCCCTCTGGTGCAGAAAATTGCACGGGAGCCCACGCCATTTTTTTCACTTTTTTTTTTTCTTCCGCATCCGTTTTTTCTGCCGGATCTGTTTTTTCAAAACTCGCCGGATTGTGCCTGATGATAAAAACCTGATGTGTGAAAGCAGCCAGATATATGGATAGATACATCTATGTATCTATAGATATATCTATCTATAAATATATCTATGGATAAATATATCCATAGATATATAATAGAAAGGCCGATGTTTCTAAGGCTACTTTCACACTTGCATTTTAGCAATCCATCATTTTGGGAAAAAAACGGATCCTGCAAATGTGCTCGCAGGATGCATTTTTTACCCATAGACTTGTATTAGCGATGAATTGCGATGGATGGTCACACGTCGCATCAGTCGTGCAACGGATCTGTCGTGTTTGGGCGACCCTTCGGCACGAAAAAATGTTCAAGTGAAGGTTTTTTGTCCGTCGCGTCCGCCATTTTCTACCGCACATGCGCGTCCAAAATTCCTGCCCCTCCTCCCGGACTTCAGAATGGGCAGCGGATGCATTGAAAAACTGCATCCGCTGCCCACGTCGTGCACAAATTTCAAAACGTGCGTCGGGACGTTGGCCCAACGCTTAGCGACCGACCCGTACCAACACAAGTGTGAAAGAGACCTTAATGAGCGTTGAATAAAAAAAAGAAAAAAACGGCGTGAGCTCCTGCGCAATTTTCTGCGCCAGAGGGGGAAAGCCGACGGTCGGGGACTAATATCTGTAGCCTGCTATGAATATCAGCCCACAGCTGTCTGCGTAGCCTTTACTGGCTATTACAATAGGGTGACCCCCAAAAAAATGACGTGGAGTCCCCCTATATTTTATAGCCAGAAAGGCTATGCAGACAGCTGCGGGCTGATATTCATAGCCTAGAGATTGGCCATGGATATTGCCCCCCCCCCAGCTACAAATACCAGTCTGCAGCCGCCCCAGAAATGGCGCATCTGTAAGATGCGCCAATTCCGGCACTTAGCCCCTCTCTTCCCACTCCCGTGTAGCAGTGGGATATGGAGTTATAAGGGGTTAATGTCACCTTGCTATTGTAAGGTGACATTAAGCCGGGTTAATAACGGAGAGGCATCAATAAGACGCCTATCCATTATTAATCCAATAGAAATAAAGGGTTAATAAAACACACACATTAGGAAAAAGTATTTTAATATTCTTCATTTAACCATACTTACCATACTTCAGCGCCTGCAAAAAACTTAAAATAATAAACCATATACTATCTGTCTGCCATAGTCCAATTAATAACGACGATCTCCCCTATAGAACAGTGACATCGGGTGATGTCACTGCTCTATAGAACCCTCAGTGACACACTGACAGGAGACAATGGCTCCTTCAGTGCATCACTGATGTTACCTTAGGACAAAGTCTCACTTTATGGCAATTGCTGTGTGGGAAAATTTCTCATACAGCAATGCCAAAAGTGAGACTAAGGACAATTTTTTTTTTACAGTGGCGGAGGAATACAGTGCGGAAGGATACCTTCTTTCCGTCATTATGTTCTTGGAGCCCCTAGAGAGCGGTCGCATCAGCTGATGCTGCCGTTCTCTACGGGAGATCGTCATGGATTTCTGCAGACAGGGAGTATATTGGCTGTTTTTTATTTTCATATTTTTTTTACAGATGACACTGGCTTCGGGGAACAAAGTGACAAGTAATGGGGAGTATGAACTCTATGTTTAATGTACTGTATGTCTGTATGTATGTATTGTATGTAATGCATGAATGTACTGTATGTAGCATGTATGTAGTATGTACAATAGCACGTATGTAGCATGCATGTAGGTATGTAGCATGCATGTAGTATGTATGTAGTATGTAGCATGTATGCAGCATGTATGTAGCATGTATGTAGCATGTATGTAGCATGTATGTAGTATGTAGCATGTATGTAGCATGTATGTAGTATGTATGTTTGTTTTTTTCATTCACCACATTAACCGGATGATGGGACTACTACTCTCCCATCATTGGCTAATGTGTCAATCACTGTCACTGTAGTAGGCATCGTCCGATGGGACTTGCTGGAGCCCCGGCATGCCGCACAGAGCCCCACACGCTGCACAGAGCCCCGGCACGCCGCACAGAGCCCCGGCATGCACGCACAGAGCCCCGCACACCTCACAGAGCCCCGGCACACCTCACAAAGCCTCGGCACGCCTCACAGTGCCCCAGCACGTACGCACAAAGCCCTGGCACGCACAGAGCCCCGCACGCCGCACAGAGCCCCGGCATGCCGCACATGCCCCGGCACGCACGCACAGAGCCCCGGCACGCACGCACGCACAGAGCCCCACATGCCGCACAGAGCCCCGGCACGCCGCATAGAGCCCTGCACACTGCACAGAGTCCCACCACGCCGTATAGAGCCCCGCACGCTGCACAGAGCCGCCTGCGCTGCACAGAGCCCCGGCATGCCGCACAGAGCCCCAGCACGCACGCACAGAGCCCCGCATGACACACAGAGCCCCGGCACGCCGCACAGAGCCCTGCATGCCACACAGTGCCCCAGCATGCCACACAGAGCCCCGGCAGGCCCACACAGACCCTCGGCAGGCCCGCACAGACCCCAGGCAGGCACGCACAGACCCCTGAGAGGCCCGTACAGACCCCGCCCGCACACACAGACACGCACAGTGTCCACCCACGCACCGCCCACACTCTTCCCCCCTCCGGAACAGGATGTAGAACTAAAGAAAGGGCTTATTTACATTCCGATATTTGTGTCCCATTGAATTGCATTGGTATCGGGTATAGGTATCGGTGATATCCGATATTTTTTGGCTATCGGCCGATCCAATCTGATACCGATACTTCTGGCTATCGAAAGGTATCGCTCAACACTACCTCTGAGTCATTGGCTGCTATGGGCATAAAAGGAGATAAACTCATGGTGTGGCCACCATCTTCCCCTGACCTCAACCCTATAGAGAACCTTTAGAGTATCATCAAGCAAAAGATCTATGAGGGTGGGAGGCAGTTCATATCAAAACAGCAACTCTGGAAGGCTATTCTGACTTCATGCAAAGAAATAGAAGCAGGAACTCTCCAAAAACTCACAAGTTCAATGCATGCAAGAATTGTGAAGGTGATATCACAGAAGGGGTCCTATGTGATAGGTGTCGAGTTCCCGCCATTGCACAGGGGGAATTTTGAACCATGTCCACTGCATTCTCCCATTCTCCTCCAGCTGCAGTGGAACCTGCTCAGCAGAGACGTCGATCCCAGTGTCTGGCTCTAGCTGATACTGTGCGCTTGGGTACTGCTACATTTCCAGGCTCTGCCTTTGTAGCCAGCACTGTTCAGCAGTGAGCATGCATTTCAGGGAAAAAGTCCTGCTTTTCCACACTGAGCATGCCCACGGGATGACCTCCCATTGCAGGTCAGGGGTCAGATGCTCAGGTCCTATTGCAGCTCTTATTGGACCATCAGGAAGGTCCCGCAGCGCTACAGCTATTAAAGGTTCACATGGCCGCTCGGCCATGTGCTAGTGTTAACTTATTAACTTGTGTGTGTGTGGATGAATGCCTGTCGATGGGTGAAAGCTCCGAATCATTCCCATCCCTAGTGTTGTTGCCTGCTCGCGAATGGTAGAGCAACCTAGCGCCCACCAGTGCTATCCTGCACAATTGCACATGTTGCTGAATCCAGTTAACAGCGACCGCCAGAGCGGCGCCATGCGCAGATAGTGCGCTTTTCTGGCCCTAGTAAGGGTGGTTAGTGGTGTCCGCCAGAGCGGCGCTGCACGCAATCCTGTGGGGTAAATATTTACTTTAGTTGTTTCCCTGGCACCGCAGTAGCGGTGTCGAGTGCAAGAGATCTAGGGGCAGAGTATGTGTCTTGGGGCAGAGTTCTGTGATGCCTTGCTTGCGCTCTCTGTGTGGTACAGTGGCCCTGTGACGCAACAGGGTTCGCTTCCTTCATACCGGGTGAAGCTAACCCATGTGTGTACTCACATTAGACCGTCATATAGTCCATCATTTCCAAGCAGCAGGTGTCTTACCTGCACGGTGGACCCCGGACTGCGAACGCACCTTATATCAACTCTAATTATTATTTGGTGAGTTCCGCCAGTCCTAACACTATGTTAATATGTAACTTGGCCTGTTAGGATGTTTTGGAGCTAAATAACTTTTTTGTTTAGTGAATGTTACCTCTTAATGCTGCAAATTCTACAAATGAGCATTTTAAGTTCTTTAAAACATATCAAATGTTTAGAAATTCTACTGTTTCTAATAATTTGGAACCAAGAAAAAGAAAAAAAGATCATGTCCATAGAAATTCATACTGTTTACATAGGAACTGGGTCGCTAGGGACTCACAATAGACGCGCGAGTGCACAGGTTTATCGTGCACAGTGCGCATGCGCCGGCGCCGTTTGTTCGCGCAACTTTATTAGTCAGACGCCATGGTCCTGGACTTACAAGATGGCCGTGGCCTCCTCGCTCCATGTGTGCCTCTCGCTAGCGTCACATTCTGTTACAGGTGAATACCTTTTATGTCATTATGATTTAGTTTAAATTCGTGTGTTTCGTCCTACACAGTATGCTATTCTTTTCCCTGAGGAAGCCGCCACAGCTGCGGCGACACGCGTGGGTTGCACCCCACAGCCCTTTTCTCCCTCTCTCCCATACCTCTCCCTCTTTAATTTGCATATGATTTGGTCGTCCACACGCAGATGGACCTGTTTTCAGGCGTGGGTATTCTATTTGTATTCTTGCCATACTTTGATATATGTGTGACTGCCATGTCCGGCATGCTTATTACTCTTGTGGATTGAGTTCCCTCTTATCACAGCTGCCTAGACCTGGTTGTTACGCATCGGTCAGCACATTATTATTGTCCTTTTAGGGCTGTATGGTACTGTGATATCAGTAGTCCGCTGCGTGTGTATACTTTGTACCGCTCCATTTGAGGTTGAGAGTTCTGCTATATATATATTTTTATATTTTCTCATATAGTGCATGTTAATATATCATCTTGTTTGGGATTATTGCATTTGTTTATGCCTATATATCTCTGTCTGTTTGGGAGGGGATTGGGTTGTGGGTTGTTATTTTCCCTATACTAGGATATGACTGCTGTGTTTTTTGGTGTTGTATTTTTAAATGTTTTTAATTCTGTTTTTTTGTGTGTGGTATATAGTCATACTGATCAATAAAGAACTTTGTATTTTTTGATTTTTGTCTGAGGTGCTCCCATTTCTATGGACATGATCTTTTTTTCTTTTTCTTGGTTTCGCTGTAGTTTGTCAAGTCCTTGGTGAGCCCCAGTGTATTATTGCCTAGTCATACGCATTTGGTGGTGCCCTCTACCTGTCTCTATCTCTAATAATTTGGAACAGTGCATTTTGAGTTTTTATTCATTTTGGAGATTATACTGTTATCATTGGGAGGTTTCTTCAATAAAATTTGTTGTATACTGTAACAGGTTATAACTTTTATTAGACTGACTGTCATTTGCACCGACCATTTAGAAAAATCCGAGAAAAATGTAATTTGCATAATGATTTGGAACATGGTGTATTTTGTAAATCCAGCCTTGGCTTTCAACACTGCCTGAATCTTTCTGAGCATGATCATAATCACATTCAAAGATGTCTTGACCAAAATCTGATCCCAGGTTTCTACTACATGTTCCCAAATTTGGTACATACTAGTTGATTCACTTGAGTATGTATACAGCTTTTTCTTCAACTCTAATCACAGTTTTCGATTAGGTTGAGGTCTAGCGACTATGGGAGGCAATCTAATACCTCTACTTCATTGTCATTGAACCATTTCTTTGCCTGTCTTGACATATGCTTCTGGTTGTTGTCCGGCTGGAACACTATGTTGTCCTTTTCATACCCATAGTACTCGAGTGTACGAAGTAACTTGTGTTGTAGGACACTCACATATAGCTCAGCATTGAGACCACCAACCACCATCTATCCTGGTCAAGTATCCAATGCCTTTGGCTGTGAAACAACCCCATTTCATCGGGCTTGCTCCACCAAACTTGACAATTCCTTTAATTCTCTATCCGTTAACCACTTTTTCCCTTGCTTCTTCCAGACACATTTGCATCCATCAGAGCCTAGTCTATTGACTTTCGTCTTATCGCTAAAAAATCACCCATTTTCAATCTTCTACTGTCCACTTTCATACTTTTTTGTAAACTCGAACCGAGGTGTCTCACGATGATATTGAAATTGAGGCTTCAGTAGAAACGTATAGCTCTGAATTCCGCAGGTGGTCAACTGATACCAAATTGAATGACCCGGCTCTCAGAAGCCAATTTCTTCAGGGCCTCACTGAAAGGTTAAAGATTGCAATAGCAGTGTATGACACTCCAGTGTATTTGGAGGCTGCCATGTCCTTGGCTATTCGGGTGGATAGATGCCTGGGGTACAGATGAGTAAGACCACCTGCTTCTGAGCCCTCTTTCTGGGACAAGATCCCGGTGTTGGAGGAAAGGTCCAGGGGTGAACCTATACACATGTGGTCAAAATTGTTGGTACCCCTCATTTAATGACAGAAAAAACCACAATGGTCAGGGAAATAACTTGAATCTGACAAAAGAAGCAATAAATAAAAAATCTATGAAAATTATCAAATGAAAGTCAGACAATGCTTTTCAACCATGCTTCCACAGAATTAAAAAAAAAAAAAACTCATGAAATAGGCCTGGACAGAAATGATGGTACTCTTAACTTAATATTTTGTTGCACAACCTTATGAGGCAATCAATGCAATCAAACGATTCCTGTAACTGTCAATGAGACTTCTGCACCTCTTGACAGGTGTTTTGGCCTACTCCTCAAGAGCAAACTGCTCTAGTTGTCTCTTGTTTGAAGGTTTCCTTTTTCAAACAGCATGTTTCAGCTTTTTCCACTTCAGAATAGTCCAATGTTTTCCTCCTAGCCATTCTTGGGTGTTTTAAGCTGTGTGTTTTGGGTCATTATCCTGTTGCAAGATCCATGACCTGCGACTGAGACCAAGCTTTCTGACACTGGGCAGCACATTTCTCTCTAGAATACCTTGATAGTTTTGAGATTTCATTGTACCCTGCACAGATTCTAGACACCCTGTGAAAGATGCAGAAAAGCAGCCCCAGAACATAAATGAGCCTCCACCATGTTTCACAGTAAGGATAGTGTTCTATTATTGATATGCTTCATTGTTCCTTGTGTGAACATAGGGCTGATGTGCCTTGCCAAAAAATTCCATTTTTGTCTCATCTGTCCATAGGACATTCTCCCAGAAGATTTGTGGATTGTCAACATGTAGCTAGACAAATAATTCCAGTCTGTCTTTTTTCTGATTTTTTTTTTCAACAATGGTGTCCTCCTTGGTCGTCTCCCATGAAGTTTACTTTGGTTCACACAATGACAGATGGTACGATCTGACACTGATGTTCCTTGAGCTTGAAGTTCACATTAATCTGTATAGAAGTTTTTCTGAGATCTTTTGTTACCATTCGTATTATCCGTCTATTTGATTTGTCATCAATTTTCCTCCTGCAGCCACATCCAGGGAGGTTGGCTACAGTCCCATGGATCTTAATTTTCTGAATAATACAGTGTCTTGCGAAAGTATTTGGGCACCCTGGAACTTTTCAACCTTTTCCAACATATCATGCTTCAAACATAAAGATACCAAATGTAAATTGTTGGTGAAGAATCAACAAGTGGAACACAATTGTGAAGTTGAACGAAATTTATTGGTTATTTTAAATTTTTGTGGAAAATCAAAAACTGAAAAGTGGGGTGTGCAATATTGTCTGGCCCCTTTAACTAAATACTTTATTGTATCATCTTTTGCTGCAATTACAGCTGCAATTCACTTTGGGTATGTCTCTATCAGTTTTGTACATCAAGAGACTGAAATTCTTGCCCATTCTTCCTTGGCAAACAGCTCGAGCTCAGTGAGGTTTGATGGAGATCTTTTGTGAACAGCAGTTTTCAGCTCTTTCCACAGATTCTCAATTGGATTGAGGTCTGGACTTTGACTTGGACATTCTAACACCTGGATACGTTTATTTGTCAACCATTCCATTGTAGATTTTGTTTTATGTTTGGGATCATTGTCTTGTTGGAAGACAAATCTTAGTCCCAGTCTCAGGACTTTTGCAGACTCCAACAGGTTTTCTTAAAGAATGGTCCTGTATTTGGCTCCATTTATCTTCCCATCAATTTTAACCATCTTCCCTGTCCCTGCTGAAGAAAAGCAGGCCCAAACCATGGTGCTGCCACCACCATGTTTGACAGTGAGGATGGTGTGTTCAGTGTGATGAGCTTTGTTGCCTTTACACCAAACATATCGTTTGGCATTGTTGCCAAAAAGTTCGATTTTAGTTTCATCTGATCAGAGCACCTTCTTCCACATGTTTGATGTGTCTCCCAGGTGGCTTGTTGCAAACTTTAAAGGACACTTTTTATGGATAGCTTTGAAAAATGACTTTCTTCTTGCCACTTTTCCATAAAGGCCAGATTTGTGCAGTGTACGACTGATTGTTGTCCTATGGACAGACTGTCCCAATTCAGCTTTACATCTCTGCAGTTCATCCAGAGTGATCATGGGCTTCTTGGCTGCATCTCTGATCAGTCTTCTCCTTGTTTGAGATGAAAGTTTAGAGGGACGGTCGAGTATTGGTAGATTTGCAGCGGTATGATACTCCTTCCATTTCAATATGATCGCTTGCACAGTGCTCCTAGGGATGTTTAAAGTTTTGGAAATCATTTTGTATCCAAATCCCGGTTTAAACTTCTCCACAACAGTATCACAGACCTGCCTGTTGTGTTCTTTGGTCTTCATGATGCTCTCTGTGCTTCAAACAGAACCTTGAGACTATCACAGAGCAGGTGCATTTATAAGGAGACTTGATTACACACAAGTGGATTATATTTATCATCATTAGGCATTTAGGACAACATTGGATCATTCAGAGATCCACAATGAACTTCTGGAGTGAGTTTGCTGCACTGAAAGTAAAGGGGCCGCATAATATTGCACGCCCCACTTTTCAGTTTTTGAATTTCCACAAAAATTTACAATAAGCTATAAATTTCGTTCAACTTCACAATAGTGTTCCACTTGTTGTTGATTCTTCACCAGAAATTTACATTTGGTATCTTTGTGCTTGAATGAAGCATGATATGTGGGAAAAGGTTGAAATGTTCCAGGGAGCCAAATACTTTCTCAAGGCACTGTATGTGTAACTGTAGTCACAGGAACATCAAGCTGCTTGTCGATGGTCTTTTAACTTTTACCTTTAACATGTCTATAAATTTTCTTTCTAATCTCCTGAGACAACTCTTTCCTTCACTTCCTCCTGGTCCATGTTGGGTGTGATACACACCATGTCACCAAACAGCGCAGTGAGTATCTGTAACCCTATATACAGGCCCATTCACTGATTCCAAGATTGTAGACACCTGTGATGATAGTTAGTGGACACACCTTGATTTAACAAGTCCCTTTTGTCACATTATTTTCAGGAATATCATCATTTCTGTCCAGTGAGTTGCAAAATACTCCGGTCACATGGAAGCGCACAGGACACAGATGAAAGGATTAAAAGTTTCTTTGTTTATTGAAATCCACAACGCGTTTCAACAGAACAGCTCCGTCTTCATCAGGTGGCAGTATACAGAGAGTGGGCCAGAGTGAGTATATAAAGGAGCACCAACCAATGAGATTTAAGGAGCAATTGCTCAGAACACATGATTAGGTGGGATCACATGATTAATTAAGATACAAGTCACAAACGCAGTTTAAAAACATATATATAAAAAAAGATTAAAAAACCGGATACAGCATAATAATATAAAATCAACTAAAATAAAACCAATAAAATGCATAAAAATAATAAAAGAACAGGGCAAAAATGCAGCCATTATGTGACCTTTTCAATGATGAGATTTGACCCCTCAGGTGCCAGTGTGCCGAGTTTAAAAATCCAATAACTTTCTCTTCTTACTAAATTGGTAAAGCGGTCAGGCATATCCTTTGGTATCTGATCTATGATGGTAAGCTTTAGTGAACTTAGGTTCCTATTATGTACTGCGAGGAAGTGTTTTGACAGACTATGCATTAACCCCTTCCCGACCCATGACGCCACGTAGGCGTCATGAAAGTCGGTGCCAATCCGACCCATGACGCCTATGTGGCATCATGGAAAGATCGCGTCCCTGCAGGCCGGGTGAAAGGGTTAACTCCCATTTCACCCGATCTGCAGGGACAGGGGGAGTGGTAGTTTAGCCCAGGGGGGGTGGCTTCACCCCCTCGTGGCTACGATCGCTCTGATTGGCTGTTGAAAGTGAAACTGCCAATCAGAGCGATTTGTAATATTTCACCTATTATAACGGGTGAAATATTACAATCCAGCCATGGCCGATGCTGCAATATCATCGGCCATGGCTGGAAATACTAATGTGCCCCCACCCCACCCCACCGATCGCCCCCCCCAGCCCCCCGATCTGGCCGGTACACTGCTCCGGCTCCCCTCAGTACAGGGCTCCGCTCCCCACCGTGCTCTTGTCCGCTCCCCCCGTGCTCCAATCACCCCCCGTGCTCCAATCACCCCCCCTGCACTCCGTTCCACCCCCCCGTGCTCCATTCCAGCCCCCCCGTGCTCCGTTCCACGCCCCCCGTGCTCCGTTCCACCCCTCCCGCGCTCCGATTCCCCCCCCGTGCTCCGATCCCCCCCCCCCCCGTGGTCCCCCCCACCCCATCATACTTACCGATCCAGCCGGGGTCCCGTCCGTCTTCTCCCTGGGCGCCGCCATCTTCCAAAATGGCGGGCGCATGCGCAGTGCGCCCGCCGAATCTGCCGGCCGGCTGATTCGTTCCAAAGTGCATTTTGATCACTGAGATATAATCTATCTCAGTGATCAAAATAAAAAAAATAATAAATGACCCCCCCCCCTTTGTCACCCCCATAGGTAGGGACAATAAAAAAATAAAGAAATTTTTTTTTCCACTAATGTTAGAATAGGGTTAGGGTTAGGGGTAGGGTTAGGGGTAGGGTTAGGGTTAGGGGTAGGGTTAGGGCTAGGGTTAGGGTTAGGGGTAGGGTTAGGGCTAGGGTTAGGGTTAGGGCTAGGGTTAGGGCTAGGGTTAGGGTTAGGGGTAGGGTTAGGGCTAGGGTTAGGGTTTCGGTATGTGCACACGTATTCTGGTCCTCTGCGGATTTTTCCGCTGCGGATTTCATAAATCCGCAGTGCTAAACCGCTGCGGATTTATGGCGGATTTACCGCGTTTTTTCTGCGCATTTCACTGCGGTTTTACAACTGCGATTTTCTATTGGAGCAGTTGTAAAACCGCTGTGGAATCCGCACAAAGAAGTGACATGCTGCGGAATGTAAACCGCTGCGTTTCCGTGCAGTTTTTCCGCAGCATGTGTACAGCGATTTTTGTTTCCCGTAGGTTTACATTGAACTGTAAACTCATGGGAAACTGCTGCGGATCTGCAGCGTTTTCCGCAGCGTGTGCACATACCTTTAGAATTAGGCTACGTGCACACGGTGTGGATTTGGCTGCGGATCCGCAGTGGATTGGCCGCTGCGGATTCGCAGCAGTGTTCCATCAGGTTTACAGTACCATGTAAACATATGAAAAACCAAATCCGCTGTGCCCATGGTGCGGAAAATACCGCGCGGAAACGCTGCGTTGTATTTTCCGCAGCATGTCAATTCTTTGTGCGGATTCCGCAGCGTTTTACACCTGTTCCTCAATAGGAATCCGCAGGTGAAATCCGCACAAAAAACACTGGAAATCCGCGGAAAATACGCAGGTAAAACGCAGTGCCTTTTACCCGCGGATTTTTCAAAAATGGTGCGGAAATATCTCACACGAATCCGCAACGTGGGCACATAGCCTTAGGGTTAGGGTTGGAATTAGGGTTGTGGTTAGGGTTGGAATTAGGGTTGTGGCTACAGTTGGGATTAGGGTTAGGGGTGTGGGGGGGTTAGTGTTGGAGTTAGAATTGAGGGGTTACCACTGTTTAGGCACATCAGGGGTCTCCAAACGCAACATGGCGCCACCATTGATTCCAGCCAATCTCGTATTCAAAAAGTCAAATGGTGCTCCCTCACTTCCGAGCCCTGACGTGTGCCCAAACAGTGGTTTACCCCCACATATGGGGTACCAGCATACTCAGGACAAACTGCGCAACAATTACTGGGGTCCAATTTCTCCTGTTACCCTTGTGAATCTAAAAAAATGCTTGCTAAAACATAATTTTTGAGGAAAGAAAAATGATTTTTTATTTTCACGGCTCTGCGTTGTAAACGTCTGTGAAGCACTTGGGGGTTCAAAGTGCTCACCACATATCTAGATAAGTTCCTTGGGGGGTCTAGTTTCTAAAATGGGGTCACTTGTGGGGGTTTCTACTGTTTAGGCACATCAGGGGCTCTGCAAACGCAACGTGACACCCGCAGACCATTCCATCAAAGTCTGCATTTCAAAAGTCACTACTTCCCTTCTGAGCCCCGACGTGTGCCCAAACAGTGGTTTACCCCCACTCATGGGGTATCAGCGTACTCAGGAGAAACTGGACAACAACTTTTGCGATCCAATTTCTTCTGTAACCCTTGGGATAATAAAAAATTCTGGGCTAAATAATTATTTTTGAGGAAAGAAAACGTATTTATTATTTTCACGGCTCTGCATTATAAACTTCTATGAAGCACTTGGGGGTTCAAAGTGCTCACCACACATCTAGATAAGTTCCTTTCGGGGTCTAGTTTCCAAAATGGGGTCACTTGTGGGGGGTTTCTACTGTTTAGGCACATCAGGGGCTCTGCAAACGCAACGTGACGCCCGCAGAGCATTCCATCAAAGTCTGCATTTCAAAACGTCACTACTTCAATTCCAAGCCCCGGCATGTGCCCAAACAGTAGTTTACCCCCACATATGGGGTATCACCGTACTCAGGAGAAACTGGACAACAAATATTGTGGTCAAATTTCTCCTGTTACCCTTGGGAAAATAAAAAATTGCAGGCTAAAAGATCATTTTTGAGAAAATAATTTTTTATTTTTATTTTCATGGCTCTGCGTTATAAACTTCTGTGAAGCACTTGGGGGTTCAAAGTCCTCACCACACATCTAGATTAGTTCCTTTGGGGGTCTAGTTTCCAAAATGGTGTCATTTCTGGGGGATCTCCAATGTTTAGGCACACAGGGGCTCTCCAAACGTGACATGGTGTCTGCTAATGATTGAAGCTAATTTTCCATTTAAAAAGCCAAATGGCGTGCCATCCCTTCCGAGTCCTGCCGTGCGCCCAAACAGTGGTTTACCCCCACATATGGGGTATCAGCGTACTCAGGACAAACTGTACAACAATATTTGGGGTCCAATTTCTCCTATTATCCTTGGCAAAATAGGAAATTCCAGGCTAAAAAATCATTTTTGAGTAAAGAAAAATTATTTTTTATTTTCATGGCTCTGCGTTATAAACTTCTGTGAAGCACCTGGGGGTTTAAAGTGCTCAATATGTATCTAGATAAGTTCCTTGGGGGGTCTAGTTTCCAAAATGGGGTCACTTGTGGGGTTGCTCCAATGTTTAGGCACACAGGGGCTCTCCAAACGCGACATGGTGTCCGCTAACAATTGGAGCTAATTTTCCATTCAAAAAGTCAAATGGCGCGCCTTCCCTTCCGAGCCCTGCCGAGTGCCCAAACAGTGGTTTACCCCCACATATGAGGTATCGACGTACTCGGGAGAAATTGCCCAACAAATTTTATGATCCACTTTATCCTACTGCCCATGTGAAAATGAAAAAATTGAGGCGAAAATAATTTTTTTGTGAAAAAAAAGTACTTTTTCATTTTTACAGATCAATTTCTGAAGCACCTGAGGGTTTAAAGTGCTCACTAGGCATCTAAATAAGTTCCTTGGGGGGTCTAGTTTCCAAAATGGGGTCACTTGTGGGGGAGCGCCAATGTTTAGGCACGCAGGAGCTATCCAAACGCGACATGGTGTCCGCTAACGATGGAAATAATTTTTCATTCAAAAAGTCAAATGGCGCTCCTTCCCTTCCGAGCCTTACCATGTGCCCAAACAGTGGTTTACCCCCACATGTGAGGTATTGGTGTACTCAGGAGGAATTGCCCAACACATTTTAGGATCCATTTTATCCTGTTGCCCATGTAAAAATGAAAAAATTGAGGCAAAAAGAATTTTTTTGTGAAAATAAAGTACTTTTTCATTTTTACGGATCAATTTGTGAAGCACCTGGGGGTTCAAAGTGCTCACTATGCATCTAGATCAGTTCCTTGGGGCGTCTAGTTTCCAAAATGGGGTCACTTATGGGGAAGCTCCAATTTTTAGGCACACGGGGGCTCTCCAAACGTGACATGGTGTCCGCTAAAGAGTGGAGCCAATTTTTGATTCAAAAAGTCAAATGGCGCTCCTTCCCTTCCAAGCCCTGCCGTGCGCCCAAACAGTGGTTTACCCCCACATATGAGGTATCAGCGTACTCAGGACAAATTGGACAACAACTTTCGTGGTTCAGTTTCTCCTTTTACCATTGGGAAAATAAAAAAATTGTTGCTAAAAGATAATTTTTGTGACTAAAAAGTTAAATGTTCATTTTTTCCTTCCATGTTGCTTCTGCTGCTGTGAAGCACCTGAAGGGTTAATAAACTTCTTGAATGTGGTTTTGTGCACCTTGAGGGGTGCAGTTTTTAGAATGGTGTCACTTTTGGGTATTTTCAGCCATATAGACCCCTCAAACTGACTTCAAATGTGAGGTGGTTTCTAAAAAAAATGGTTTTGTAAATTTCGTTGTAAAAATGAGAAATCGCTGGTCAAATTTTAACCCTTATAACTTCCTAACAAAAAAAAATTTTGTTTCCAAAATTGTGCTGATGTAAAGTAAACATGTGGGAAATGTTATTTATTAACTATTTTGTGTCACATATCTCTCTGGTTTAACAGAATAAAAATTCAAAATGTGAAAATTGCGAAATTTTCAAAATTTTCGCCAAATTTCCGTTTTTATCACAAATAAACGCAGAATTTATTGACCTAAATTTACCACTAACATGAAGCCCAATATGTCACGAAAAAACAATCTCAGAACCGCTAGGATCCGTTGAAGCGTTCCTGAGTTATTACCTCATAAAGGGACACTGGTCAGAATTGCAAAAAACGGCAAGGTCTTTAAGGTCAAAATAGGCTGGGTCATGAAGGGGTTAAATACCCATTCCGGATGTTCTGACAGTTATTGGATTTTTTATTATTTTTATGCATTTTATTGGTTTATTGGCGTTTGCAGAACCCCTGATGTAACTAAACAGTAGAAACCCACCAAAAGTGACCCCATTTTTTAAACTAGACCCAGCAATGAACTTATCTAGAATTGTGGTGAGTGCTTTGCAGAATTTTATAACGCAGAGCCGTGAAAATAAAAAATATTTTTTTCCCCACAAAAATAATTTTTTAGCCCCGATTTTTTTCCCAAGGGTAACAGGAGAAATTAGACCCCCAAAATTGTTGTACAATTTTTCCTGAGTACGCTTATGCCCCATATGTTTGGGTAAACCACTGTTTGGGCACATGTCAGGGCTTGGAAGGGAAGGAGCACCATTTGACTTTT
This sequence comes from Ranitomeya imitator, assembly GCF_032444005.1. Classification (NCBI taxonomy): domain Eukaryota; kingdom Metazoa; phylum Chordata; class Amphibia; order Anura; family Dendrobatidae; genus Ranitomeya; species Ranitomeya imitator. The sequence goes on along the minus strand of NC_091285.1, from coordinate 252,391,660 downwards.
CGAATGCAAGATTGGCTGGAACCAATGGTGGCGCCATGTCGTCATTGGAGACCCCCTGATGTGCCTAAACAATGGAAACCCCTCAATTCTAACTCCAACACTGACTCCAACACACCCCCACCTCTAATCCCAACTCTAACCATAACCATAATCACAACCCTAACTGTTGTGAATTCTGTTGTCGGGCTCCCTCCTGTGGTCATGAATGGTACTTTGGCTGGTTCTGTCTATGGACTTCCTCTGGTGGGTGTTTCTGAGTTTCACAGGTGACTAGGTTAATTCGTTAGCTGCTGCTCAATTTAACTCCACTTAGATATTTGCTCCATGCCACCTGTCAATGTTCCAGTATTGGTCTAGTTCACTCCTGGATCGTTCTTGTGACCTGTCTTCCCATCAGATGCTAAGTTCCAGCTTGTATTTCTTTGGTTTTCTATGTTTCTGTCCAGCTTGCTATTTAATTTGTTGTCTTGCTTGCTGGAAGCTCTGGGACGCAGCGGGAGCGCCTCCGCACCGTGTGTCGGTGCGGAGGGTCTTTTTGCGCCCTCTGCGTGGTCTTTTTGTAGGTTTTTGTGCTGACCGCAAAGTAACCTTTCCTATCCTCGGTCTGTTCAGTAAGTCGGGCCTCACTTTGCTAAATCTATTTCATCTCTGTGTTTGTATTTTCATCTTTACTCACAGTCATTATATGTGGGGGGCTGCCTTTTCCTTTGGGGAATTTCTCTGAGGCAAGGTAGGCTTTATTTTTCTATCTTCAGGGCTAGCTAGTTTCTTAGGCTGTGCCGAGTTGCATAGGGAGCGTTAGGCGCAATCCACGGCTATTTCTAGTGTGTTTGATAGGTTTAGGGATTGCGGTCAGCAGAGTTCCCACGTCCCAGAGCTCGTCCTTATTATCAGTAACTATCAGGTCATTCCATGTGCTTTTAACCATCAGGTCCATTATTGTCCTGACCACCAGGTCATAACAGTACAGGTGGCCCAAAGTACTAATGCATCTCAATAGAGGGATAAGAGAAGTTCTGAGACCATTTTTTTTTCTTTGCAGTGTGTTTTGTCTCTATTTTCCCCTTTACCTCTGGGTGGTTCAGGACACTGGTGTAAACATGGACATTCAAGGTCTGTCCTCTTGGATGGATAATCTCACTAGAAGGATACAAAACATTCAAGATTTTGTGGTTCAGAATCCGATGTCAGAGCCTAGGATTCCAATTCCTGATTTGTTTTTTGGTGATAGATCTAAGTTCTTGAATTTCAAAAATAATTGTAAATTGTTTCTTGCCTTGAAACCTCGCTCCTCAGGTGACCTTGTTCAACAAGTAAAGATCATTATTTCTTTGTTACGTGGTGACCCTCAAGACTGGGCATTTTCCCTTGCGCCAGGAGATCTGGCATTGCGTGATGTTCATGCTGCTGATCTGGTTCGTGCCTTTTATTTGGCTCATCCTGGTCGGCCTGGGGGCTCTGGTGAGGGTTCGGTGACCCCTCCTCAAGGGGGGGGTACTGTTGTGAATTCTGATTCTGTTGTCGGGCTCCCTCCTGTGGTCATGAATGGTACTTCGGCTGGTTCTGTCCACGGACTTCCTCTGGTGGGTGTTTCTGAGTTTCACAGGTGACTAGGTTAATTCGTTAGCTGCTGCTCTATTTAACTCCACTTAGATCTTTGCTCCATGCCACCTGTCAATGTTCCAGTATTGGTCTAGTTCACTCCTGGATCGTTCTTGTGACCTGTCTTCCCATCAGAAGCTAAGTTCCAGCTTGTATTTCTTTGGTTTTCTATTTTTCTGTCCAGCTTGCTATTTAATTTGTTGTCTTGCTTGCTGGAAGCTCTGGGACGCAGCGGGAGCGCCTCCGCACCGTGAGTCGGTGCGGAGGGTCTTTTTGCGCCCTCTGCGTGGTCTTTTTGTAGGTTTTTGTGCTGACCGCAAAGTAACCTTTCCTATCCTCGGTCTGTTCAGTAAGTCGGGCCTCACTTTGCTAAATCTATTTCATCTCTGTGTTTGTATTTTCATCTTTACTCACAGTCATTATATGTGGGGGGCTGCCTTTTCCTTTGGAGAATTTCTCTGAGGCAAGGTAGGCTTTATTTTTCTATCTTCAGGGCTAGCTAGTTTCTTAGGCTGTGCCGAGTTGCATAGGGAGCGTTAGGCGCAATCCACGGCTATTTCTAGTGTGTTTGATAGGTTTAGGGATTGCGGTCAGCAGAGTTCCCACGTCCCAGAGCTCGTCCTTATTATCAGTAACTATCAGGTCATTCCGTGTGATCTTAACCACCAGGTCCATTATTGTCCTGACCACCAGGTCATAACACCTAACCCCAACACACCCATAACCACAACCCTAACCTCAAGACACCCCTAACCCTAATCCCAACCCTAACCCCAACACACAACCAACCCTAATTCCAACCCTAACCACAAGCCTAACCCTAACCTCAACACACCCCTAACTCTAATCTTAACCCTAATTCCAACCCTAACCCTAATTCAAAGCCTAACTCTAGTTCCAGCCCTAACCCTAAGGCTACGTGCCCATGTTGCGGATTCGTGTGCGGATTTTTCTGCACCATTTTTGAAAAATCTGCAGGTAAAACGCACTGCGTTTTACTTGCGGATTTACTGAGGATTTCCAGTGTATTTTTGTGCGGATTTCACCTGCGGATTTCTATTGAAGAACAGGTGTAAAACGTTGCTGAATCCGCAGAAAGAATTGACATGTTGCGGAAAATACAATGCAGCGTTTCACATGGTATTTTCCGCACCATGGGCAAGGCGGATTTGGTTTTCCATAGGTTTACATGGTACTGTAAACGTGATGGAAAACTGCCACGAATCCGCAGCGGCCAATCCGCTGCGGATCCGCAGCCAAATCCGCACCGTGTGCACATAGCCTAATTCTAACCCTAATTACAACCCTAGCAGTAACCCTAACCCTAGCCCTAGCCCTAGCCCTAACCCTAGCCCTAACCCTAGTTCTAACCCTAACCCTAGTTCTAACCCTAACCCTAGTGGAAAAATAAAAATAAATATATTTTATTTATTTCATCATTTTTCTTTGGATAATTCTCCCAGCTCTGTGAGATTCTTGGGTCATCTTGTATGTACTGATATTGTGAGGACTAGCCACAGATTTTCATTGAGATTCAGATCATAGGACTGTGAGGGCCAATGTAAACCTTGAGCTCAAGCCTTTTGAGGTAGTTTATTGTGGATTTTGATGCATTTAGGATCATTATTAGTGATGAGCGAACATGTTCAGTGATACTCAGACATCATTCGAGTATCTGGGTGTTCAGATATGCTCTGCACTCATTGAGCATTGACTGGTGCTAAGATTAAATGCTCAAATCCCCGCCCTGCATGTTTAGTTGCCTATTATACAGCCAATAAACATGCGGGGATTGCCTGCCAGTCACTGTAATGCCATAGCCATTTTAGTAGTGGCATTACTGTGGCTGGCTCACAGCAAAACACCATCAGAGGTTATAAAAGCACAGGCGCCGCCAGTGGAGGGAGAGAGTAGTTGTCCAGGCCTGTGTGCAGTATTAGGAATCAGAATCCTCTAGTGATGATACTTTGCTGAACCATCATGCTAAAAGTCATTCTTTGGGCTAATCTTGTGCTTTGCTGTTTCTATGCAATACATTTGCATTTAGCCTAGGGACAGCTGGAGCAGGGAAAATGGCTGAATTCAGCCTCTAGGTAAGGCTTAGGCTTTCTAGTCCATTGCTAAATATATAGCTGCTGCAGGTGAACACATTTTTTTGTGAAAAAATTAACTACATTAACATCCAGACAGTTTCGCTTTGTGCAAAATTGAAATATTTAAAAATCACTTGTCCCGCTACAGTTGGCCAAATTTTTTTTTTGTTCCAAAAGTTGATTAGTTTCAGCCGCAGAGTTTAATCTGATTTGTGTAGAAGTACAGTGGTTTAAAAATTTACAAAATTGCTTGGCCTGCTACAGGTAACCACAATTTTTTTTAATTAAAAAAAATAGTTTCAATTAATCAAGGAAACTTGTTTTCCAGAGACCTAGCAATAAGAAATTGTGTAAGGCTTATGGTAAGGGACGGGGACGTGAAAATGCTGATGAAGGTGCATGTAAATGCAGAGGACATGGTGCACAAACAAGACATCCATCCACGACACATAGCTTCCTGTCCCACTTTGCAAGCAGGCATGGGACACCACTTCTGAAGCCACACCAGTGGAAACTGGTGGATGGTTGGATAGCAGATAATGCTTCAAGCATGCTTGCCAGCACCACCCAGTCTTCCACATAGTGCAGTCTCACCACCCAAGAGTATTGACCACTTAATCCTCACCCTGATCCTCCTTCCTCCCACCATGTTGAGTCCCATGAGACCAGTGATCCCAAACTAGGACACTCTGAGAAGCTCTTTAAACAAACATTTCTTGATTGTGGCCTCTTACCCTGCACATTCCATGAGGGCCAGGAGGTCATGCCCTTTAGTGATGCACAAAGCTTGGAGCAGCCACAGTCAGAAGAAGATGGTGGGGAACAGCAAATTTTGTTTAAGGAGGTAGATGATGAGACACAGTTGCCGAGAAGGCAGGTTGTTGTTAAGGCACTGAGTCAGAAGGACCAGGGTGCGATGGTGGAAGTCGAGGTGGTGGATGACGAAGTCACTGACCCAACCTGGGAAGCTGACATGCAGATTGAGGCCAGCAGCGCTGAGAAAAGATCATCAGCACCAAAACAGACAGGATAGACAGTGGGGTGACCAGAGGGAGGACACAGGCTACTGTTCCGCAGAGCACCAACTCTCGTGAATTTCTCTGTCAAAGAGTTAAGTGTTCTCCAATCTGGAACTTTTTTAAAGACAGTTCTGAGACAAACAAAATGGTAATTTGCAACCTGTGCCTTGTCAACATCAGCAGGGTCTGACCACTAACAGCGTAACCACCACCAGCATGATCAGGCACAAATCATCTAAGCACATGACTCAGTGGGCCGAAAGCCTGGGTCCACAACTGATGCCAGCAGCTCACACTACTGCTTCTTCCTCTGTGCCAGGTGCTTCCAAATCCCCTGTTCATGACACTGATGCAGATGCCACCTGCTCTTCACCTGTCCTTGCACATTCTGAGGCACCATCATCAGGCACTTCAAATCCTTTTTGCAGCAAAGCATTCAGCTGCCCCTTCCCCAAGCACTGGAATGAAAAAGAAAGTTCCCAGCCAGCCACCCACAGGTCAAACCGCTAAACGGGTACATTTCAAGGCTGCTTGATGTGGAAATGATGCAATTTAGGCTTGTGGACATAGAGGATTTCCGCTGACTCATGACGGCAGCGTCCCTCGATATTCAGTCCCCAACCACCATTATTTCTCTCGGTTTGGCATCCCCGCCTTCTACCAGTACATGTCCAGGAACATTACCCATGAACTTATCAATGCACTTACTGGAATGGTCAACTTAATGAATGACACATGAGCAATTGCTTGTGGCTAGGGATGCTACATTTCCCTGATGGAACTCTGGGAGAACATTGTGGATACAAAATTTGAAAGAAACGGATGGCACTCACCGGTTAAAAAAATTCTTCTTTATTCCAATAATTTAAAACATCAGCTTTGGGAGAGTGGGAGCAGGAGTGGAATGCAAGACAGCTGTTTCACAATGCAGTGGCACTTCTACTGGTCACATTGTGGAGGCCAGGGCCAAGTCCCATTCTGGCATGGCTACTTACCCTAAGGATTGCTGACCCTACTTTTATCAGGGATTTCTTCACTTCCTACACCAGTTTCTGCACCCCCTCTTGCTCCTCCTGATCCTCCTCATCCTCCATTTCATCTCCGATGTGTTCTCAGAGCACATCTTCCACATCCACTCGTAAGCTATGCAGCACTTTCTCAGCAAAGCAGCAACAAGCTCTGCTGAAGCTAATTTGTCTAGGAGACAAACCGCACACCGCGGCAGAGTTATTGAAAAAAATAATAGGCCAGACAAATTTGTGGCTTTCGCCACTGAACCTTCAACAAGGCATGGTCGTATATGATAATGGTCATAATCTGGTGTTGGCTGTGAAGCTTCGCACATGTACCATGCTTGGCTCACATGCTAAACTTGTTATTTTCCCGCAAGTCAAATACAGCTGCCACTCCTCTGACAGTGCTGCAACAGGCATGAAAGTGCGAGCTCACCGACTGGTAAGTGATGTGATCACATGCTGAAACTCCACAGTGCACATTGATGCAAGGCTTTGTGAGTAGCAAAGACCAGTTGTTGAATACTAGCTCCAACATGCCCATCAATATTCTGGTCAGCCTCCTCACATAACAACTCAAGAGTGGGCATGGATGTCTGACATTTGTGCAGTTCTCCAAGACTTTGAGGACCTCACAAAGAAGATGAGCAGTGATGGCACCATCATCAGCACAACGATCCTGCTTCTGTGACTACTTAAACAGTCACTCCTCACAATTAAACATGAAGCTTTGCATGCGGACTAGGTGGAGATGGAGGAATCAATGAGACAGGGAAATACTACCCAGGCCAGCATCTCTTCTGCTCAGTGCAGATTGGAGATGGAGAGTCGTCATCCTGCCGGGGACAGGAAAGTGTTGGCTGTAGCGAGTTTGGCACATATGGCCGACTTTATATACCACTTTATGTCTAAAGAATTCCCATAAGAATATGCTTCTGTGCCCAACCAAGGAGGAAAGGCAAGAGAAACAAACACCAGGTGCAGTAGAGGCAAGAGTACACTGTGAAAGGTCTGGGCCAATTTCATAACACCCTCCCTGCCTTCCGGCCCTGATGACCGGATAGGAGGGAAAAGTTTTTAAAGATGGTCAAGCAATACCTGGCCAACAAAACCAGTGTATTCCCTAATTCCTGATGAGGCACCTCCTAACACAGCCTGTGCCTATCCCTAAGCTCCCCTAACACCCTATGCGGGTCCTTCTGTCAAGTACATAGTCCCTAGCTGTCACCTCACTAAACCCTGGCTAGTGCACTGGCCGGCAAGAACACTAGCCTCACCACTGCAGGGAGTAGTGACAAGCACGAGACAGACAAGGTAAGTAAACAAGTAACTTAGTTCCAGGCTCTGCTGCCAAGCTCCACACAGCAAAGGATACAGAAACATGACCCCAAACTCCACAGAAGTAACAGATACAAGGCTGAAATTGGAGAGTTTCAAACTCCAAGGCTGGTCTACGTAGAATAACTCTATTACCAAGAGTCAGTTGATGTGTCATGTGACTATTTAAAGGATAATGGGAGTGGTCACCACCTACATCAACTGGCCTAGCAACAAAGCAGCTTCCAGCAAGGAAATTGACATTAACCCTTGATGTCACAAAAATAAAAAAATATTTAAAGTAAAGGAGAGCTAGACCTGTTACAAATCCAAAAATGAATCGTGACAGCTGCTCTGCCGCTAGCCTCTTGTCTAAGCTGGTTTTTAGTGCCACCAGGGAGGTCATAACAGACAGGTGCTTTCACCTGTAAACAGAAAATGCTGACAGGCTCACTTTAACAAAGACAGAAGCACATAAAGTGTTTTTAATTTTCAATATTTGAATGAGGCACTGCAGTTGTTGCCTTCATGGGTGTATGTATGACTCTATGTGTCACTGTTTGCAGAGCCTTTATGAGTGTAAAAGTACCACAACTACACTTTCTTAATTTTTTTATGAGGTACTCCACCAGGTGCATTTAAAGATGTATGGATAACCCTCCTTATAATTTGTTTCTGGCTTTGCAGTGTTTGCAGAGCCTGTATGAGTGTAACATAGTAACATAGCAAGACTGAAAAAAGACATTTGTCCATCCAATTCAGCCTATATTCCATCAGAATAAATCCTCAGATCTATGTCCTTCTAAAGAACCTAATAACTGTAAGATACAATATTGATACGCTCCAGGAAGACATCCAGGCCTCTTTTGCACCCCTCAACTGAGTTTGCCATCACCACCTCCTCAGGCAATGAATTCCAGATTCTCACTGCCCTAACAGTATAGAAACATTTTCTATGTTGGTGGAAAAACCTGCTCTCCTCCAGACACAGAGAATGCCCCTTTGTGAAGATCACCTTCCTTGGTATAAACAGATCCTCAGAGAGATATTTGTATTGTCCCCTTATACACTTATAAATGGTTATTAGATCGCCGCTCAGTCGTCTTTTTTCTAAACTAAATAATCCTAATTTTGCTAATCTCTCTGGGTATTGTAGTTCCCCCATCCCCTTTATTAATTTTGTTGCCCTCCTTTGTACTCTCTCTAGTTCCATTATATCCTTCCTGAGCACCGGTGCCCAAAACTGGACACAGTACTCCATGTGCGGTCTAACTAGGGATTTGTACAGAGGCAGTATAATGCTCTCATCATGTGTATCCAGACCTCTTTTAATGTCCCCCATGATTCTGTTTGCCTTGGCAGCCACTGCCTGGCACTGGCTGCTCCAGGTAAGTTTATCGTTAACTAGGATCCCCAAGTCCTTCAACATGTCAGATTTACCCAGTGGTTTCCCATTCAGTGTGTAATTGTGATATTGATTCCTTCTTCCCATGTGTAGAACTTTACATTTATCATTGTTAAACCGCATCTGCCACCTCTTGGCCCAAGTTTCCAACTTATCCAGATCCATCTGTAGCAGAATACTATCTTGTCTTGTATTGACTGCTTTACATAGTTTTGTATCATCTGCAAATATCAATATTTTACTGCGTAAACCAGATCAATAATAAATATGTTGAAGAGAATAGGTCCCAATACCGACCCCTGCGGTACCCCACTGGTCACAGCGACCCAGTTAGAGAATATACCATTTATAACCACCCTCTGCTTTCTATCACTAAGCCAGTTACTTACTTACCCATTTACACACATTTTCCCCTAGACCCAGCATTCTCATTTTGTGTACCAACCTCTTGTGTGGCACAGTATCAAATGCTGTGGAAAAATCAAGATATACCACATCCAATGACTCACCTGGTCCAGTCTATAGCTTACCTCTTCATAAAAACTGATTAGATCGGTTTCACAGGAGCAATTCCTCATAAACCCATGCTGATATGGAGTTAAACAGTTATTCTCATTGAGATAATCCAGAATAACATCCCTCAGAAACCCTTCAAATGTTTTACCAACAGTAGAGGTTAGACTTACTGGCCTAAATTTCCTGGTTTACTTTTAGAGCCTTTTTTGAGTATTGGTACTACATTTGCTATGTGCCAGTCCTGCAGAACAGGCCCCGACGCCATAGAGTCCCTAAATATAAGAAATAATGGTTTGTTAATTTCTTAACTTAGTTCTCTTAATACTCGTGGGTGTTTGCAATCTGGACGCGGAGATTTATCTATTTTAATCTTATTTAGCCGATTTTGCATCTCTTCCTGTTAGGGCTAGCGGAACGCACCGAGTAAATAGAGATGTTTATTGATATTGGTGCGTTCGCAGCCCGGGGTCCACCGTGCAGGAGTACCTGCTGCTAGCAAACGGCGGAGCTATATGGCGGTATGGACTAACTCAGTTAGTTCACTGAGTAGCCGTGAAAGGAAAGCACTGTGCCCTGTTAGACTCCACAGAGGCACAGGCTAACTGCCCAAACAGAGAGCAGTCAGTGGTCACACAAACACACAAAACTCCTCGCCGGAGGAGCCAGCATTCTAGGGGCTTATTTCAGCCGGGTCCCTGAATACACTCAGACTCAATCTCCTCGCCGGAGGAGCCAGCATTCTAGGGGCTTATTTCAGCCGGGTCCCTGAACACACATACATGTGACCACACTGGCGCAAAGTACATAACATAAGACAATACTAGCGCATGGCCGTGCGGTCATGCGCAGTTTATATAGTTGCAGCACAGGAAGCTGCTACTGAAGTTTTTGCCCTTTCAGGACCTTCCAGAAGGACCAATGGAAAGTGCTGCAGTACCTGAGCATGTTTTACCCTTTCAGGACCTTCCAGAAGGACCAATGGAATGTACTGCAGCACCTGAGCATGTGACCGAACATGTGGCCCTCGACCTCCAATGGGAGACCCTGCCCTGGGCATGCTCAGTGTGAGTAAACAAGGACTTAGTCCCAGAGAGGCTCGCTCGCCGCAGATCAGTGCAGGGTACCATAGGAAAGCCAGAAAAGGCAGTAGTGACCCTATGCACCGAATCAGCCCCAGCGAGACGCTGGGAGCGACGTCTCCGCTGAGCAGAGCCCACTGCGGCCGATACCGAATGGGAGACCGCAGCAGACACGGATCGAGATTCCCCCTGTGCAGCAGAGGAAACTCGACTCCTAACATTACCCCCCCTCCTAGGGCCCCCCCTCCTTGAGCCTCACTACGCTCAAAAGCTGCGATAAGCAGCGGAGCCCGAATGTGCTCCACAGGCTACCAGGTTCTATCCTCTGGGCCGTGACCCTTCCAGTCCGCCAGATAAAATTTCTTGCCACGTACCACCTTGCACCCCACAATAGCATTCACCTCAAACTCATCCGTGGATGAACCCGATGTCCCAGCAGATGACTCGGAAAACCGGGACAAATGAACGGGCTTTAAGAGGGAAACGTGGAAAGTATCGGTGATACCAAGGGGTGGAGGAATAGCCAAACGGTAGACCACAGGGTTGACCTATTCCATAACCTTAAACGGGCCAATGTAGCGAGGAGCAAACTTAGTGGACTCAACTCGCAGCCTGATGTTACGGGCGGAGAGCCACACTAAGTCGCCAGGAGCAAAGACCGGAGCGGGGCGCCGGTGTGTATCAGCCGAAACCCTCATTCTCTCCTTGGAGGCCCGGATGGCATCCTGTGTGCGGTCCCAGATGTCACGTGCCTCCACTGCCCAGTCTGCCATCCTAGAATCGGTGGATGACACGGGCATGGGCACAGGGACACGCGGATGCTGGCCGTAATTAAGGAGAAAAGGAGTTTGACCAGTGGAATCGGCTACGGGGTTGTTCAGGGCAAATTCCGCCCAAGGTAGCAAAGATGCCCAGTCATCCTGCCTAGCAGAGACGAAATGTCGCAAATATGTCACCAGATTCTGGTTGGTTCTCTCCACCAACCCATTCGTCTCGGGATGGTATGCAGAGGAGAGGTTTAACTCTATGCTGAGTAAACGGCAGAGCTCTCTCCAAAACCGAGATGCGAACTGGGGATCCCGATCGCTGACAATCTTATCAGGCATACCATGCAATCGGAAAACGTGTTTAATGAACAACACCGCCAAGGCCCGTGCTCCATTTTGGAGAAATGGTCGGTGACAACCCAAATAATGGAGCAGCCACGCGACTTGGGTAGACCCACCACAAAGTCCATCCCGACCATCTCCCAGGGCCTGTCTGCCACCGGTAGAGGGTAAAGCAACCCAGCAGGCCGTTGCCGAGGAGACCGATTCTGGGCGCAGGAAACGCATGCCTGAATATAGTCCTTGACATCTCGGGCCATATGCGGCCACCAGTATGTTCTCGCCAGAAGCTCAGATGTCCTCTTGGTCCCAAAATGCCCACCCACTCTGGAGGAGTGAGCCCAAGAGAGAACCTCCGGTCGCAAGTTAGCTGGTACAAAAGTCTTGCCCGGGGGCACAGACTCTAGCAAAACCGGAGCTACAGTTCTCAGGCTCTCAGAAGGGACAATAAGCCGAGGCTCCTCCTCCTCCGATGACACCACGGAGCAGGAGAGAGCGTCAGCACGAACGTTCTTCTCCCCGGAGAGGAAGTGGAGAGTAAAATGGAACCGGGAGAAGAACAGGGACCATCTAGCCTGGCGAGAATTCAGCCGCTGGGCCGTTTGCAGATACACCAAGTTCTTGTGGTCAGTGAAGACTTGGAAGGGAAAGCGAGCTCCCTCCAAGAGATGTCTCCACTCCGAAAAAGCCAACTTCATGGCCAGCAACTCCCTGTCCCCGATGGAATAATTCCTCTCCGCTGGTGTGAAGGTCTTGGAGAAGAAGAAGCAAGGATGCTTCCGATCTTGAGCATCCTTTTGGAAAAGGACTGCTCCAGCACCAACGGATGAGGCATCCACCTCCAAGATAAATGGCTTATCAACATCGGGGCGATGTAGGATGGGAGCGCTAGCGAAGTGTGACTTGTTCGAGAGAAAGGCTTTGGAGACCTCCTCTGACCACAACTTGGGATTTGCTCCCTTCTTGGTGAGGGCAACCAAGGGAGCTACCAAAGTTGAGAAGTGTGGAATGAACTGGCGATAGTAATTAATGAACCCCATAAAGCGCTGCACCGCTTTAAGAGAATGGGGTTCCTGCCAGTCCATTACAGCCTGTAGCTTGGCAGGATCCATAGCCAAACCCTGGGCAGAGATGATATAACCAAGGAAAGGCAAGGACTCCTGCTCAAACACACACTTCTCCAACTTGGCGTAGAGGGAGTTTGCCCGTAAGAGGTCGAAGACTTTGCGAACATCTCTCCGATGGGAGTCAATATCTGGAGAGAAGATGAGAATATCATCCAGATAGACTACGACCGAGGTGGTGAGCATATCCCGGAAGATGTCGTTCACAAAGTCTTGGAAAACGGCTGGGGCATTACAGAGCCCGAAGAGCATCACCAGATATTCATAGTGCCCATCCCTGGTGTTAAAAGCCGTCTTCCATTCATCCCCCTCACGGATGCGAATCAGGTTGTAAGCACCCCGCAGATCTAGCTTTGTAAATACCCTCGCTCCCCGTAGCCTATCAAACAGCTCAGATATCAGGGGTAGTGGGTACTTGTTCTTAACGGTGATGGCGTTAAGACCCCTGTAGTCTATGCATGGACGTAAGTCTCCAGACTTCTTCTGTACGAAGAAGAACCCTGCCCCTGCCGGTGACACTGACTTCCTAATGAATCCTCTTGCCAGATTCTCCTGGATGTACTGGGACATTGCCTCCATCTCCGGGAGAGATAACGGATAGACTCGACCCCGGGGAGGCTCAGCACCAGGCAAGAGGTCAATAGGACAGTCATAGGGGCGGTGAGGCGGAAGGGTCTCCGCAGCTCTTTTGGAGAACACGTCTGCATAGGGCCAATAGTGCTTGGGGAGAGAGGAAAGATCTGCGGGTACCTGTGTAGTAGCAACCTGAACGCACTCCCTCAGACATCTACCCTCGCAGAATTTACTCCATCCCAAAATTCTCCCAGAGGACCACTCAATATGAGGAAAATGGTAGCGAAGCCATGGTATCCCCAACAGGACCTCATCAATTCCCTCAGGAATGACTAATAGGGAGATTATCTCCTGATGTGATGGAGACACAGATAGCGTGAAAGGAATGGTTTAGTGGGTAATCTGTGAAGGTAGTGTTGACCCATTTACCACTCGAACGGTTACTGGCTTGGCGAGCATCACCAAGGGTATTGCGTGACGCTGGGCAAAAGCGGAAGACATAAAGTTACCCTCTGCCCCAGAATCCACGCATAGCTCGACCATAAGAGTGGATGGGCCTATGGTAATTGTCCCCTTGAAGGACAATTTTGAGGCAAACGTTGCCGTGTCTAGTGTACCTCCTCCAACTGCCACTAGACGCTGACGTTTCCCCGACCGCTGAGGACCCTTGGAGGCAAGGTGTCCTGACTGCTGGCAAGCATGACGGACCTTATGTGCACGGGCAGACTGAGACTTGGATCCCGCTCGTGTCACCTCTAAGGCCTCATGTGACTCAGATGCCAGGACTGGAGATTCCAAAGGTTTGGCGAAGGTGGGAGCCAGCCGAAACCTCTGCCTACACTGGGCTCGCTCCAACCTCTGCTCGTTAAAACGGAGGTCAATACGAGTAGAGACAGTTATTAACTCCTCCAGTGTGGCAGGAATCTCCCTAGTGGCCAGAGCGTCCTTAATGTGGTCAGCCAGGCCCCTCCAAAATATGGGGATAAGGGCTTTATCCGACCACTCCAGCTCAGAAGCTAAAGTATGGAAGCGGACGGAAAAATGGCTGACCAAGGACTCCCCCTGAGTTAATGCCAGTAGTTGGAGCGCTGTGTCATGGGTGACTTGAGGTCCTAAAAAGACCTTTTTCAGAGTGCTCAGGAACAACGGAGCACTCTGCTCCACATGATCACCACTCTCCCACAGCGGCGTAGGCCACTCCAACGCCCTGTCCGACAAAAGAGACACAATAAATCCCACCTTAGCCCGCTCTGTAGGAAAACGTGCAGCCAGGAGCTCGAGGTGAATAGAGCACTGACTCACGAATCCCCTACAAGTTTTGCTATTTCCAGAAAATTTTTCTGGCAGCGGGAGGCGAGATAACGTCGGAACAGGGGTGGCAGTGGACAAGGTTGCTGCAGCCACGCTAGCAGCCTGTACAGCAACTGCGGTAACATCCACAGCTGAGGTTGAGCTCTCAAGAGCCGCCAACCTACCCTCCAGCTGCTGGATATACCGCAAAGATTGCTGAATGTCCGCCATTTACTAGCCAGACCCTGGCGCTAGTATTCTGTTAGGGCTAGCGGAACGCATCGAGTAAATAGAGATGTTTATTGATATTGGTGCGTTCGCAGCCCGGGGTCCACCGTGCAGGAGTACCTGCTGCTAGCAAACGGCGGAGCTATATGGCGGTATAGACTAACTCAGTTAGTTCACTGAGTAGCCGTGAAAGGAAAGCACTGTGCCCTGTTAGACTCCACAGAGGCACAGGCTAACTGCCCAAACAGAGAGCAGTCAGTGGTCACACAAACACACAAAACTCCTCGCCGGAGGAGCCAGCATTCTAGGGGCTTATTTCAGCCGGGTCCCTGAATACACTCAGACTCAATCTCCTCGCCGGAGGAGCCAGCATTCTAGGGGCTTATTTCAGCCGGGTCCCTGAACACACATACATGTGACCACACTGGCGCAAAGCACATAACATAAGACAATACTAGCGCATGGCCGTGCGGTCATGCGCAGTTTATATAGTTGCAGCACAGGAAGCTGCTACTGAAGTTTTTGCCCTTTCAGGACCTTCCAGAAGGACCAATGGAAAGTGCTGCAGTACCTGAGCATGTTTTGCCCTTTCAGGACCTTCCAGAAGGACCAATGGAATGTACTGCAGCACCTGAGCATGTGACCGAACATGTGGCCCTCGACCTCCAATGGGAGACTCTGCCCTGGGCATGCTCAGTGTGAGTAAACAAGGACTTAGTCCCAGAGAGGCTCGCTCGCCGCAGATCAGTGCAGGGTACCATAGGAAAGCCAGAAAAGGCAGTAGTGACCCTATGCACCGAATCAGCCCCAGCGAAACGCTGGGAGCGACGTCTCCGCTGAGCAGAGCCCACTGCGGCCAATACCGAATGGGAGACTGCAGCAGACACGGATCGAGATTCCCCCTGTGCAGCAGAGGAAACTCGACTCCTAACACTTCCTTGGTTAACTTGGTGACCCTTAATGTAGGGTTTTCTTTCTCTCTCGGCATTTCACCTAGCATTTTATTTTCCACCGTGAATATCGTGGAGAAGGTGTTTAATATATTAGCTTTTTACTTGTCATCTACAACCATTCTTTCCTCACAATTTCTTAAGGGCCTACACTTTCATTTTTGATTCTTTTACTATTGATATAGTTGAAGAATAGTTTGGAATTAGTTTTACTCTCCTTAGCAATGTGCTTCTCTGTTTCCTTTTTGGCAGCTTTAATTAGTTTTTTAGAAAAAGTATTTTCTCCCTATAGATTTTTAGAACTTCAACGGTGCAATCCCGCTTTAGCACTTTAAATGCTTTCCTTTTACTGTTAATTGCCCCTTTTACTTCTTCGTTAAGGGTACCGTCACAAAGTGGCACTTTTGTCGCTACGACGGTACGATTTGTGATGTTCCAGCGATATCCATACGATATTGCTGTGTCTGACACGCAGCAGCGATCAGGGATCCTGCTGAGAATCGTACGTCGTAGCAGATCGTTTGGAACATTCTTTCGTCGCTGGATCTCCCGCTGTCATTGCTGGATCGGTGTGTGTGACACCGATCTAGCGATGCGTTCGCTTGTAACCAGGGTAAACATCGGGTTACTAAGCGCAGGACCGCGCTTAGTAACCCGATGTTTATCCTGGTTACCATCGTAAATGTAAAAAAAAAAACAGTGCATACTTACATTCCGGTGTCCGTCAGGTCCCTTGCCGTCTGCTTCCCGCACTGAGTGACTGCCGGCCGTAAAGTGAAAGCACAGCACAGCGCGCTGTGCTCTGCTTTCACTTTACGGCCGGCAGTCAGTGAGTGCGGGAAGCAGACGGCAAGGGACAGACACCGGAATGTAAGTATGTAGTTTTTGTTTTTTTTACGCTGGTAACCAGGGTAAACATCGGGTTACTAAGCGCGGCCCTGTGCTTAGTAACCCGATGTTTACCCTGGTTACCCGGGGACTTCGGCATCGTTGGTCGCTGGAGAGCTGTCTGTGTGACAGCTCTCCAGCGACCACACTACGACTTACCAACGATCACGGCCAGGTCGTATCGCTGGTCGTGATCGTTGGTAAATCGTATAGTGTAACGGTACCCTTAGCCACATTGGGTTTTTCCTTTTTCTTTTCCTTTTATTCCCACAAGGTATAAACTGCTTGCAGTGCCTACTTAGGATGTTCTTAAGCATTTCTCATTTATTATCTGTATTGTTATTTCTGAGGACATTGTCCCAATCAACCAGATTAAGGGCATCTCTAAGCTCATCAAACTTTGCCTTCCTAAAGTTTAGTGTTTTTGTGACTCCTTGACAAGTCCCCCAAGCAACAGACAAGTGAAACTGTACAATATTGTGGTCACTATTTCCTAGATGCCCAACTACATTCTGTAGATTTGCTATTCTGTCAGGTCTATTACGTAGTATTAAGTCTAAAAGTGCTGCTCCTCTGGTTGAGTTCTGCACCAATTGTGAAAGATAAGTGTCAAATTATGTGTGAAATAATTGTGAAAGTGTAGAAGGACCACAATTACATTTTCTTAATTTTTTTATGAGGCACTCCAGTTGGTGCCTTCAAAGGTGTATGGATGACCCTCCTTATAATATTGTTTTGCCTTTGCACTGTGTGCAGAGCTTTAGGAGCGTAGAAGTACAACAAGTACACTTTCTTAATATTTTAATTAGGCATTCTAGTTCATGCCTGCAATGGTGTTTGGATGACTTGAATTGTAATTTTTTTCTGGCTTTTCACTGTGTGCATCGCCGTTATGAGTGTAGAAGTATAACAACTACAATTTCTTAATTTTTTTTATTACACCCTCCAGTTGGTGCCTTCAAGGGTGCATGAATGATCCTCCTTATAATTTTTCTGGCTTTGCACAGTGTTCAGAACCTTTTAAAAAAGTAAAGAGTTACAAGATATACAACTGCACTTTCTTAATATTTTAATAAGGCCATCCAGTTCTTGCCTTCAAAGGTCTATGGATGACCCTCCTTATAATTTATTTCTGGCTTGGCACTGTGTGCAGAGCCTTTACGAGTGTAGAAGTACCACAGCTACTCTTTCTTTTAATGAAGCTCTCCAGTTGGTGCCTTCAATGGTGTATGGATGGCCCTGCTCATGATTTTGCACTTTGTATATAGCTTTTATCAGTATAGGAGTACCACAACTACACTTTGTTCACAATATTTGAATGAGGCACTACAGTTGGTGCTTTGAAGGGTGTATGGGTGAGCCTGCTTCACATTTTTGGCAGGATTTGCACTTTTAGCCTTTACTTTATGGTTCTAGGGATACCACTATATGTCAATTTGAACATAATGTGTATGAGGCTCTCTTTTATATCTAATACAGTGTGTATCTAAGTCCCTCTTCCATCAAAGTTTTGGTAGCTCTTGCTTCTTTCACAAATTACACTGAAATTTTCATTTTTTAATACAAATTTCATTTTTTTCTTAAACTATTTTTTAAATACTTTTTAAATTGTGCCTTATATACAAGTCATATTATATGGAAAAGAATGTTTCTTAACATTTTTTTTCATGTAAACTCCAAATTCTCTTTAATTTTGAATGTTTTATTGTCAATCAGCAGTGATATGGGAGTCCAATATGCTTCCAGGGGTCTTCTCCATGGTGTTCTCCTTCCATTCAGTACTTCTTCCATCTATTTCAACATTTCACTGCCCCTAATCCTTATTGTAGGGTCTGCTGGAAAAATGCTTGGATTTCCCATTGACTCCCATTATACTTGTTACTCGAAACAAACATCTAAGCACTTGTAAATGCCTGGTTCGAGTAACAAACATCCAAGCATTTTAGTGCTTGCACATCCCTAATCATTATTGATTTGTAGACGCCATCCTCTTTTCAACTTCAGTTATTTAGAGAGAGTGTTATATTTGCATCAAGAATTTGTTGACATTTCATTAAATCCATTCTTCTCTCTACTCGTGAAATGTTCCTTGTGGCATTTGCTGCAACACTATCAACTCCAAAGAATTGATCCCCCCCCATGCCTAACGGTTGGTGAGATGTTCTTTTCCTCAAATTTTGAAATTTTGTGCCCTTTTTTCTCCACACTTATCTTTGATCATTGAGGCTAAAGAGTTCTACTTCTGCATCATTGGTCTACAGGACTTGTTTCAAAACAGCATTAGCCTTGCTTAGATGCTCTTTTGCATACTTCTGATGCTTAATTTTATGGTGAAGAGGCAGTAAAAGTTTTCTTCAGATGACTCTTCCATGATGGCCATATTTGTGCAGGTGCTTCTGAACAGAATAACAATGTGCCACAACTCCAGATTCTGCTAAATCTTCTTGAAGGTCTTTTGCAGTCAAGCGGGTGTTCTGATTTGAAAACTTTTGCACAATCAAATAAATAAGGCCAGACTCTGTAGTGCCAAAACTTGCAAACATTAAATATGAAAATTGAATTGCATTACTGCACTAGAAATCTGAAAAATTGATAAAGTTTAATTCATAAATTGGCCAATTCATGTGTACCTGGTAGCCACGGTATGGGATTTCTCATTTACCAGAAACTAACAATGGCAATCCTCACTTAGAATAAAGTCTTCAACTGTATGTAAACCTGTGAATCCTCTCTTAGACTAAAATCTATATCTCTGTGGAGGGGTAGGGTCCTGCCTTGATTAAAAACGCTTGTAGCTAAGAGGCAGAGTGCTCAGTCAGAAGGCTAATGAATACCAATTAAAAAAAAAACTGACCACCACATCCAAACATAGACTAGGTGGGAAAAGGTGCTAACCTAGAGTCACCAACTCATATACAATCAAATAAATAAGACAGACCCCTCCACAGAGATGTAGATTTTACTCTAAGAGAGGATTCACAGGTTCCCATACAGATGGAGACTTTATTCTAAGCAAGGATTGGCATTGTTAGGTCCTGGTAAACGAGGAATGCCTTGTCGTGGCTACCAAGTACACATGAATGGGCCAATTTATGCGCCTAACTTTCTCAATTTTTCATAATTCTAGTGCAGTAAAGCAATTCAATTTTCATATTTTATGTTTGCAAGTTTTGGCACTACAGAGTGCTGTCTTATTTATTTGATTGTATATGAGTTGGTGACACTAGGTTAGCACCTGTTCACACCTAGTCTATGTTTGGAAGTGACGGTCAGTTTTTTTTTAAATTTGTATTCATTAGCCTTCTGATTGAGCACTCTGCCTCATAGCTACATGCATTTTTAATTAAGGCAGGACCCTACCCCTCCACAGAGATATAGATTTTAGTCTAAGAGAGAATTCACTGGTTCCCATACAGATGAAGACTTTATTCTAAGCGATGTTTGGCATTGCTAGGTCCTGGTAAACGAGAAATGCCTTATCGTGGCTATGAGGTACACATGAATTGGCCAATTTATGCGCCTAACTTTCTCAATTTTTCATAATTCTAGTGCAGTAATGCAATTCAATTTTCATATTTCATGTTTGCAAGTTTTGGCACTACAGGGTGCTGCCTTAATTATTTGATTGTATATGAGTTGGTGACTCTAGGTTAGCCCCTGTTCACACCTAATCTATGTTTGGATGTGACGGTCAGTTTTTTTTAATTTTTTTTTTAATTTCCAAACTTTTGCATAGGTCCATTTTCTTTCTTTTTATTTTTTAATGTAAAAAAAGACAATTTTTTTTGCCTAAGATACATAAGAAATGTGTAATGTTTAACTTTTGGCCATTTAGAGATAATTTAATCTTTAGCTTGCTTATCTGTTGACTGTTGGTTCCATTCCAAGGATGATTAGATGAAAATTTGTTAAACATGAATTGAAAGATTCTTGGCTGGCTACATAAAGTGTTTACGAGCTGTGATATTGCAAAAGGGTGTGCTACTAGGTACTAACAATGCAGGGTGCCAAAACTTCTGCATCATCCCATTTTCCTTTTTGTTACTTTTAAAATGTAAAATATGAAAATATATATAGTTTTTTGCATAAAATACAAAGGAAATGTTTCATCTTTAGCTTTAGGCCTTTTAAAAATCATTTCATATTTAACTTGCTTAACTGCTCCTAATAACAGTCATTTTTACCAGGGGTGCCCAAACGTTTACATGCCACTGTATATAGAAAGACTGGTGACATACAGCTCTGCTAAAAATCAAGAGGCCGCTGCACAGTTTTATAATAATCAGCTTCTCTACATGTCTGACGGCCGTTCCATTCCAGTGTCAGTTGAATTCCAACCAGAGTACACCTCATTCTACTTAAACCACTCTCCACTGACCTGGATGACCGTCATCTTATTCGAATGTAACTCAGCAACCGCAGGATGACATCAAGTGACCTACAAGAGGAATGGCAAATGGCAGCTGGGGTGATGTGCACGGCAAGAACAGTTCCTAACAGGCTCCGAGAGGCAGGGCTCAAGTCACGTAAAGCTAGAAAAAAGCCTTTCATCAATGAGAAGCAAAGGAGAGCCAGGCTGAAGTTTGCCAAAGACCATAAGGATTGGACCATAGAGGACTGGAGTACGGTAATCTTCTCTGATGAGTCTAATTTTCAGCTTTGCCCAACACATGGTTATCTTCTTTTGGGTAAAATCAAGATTGGGCGAATTGCAGAAGTATTAAAAAAACTTGATGTATTTGTCAATAAAAGTGTAAAAATGTGTGAAACACTTTTAACTTAGTCATAGAAACATCTTACTAAAAGATCTAAAAAACACAGAAGCAGCAAACTTTGTGACAAACAACATTTTTGACAATCTCAAAACTTTTGTCCAAAACCGTATGCAGCAATACTTTCGTATTGCAGAATATAGTCCTAATCATATTGCCCTATGAAACCCATCCATAGTCTGGTCTAGGAGGAGTACCGTCATGGCAGGCACTGAAGCCTTCAGCAGGAAAAGACTTCTTTTGGATCATGTTTTATATGCTGCTGTCAGTGATTGATTGCAGCAAACAGAGAGGTTGGAGACTCCGGGTTTAGCAGGTTGTGTTATAGTCAAATACATTATTATAAGAATACTGAAAGACAAGAGGGAGTTCCTAAGACATAAAGAGACAATTTCTTTTTATAAACTGTAATTTCTCAGTTTTAATTGTAAAGTGAGAATACAAAAATAGAATGAAAGGAAAAGAGGAAATGAGTGGAGAAATTGATATTTTTTATTATTTGTTTTTTTCTTTAGCATTAACAGAAAGAACACAGTGTATGTTTTAGGTATACTACAACATGTTACTAACTATAGAATATAAAAGTAAACTAAAAGTAATGCAACTCTAGAAATTTCCTTGCTGGGTATTTAAAATATCCAGATTTAGTTTTTTTAGAATCTCCAGAAAAGGGTTAAATGAGGACAGGAACACAGAAAATCTATGAAATTACGCTCATTTCTTAGCAGTACTCTTTTAAATGTATAAACTGTGAAAATACCTTGATGATTAAAGTGAAGGCTATGAATTGAATGCCCTATATAACTACAAAGAAACTGCTTGCAAATCAAATTTCTTTTATCTCGCTTTTGCTTTATTTAGACTTTCAGGAAGAAGGACTGATCCCTTAGTTTTTTAAAATGGAAGCTAGCATTCATTTTAGCTGTTTCAAAACTATTTATGCAAATGTAATGTAGAAATCAGTTTAAAAAACTGCGACATATTTTATATAAAGAAAAAGAAATTATGCATTTTCTTCTTATTGCTGCATTTGCTTTAAAAATGGGTTTTAAGGTAAAGTCATGTAGGGCTAACATTGTTAGAGGCTTAAGGACAGAATATTTAAAGGTTAATTTTATGCAATCTGAAATTTAACTTTGGGTAGAAGACCAATGTTCCTCTTTTATATGCAAGGACAGCTATTGGTATCCTGAAGACACAGAGTAAGTGCTATTATACAGAGCAGAGATATACAGCACAGTATTATAGAGATATTCTGTTCGAGAAGCAGTGCTAATGCAATTATTTAGAAAATATTTAAAGGGAACCTATCACGAGAAAAACTCTATTAACTTATAGATATGGAGGTAATCTGCAGGTTAATAACGTTATTAACTTGCCTGCTGTCGGCACTAAGCCGAACACTGGTGGAAGAAAGTGAACCTTATGAGCGGCGGCTGTAAACAAGGCCCTGGGACTAAATGACAAATGTCTCCAATGCAGAGCCAGTGTCAGTCAGGGCTGGAAGGAGTTACAGCCACTCCTTTGTATACTTAGAGAGATGACGGAAGCCGAATCCTGCCGGGGGGGATTAAAGTTCGATTTCTATCCGCAGTGTTCGACTATTTGTCAGCACTGGGCAGGTTCACAATGCTATTAACCTAACCTGCTATTATACTAATAAGTTTATTACTAGCTGAGATGACATTGCTTGACAGATCATATCCAAGCGGAAAAAACTCCACTAGTCCTCAAAGAAGAAAATACTTTGTAGTCAAAAATGGTTAGGTTAATAACTTATAACATAAAGGGGCTGTATTCACCAAACAAAAGGCTGATGATACTTTGTCACCTGAAAAGGTTAAAAGTAGATATAGCCTTTCTTCAGGAGACACACCTGGGTAAAGAAGATTTTTTTAGGATGAAGAAACTATGGGTGGGTGAGGTCTATGGCTCTAGTTCATTAGATAGGAAAGAGGAGTCCTAATACTGTACCTGTACATAAAGGGTTGGCGCATAAAATGACACCCGTAGAATCGGACCAAGAGGGCAGGTTAATTCATTTGAAATTGCAGATACACAATGACAGTTTTAGTTTGTATAACATATATGCCCCTAACGCAAACCAAAAGAAATTCTTCATGTCCCTACAGAATAAAATACTGACTGACAATGGTGACAACATAATTATAGGAGAAGATTGTAATGAAGTGCTTAGGGAGGAGGAAGACAAAAAAGGGAGTTTAATGAGACTGTGATTAGATGGTGGAAATAGATATACGGGGAAAAAAGGCTATTTAGAAGACATGATAATGAATTGGCAGCTGAAAGACGCGTGGAGAACAGCGCACCGTATGGATCGGGAGTTCACTGATTACTCTCACGCACATAAGACATGGTCGAGATTAGACATGTTTTTTATTTCAGACAACGTATTACATAAAATGCTGGATACTGATATTAGGGACATGGTGATCTTGGACCATAGCCTTGTAACTCTAGATTTGGCTGACACACATCGGAAAGGGACAGATAATCTATGGCGCTTCCCAGAAACCATGACAAAAGAACATGATTTTTTGAAACGGATGAGGGAGTGGTGAACGGAATTTTTATCTCATAATGAGGAACATAAATCAAATCCTAGATTATATGGGGAAACTGCAAAGGCGGTACTAAGGAGAAATAATATAGCCCACACACAGAGATTAAAGAAGAGAATAAAAGACCAATTCTTAGTGGCAAGTAGTGAAGTTAG
Source organism: Ranitomeya imitator (assembly GCF_032444005.1). Taxonomy (NCBI): domain Eukaryota; kingdom Metazoa; phylum Chordata; class Amphibia; order Anura; family Dendrobatidae; genus Ranitomeya; species Ranitomeya imitator. Next base: position 252,367,948 of record NC_091285.1, on the reverse strand, counting down.
GTCCCCGTTTATAACATATAAAAGTTCACTATTGGATGAGGATAAAAATAATTGGATGCGAGACAAAAAAATTTGGAGGAGTAAGCGGAAAAAAGAGAACAATTATATAAAAATCACTTGGAAATAGAGCTGCATAGATATAGTGATAAAGCAGGGAAAATTCTAGCTAATTTAGCCAGCGGAAGGTATGCTTATACATCTATAATGGCAATTAGAGACTCAAGAGGGCAATGCCTGATGGACCCCAAAGATATAAATAGGGAATAGGGCAAATTCTACACTAAGCTATACAAAAAGGACGACAGGATGTAGCAGGGGATGCATGGCTAGATAAAATTAAAATCCCAAGATTGAAAGATGAGGAACTACAAGAATTAAATGGGTACATCATGGAAAAAGAAATTAGTATGGCACTAAAAGGGTTGGGAGCCAATAAAGCTCCTGAACCCGATGAATTTAATGGGTCTTTTTATAAAGCAATAAGTGAGCAAATAACTTCCACACTTAAAGATCTAAAGATCTATATAACTGTATTTTACAAGGAGAACCTATGTCAGAAGTCATAAACACAGCTTATATAAAACTTCTTCCGAAGGAAGGGAAAGATTTAGAGGACCCCTCGGGTTATAGGCCGATATCATTAATAAATCAAGATGTCAAACTCCTCTCAAAAATAATGGCAGATAGGTTGGCTAAAATACTGCCAAGATTAATATCAAAACATCAAACAGGATTTGTAAAAGGAAGGTCTGCCTTTACTAATATAAGAAAAGCCTTGTTATTATTAGACATGGTTAGGAATAACATCTGGAAAGAGGGGAGGACCCAGCCATTGTCACATTTGATGCAGAAAAAGCGTTTGACAATGTGAGGTGGCCATGGCTAGGTCAAGTACTAGACAAAATATATCTAGTAGGCTCGTTTAGGCAATTTCTGGAGGTATTATATCATAACCCCAAAGCAAAGGTATATACGACAGGGTTTCTTTCCGACGCCTTCGAGCTGAAGAAGGGAACAAGGCAGGTATGCCCTTTATCCCCTCTATTGTTTAATTTAGCAATTTAACCTTTATAAAGATAAATAAATTATCATAGTTCTTACAAAGGGATAAAGGTGGGAAAGGAGATGGTCAAAACTACTTTATTTGCAGATGACATACCGTAATTTTGTTCATAAGAAATCCAGAAAAAGATCTCCCTATGTTACTGTTAAAGATTGATAAATTTGGAGAATTCTCGGGCTTTCGATGAACAAGAATAAATGTGAAATTCTGTTCATGAGAAATAATGTGAAACGTGGTCAGGAAAATAATATAATGGGCATCCCGAAAGCGACTACATCTATAAAATATCTAGGGAATAAATTTGGGAAGATCGCCGAAACAGATATATGATCTTAATTATAAGCCTAATACAGACAAAATAGAGAAAGAATTGGAAAGATGGGGGAATCTACCCCTCTCACTCTTAGGTCGTTGACTCGTTGTAATTTAATTAAGATGACAAGCTTTACGAGATTATTATATCCAGTGCAGACTATTCCAATGCTAATTCAACACGTAGGTGTTCTAAAATTGAATAAGGCTTTCTCTAAGTTCATTTTGAGGGGAAGAAGAGCGAGACATGCTTTGAGAAAAATAATGCATCCAAAGAGGGAGGATGAGTAAGGTTGGCGAATATTAGAGCATATAATCTCTCATGCTTAATGAGGAATGTAGTTGATTGGATTAAAAAGACAAGTCGCTATACAGACTGTACACTAGAAACAGAATTCTGTGACTCATGGGATTTGATGGCATTGCTCCACACGCCACTGTCATACATACCACCAAACATTAAACACTCAGTAATTTGTAAAGACACTATTGCTACATGGAAAGCAGTAAGGAAAAAACTGAAAATGTCATGGAGAGTGTCAAAACACCTGAATCCTTGGGCATTCCCAGCCTTTAAATTGGGTAGGGAAGACAAGCTGTTCATAGAATGGTCTAGAAAAGGCGTGCAGACATTAGATGATTTATTACATCTACAGGAAGGTCGTTGGCTAACGGGATCTGAGGTGATAGACAAATATAAGCTACCGGGATTCCCTTTGATGCTATATAGTCAATTAAAGCATTAAGTACTAGATTTCTTACAAGATGTAAGGAAAAAGATTGACTCAGATGTTTGGGTGGCTTAGTTACCAAAGACATTAAGGAAATATCGATCTCCTCGATATATGGGACGCTGAGAGATATATTACGGCCATCAGGAGCAGATAAAGTGTTCTACAAATGGGAAAAATACATACAAGAGGAAGAACTTGAGCATAAAATACTACATGGATGGAAATTGGTAAGGAAGCATATCATCAATGAACAATGGAGGGATAGCCAGTTTAGAATAATGCACAAAATAATATGTGGCTTTAATATACCGCCAACTCCACAGAATTGTGATAAGTAGATGAGTTGCCCCAAATGTAGCACATCTAAAACAGATATGGAGCATGACATATGGCCGTGTCCCAGGACACAAGAGCTTTGGACCATGGTTCAAGATATGTATCTGCAGATGTGTGGAATTTGGGTGGACTCTAACCCGGTGTGCTGGTTGTTGCATTATATGACAGGCAAAATAAGAGGGGGACAGTTACATGACTTGTTCCACACTATTGCATTGGTAACAAAACATTTAATTTTGCAATATTGGTTGGCCAGAACACTTCCAGGGATAAGAGAGATTAAAGCAGGACTAATGTCTTTCCTATATTTGGAAAAAAGAAATAAAGATAAGATGACAAAAAGATTTTTAAAAAAATGGACAGTGTTTATAGAATTGTTATTGTCTATGAGGGAAATTCAGGAGATAATAAGGTCTTTTGTTAACTCAGAATGGTATCTGTTAGAGGACTTAAGTGGTAGTTTGGGTAAATTAAAATTTGTCACATGATAAATACATCGGGTGTTGTATGGTCAAGAATTTGTTTGTCGGATTACAACCATTTCAGCTAGATAGATGTGGACATTAGGGGATATGGTAATAGTATTGGTGTTATAAAGATTAATGATTGTCTTGTTTTTGTATAATAACTTAAAGCAACGTTTGGAATATGTATTTTGCGTTTTTGTTTAAAAAATCAATAAAAAAACAGTGGTTTACCCCCACATATGGGGTATCAGCGTACTCAGGACATATTGCTCAACAACTTTTGGGGTCAAATTTCTCCTGTTACCCTTGGTAAAATAAAAAATTTGGGCGAAAAGATAATTTTTTGAAAAAAATATGTGTTAGGTCTCGAGTTCCCGCTTCTGCACAGGGGGAATCTCGAGCCGTCTCCGCTGCGGTCCCCCATTCCTATCCAGCCGCAGTGGAGCCTGCTCAGCAGGGACGTCGGTCCCAGCGTCTTGCTCGGTCTCACTCTGTTCAGAGAGTTACTGCTGCTTCTTCAGCTCCTGCCATTAAAGTCAGTGCTGGTCAGCAGCGAGTGGACTTCTCTGGGACTAAGTCCTTGTCTGCGCACACTGAGCATGCCCAGGGCAAGATCTCCCGTTGGAAATCGAGGGTCATGTGCTCAGACTCTGCAGCGCATTCTATTGGTCCTCTTGGCAGGTCTTGGAAGGGCAAAGTTTCTGTGGCCACTTCCTGTCCTGCAACTATATAAACTGCGCATGACCGCACGGCCATGCGCTAGTGTACAATTTAATACGTGTGTTTGTTGTGAGTGCAAGTCGTTCATTAAATACCCCTACCCTATTGTATGAATGTTCGCGTATGGTGTATGGCTGCTATCTAGCGCCCGACTAATCACTCAATGTGTCACACACGTATCAGCGTCTATTGCTGTGACCGCCAGTGCGGTGCCACGCGCCAGTGTGCGCTTCCTGACCCACGTCTGGGTGCTTAGTGGTACCTGCCAGCACGGCACAGTTCGCACTTCGGTGCTATAATTATATATTTCCTTACACACCCAGTAGCGGTGTAGTGCCAGCAAGGGTCTAATCGGACTACAATCCCTGTTGGGGTTAAGTTCGCTGACCACTTGCTCGCGCTCTATGTGCGGTACCGCAGTCCTGTGACGCAACAGGATCGCTTTCTTCACGCTGGGTGAGGTTTAACCCACGCGTGTATACTTTTGGATACCGCCATATAGTCTGTCATTTCCTAGCAGCAGGTTTCACCTGCACGGTGGACCCCGGACTGCGAACGCATCTATATCATCTCTCTTGGTGCGTTCCGCCAGTCCTAACAATATGATTTTTTATTTTTACGGCCCGACATTATAAACTTCTGTGAAGCACTTGGGGGCTCAAAGTGCTCACTACACATTTAGATAAGTTCCTTTGGGGGTCTACTTTCCAAATTAGTGTCACGTGTGGGGGTTTCCACTGTTTAGGCACATCAGGAGCTCTTCAAACGCGACATGGCGTCCGATCTCAATTCCAGACAATTTTGCATTGAAAAGTCAAGGGCGCTCCTTCTCTTCCGAGCTCTGCCGTGCATCCAAACAGTGGTTTACCCGCATGTATGGGGTATCAGCGCACTCAGGACAAATTGTTCAACAACTTTTGGGGTCCAATTTGTCCTGTTACCCTTAGTAAAATAAAACAAATTGAATCTGAAATAATTTTTTCGTGAAAAAAAGTTAAATGTTTATTTTTTTTTTTAAATATTCCAAAAATTCCTGTGAAGCAAATGAAGGGTTAATAAACTTCTTGAATGTGGTTTTGAGTAACTGGAGGAGTGCAGTTTTTAGAATGGTGTCACTTTTAGGCATTTTCTGTCATATAGGCCCCTCAAAGTCACTTCAAGCGCGAGGTGGTCCCTAAAAAAATGGTTTTGCAAGTTTTGTTGTAAAAATGAGAAATCACTGGTTAACTTTCAACCCTTATAACGTCATAACAAAAAAAATTATGTTTCCAAAATTGTGCTGATATAAAGCAGACATATGGCAAATGTTATTTATTAACTATTTTGTGTAATAGGGCTCTCTAATTTAAGGGCACAGAAACTAAAAGTTTGAAAATTGCGAAATTTTCCTAATTTTCGCCAAATATCCATTTATTTCACAAATAAATGCAAGTCATGTCGAATAAATTTTACCACTATCATGAAGTACAATATGTCACGAGAAAACAGTGTCAGAATCACCAGGATCTGAAGCCTCCTTACCTTGACAAGCCAGAGCTGGTATGTCACTCTCCATAAGGATAAACGATACCCCTTAGACCCCAGTCCAGAGCCTCTCACCTAGCCAAATAAGTTCTCATGCTTCGCACTGATGAGGGCCAACAGCCCTAAACACCGTGTCTGCGAATTGAGAAACTGATTTGGCTTTTATCCTAAGTCATATTGCACGATTCGTTAAAGGGTTGATTGTAACTTGTAGGATCGCTACTTCCAACAGGTGGCGCTATAGAGTTTAAGTCTTCTTTTTCTCAGAAGAGGCAATTTGGATATTTAATTTCCCAGAGGAGCATTGCACGGCGAATAAACCTCCTTACCTTGACAAGCCAGAGATGTTATGTCACTCTCCATAAGGAGAAATGTTACCCCTTAGACCCCAGTCCAGAGCCTCTCACCTAGCCAAATTAGTTCTCATGCTTCGCACTGACGAGGGCAAACAGCCCAAAACACCGTGTCTGCGAATTGGGAAACTGATTTGGCTTTTATCCTAAGTCATATTGCACGACTCGTTAAAGGGTTGATTGTAACTTGTAGGATCGCTACTTCCAACAGGTGGCGCTATAGAGTTTACGTCCTCTTTTTCTCAGAAGAGGCAATTTGCAGGATCTGACAAGCATTCCAGATACCCTCATAAAGGGATAGTGGTCAGAATTGTAAAAATTGGTCCTGCCGTTTAGGTGAAAACAGGCTTAGTCTCAAAGGGGTTAAAGGGAACTCGTCACCAGAAAAAGCTCTATTAACCTGCTGACATGAGGTTAATCTGCAGGTTAATAGAGTGCTCAGCACCCAAACTTAGCCGAACAATAGCTAGGAGGTTGAAAACAGTGGTTATAAAAAATGGGTGCTACAAAGGGCAGATACTTTGGTAAAGGAGAGAACTAGGGAGTCCTTACTTGGTCATGAAAACTGTATAGACAGGGTTAATGCACAGAAAATACCTACATTTTCCACCACCTATAGTGTGGACTATAATAACAATGTCGCACTGATGCACAAGTTTTTGCCCATTCTCTATCAGGACGCGGTTTTGGCCAAAATCTTCAATAAAGGCTATCATTGTGTTCCCTGGCGTGCCAGAACTTTAGGTAATATTTTATCCCCAAGTCTTTTTGTCAGTGCAGAAAGGGTGTTATAAATGTGGGGGAAAGAAGTGCACCCTGTGTAGGCATATGGAGAGAACAAATTAATTTTGTAATTGTATGACCAACAAGAAATTTGATTAAAGCATTTATTAATTGAAACACCACGCATGTTGTTTACATGGCGACGTGCGTGGTGTGTAATAAGTACTACATAGGGTGCACTGTGAGGATTGGAGAACAAATTACGGCTGCTAAGCCTGATAGCACTGTCAGCTAGAGTTGAGCGACCTTGACCTTTTTAGAGTCGAGCCGGGTTTTGCGAAACCCGACTATGTCCAAAGTCGGGTCGAGTGAAATCGGCCGATTATGACGTAAAGTTGGGATCGACCGAAACACGAAACCCAATGCAAGTCAATGGGGCAGCATAGTCGGCAGTGAGTGGGGGCCAGGAAAACACCTAGAGTGCCCATTTTAATGTCAAAACCATCCATTCTTCTTAATGAAGCTTGTCAAGCGTAATTTACCTTATAATAATTGGAAGGCATTTGAAATTGGGGGTCATTTGGCTAAAGTTGTGGGGGGTAGGGCTGGTTCAAGTAATTAGTGGGCCCAGGAAATCTGGACCACGTCACGGCAGTGGAGCAGGGAGAGGTAAGTATTTCAACTTTGCAAGTGCTGTGAACCTGAGCAAGCAGGGGGGGCCCACTCGTTGGCATTGGCACTGGCACAGGGCCCCTCAAAGTACAGCGGTGTGTTTGCACGGCGGGGGCGCCTCCCACCGGCAGCAACACTTTTGCGTACTATGAGAGGCCCTGTGCCAGTGACGTCGCCAACTAGTATTCCTCCCCCCACCTGATGAAGGAACCTGCACTTTCATCTGCACCTTCCTCTTTGTCCCCGTGTAAGGTGGTATGGTATGCGGGAAGAGCAACCTGACTTTCAGCAGGGTCACAATGTTGTTGTGTAGCGTGCACGGGGAATGTTGCGTTATGGGTCAATGTACCAGCAGACTCATCTATCACTGGCTGGGCAATGGGCACGATGAAGTGGAAACACAGATATAGGCCCAAAGAAGAAAGTGGGCTAAATGCAGTTCAAAATTGGTAACACAGGAATAACCAGGGGGCATTGCAGTGGAGGACAACTGGAATGAGAGGCTGACACAGAGAGTAGGGCCAAATCAGTAAGTAGTCGAAATGCAGTTCAAAATTGGCAACCGTAGTAAACAGGCGGCACAGCTTTGTTCAGTGGAGGAGAACAGCAAGGAGTGGCAGACACCGATAGTAGGCCCCAACCCAACTAGTAGGCCAAATGCAGTCTAACATTAACAACTACTTAACGAGAGGCTGAAAATGGTATTTCAGGACAGGAAACCAGGAGAACAGCAAGGAGTGGCAGACACCGATAGTAGGCCCCAAACCAACTAGTACGCCAAATGCAGTTGTTCCATTTAACCACAATTTAATGAGAGCCTGAAGATAGAAGCTCAGGAAAGGCAACCTGGGGAACACCTTGGAGTGTAACACACCATCTCTCTCCACCCCATACCCATTTTGTAGGCCTAATGCTGTGTACTTTTCTACAACTACTAAACGAGAGTCGGAAGACCGAAGCAATGGCAAGGAAACCTGGGGAACACCTTGGAGTGTAACACACCATCTCTCTCCACCCCATACCCAATTTGTAGGCCTAATGCAGCCTACTTTCCGACACCTACTAAACGAGAGCATGAAGATCGAAGCTCAGGAAAGGCAACCTGGGGAACACCTTGGAGTGTAACACACCATCTCTCTCCACCCCATACCCATTTTTTAGGCCTAATGCAGTGTACTTTTCTACAACTACTAAACGAGAGTCGGAAGACCGAAGCAATGGCAAGGAAACCTGGGGAACACCTTGGAGTGTAACACACCATCTCTCTCCACCCCATTCCCCATTTTTTAGGCCTAATGCAGCCTACTTTCCGACACCTACTAAACGAGAGCATGAAGATCGAAGCTCAGGAAAGGCAACCTGGGGAACACCTTGGAGTGTAACACACCATCTCTCTCCACCCCATACCCATTTTGTAGGCCTAATGCTGTGTACTTTTCTACAACTACTAAACGAGAGTCGGAAGACCGAAGCAATGGCAAGGAAACCTGGGGAACACCTTGGAGTGTAACACACCATCTCTCTCCACCCCATACCCAATTTGTAGGCCTAATGCAGCCTACTTTCCGACACCTACTAAACGAGAGCATGAAGATCGAAGCTCAGGAAAGGCAACCTGGGGAACACCTTGGAGTGTAACACACCATCTCTCTCCACCCCATACCCATTTTTTAGGCCTAATGCAGTGTACTTTTCTACAACTACTAAACGAGAGTCGGAAGACCGAAGCAATGGCAAGGAAACCTGGGGAACACCTTGGAGTGTAACACACCATCTCTCTCCACCCCATTCCCCATTTTTTAGGCCTAATGCAGCCTACTTTCCGACACCTACTAAACGAGAGCATGAAGATCGAAGCTCAGGAAAGGCAACCTGGGGAACACCTTGGAGTGTAACACACCATCTCTCTCCACCCCATACCCATTTTGTAGGCCTAATGCTGTGTACTTTTCTACAACTACTAAACGAGAGTCGGAAGACCGAAGCAATGGCAAGGAAACCTGGGGAACACCTTGGAGTGTAACACACCATCTCTCTCCACCCCATACCCAATTTGTAGGCCTAATGCAGCCTACTTTCCGACACCTACTAAACGAGAGCATGAAGATCGAAGCTCAGGAAAGGCAACCTGGGGAACACCTTGGAGTGTAACACACCATCTCTCTCCACCCCATACCCATTTTGTAGGCCTAATGCTGTGTACTTTTCCACCAACTACTAAACGAGAGCCGGAAGATCGAAGCTCATGAAAGGCAACCCGGGGAACACCTTGGAGTGTAACACAACCTCTCTCTACACCACGAAAGGGCTGATTCTTAGGAAGGAAGGCTGTTGTAAATAAGCATTGCGCGTCCGAGGGTGATTATATTCTTATTCGGTATCTACTCACCCTCGGACGCGCCATGCTTCTTGATTTGTAATTAATGTTTATTTGCAATGTGCTTTTGACTTACTCAATTACTTTTTTAATTATTGATTTTATTAAATTAATAGTTTAACATCTTATTGGAAATAATTTAAAGGAGACGCGACAGGACAACACTCGGTGGATGCCATATCTGTGTTAACAACTCCAAAAAACTTTCAGTTAACTTCTTGCAGGAGAAAGAAATTGTAGCTGTTGGACCTTTGTAGTACAGTTCCAGATATTTGTTGTGTGTTTGTTTTGATTGTTAAAATGTCTGCATTTGAGATCTCAACACGATCTTATTTTTTATAATCAAATTAATTTTTTAAATATTTTATTAGGTTGGTTCAAGGGGTACACGGGCCGCAGTAGACAGGTCAGTGGAGGCCTAGTGGAAGGAGGGACCGCAGATGCGCCACTGTTTCACCCATACACAATTAGTAGGCCTAATGCAGCGTAGTTTCCAACAGCTACTAAACGAGAGCCGGAAGATCGAAGCTCAGGAAAGGCAACCTGGGGAACACCTTGGAGTGTAACACAACCTCTCTCTACACCACGGAAGGGCTGATTCTTAGGATGGAAGGCTGTTGTAAATAAGCATTGCGCGTCCGAGGGTGATTATATTCTTATTCGGTATCTACTCACCCTCGGACGCGCCATGCTTCTTGATTTGTAATTAATGTTTATTTGCAATGTGCTTTTGACTTACTCAATTATTTTTTTAATTATTGATTTTATTAAATTAATAGTTTAACATCTTATTGGAAATAATTTAAAGGAGACGCGACAGGACAACACTCGGTGGATGCCATATCTGTGTTAACAACTCCAAAAAACTTTCAGTTAACTTCTTGCAGGAGAAAGAAATTGTAGCTGTTGGACCTTTGTAGTACAGTTCCAGATATTTGTTGTGTGTTTGTTTTGATTGTTAAAAAGTCTGCATTTGAGATCTCAACACGATCTTATTTTTTATAATCAAATTAATTTTTTTTATATTTAATGATGTTGGTTCAAGGGGTACACGGGCAGCAATAGACAGGTCAGTGGAGGCCTAGTGGAAGGAGTGACGGCAGACAGGCATCAAAGGCCTAACATTGGGCTGGCTGTAGGCAAGTTAAAATTGGTTCCAGGGGAACACGGCCATCAGTGGCCTGGTCAGTGTAGTTGTAGTTGAAAGAACGGGACGCAGACAGGCTTCGAAGGCCTAACATAACAAACTTGGGCTGGCTGTAGGCACTTTTAAATTTGTTCCAGGGGTACATGGGCAGCAGTGTATGGTCAGTGGAAGTCTAGTGGAAGGAGTGACCGCAGACAGGCTTCCAAGGCCTAACATAACAAACTTGGGCTGGCTGTAGGCACTTTTAAATTGGTTCCAGGGGTACACGGGCAGCAGTGGTCTGGTCTGTGGAAGTCTAGTGGAAGGAGTGACCGCAGACAGGCTTCCAAGGCCTAACATAACAAACTTGGGCTGGCTGTAGGCACTTTTAAATTGGTTCCAGGGGTACACGGGCAGCAGTGGTCTGGTCTGTGGAAGTCTAGTGGAAGGAGTGACCGCAGACAGGCTTCGAAGGCCTAACATAACAAACTTGGGCTGGCTGTAGGCACTTTTAAATTGGTTCCAGGGGTACACGGGCAGCAGTGGTCTGGTCTGTGGAAGTCTAGTGGAAGGAGTGACCGCAGACAGGCTTCGAAGGCCTAACATAACAAACTTGGGCTGGCTGTAGGCACTTTTAAATTGGTTCCAGGGGTACACGGGCAGCAGTGGTCTGGTCAGTGGAAGTCTAGTGGAAGGAGTGACCGCAGACAGGCTTCCAAGGCCTAACATAACAAACTTGGGCTGGCTGTAGGCACTTTTAAATTGGTTCCAGGGGTACACGGGCAGCAGTGGTCTGGTCTGTGGAAGTCTAGTGGAAGGAGTGACCGCAGACAGGCTTCCAAGGCCTAACATAACAAACTTGGGCTGGCTGTAGGCACTTTTAAATTGGTTCCAGGGGTACACGGGCAGCAGTGGTCTGGTCTGTGGAAGTCTAGTGGAAGGAGTGACCGCAGACAGGCTTCGAAGGCCTAACATAACAAACTTGGGCTGGCTGTAGGCACTTTTAAATTGGTTCCAGGGGTACACGGGCAGTAGTGGTCTGGTCAGTGGAAGTCTAGTGGAAGGAGTGACCGCAGACAGGCTTCCAAGGCCTAACATAACAAACTTGGGCTGGCTGTAGGCACTTTTAAATTGGTTCCAGGGGTACACGGGCAGCAGTGGTCTGGTCTGTGGAAGTCTAGTGGAAGGAGTGACCGCAGACAGGCTTCCAAGGCCTAACATAACAAACTTGGGCTGGCTGTAGGCACTTTTAAATTGGTTCCAGGGGTACACGGGCAGCAGTGGTCTGGTCAGTGGAAGTCTAGTGGAAGGAGTGACCGCAGACAGGCTTCCAAGGCCTAACATAACAAACTTGGGCTAGCTGTAGGCACTTTTAAATTGGTTCCAGGGGTACACGGGCAGCAGTGGTCTGGTCTGTGGAAGTCTAGTGGAAGGAGTGACCGCAGACAGGCTTCGAAGGCCTAACATAACAAACTTGGGCTGGCTGTAGGCACTTTTAAATTGGTTCCAGGGGTACACGGGCAGCAGTGGTCTGGTCATTGGAAGTCTAGTGGAAGGAGTGACCGCAGACAGGCTTCCAAGGCCTAACATAACAAACTTGGGCTGGCTGTAGGCACTTTTACATTGGTTCCAGGGGTACACGGGCAGCAGTGGTCTGGTCAGTGGAAGTCTAGTGGAAGGAGTGACCGCAGACAGGCTTCCAAGGCCTAACATAACAAACTTGGGCTGGCTGTAGGCACTTTTAAATTGGTTGCAGGGGTACACGGGCAGCAGTGGTCTGGTCAGTGGAAGTCTAGTGGAAGGAGTGACCGCAGACAGGCTTCGAAGGCCTAACATAACAAAATTGGGCTGGCTGTAGGCACTTTAAATTGGTTCCAGGGGTACATGGGCAGCAGTGTATGGTCAGTGGAAGTCTAGTGGAAGGAGTGACGGCAGACAGTCTTCGAAGGCCTAACATAACAAAATTGGGCTGACTGTAGGCACTTTTAAATTGGTTCCAGGGTAACACGGCCAGCAGTGGCCTGGTCAGTGTAGTAGTTGTAGAAAGAAGGGACCGCAGACAGGCTTCGAAGGCCTAACATAACAAAAATGTCAAAACAATGGTATTGTCAGTGCCAGGCATTGAAGGATGTCAGCGCCTAGACTACACATTGGTGAAGCTGTGAGAGATAATTTTGCTAGTGGTAGAGCATTGTTTGAGCTGGGGGGGGGAACTGTCTTGTGGCCGGCGGTACAGGCACAGGGCCCCTCATATTACAACGGTGTGTCTGACGTTGGGTGCGCACCACCACCGCCAGAGACACTTTATTGTACTATGAGGGACCCAGTGGCAGTGCCGTCGACCAAAAGCGGCCACACCCACCTCTTCAGACAAACAGCACTCTCAAGGGTCCAAGCGCAAAGTGGCGATAGCACGGCCCCGTGTGGGGAGTTTGGCCATTTCGTGAGGTGGAAACATGTCGTATGCTGGACAATCAGGTGAAGAAAATTACGAGATTGGAAAAGTCATTCAGAATAGTCCACAGGCAAGACCTTTTCATAGGAAAGCTAGGTGTCAGCCGGGCAGGGTGGGGCAAAAGATTTTGAAATCCAGTTGTGGTTCATTTTAATGAAGGTTAGATCATCTACATTTTGGGTAGCCAGACGAGTCCTTTTTTCTGTTAGTATTGAACCTGCAGCACTGAATACTCTTTCTGATAGGACACTAGCTGCCGGGCAAGCAAGCTCCTGCAATGCATATTCTGCCAATTCTGGCCAGGTGTCTAATTTGGATGCCCAGTAATCAAATGGGAATGACGGTTGAGGGAGAACGTCGATAAGGGATGAAAAATAGTTTGTAACCATACTGGACAAATGTTGTCTCCTGTCACTTTGAATTGATGCTGCAGTACCTGTCCTGTCTGCGGTCATAGAAAAATCACTCCACAACCTGGTCAGAAAACCCCTCTGGCCAACGCCACTTCTGATTTCTGCCCCTCTAACACCTCTGGTCTGCTGGCCCCTGGAGCTCGTGTGAGAACGATCACGGGCGCTGTGTGCAGGGAATGCCAGAAGCAAACGGTCAACAAGAGTTGATTGTTTTGTTGCTAATATTAGTTCCAAGTTCTCATGTGGCATAATATTTTGCAATTTGCCTTTATAGCGAGGATCAAGGAGGCAGGCCAACCAGTAATCGTCATCGTTCATCATTTTTGTAATGCGTGTGTCCCTTTTGAGGATACGCAAGGCATAATCCGCCATGTGGGCCAAAGTTCCCGTTGTCAAATCTGCGGTTGTGCTTGGTTGAGGGGCAGTTGCAGGCAAATCTACGTCACTTGTGTCCCTCAAAAAACCAGAACCCGGCCTTGCCACGCCACCAATTTCCCGTGCCCCCGGGAAAGCTTCCTCATTAAAAATATACTCATCCCCATCATCCTCCTCATCCTCCACCTCCTCTTCGCCCGGTACCTCGTCATGTACACTGCCCTGACCAGACAATCGCTGACTGTCATCAAGGCTTTCCTCTTCCTCTGGTGCAGACGCCTGATCCTTTATGTGCGTCAAACTTTGCATCAGCAGACGCATTAGGGGGATGCTCATGCTTATTATGGCGTTGTCTGCACTAACCAGCCGTGTGCATTCCTCAAAACACTGAAGGACTTGACACATGTCTTGAATCTTCGACCACTGCACACCTGACAACTCCATGTCTGCCATCCTACTGCCTGCCCGTGTATGTGTATCCTCCCACAAAAACATAACAGCCCGCCTCTGTTCGCACAGTCTCTGAAGCATGTGCAGTGTTGAGTTCCACCTTGTTGCAACGTCTATGATTAGGCGATGCTGGGGAAGGTTCAAAGAACGCTGATAGGTCTGCATACGGCTGGAGTGTACAGGCGAACGGCGGATATGTGCGCAAAGTCCATGCACTTTGAGGAGCAGGTCGGATAACCCCGGATAACTTTTCAGGAAGCACTGCACCACCAGGTTTAAGGTGTGAGCCAGGCAAGGAATGTGTTTCAGTTGGGAAAGGGAGATGGCAGCCATGAAATTCCTTCCGTTATCACTCACTACCTTGCCTGCCTCAAGATCTACAGTGCCCAGCCACGACTGCGTTTCTTGCTGCAAGAACTCGGACAGAACTTCCGCGGTGTGTCTATTGTCGCCCAAACACTTCATAGCCAATACAGCCTGCTGACGTATGCCAGTAGCTGCCCCATAATGGGAGACCTGGTGTGCAACAGTGGCAGGTGCGGATGGAGTGTTTGTGCGACTGCGGTCTGTGGACGAGCTCTTGCTTCTGCAGGAGGACGAGGAGGAGGAGGAGGAGGAGGGGGTGCGAACGGCTACAGACAACTGTTTACTAGACCGTGGGCTAGGCAGAACTGTCCCAAACTTGCTGTCCCCTGTGGACCCTGAATCCACCACATTTACCCAGTGTGCCGTGATGGACACGTAACGTCCCTGGCCATGCCTACTGGTCCATGCATCTGTTGTCAGGTGCACCTTTGTGCTCACAGATTGCCTGAGTGCATGGACGATGCGCTCTTTAACATGCTGGTGGAGGGCTGGGATGGCTTTTCTGGAAAAAAAGTGTCGACTGGGTAGCTCGTAGCGTGGTACAGCGTAGTCCATCAGGTCTTTGAAAGCTTCGCTTTCAACTAACCGGTAGGGCATCATCTCTAACGAGATTAGTCTAGCTATGTGGGCGTTCAAACCCTGTGTACGCGGATGCGAGGCTAAGTATTTCCTTTTTCTAACCATAGTCTCATGTAGGGTGAGCTGGACTGGAGAGCTGGAGATCGTGGAACTAGCGGGGGTGCCGGTGGACATGGCAGACTGAGAGACGGTGGGAGATGGTATTGTTGCCGCCGGTGCCCTAGATGCAGTGTTTCCTACTACGAAACTGGTGATTCCCTGACCCTGACTGCTTTGGCCTGGCAAAGATACCTGCACAGATACAGCAGGTGGTGCGCTAAATGGTGGTCCTACACTGCCGGAAGGGATGTTGCGTTGATGACTAGCTTCATTGGCCGAGGGTGCAACAACCTTAAGGGACGTTTGGTAGTTAGTCCAAGCTTTCAAATGCATGGTGGTTAAATGTCTATGCATGCAACTAGTATTGAGACTTTTCAGATTCTGACCTCTGCTTAAGGAAGTAGAACATTTTTGACAGATGACTTTGCGCTGATCAATTGGATGTTGTTTAAAAAAATGCCAGACTGCACTCTTTCTAGCATCGGATACCTTTTCAGGCATTGCAGACTGAGCTTTAACCGGATGGCCACGCTGTCCTCCACCAGGTTTTGGCTTTGCCACGCGTTTTGGGCAAGATACGGGCCCGGCAGATGGAACCTGTGGCGATGTTGATGCCTGCTGCGGCCCCTCCTCCTCCTCTGCTTCAGAACTGCTGCCGCCTGCACCCTGTTCCCCCAATGGCTGCCAATCGGGGTCAAGAACTGGGTCATCTAATAACTCTTCTTGTACCTCCTGCGCAACTTCGTCTGTGTCACCGTGTCGTTCGGTGGTATAGCGTTCGTGATGGGGCAACATAGTCTCATCAGGGTCTGATTCTTGATCAGCACCCTGCGAGGGCAATGTTGTGGTCTGAGTCAAAGGACCAGCATAGTAGTCTGGCTGTGGCTGTGCGTCAGTGCACTCCATGTCAGATTCAACTTGTAATGGGCATGGACTGTTAACTGCTTCACTTTCTAAGCCAGGGACGGTATGTGTAAAGAGCTCCATGGAGTAACCCATTGTGTCGCCTGCTGCATTCTTCTCTGTTGTTGTTTTTGCTGAAGAGGACAAGGAAGTGACTTGTCCCTGACCGTGAACATCCACTAACGACGCGCTGCTTTTACTTTTACCAGTTTCACGAGAGGAGGCAAAAGAGCTAGAGGCTGAGTCAGCAAGATAAGCCAAAACTTGCTCTTGCTGCTCCGGCTTTAAAAGCGGTTTTCCTAATCCCAGAAAAGGGAGCGTTCGAGGCCTTGTGTAGCCGGACGACGAACCTGGCTCCACAGCTCCAGACTTAGGTGCAATATTTTTTTCCCCACGACCACCTGATGCTCCACCACTACCACTACCCTCATTACCAGCTGACAATGAACGCCCCCGGCCACGACCTCTTCCACTAGACTTCCTCATTGTTTTAAAAACGTAACCAAACTAACGTTATTTGTTGCAGTCACACAACTTACACGGTGAGCTATAACTTCAGTATGATTTAGCTACCCCTTTACAGGTTGGTGAGACCACAGCGAAAATCAGGCCCAATGTTACACACTCTTTTTTTGGTGGCTGCAAATTAGAGAGATGCCCCACACGCAGGACTGTCACTGAAGCACAAATGTTAATATTAATGTCACACTATTATTTTTTTTTTATTTTTATTTTTTTCAGGAACACTTTAGAAACCCCCCAAAAAAAAAAAAATAGATTTTTGCAGGGAGAATTTAGAAAACAAATGTAACAAACTATATGCTTTCTATGGGCCACTGAGTGAGAGATGACGCACACAGGAATCAGGAGTGGCACACAAGCCCAGAGGCCAATATTTTTCTACCAATGATTGATGGAGTTATTTTCTCTGGTAGATTTTGGAACCCAAATCAAGGAAAAAAAATGTAGGCTTTCTATGGACCACAATTGGAGAGAGAGAGAGAGAGAGAGAGAGAGAGATGGCACACCCAGGAGTCAAGACTGGCACACAAGCAGAAAGGCCAATATTAATCTCCCATTTTTGGGGGGGTTTTGTTTTTTTTTTTTGTTTTTGTTTTTTTTCAGGGAGACTTTAGAAAAAAAAATAATAAAAAAAATATGATTTTATCAGGAAGAATTTAGAAACCAAATAAAATAAAATGATTTTTCCAGGGAGAATTTATAAAACAAATAAAAACAAAAATAGGCATTCTATGGCCCACTGACTGAGAGATGACGCACACAGGAGTCAGGAGTGGCACACAAGCCCAGAGGCCAATATTTTTCTACCAATGATTGATGTAGTTATTTTCTCTGGTAGATTTTGGAACCCAAATCAAGGAAAAAAAATATAGGCTTTCTATGGACCACAATTGGAGAGAGAGAGAGAGAGAGAGAGAGAGAGAGAGATGGCACACCCAGGAGTCAAGACTGGCACACAAGCAGAAAGGCCAATATTAATCTCCCACTGTTTTTTTTGTTTGTTTGTTTTTTTTTTTTTTTCAGGGAGACTTTAGAAAAAAAAATAATAAAAAAAATATGATTTTATCAGGAAGAATTTAGAAACCAAATAAAATAAAATGATTTTTTCAGGGAGAATTTATAAAACAAATAAAAACAAAAATAGGCGTTCTATGGCCCACTGACTGAGAGATGACGCACACAGGAGTCAGGAGTGGCACACAAACCCAGAGGCCAATATTTTTCTACCAATGATTGATGTAGTTATTTTCTCTGGTAGATTTTAGAACCCAAATCAAGGAAAAAAAATATAGGCTTTCTATGGACCACAATTGGAGAGAGAGAGAGAGAGAGAGAGAGAGAGAGAGATGGCACACCCAGGAGTCAAGACTGGCACACAAGCAGAAAGGCCAATATTAATCTCCCACTGTTTTTTTTGGTTGTTTTTTTTTTTTTTTTTTCAGGGAGACTTTAGAAAAAAAAATAATAAAAAAAATATGATTTTATCAGGAAGAATTTAGAAACCAAATAAAATAAAATGATTTTTTCAGGGAGAATTTAGAAAACAAATAAAACCAAAAATAGGCATTCTATGGCCCACTGACTGAGAGATGACGCACCCAGGAGTCAAGACTGGCACACAAGCAGAAAGGCCAATATTAATCTCCCACTGTTTTTTTTTTTTTTTTTCAGGGAGACTTTAGAAAAAAAAATAATAAAAAAAATATGATTTTATCAGGAAGAATTTAGAAACCAAATAAAATAAAATGATTTTTTCAGGGAGAATTTAGAAAACAAATAAAACCAAAAATAGGCGTTCTATGGCCCACTGACTGAGAGAGAGAGAGAGATGGAACGCTTAGTACTGGCACACAAGCCCAAAGGGCAATATTAATCTCCCTTTTTTTTTCCAGGGAGAATTTCTAAAACCCCAAAAAAAAAAAAAATAGGCTTTCTATGGCCCACTATTTGTGAGAGAGATGGGACGCTCAGGACTGGCACAGATGGCACGCTCAGGACTGGCACAGAAGCCCAGAGGCCAATATTAATCTCCCTTTTTTTCTGGGAGAATTTATAAAACCAAAAAAATATTTAAATAGGCTTTCTATGGCCCACTATTTGTGAGAGAGATGGCACGCTCAGGACTGGCACAGATGGCACGCTCACAACTGGCACACAAGCCCAGAGGCCAATATTAATCTCCCTTTTTTCAGGGAAAATTTATAAAACCAAAAAAAAAATTAAATAGGCTTTCTATGGCCCACTATTTGTGAGAGAGATGGCACGCTCAGGGCTGGCACAGATGGCACGCTCAGGACTGGCACACAAGCCCAGAGGCCAATATTAATCTCCCTTTTTTTCAGGGAGAATTTATAAAACCAAAAAAAAAAATAAATAGGCTTTCTATGGCCCACTATTTGTGAGAGAGATGGCACGCTCAGGGCTGGCACAGATGGCACGCTCAGGACTGGCACACAAGCCCAGAGGCCAATATTAATCTCCCTTTTTTTCAGGGAGAATTTATAAAACCCAAAAAAAAATAAAATAGGCTTTCTATGGCCCACTATTTGTGAGAGAGATGGCACACTCAGGACTGGCACACAAGCCCAAAGGCCAATATTAATCTCCCACTGTATTTTTATCAGGGAGAATTTATACACCCCACAAAAAAAAATACAGAAAAATGAAAAGGCTTTCTATGGCCCACTATGTGAGAGAGATGGCACACACAGGGATGGCACTCTAGCAGAAATGCCAAATTGCCAATCTTAATCTCCCACCAAAAAAAAAAAAAAAAAAAAAAAACAGGGAATGTCCTACAATTACTATCTCCCTGCCTGCAGTAATCTCAGCCAGGTATGGCAGGCAGCTACTATCTCCCTGCCTGCAGTAATCTCAGCCAGGTATGGCAGGCAGCAATAAGGAGTGGACTGATGCACAAATGAAATAAAAAGTGTGGACAAACAAAAAAGATAGCTGTGCAGAAAGGAAGGAACAAGAGGATTTGTGCTTTGAAAAAAGCAGTTGGTTTGCACAGCGGCGTACACACAGCAATGCAGCTATCAGGGAGCCTTCTAGGGCAGCCCAATGAGCTACAGCGCTGAGGGGAAAAAAAAAAAAAAAAAAACTTCCACTGTCCCTGCACACCGAGGGTGGTGTTGGACAGTGCAAATCGCTGCAGCACAAGCGGTTTTGTGGTTAATGGACCCTGCCTAACGCTATCCCTGCTTCTGACAAAGCGGCAGCAACCTCTCCCTAAGCTCAGATCAGCAGCAGTAAGATGGCGGTCGGCGGGAACGCCTCTTTATAGCCCCTGTGACGTCGCAGACAGCAAGCCAATCACTGCAATGCCCTTCTCTAAGATGGTGGGGACCAGGACCTATGTCATCACGCTGCCCACACTCTGCGTTTACCTTCATTGGCTGAGAAATGGCGCTTTTCGCGTCATTGAAACGCGAATTTGGCGCGAAAGTCGCGTACCGCATGGCCGACCCCGCACAGGGGTCGGATCGGGTTTCATGAAACCCCGACTTAGCCAAAAGTCGGCGACTTTTGAAAATGTTCGACCCGTTTCGCTCAACCCTACTGTCAGCTGTCAGGGATTGTCAGGACTTTCCAAACATTTTCGGGAGAATCATACTGGAGATGTAAGTTCCCTTAGGGTTCAAGGCATAGAGAGAGTTGGGAAGCCGGCTCGGGGTGGGGACTGGGAGCGCACTTTGAGGTGTCGTGAAGCCTATTGGATAATAGAGTTGGAAACTAGCTTCTCTGTAGGGCTGAATTATCGCAGCGACATTAGCTATTTTTATTAATAGCGGTTGGCAGTTTGAGTGTATATGTGTGGGTTTTTTGCATTGGATATTATTGTAGCAGATGCTCAGCTGTGACACGCAGCATACATGGGCTACATTGGATCTTATTTTAGAAGATGCTCAGCTGCAACACACAGTATACACAGGCTGCAATAGATGTTATTGTAGCAGATGCTCAGCTGTGACACATATCATACACAGGTTGTACTGGATTTTATTGTGGCAGATGCTCAGCTGTGACACACAGCACAAATAGACTGCAATGGATGTCATTGTAACAGATGCTCAGCTGTGACACATTATATACAGGCTGTACTGGATATTATTGTAGCAGATGCTCAGCTGTGATACACAACACACAGGCTACATCGGATGCTATTGTAGCACGTGCTCAGTTGTCACACACAGCATACACATGCTGCAATGGATAATTTTTTTTTTAATCCATAGAGTTGTTATATTGAGTAAGTAGAGATATCTCTCACAAACTTATTTTGTAAATATACAAAGTGGATAAGCGAAAGGTCACCAACATTATTTCAAAAACCCATATAGGGTATATCTATATATAATATAATATAGTATAGTATGACCCTAAATCGGACCATAGTGGACACACTGCATATTAATAACCAAAACCAAAAGCGAAAACAGAAGCAGCAACCAGTCCAAAATAATGCAAAAATTACAACAAACTTTATTGATCATAAGAACAGGTAAAAAATAACGGAGAGATAAAACAATCCCCGTACTACACGTAGCATGCACACATACTATGGGCAGGTGATAGGTGCCAGTAATATTGTACAAACTACCCTGTGGATACAGTGCACTAAACGATATAAGCTATGCATAAGTCACCGCATATGATTACATGTATAGCGGCCCATAAGGTACAGGAAATGGCGACAATGCATAGTATCATGTATACATACCGGGCAGAGTACACAGATAACACGTGTCCAAAGGCACCGCACACCTGACCCCCCCGACGCGCGTTTCGGCTACTGCCTTTCTCAAGGGGTGCACCAGTGACAGGCTGGGTGCGGTATATAAGGGAAAGGAACACACCGTGATAGGGCAAGCCATAATTATATAGCCAATAGCAGCACAATACCTAATAATAATGAGGTCCCAGGTGAATCCACTCACAGAGCGCCCGGACGCCACGCAGCAGGAGTCGCACGGGGCCCCATGCGCTCACCGCAGCGATGGCGCCACATCGCCCCGGGCAGAAGCCTCACTTCCGGGTTAGACTGCTGCAGAATGTCCGCGCATGCGCAGATCTCATAAAGCGGCCATTGTAGAGGAGGCCATGGGGAAGTGCACAGCGTGGCCATTATACAGGGGACCAAACTGCTCTCAAAGGTGCAGACATAGACAGGGGAAACTATCATTTCCATACTCATACGAGACATAAAGTAACATACGCTATAGTTTTAAAAGAGTAATCTCATAAACCCATATACATCTATGCACTGATTAGTGCACCCAAATAGGGTAAAATAGCGCTACAATCACCTAGATAATCAAGTGGCCCACATGTATATAGGTGTACTATCCCAATCATGGACGATCTATTAAAGATCCCTCAAATGGCGTATATATAAAGCCCTGGTGTGAACACATAGATAATAAAGAAAAAATGAATGAAATAAAACATAAAAGGGAACAAGTTATACTATACATAAAAAACACATAACAAAAAGAGGAAACTGTCACAATCATATATCGGAGTCGCATACGAAAAGACCTCCGTGCAGATATATACAGTTCATAAGGTGTCAGCAAATGTCCATACTAATAAATCAGAATAGATAACAGGGGTTTTTTTATGGTGGCCCATTTTGTACATACTCCATCCAGTAAACCGGTATATGTAGTTTAAGGTTTTTTGGTGGCCCATTTCACAGATGCTCCATCCAGTGGACCGGTATATGTAGTTCAAAGGTCTCCGTAACGTATTCATACAATAGTGATAAATAGACCATCCTCTCAAAGAAGAACCATTAATGTCCATCCAGTAAACCGGTATATGTAGTTAAAGGTTTTTTGGTGGCCCATTTCACAGATGCTCCATCCAGTGGACCGGTATATGTAGTTCAAAGGTCTCCGTAACGTATTCATACAATAGTGATAAATAGACCATCCTCTCAAAGAAGAACCATTAATGTCCATCCAGTAAACCGGTATATGTAGTTAAAGGTTTTTTGGTGGCCCATTTCACAGATGCTCCATCCAGTGGACCGATATATGTAGTTCAAAGGTCTCCGTAGCGTATTCATACAATAG
Source organism: Ranitomeya imitator (assembly GCF_032444005.1). Classification (NCBI taxonomy): domain Eukaryota; kingdom Metazoa; phylum Chordata; class Amphibia; order Anura; family Dendrobatidae; genus Ranitomeya; species Ranitomeya imitator. The sequence continues at coordinate 252,345,296 of NC_091285.1, read as the reverse complement.
TGATAAATAGACCATCCTCTCAAAGAAGAACCATTAATGCTAAAAGTAAGAAAAGAAAAAAACACCCATTAAAATCACATAAAAGAATTTATGCATGCGGAAATGCGCACAGGGATATAGGCTACAACAACCGGCAGACTACAGAAATGGGGCAAACGAAATATTTTCATTTAGGCCCTCCGGATATATAGTCTGGAGACGCCAGATCCATCGCGTCTCCAGCATAGCAAGTCTCTTAGATAGTTGGCCCCCTCTGATGTTAATTTTTAGTGCATCAATCCCCCTAACCCTCAAGGATGTAGCATCACATGCATGATGTTCCCAGAAATGCCTAGGCAATGTTTTAAGCATAGAGGGGTCCGTGCAGCCGCGTGCCGCCTGTATACCCAAAACATGCTCCCGGATACGGACTTTTAGTTGGCGACTAGTTAATCCAACATAGATAAGCCCACAGGGGCAGGTGGCATAATAGATAACATACCGTGTTAAACATGTAATGTGTGTTCTGATGGCATACACCTTATCACCCCTTGAATTAGCAAACGTATCACAGGAGTCCACGTTGGGGCAGGCGACACAGCGACCGCACGGACTACATCCAGCCCGGGGAGCATGTCTATCCAAGAAGGTCGGGGGACGCTGACTTACATAATGGCTACGGACCAAACTATCACGGAGGTTTCTGGCTCGTCTAAATGTCAATAGTGGCCGAGAAGGAAGAAATTTTCCAATAATTGGGTCCACCCTCAAAATTGGCCAGGCTTTCTCCAGAGTTCGACGTATCTGATCAGATTGGATGCTATACGTGGTAATGAACCTAGTATTTGTATTGGCACCAGTAGTTAACCCACTAGTAGAGCCATAAATCAGAGTATCACGGGGGTATGCTTAGCTCTCAAATAAGCCCTTTTTATAGATCTACCACTATACCCACGTTCCTTAAATCTCAGACGCAATTCGTCAGCTCTTTTCTCAAAATCACTCGTATCCGAACAAATACGTCTAAGCCGAAGGAATTGCCCCACTGGGATAGATTTTATCATGTGCTTAGGGTGTCCCGAGGTGGCATGCAGTAGGGTATTGGTAGATGTTTTTTTACGAAAAATATCCGTATTTAGGGACCCCCTCATGTCCCTCTTGATTGTGACATCTAAGAAGTCGATGGACTCAGCACTAGATTCAAACGTAAGGTGGATGTTAAGGTCGTTGCTGTTCAGGAGAGACATAAACTGCGCAAGGTCGACGGATGTGCCCTGCCAGATGAAGAAGACATCATCGATATAACGTGTCCATAAAGGGACACGATCAATCGATCCCTGTTCATCTGACAGGGGAAGGTCCCTCTCCCACAGCCCCAGGAAAAGACCCGCATACGCGGGCGCAAAAGCAGCCTCCATAGCGGTCCCCTGGAGCTGTAGGTAGAAGGACCCTTTAAAAACAAAAAAGTTATGGGTGAGGGTGAACTCCAGAAGTTCCAGCAGAAGCGATCTCATACCAATAGAAAGAGATGAATAGTCTAAGAAATATTTTACGGCACGGATACCATCCTTATGCCTAATATTGGTATACAGAGACTCGACATCCGCCGAAACTAATAGAGTACCACCCTCCAAACACAATCCGTCGACCCTACGCAGCAAATCTCCAGTATCTCTGAGGAAAGAGGGAAGGCTGGTAACTAGGGGCTGGAGGTGGAAATCTATCCATCTATTCACATTTTCTCAAATTTATTTTGTGTGGATAAGGAGGCGATAATCTGAGTAGGCGTCATGATTTCTGGTCGGCTGTCTCACATTTGATTTTGTAATGAATGTAAACCAATCATGTCAAGCAACAGGTGTACATGGTTTTACTAAATGGAATGGGTATATAAGGATGTTTTTATGTATTGCTTATATGCCTATGACTAAGAACTTCGTCAGATGTTTAGGGGCTGCGTCCCCGCATGATGTTTTCTTTTTTGACATGAGAATAAAATACTGAAGATTTTATGAAGAGATGCCTGGTGCTGGAACTTTTTTTCCTTTTTTTGCTATTGCTATTGAGTGGTGTCCAGCCACTTGTTCCTGGCACCTGTGTACATTTGGATTCCGGTGAGGCACCACTAATCCCTTTCCCTGCTACCTGTATGATGTTAGCCGAACAATGCTGGGAGAAAATTAACTTTATTCTCCCTGGTGGTATTTGGGTTTCAGTCACGGGAGGCAGCGCCAGCAAGGGTACGGTCACCACTCTGTGTATAGAGAGAGGCGAATGTAACCGCACCCCGGCTCTGACACTGACTCTGCTTTAGTTACAGTCTCCTGTAACAAGATTACCTTGTGCAGGCATGTACTACGGAGGACAGAGAATGAACTTCAATCCAATATTGCAGCCAGCATGCAGCCAGCGGGTAAGCAAAGGGTGAATCAAAAACCCCCAAACCCCGCCTCCATGACTGAAGATTGTTCCCTCCAAATTCAGGTGACAGTGTCCCTTTAACCTGCCTCTGCGCCACCCCCGTAACTGAAACTGAATGCTGCCGAGGATAAAAAAGTTAATTTTCTAACTTCAACATTTTGTTAAATGCACCATATCTGTAGGTTAATAGCTTTTTTCTGGTGACAGGTTCCCTTTAACCTCTTAAGGATCATTTTGGGACAAAAGGACAAAGCATTTTTTTAAGATTCCAGGAGCCCTAATATTTTTGTTTTGGTTTGTAGATATGTGTTGTCGTCCTTCATAGTTGAAAATTACTATTACTCCAGGGTTTAGAGGAGGATCATGGCCTGTGGGTCCAAAGGTGACTGATAAGGTCAATCTGGGCCTAGAAAGGTCACCCACATAACAGAAAAACAGACCAGACAGATCTGTGTTTTTTGCAGCTGGATCTCAAACCAAGCATGGTTGTGTGTGATAATGGTTGTAACTTGGTGGTGGCTGCCAAGCTTGGCAAGCTCATACACGTACCATGCTTGACCCACGTGCTAATCTTGGATATTCAGCATTTTCCATGTCAGCACCCATTTCCGCATGTTGGCTGCAGCTACCGCCGCTCTGGCAGTGTTTCTGCAGCACTTGCAAGTGCAAGCTCTCCAACTGGTGTGCAATGTGACCACATCTAATAACTCCACAATGCACATGATTGCAAGGCTTTGTGAGCCTCACTTGCAGTTGTGGATTACCAGCTCCAACAGACCCATCGGTATTCTGGTCAGCCTCCGCACATAACTGAAGAGTGAGCATGGATGTCTGTCTTTGAGAACATTACAAAGATGGTGAGCGGCAATGATGCCAGTCAACACAACGATCCCGCTTCTGTGCCTGCTTAAACAGTCACTGCTCACAATTAAAGCTGAAGCTTTGCATGCAAACCAGGTGGATGTGGAGGAAGACATGAGACAGGGAGATACTACCCAGCCCAGCCTCATTTAATTTGCTCAGCACAGATTAGGTAACAATGAGGAGATGGAGGCTGAGAAGAGGGAGGAATGGGAGCTGGTTGCTAGCGCAACAGTGGCTAGTACCCTCAGAAGTTTTGTCTCGTCTCTCCTACATGGAGGGATAGAGGAGGGGAATAAGGAGGAAGAGATGGATCAGGAGAAGATGGAGAGTCGTCATCATAGTGAGACAGGAAAGTATTGGCTGTAGGGGGCTTGGCACATATGGCCGACTTTATTTACCGCTGCCTTTCCCATAACCTTCATGTTGCATTCATCTTGGCCAAAAAAGAGTACTGGTAGTTTATCTTGATAATCCCATGTTACAAGGAGAACCTTTCATCTCTCTTAGGCCGGATTCACATTTGCGTCTGTGTGCGCAGCTTACGATCTGCATCGATCCGCATGCGTCATGCGTACATATCTTTAACTTTGTGCACGCAGAGACAAGTTGTTGCATGTGTTCGCTTGCAGATGCATACGCATGCGTCATTTTGAGGTTTGCATTAAAAAAATTCATTAGTGTCCATGGGAATGCATTGATGCGCAATGACATGCATATGAATGCGTTCGATATGCATGCGTACTTTAGACTGGGCATGTCCAGAAAACGCTTTTACCTCCTCAACCATGCACATAATAAATGCAAATGCATGGCAAAATGCATTTACATGCATGCATACACACAGCCTTTTTGTTTGCATCATGCGCAAGATGATGCGCAGGTGTAAGCATGCTTTTGCATGCATTTTGGCATGCGTTTGCACATGCTGATGATACGCTGCACACAGAAATGCTAATGTGAACTTAGCTTTACTGAGGTGGAAAGGTCTACTAAAATGATGCTATGCCAGAAGGCCATTGAGGAAAATATGTTGAAAAAATTTCCAATCAGACAACGCAAGCGGCAGGGTAAAGCTTCCTTGCCCAACCAAGAAGGAGAGGCAAGGGAAACACACACCAGGTACAGCAGAGGCGGTGGTACACTGTCAAAGATCTGGGCTAATGTCATGACTCCCTACCTGCATCCAGGGAAAAAATGCTGACAGGCTCACTCTAATAAAAATGAACAAAGCCTGGATTAACCCTGAGTTTTCCACACTACAAGATGGCAGCAGCACACAAACTGTTTTTAATCTTCAATATTTGAATGAGGCTTCCCATTTGTTGCATTCAACGGTCTATGGATGACTGAATAACCCTACTTAAAATATTTTCCTGGCCATCAACTTGTGTGAAATTCTGATATACAGTTATGCTCAAAAGTTTACATATCCCAGCAGAATTTTTGCTTTCTTGGCCTTTTTTCAGAGATTATGAATGATAACACCAAAACATTTTCCAAACTCATGGTTGGTGAATTGGTGAAGCCATTTATTGTCAAACTACTGTGTTTTCTCTTTTTAAATCATAATGACAACCCAAAACATGCAACTAACCCTGATCAAAAGTTTACATACAAATGACAGAAAAAAGACTGGCACATCCAATCTAGTGTGAAAAGGTGCATACCAGGAGCAGCTACCTCCATACATAAATATACAAAAAAGGTTGCACTCTATCGTGCCAAAGCATTGTCTAATATGAAATACATGAAATATGAATAGCAAAATGGCTTTTAAACATTAGGAAAAATATTTGAGAGACGCTTTGCACAAGATTTGGCCAAATAGTGTGAGCCCATCAACCATCGTCAAGGTGGTCTCATTAGCTGATGGGTCCCTGACCTCCCTGTCCAAATGTGAACACTTACCGAAGGCTAATGTCTGTATGCTTGGGTGAATGTGGACACCTCTGTCAGTAAAGCCTACATATGGGTTGGCCGGAACCAAGTGTGATTAGATGTAATTAAAAAATACATGGTGAAGGGAGGAGTGCTCAGTCAAATCCCACCAAGGACAACATCTGCAAGGAGTTTGCATGTTCTCCCTGTGTTTGTGTGGGTTTACTCCGGTTTCCTCCCACACTCCAAGACATACTGATAGGGAATCTAGATTGTGAGCCCCATGCGGGACAGAGATGATGATGTTTGTAAATCGCTGTGGAATTAATGATGTTATATTAGAGAGTAACATAAATAATAATGACTGGTCGTTCGCAGATTTAGTTTTTCAGAATCCATGGGAAGAAATGTAGTTGATTGGATGACTGGTACCTGCAGACTTGAGCAATAAGTGCCAGAAATTTTCATAGACTATTCTCCAAATACTGTTAATTCAACAGAAAGTAATTGTGTTAATTGACAGCTTCATGCATGGGGGCACTTTGGGGTCCTTTTATGTTCAAGATATAGGTGGGCTGTGGTATATAATTAATAATGTATCTGTATGGCAGCTGCTCAGGATGCCTGATAGGGAATTTAGATTGTGAGCTCCATCGGGGACAGCGATATACTGTATAAAAATAAAGATTATTACTATATAAAAAATAAAGACCAAAGAAATTACTAGAAACTAGAGAAAGACAAACTTAGGGTGAAAAACAACTTTGCTGTACAAATTGTACTCCATTGGGAACCACTGAGCTGTGATTGCCCAGGTATTGATCACCACTGCACAAGATATAATTATCCACTATAGATATAATTGTTGCAGGGCATTAGGAGGAACCCCACACGGCCATTGGAATTAGTCCGCTCTCTGAAGCTTTAGCAGTGTGAGAAATGGTGCAGGGGAAGTGTTCTTTTTGTAAACTGAAATCGAATATCAAAGTGTTAAAATTTGAGTGAAATTGTGAATTTAGATTTATGTAACCTGTGTAAAGTAAAGCCTAAAAGGTGTCAGTCTTGTTTCTTGTACTTTTATTATTTTTCAAATCCTTATAAAAAACAAGAAATCTTAAATTTGTTGTAATACTAATGCTCTCTCTAGATATAATAATGAATTATGTTTGTAGAGTATGAAGTACTCTTGGTGTTTATTCCACTTTTTATTTCCCTATTTGTTATCAATCTTTTAATAAGCTTTAAAAAATATTCATCCAAAGAGTGTTACTATAGTCTCATCTGTCCAATACTAATATTCACGATCCTGTTCTTCTGTTCTTATCACCTCCTGGAATAATCATCTATGTTAAATCACTTCTCCCATGAGAATACTCTAGAATATTTTAAAAACATATAAAACCTACAAGAAACTGTAACGCTCGTGCCGAGACTGGTTGGCGCGGGAGCCTGGGGGTGTGGCCCCACTGGACCACAGACCGAACTTCCCTGGAAGGGGCATAACTAAGTAACTTCCTAGGTGTTCGCTGGAGCCTCTGATGGTGAGGTCAGACTTGTGCAATAGGAAGCTACCAGGTACCACACCAGGGTGGAGTCGGACTGTGGATGCTGATCCCACCGGGGACAAGACACGGGCAGGCAGGCACGGCTGTGACACTGGCTGACAGACGGGTATGGCAGAGACCCTGAAAGGCGGACTGGCTTGACAGAGATACAGGGAGGAAACGGGTGCAGCTGGCACTCAGGCTGACAGGCGGGCACGGCTGGTCCTGAAAAAACACCAAAAACAGGCATAGATGCTTACCTGTCTAAATAGGCCTCAATACAAATGCACAAGCAGGGTGCAGCGGAGCCAAACAAAATAGCAAATGCACAGGTGCAATACCTAATGAAACAGCCAGCCTTCAATAAGGGTTTGGCCATGTGGTACACCAATGCACTAAGATAAAATACTCTGTATGTGGCGTGTTCACACAAGGAATGCAAAGCATCTGGCTCCAGCCTATTAATAGCGCCCTATGGCGGGCTGCCCAGTGCTGAAATGCATCCCGTGTGAACAGAGGCCACAGTGTACAGAACAATTTGGGCCCAGCTGCACCCTGCAAAAAATATACGTGCAAAAAAAAACATATAAATATATGTAAGGTATTAGTTGATATTAGGGCCATAATATGGAAGCTGGCAACCCACGCCAAGGGTCCTTACGTATTGCCAGTCCTACTCTAACATGAAAAACACCTAAAAAGGACACATTCAAGAAAAAACACCAAAAACAGGCAAAGATGCTTACCTGTCTAAATAGGCCTCAATACAAATGCACAAGCCGAGACTGGTTGGCGCGGGCGCCTGGGGGTGTGGCCCCACTGGACCACAGGCCGAACTTCCCTGGAAGCGGCATAACTAAGTAGTTTCCTAGGTGTTCGCTGGAGCCTCTGATGGTGAGGTCAGACTTGTGCAATAGGAAGCTACCAGGTACCACACCAGGGTGGAGTGGGACTGTGGATGCTGATCCCACCGGTGACAAGACATGTGCAGGCAGGCACGGCTGTGACACTGGCTGACAGATGGGTATGGCAGAGACCCTGACGGGCGGATTGGCTTGACGGAGATACAGGCAGGCAGACGGCTGGCACTCAGGCTGACAGGCGGGCACGGCTGGTACTGGCAGACAGGACTGATACTCTGGTAGGAACTGGTATTCAGATGGATGTATGGAAACAGGTAAGAACCTGTTCAGACTGGAGAATATAAAGAAATAGGTAGAGACCTGTATGGCAAGTTGCAAAATAAAGATAGAGCAAAAGTGGAAGCAAAGCAGAATCACAGGAGGCGAAAAGTAGGAGGTGGAGCTAAGAGAAGAGAAGGAGAAGGCACAGCTATGAGCAGAGAAGGAGAAGGCAGAGCAGAGAGCAGAGAAGGAGAAGGCAGAGCAGAGAAGGAGAAGGCAGAGCAGAGAGTAGAGAAGGAGAAGGCAGAGCCAAGGACGGAGCTGCAGGTGGCGGAGCCAAGAGCAGAGATGCTGGAGGCGGAGCTAAGAGCGGAGACGCTGGAGGCGGAGCCAAGAGTGGAGCCGCTAGAGGTGGAGCCAAGAGCGGAGATGCTGGAGGCGGAGCCAAGAGCGGAGACGCTAGAGGCGGAGCCAAGAGCGGAGATGCTGGAGGCGGAGCCAAGAGCAGAGACGCTGGAGGTGGAACCAAGAGCGGAGTCGCTGGAGGCAGAGCCAAGAGCGGAGACGCTGGAGGCGGAGCCAAGAGCGGAGTCGCTGGAGGCAGAGCCAATAGCGGAGTCGCTGGAGGCGGAGCCAAGAGCCAGAACCACAGGAGGTAATGCCAAGAGTGAAAGAGAGCAGAACCACAGGTTGTGGCGAGGAAAGCCGAGAGGCACAGAACCACCAGTTGTGGCAGAACAGAGCAGAGATGCAGAGCCACAGAAAGTGGCAAGCAGAGCAGGAGGATAAGGCGGAGGTACACACAGCAGAGTGGGAAATTACAAATGACAAAGGAGAAACAGGAATGGACATAGACCAGAGTTCAGACAGGAACGGACACGGATACACAAACCGAACACAGATGAAGGCCTGCAGTATTGCAGCCCTCTGAGACAGGAAACACACGACCTGGCAGCTCAGTAACAAGTGCTAACTGAGGGGAATAGTTTGCTCAGGCATCCTCCAATGGGGGAGGATGCCTTAAGTAACAGAGGCCTCAAGGCTATTGGCCAGGAATACCCAAGGGAGGTGCACACAGTCTCAATAAGAATCCGGAGTGGCTGGTGCCACCCCCCTATGAACACAGCCAGGAAGTGTACACAGAGCAAGCCACCATGAAGCACATGGCATGGAGCCGGCAGCAGACAGATCTCACAGCATGGCACTGGGTGAGTGAGTTGATGTAATAGGCAGGTGGGGAATGCAAGGTTATGCAGTGATACCGGCAGGGTTGTTACAGAAACAATATGAGCAAAAACCCTTCTGTAACTAAATAAGTAAAGGACTTAATTTGTTGTAGAGGTCACGGTCCTGGGCACATAGCTGTCCATTGTCCTATCTCCACTGAACAGATGGACTGCAGCATACGGAGGCACTGTTCCTATTATGCCAATCCTGCCTGCAGTGTGGACTATCAGCCCAGTGAGGGGCCGCAGGCATATCCCATAACAATAAATGTGGTTCTGGTGTCTAGACTCTTGGACTCAGGGAGTTTGGTGACCCTTATAAGGGCCACACTCCCTCATCAGTTGATCCCCGGAAAACTCATGGACATTGGCAGTATTCACTTGGACAGCAAGGACTACCCCATTGCCAGAGTGACTATTAAAACTAAATGTGGCACAGAGTGCAATGAAGTCAGAGTAGTTAAAAACCTGCTACACCCATTGATAATAGGGTGAGACATAAGCTTGTTCTGGGACTTGTGGCAAAAGGTGTGTGTGCCAAGTTACTCAGACAGGAGCTGGTTCACCCATCAAGTTACTCCATCGTAGATGGAGGCAGATGAGTCCCCTTGTGTGTCCATGCTGGTGAGGAGAATAAGACAGTGAGCCATGAGGCTGAGATTCCTGAGTTGGGGTTTCTGGAGGGAATTTTGGAACTGCTCAAATAGAGGACCTTACGTTAAAAGGGGCATGGGACAATGTTGCTGTGATAAATGGGGTTGCCTATTTCATGGTAATTAAGGATTTGCTATATCAGGTCACTAAACTGAGGAAGCATTATAGCAGCTGATAGTACCTGGACCCTATAGGCGTAGGGTACTAGACCTGGCCCATTCTCATTTCTTGTGGCCCATTCTCATGTCTTGGGTGGGCATCTGGGCACAGACAAAACCCAAAAGTGGGTTATTCAAAGGTTCCACTGGCCTGGCTGTTACTGAGAGATTGCTAATTATTGCCAGACCGGTCCTACCTGTCAGCTATCTGCTCCTGTCTCCCACTACTTCCGCATTCCCCTAGTGCCTTTACCAATTATAGAGGTCCCATTTGATCGGATTGCCATTGACTTTTTCAGGCCCCTAAGTCCATGAGGGGGCACCAACCAATGCATCCTGGTGGTCATGAACTATGCAACACGGTACCAGGAGGCGATAACACCGAGAAACTCCTCGAGCAGGAGAATTGCTCAAGAGGTAGTCCATATTTTCTCCCAGACGGGCCTGCCAAAGGAGATCCTGATGGCCCATGGAATGCCGTTCATGTCCAATGTAATGAGAGAGGCTGTCTGTGTACCATCTGCAAACGGATGGCCTGGTGGAGAGGTCCAATAACAGCCTGAAGTCCATGCTTCTGAAAGTCATGGAGAAAGATGGCCAAGACTGGGATTGCCTATACCCATACCTGTTGTTCTCTATTAGGGAATTTATATTATTTCGCAAAACCCGACTATCTCAAAAGTCGGGTCGAGTGAAATCGGCCGATTATGATGTAAAGTCGGGATCGACCGAAACACGAAACCCAATGCAAGTCAATGGGGCAGCATAGTCGGCAGTGAGTGGGGGCAAGGAAAACACCTAGAGTGCCCATTTTAATGGCAAACCCATCCATTCTTCTTAATGAAGCTTGTCAATCTTAATTTCCCTTATAATAATAGTTAGGCATTGGAAATTGGGGGTCATTTGGCTAAAGATGTGGGGGGTAGGGCTGGTTCAAGTATTTAGTGGGCCCAGGTAATCTGGACCACCTCAGGGCAGTGGAGCAGGGAGAGGTAAGTATTTAAACTTTGCAAGTGCTGTGATCCTGAGCAAGCAGGGGGGGCCCACTCATTGGCATTGGCACTGGCACTGGCACAGGGCCCCTCAAAGTACGGCGGTGTGTTTGCACAGCGGGGGCGCCTCCCACCGGCAGCGACACTTTTTGTGTACTATGAGGGGCCCTGTGCCAGTGACGTCGCCAACGAGTATTCCTCCCCCCACCTGATGAAGGAACCTGCACTTTCATCTGCACTTTCCTCTTTGTCCCCGTGTAAGGTGTTATGGTATGTGGGAAGGGGAACCTGACTTTCAGCAGGGTCACATTCTGGCTGTGTAGCGTGCACGGGGAATGTAGCGTTCTGGGTCAATGTACCAGCAGACTCATCTATCACTGGCTGGGCAATGGGCAGGATGAGGAGGAAACACAGATATAGGCCCAAAGAATAAAGTGGGTTAAATGCAGTTCAAAATTGGTAAGAGGACTAACCAGGGGGCAATGCTTTGTTCAGTGGAGGACAACTGTAATGAGAGGCTGACACAGAGAGTAGGCCCAAATCAGTAAGTAGTCTAAATGCAGTTCAAAATTGGCAACAGTAGTAAACAGGCGGCACAGCTTTGTTCAGTGGAGGAGAACAGCAAGGAGCGGCAGACACCGATAGTAGGCCCCAACCCAACTAGTAGGCCTAAGGATGAAGCAATACCAGCAAGCAAAAAAGAAAAGGGCACACAGCAACAAGTGACAGCAAAAAGTACAGCCAAGAAGCAACGAAGAGTGGTGGTGGTGGGAGACTCACTACTGAGAGGCACAGAAGAAGCCATCTGCAGACCGGACATAACTGCAAGAGAAGTATGCTGCCTTCCAGGTGCGATGATCAAGGATGTAACAGATAGGATACCAAAGCTCTTCAACTCCAAGGACGTCCACCCATTTCTTCTGATACATGTTGGCACCAATGACACGGCAAGGAAGGACCTACCGACAATCTGCAAAGACTTTGAAGAGTTGGGGAAGAAAGTAAAGGAACTGGATGCACAGGTAGTTTTTTCTTCTATCCTTCCAGTAGACGGGCATGGCACCAGGAGATGGAACAGGATCCTTGATGCAAACAACTGGCTAAGACGATGGTGCAGACAACAAGGATTCGGATTCCTGGACCACGGTGTGAATTACTTGTACGATGGACTCCTCGCCAGAGACGGACTACACCTCAACAAACCTGGGAAACACACATTCGCCAGAAGACTCGCTACACTCATCAGGAGGGCGTTAAACTAGAAGAAGAGGGGACGGGAAGAAAAACATTAGACTTGAACAAAGAAGATCCAGGAAAACATACTCAGAAGGGAGGTAAGAACATTTCTAAAACAATCCACAGCGAGGAGATTGGAACAAAACAAAATCCTCTAAACTGCATGCTTGCAAATGCCAGAAGCCTGACAAACAAGATGGAAGAACTAGAAGCAGAAATATCTACAGGTAACTTTGACATAGTGGGAATAACCGAGACATGGTTAGATGAAAGCTATGACTGGGCAGTTAACTTACAGGGTTACAGTCTGTTTAGAAAGGATCGTAAAAATCGGAGAGGAGGAGGGGTTTGTCTCTATGTAAAGTCTTGTCTAAAGTCCACTTTAAGGGAGGATATTAGCGAAGGAAATGAGGATGTCGAGTCCATATGGGTCGAAATTAATGGAGGGAAAAATGGTAACAAAATTCTCATTGGGGTCTGTTACAAACCCCCAAATATAACAGAAAACATGGAAAGTCTACTTCTAAAGCAGATAAATGAAGCTGCAACCCATAATGAGGTCCTGGTTATGGGGGACTTTAACTACCCGGATATTAACTGGGAAACAGAAACCTGTGAAACCCATAAAGGCAACAGGTTTCTGCTAATAACCAAGAAAAATTATCTTTCACAATTGGTGCAGAATCCAACCAGAGGAGCAGCACTTTTAGACCTAATACTATCTAATAGACCTGACAGAATAACAAATCTGCAGGTGGTCGGGCATCTAGGAAATAGCGACCACAATATTGTACAGTTTCACCTGTCTTTCACTAGGGGGACTTGTCAGGGAGTCACAAAAACACTGAACTTTAGGAAGGCAAAGTTTGACCAGCTTAGAGATGCCCTTAATCTGGTAGACTGGGACAATATCCTCAGAAATAAGAATACAGATAATAAATGGGAAATGTTTAAGAACATCCTTAATAGGCAGTGTAAGCGGTTTATACCTTGTGGGAATAAAAGGACTAGAAATAGGAAAAACCCAATGTGGCTAAACAAAGAAGTAAGACAGGCAATTAACAGTAAAAAGAAAGCATTTGCACTACTAAAGCAGGATGGCACCATTGAAGCTCTAAAAAACTATAGGGAGAAAAATACTTTATCTAAAAAACTAATTAAAGCTGCCAAAAAGGAAACAGAGAAGCACATTGCTAAGGAGAGTAAAACTAATCCCAAACTGTTCTTCAACTATATCAATAGTAAAAGAATAAAAACTGAAAATGTAGGCCCCTTAAAAAATAGTGAGGAAAGAATGGTTGTAGATGACGAGGAAAAAGCTAACATATTAAACACCTTCTTCTCCACGGTATTCACGGTGGAAAATGAAATGCTAGGTGAAATCCCAAGAAACAATGAAAACCCTATATTAAGGGTCACCAATCTAACCCAAGAAGAGGTGCGAAACCGGCTAAATAAGATTAAAATAGATAAATCTCCGGGTCCGGATGGCATACACCCACGAGTACTAAGAGAACTAAGTAATGTAATAGATAAACCATTATTTCTTATTTTTAGGGACTCTATAGCGACAGGGTCTGTTCCGCAGGATTGGCGCATAGCAAATGTGGTGCCAATATTCAAAAAGGGCTCTAAAAGTGAACCTGGAAATTATAGGCCAGTAAGTCTAACCTCTATTGTTGGTAAAATATTTGAAGGGTTTCTGAGGGATGTTATTCTGGATTATCTCAATGAGAATAACTGTTTAACTCCATATCAGCATGGGTTTATGAGAAATCGCTCCTGTCAAACCAATCTAATCAGTTTTTATGAAGAGGTAAGCTATAGGCTGGACCACGGTGAGTCATTAGACGTGGTATATCTCGATTTTTCCAAAGCGTTTGATACCGTGCCGCACAAGAGGTTGGTACACAAAATGAGAATGCTTGGTCTGGGGGAAATTGTGTGTAAATGGGTTAGTAACTGGCTTAGTGATAGAAAGCAGAGGGTGGTTATAAATGGTATAGTCTCTAACTGGGTCGCTGTGACCAATGGGGTACCGCAGGGGTCAGTATTGGGACCTGTTCTCTTCAACATATTCATTAATGATCTGGTAGAAGGTTTACACAGTAAAATATCGATATTTGCAGATGATACAAAACTATGTAAAGCAGTTAATACAAGAGAAGATAGTATTCTGCTACAGATGGATCTGGATAAGTTGGAAACTTGGGCTGAAAGGTGGCAGATGAGGTTTAACAATGATAAATGTAAGGTTATACACATGGGAAGAAGGAATCAATGTCACCATTACACACTGAATGGGAAACCACTGGGTAAATCTGACAGGGAGAAGGACTTGGGGATCCTAGTTAATGATAAACTTACCTGGAGCAGCCAGTGCCAGGCAGCAGCTGCCAAGGCAAACAGGATCATGGGGTGCATTAAAAGAGGTCTGGATACACATGATGAGAGCATTATACTGCCTCTGTACAAATCCCTAGTTAGACCGCACATGGAGTACTGTGTCCAGTTTTGGGCACCGGTGCTCAGGAAGGATATAATGGAACTAGAGAGAGTACAAAGGAGGGCAACAAAATTAATAAAGGGGATGGGAGAACTACAATACCCAGATAGATTAGCGAAATTAGGATTATTTAGTCTAGAAAAAAGACGACTGAGGGGCGATCTAATAACCATGTATAAGTATATAAGGGGACAATACAAATATCTCGCTGAGGATCTGTTTATACCAAGGAAGGTGACGGGCACAAGGGGGCATTCTTTGCGTCTGGAGGAGAGAAGGTTTTTCCACCAACATAGAAGAGGATTCTTTACTGTTAGGGCAGTGAGAATCTGGAATTGCTTGCCTGAGGAGGTGGTGATGGCGAACTCAGTCGAGGGGTTCAAGAGAGGCCTGGATGTCTTCCTGGAGCAGAACAATATTGTATCATACACTTATTAGGTTCTGTTGAAGGACGTAGATCTGGGGATTTATTATGATGGAATATAGGCTGAACTGGATGGACAAAAGTCTTTTTTTGGCCTTACTAACTATGTTACTATGTTACTATGTTAAATGCAGTCTAACATTAACAACTACTTAACGAGAGCCTGGAAATGGAATTTCAGGACAGGAAACCAGGAGAACAGCACGGAGCTGCAGACACTGTTAGTAGGCCCCAACCCAACTAGTAAGTCAAATGCAGTTGTTCCATTTAACAACTTAACTATTTAACAAGAGCGTGAAGATAGAAGCTCAGGAAAGGCAACCTGGAGAACACCTTGGAGCGGAAGACACCGTCTCTACAACCCAGACCCAACTTGTAGGCCTAATGCAGTGTTGTTTTCAACAACTACTAAACGAGAGCTTTAAGTTTGAAGCTATGGAGATGGAAACCTGGGGAACACCTTGGAGCGGAAGACACCATCTCTACAACCCAGACCCAACTTGTAGGCCTAATGCAGTGTTGTTTTCAACAACTACTAAACGAGAGTTAGAAGCTCGAAGCTATGGAGAGGAAACCTGGGGAACTCCTTGGAGTGGAAGACACCGTCTCTACAACCCAGACACAACTTGTAGGCCTAATGCAGTGTTGTTTTCAACAACTACTAAACGAGAGCTTTAAGATTGAAGCAATGGAGAGGAAACCTGGGGAACTCCTTGGAGTGGAAGACACCGTCTCTACAACCCAGACACAACTTGTAGGCCTAATGCAGTGTTGTTTTCAACAACTACTAAACGAGAGCTTTAAGATTGAAGCAATGGAGAGGAAACCTGGGGAACACCTTGGAGTGGAAGACACCGTCTCTACAACCCAGACCCAACTTGTAGTCCTAATCCAGTGTTGTTTTCAACAACTACTAAACGAGAGCTTTAAGATTGAAGCTATGGAGAGGAAACCTGGGAAACGCCTTGGAGTGGAAGACACCGTCTCTACAACCCAGACCCAACTTGTAGTCCTAATGCAGTGTTGTTTTCAACAACTACTAAACGAGAGTTTTAAGATTGAAGCTATGAAGAGGAAACCTGGTTAACACCTTGGAGTGGAAGACACCGTCTCTACAACCCAGACCCAACTTGTAGACCTAATGCAGTGTTGTTTTCAACAACTACTAAACCAGAGCTAGAAGCTCGAAGCTATGGAGAGGAAACCTGGGGAACACCTTGGAGCGGAAGACACCGTCTCTACAACCCAGACCCAACTTATAGGCCTAATGCAGTGTTGTTTTCAACAACTACTAAACGAGAGCTTTAAGATTGAAGCTATGGAGAGGAAACCTGGGGAACACCTTGGAGTGGAAGACACCGTCTCTACAACCCAGACCCAACTTGTAGGCCTAATGCAGTGTTGTTTTCAACAACTATTAAACGAGAGCTTTAAGATTGAAGCTATGGAGAGGAAACCTGGGGAACACCTTGGAGTGGAAGACACCGTCTCTACAACCCAGACCCAACTTGTAGGCCTAATGCAGTGTTGTTTTCAACAACTACTAAACGAGAGCTTTAAGATTGAAGCTATGGAGAGGAAACCTGGGGAACACCTTGGAGCATAAGACACCGTCTCTACAACCCAGACCCAACTTGTAGTCCTAATGCAGTGTTGTTTTCAACAACTACTAAACGAGAGCTTTAAGATTGAAGCTATGGAGAGGAAACCTGGGGAACACCTTGGAGTGGAAGACACCATCTCTACAACCCAGACCCAACTTGTAGGCCTAATGTAGTGTTGTTTTCAACAACTACTTAAGAAGAGCTAGAAGATCGAAGCAATGGAGAGGAAACCTGGGGAACACCTTGGAGTGGAAGACACCATCTCTACAACCTAGACCCAACTTGTAGGCCTAATGCAGTGTTGTTTTCAACAACTACTAAACAAGAGCTAGAAGCTCAAAGCTATGGAGAGGAAACCTGGGGAACACCTTGGAGTGGAAGACACCGTCTCTACAACCCAGACCCAACTTGTAGGCCTAATGCAGTGTTGTTTTCAACAACTACTAAACGAGAGATAGAAGCTCGAAGCTATGGAGAGGAAACCTGGGGAACACCTTGGAGTGGAAGATACCGTCTCTTCAACCCAGACTCAACTTGTAGGCCTAATGCAGTGTTGTTTTCAACAACTACTAAACGAGAGCTTTAAGATTGAAGCAATGGAGAGGAAACCTGGGGAACACCTTGGAGTTGAAGACACCGTCTCTACAACCCAGACCCAACTTGTAGTCCTAATGCAGTGTTGTTTTCAACAACTACTAAACGAAAGCTTTAAGATTGAAGCTATGGAGAGGAAACCTGGGGAACACCTTGGAGTGGAAGACACCGTCTCTACAACCCAGACCCAACTTGTAGGCCTAATGCAGTGTTGTTTTCAACAACTACTAAACGAGAGCTAGAAGCTCGAAGCTATGGAGAGGAAACCTGGGGAACACCGTGGAGTGGAAGACACCGTCTCTACAACCCAGACCCAACTTGTAGGCCTAATGCAGTGTTGTTTTCAACAACTACTTAAGAAGAGCTAGAAGATCGAAGCAATGGAGAGGAAACCTGGGGAACACCTTGGAGCGGAAGACACCATCTCTACAACCCAGACCCAACTTGTAGGCCTAATGCAGTGTTGTTTTCAACAACTACTTAAGACGAGCATGAAGATTGAAGCAATGGAGAGGAAACCTGGGAAATACCTTGGAGCGGAAAACACCGTCTCTACAACCCAGACCCAACTTGTAGTCCTAATGCAGTGTTGTTTTCAACAACTACTAAACGAGAGTTTTAAGATTGAAGCTATGAAGAGGAAACCTGGGGAACACCTTGGAGTGGAAGACACCGTCTCTACAACCCAGACCCAACTTGTAGACCTAATGCAGTGTTGTTTTCAACAACTACTAAACGAGAGCTAGAAGCTCGAAGCTATGGAGAGGAAACCTGGGGAACACCTTGGAGCGGAAGACACCATCTCTACAACCCAGACCCAACTTGTAGGCCTAATGCAGTGTTGTTTTCAACAACTACTAAACGAGAGCTTTAAGATTGAAGCAATGGAGAGGAAACCTGGGGAATACCTTGGAGCGGAAGACACCGTCTCTACAACCCAGACCCAACTTGTAGGCCTAATGCAGTGTTGTTTTCAACAACTACTAAACGAGAGCTTTAAGATTGAAGCTATGGAGAGGAAACCTGGGGAACACCTTGGAGTGGAAGACACCGTCTCTACAACCCAGACCCAACTTGTAGGCCTAATGCAGTGT
This sequence comes from Ranitomeya imitator, assembly GCF_032444005.1. Classification (NCBI taxonomy): domain Eukaryota; kingdom Metazoa; phylum Chordata; class Amphibia; order Anura; family Dendrobatidae; genus Ranitomeya; species Ranitomeya imitator. The sequence goes on along the minus strand of NC_091285.1, from coordinate 252,326,998 downwards.
TGTTTTCAACAACTATTAAACGAGAGCTTTAAGATTGAAGCTATGGAGAGGAAACCTGGGGAACACCTTGGAGTGGAAGACACCGTCTCTACAACCCAGACACAACTTGTAGGCCTAATGCAGTGTTGTTTTCAACAACTACTAAACGAGAGCTTTAAGATTGAAGCTATGGAGAGGAAACCTGGGGAACACCTTGGAGCATAAGACACCGTCTCTACAACCCAGACCCAACTTGTAGTCCTAATGCAGTGTTGTTTTCAACAACTACTAAACGAGAGCTTTAAGATTGAAGCTATGGAGAGGAAACCTGGGGAACACCTTGGAGTGGAAGACACCATCTCTACAACCCAGACCCAACTTGTAGGCCTAATGTAGTGTTGTTTTCAACAACTACTTAAGAAGAGCTAGAAGATCGAAGCAATGGAGAGGAAACCTGGGGAACACCTTGGAGTGGAAGACACCATCTCTACAACCTAGACCCAACTTGTAGGCCTAATGCAGTGTTGTTTTCAACAACTACTAAACAAGAGCTAGAAGCTCAAAGCTATGGAGAGGAAACCTGGGGAACACCTTGGAGTGGAAGACACCGTCTCTACAACCCAGACCCAACTTGTAGGCCTAATGCAGTGTTGTTTTCAACAACTACTAAACGAGAGCTAGAAGCTCGAAGCTATGGAGAGGAAACCTGGGGAACACCTTGGAGTGGAAGATACCGTCTCTTCCACCCAGACTCAACTTGTAGGCCTAATGCAGTGTTGTTTTCAACAACTACTAAACGAGAGCTTTAAGATTGAAGCAATGGAGAGGAAACCTGGGGAACACCTTGGAGTTGAAGACACCGTCTATACAACCCAGACCCAACTTGTAGTCCTAATGCAATGTTGTTTTCAACAACTACTAAACGAAAGCTTTAAGATTGAAGCTATGGAGAGGAAACCTGGGGAACACCTTGGAGTTGAAGACACCGTCTATACAACCCAGACCCAACTTGTAGTCCTAATGCAATGTTGTTTTCAACAACTACTAAACGAAAGCTTTAAGATTGAAGCTATGGAGAGGAAACCTGGGGAACACCTTGGAGTGGAAGATACCGTCTCTTCCACCCAGACTCAACTTGTAGGCCTAATGCAGTGTTGTTTTCAACAACTACTAAACGAGAGCTTTAAGTTTGAAGCTATGGAGATGGAAACCTGGGGAACACCTTGGAGCGGAAGACACCATCTCTACAACCCAGACCCAACTTGTAGGCCTAATGCAGTGTTGTTTTCAACAACTACTAAACGAGAGTTAGAAGCTCGAAGCTATGGAGAGGAAACCTGGGGAACTCCTTGGAGTGGAAGACACCGTCTCTACAACCCAGACACAACTTGTAGGCCTAATGCAGTGTTGTTTTCAACAACTACTAAACGAGAGCTTTAAGATTGAAGCAATGGAGAGGAAACCTGGGGAACTCCTTGGAGTGGAAGACACCGTCTCTACAACCCAGACACAACTTGTAGGCCTAATGCAGTGTTGTTTTCAACAACTACTAAACGAGAGCTTTAAGATTGAAGCAATGGAGAGGAAACCTGGGGAACACCTTGGAGTGGAAGACACCGTCTCTACAACCCAGACCCAACTTGTAGTCCTAATCCAGTGTTGTTTTCAACAACTACTAAACGAGAGCTTTAAGATTGAAGCTATGGAGAGGAAACCTGGGAAACGCCTTGGAGTGGAAGACACCGTCTCTACAACCCAGACCCAACTTGTAGTCCTAATGCAGTGTTGTTTTCAACAACTACTAAACGAGAGTTTTAAGATTGAAGCTATGAAGAGGAAACCTGGTTAACACCTTGGAGTGGAAGACACCGTCTCTACAACCCAGACCCAACTTGTAGACCTAATGCAGTGTTGTTTTCAACAACTACTAAACCAGAGCTAGAAGCTCGAAGCTATGGAGAGGAAACCTGGGGAACACCTTGGAGCGGAAGACACCGTCTCTACAACCCAGACCCAACTTATAGGCCTAATGCAGTGTTGTTTTCAACAACTACTAAACGAGAGCTTTAAGATTGAAGCTATGGAGAGGAAACCTGGGGAACACCTTGGAGTGGAAGACACCGTCTCTACAACCCAGACCCAACTTGTAGGCCTAATGCAGTGTTGTTTTCAACAACTATTAAACGAGAGCTTTAAGATTGAAGCTATGGAGAGGAAACCTGGGGAACACCTTGGAGTGGAAGACACCGTCTCTACAACCCAGACCCAACTTGTAGGCCTAATGCAGTGTTGTTTTCAACAACTACTAAACGAGAGCTTTAAGATTGAAGCTATGGAGAGGAAACCTGGGGAACACCTTGGAGCATAAGACACCGTCTCTACAACCCAGACCCAACTTGTAGTCCTAATGCAGTGTTGTTTTCAACAACTACTAAACGAGAGCTTTAAGATTGAAGCTATGGAGAGGAAACCTGGGGAACACCTTGGAGTGGAAGACACCATCTCTACAACCCAGACCCAACTTGTAGGCCTAATGTAGTGTTGTTTTCAACAACTACTTAAGAAGAGCTAGAAGATCGAAGCAATGGAGAGGAAACCTGGGGAACACCTTGGAGTGGAAGACACCATCTCTACAACCTAGACCCAACTTGTAGGCCTAATGCAGTGTTGTTTTCAACAACTACTAAACAAGAGCTAGAAGCTCAAAGCTATGGAGAGGAAACCTGGGGAACACCTTGGAGTGGAAGACACCGTCTCTACAACCCAGACCCAACTTGTAGGCCTAATGCAGTGTTGTTTTCAACAACTACTAAACGAGAGATAGAAGCTCGAAGCTATGGAGAGGAAACCTGGGGAACACCTTGGAGTGGAAGATACCGTCTCTTCAACCCAGACTCAACTTGTAGGCCTAATGCAGTGTTGTTTTCAACAACTACTAAACGAGAGCTTTAAGATTGAAGCAATGGAGAGGAAACCTGGGGAACACCTTGGAGTTGAAGACACCGTCTCTACAACCCAGACCCAACTTGTAGTCCTAATGCAGTGTTGTTTTCAACAACTACTAAACGAAAGCTTTAAGATTGAAGCTATGGAGAGGAAACCTGGGGAACACCTTGGAGTGGAAGACACCGTCTCTACAACCCAGACCCAACTTGTAGGCCTAATGCAGTGTTGTTTTCAACAACTACTAAACGAGAGATAGAAGCTCGAAGCTATGGAGAGGAAACCTGGGGAACACCTTGGAGTGGAAGATACCGTCTCTTCAACCCAGACTCAACTTGTAGGCCTAATGCAGTGTTGTTTTCAACAACTACTAAACGAGAGCTTTAAGATTGAAGCAATGGAGAGGAAACCTGGGGAACACCTTGGAGTTGAAGACACCGTCTCTACAACCCAGACCCAACTTGTAGTCCTAATGCAGTGTTGTTTTCAACAACTACTAAACGAAAGCTTTAAGATTGAAGCTATGGAGAGGAAACCTGGGGAACACCTTGGAGTGGAAGACACCGTCTCTACAACCCAGACCCAACTTGTAGGCCTAATGCAGTGTTGTTTTCAACAACTACTTAAGACGAGCATGAAGATTGAAGCAATGGAGAGGAAACCTGGGAAATACCTTGGAGCGGAAAACACCGTCTCTACAACCCAGACCCAACTTGTAGTCCTAATGCAGTGTTGTTTTCAACAACTACTAAACGAGAGTTTTAAGATTGAAGCTATGAAGAGGAAACCTGGGGAACACCTTGGAGTGGAAGACACCGTCTCTACAACCCAGACCCAACTTGTAGACCTAATGCAGTGTTGTTTTCAACAACTACTAAACGAGAGCTAGAAGCTCGAAGCTATGGAGAGGAAACCTGGGGAACACCTTGGAGCGGAAGACACCATCTCTACAACCCAGACCCAACTTGTAGGCCTAATGCAGTGTTGTTTTCAACAACTACTAAACGAGAGCTTTAAGATTGAAGCAATGGAGAGGAAACCTGGGGAATACCTTGGAGCGGAAGACACCGTCTCTACAACCCAGACCCAACTTGTAGGCCTAATGCAGTGTTGTTTTCAACAACTACTAAACGAGAGCTTTAAGATTGAAGCTATGGAGAGGAAACCTGGGGAACACCTTGGAGTGGAAGACACCGTCTCTACAACCCAGACCCAACTTGTAGGCCTAATGCAGTGTTGTTTTCAACAACTATTAAACGAGAGCTTTAAGATTGAAGCTATGGAGAGGAAACCTGGGGAACACCTTGGAGTGGAAGACACCGTCTCTACAACCCAGACACAACTTGTAGGCCTAATGCAGTGTTGTTTTCAACAACTACTAAACGAGAGCTTTAAGATTGAAGCTATGGAGAGGAAACCTGGGGAACACCTTGGAGCATAAGACACCGTCTCTACAACCCAGACCCAACTTGTAGTCCTAATGCAGTGTTGTTTTCAACAACTACTAAACGAGAGCTTTAAGATTGAAGCTATGGAGAGGAAACCTGGGGAACACCTTGGAGTGGAAGACACCATCTCTACAACCCAGACCCAACTTGTAGGCCTAATGTAGTGTTGTTTTCAACAACTACTTAAGAAGAGCTAGAAGATCGAAGCAATGGAGAGGAAACCTGGGGAACACCTTGGAGTGGAAGACACCATCTCTACAACCTAGACCCAACTTGTAGGCCTAATGCAGTGTTGTTTTCAACAACTACTAAACAAGAGCTAGAAGCTCAAAGCTATGGAGAGGAAACCTGGGGAACACCTTGGAGTGGAAGACACCGTCTCTACAACCCAGACCCAACTTGTAGGCCTAATGCAGTGTTGTTTTCAACAACTACTAAACGAGAGCTAGAAGCTCGAAGCTATGGAGAGGAAACCTGGGGAACACCTTGGAGTGGAAGATACCGTCTCTTCCACCCAGACTCAACTTGTAGGCCTAATGCAGTGTTGTTTTCAACAACTACTAAACGAGAGCTTTAAGATTGAAGCAATGGAGAGGAAACCTGGGGAACACCTTGGAGTTGAAGACACCGTCTATACAACCCAGACCCAACTTGTAGTCCTAATGCAATGTTGTTTTCAACAACTACTAAACGAAAGCTTTAAGATTGAAGCTATGAAGAGGAAACCTGGGGAACACCTTGGAGTGGAAGACACCGTCTCTACAACCCAGACCCAACTTGTAGGCCTAATGCAGTGTTGTTTTCAACAACTACTAAACGAGAGCTTTAAGATTGAAGCTATGGAGAGGAAACCTGGGGAACACCTTGGAGCGGAAGACACCGTCTCTACAACCCAGACCCAACTTGTAGTCCTAATGCAGTGTTGTTTTCAACAACTACTAAACGAGAGCTTTAAGATTGAAGCTATGGAGAGGAAACCTGGGGAACACCTTGGAGTGGAAGACATGTCTCTACAACCCAGACCCAACTTGTAGGCCTAATGCAGTGTTGTTTTCAACAACTACTTAAGAAGAGCTAGAAGATCGAAGCAATGGAGAGGAAACCTGGGGAACACCTTGGAGCGGAAGACACCATCTCTACAACCCAGACCAAACTTGTAGGCCTAATGCAGTGTTGTTTTCAACAACTACTTAAGAAGAGCTAGAAGATCGAAGCAATGGAGAGGAATCCTGGGGAACACCTTGGAGCGGAAGACACCATCTCTACAACCCAGACCCAACTTGTAGGCCTAATGCAGTGTTGTTTTCAACAACTACTTAAGACGAGCATGAGGATTGAAGCAATGGAGAGGAAACCTGTGGAATACCTTGGAGCGGAAGACACCGTCTCTACAACCCAGACCCAACTTGTAGGCCTAATGCAGTGTTGTTTTCAACAACTACTAAACGAGAGCTTTAAGATTGAAGATATGGAGAGGAAACCTGGGGAACACCTTGGAGTGGAAGACACCGTCTCTACAACCCAGACCCAACTTGTAGACCTAATGCAGTGTTGTTTTCAAAAACTACTAAACGAGAGCTAGAAGCTCGAAGCTATGGAGAGGAAACCTGGGGAACACCTTGGAGTGGAAGACACCGTCTCTACAACCCAGACCCAATTTGTAGGCCTAATGCAGTGTTGTTTTCAACAACTACTAAACGAGAGCTTTAAGATTGAAGCTTGGAGAGGAAACCTGGGGAATACCTTGGAGTGGAAAACACCGTCTCTACAACCCAGACCCAACTTGTAGTCCTAATGCAGTATTGTTTTCAACAACTACTAAACGAGAGCTATAAGATTGAAGCTATGGAGAGGAAACCTGGGGAACACCTTGGAGTGGAAGACACCGTCTCTACAACCCAGACCCAATTTGTAGGCCTAATGCAGTGTTGTTTTCAACAACTACTAAACGAGAGCTAGAAGTTCGAAGCTATGGAGAGGAAACCTGGGGAACACCTTGGAGTGGAAGACACCGTCTCTACAACCCAGACCCAACTTGTAGGCCTAATGCAGTGTTGTTTTCAACAACTACTAAACGAGAGCTTTAAGATTGAAGCTTGGAGAGGAAACCTGGGGAATACCTTGGAGCGAAAGACACTGTCTCTACAACCCAGACCCAACTTGTAGGCCTAATGCAGTGTTGTTTTCAACAACTACTAAACGAGAGCTTTAAGATTGAAACAATGGAGAGGAAACCTGGGGAATACCTTGGAGCGGAAGACACCGTCTCTACAACCCAGACCCAACTTGTAGGCCTAATGCAGTGTTGTTTTCAACAACTAATAAACGAGAGCTTTAAGATTGAAGCTATGGAGAGGAAACCTGGGGAACACCTTGGAGTGGAAGACACCGTCTCTACAACCCAGACCCAACTTGTAGGCCTAATGCAGTGTTGTTTTCAACAACTACTAAACGAGAGCTTTAAGATTGAACCTATGGAGAGGAAACCTGGGGAACACCTTGGAGTGGAAGACACCGTCTCTACAACCCAGACCCAACTTGTAGGCCTAATGCAGTGTTGTTTTCAACAACTACTAAACGAGAGCTTTAGGATTGAAGCTATGGAGAGGAAACCTGGGGAACACCTTGGAGCGGAAGACACCGCCTCTACAACCCAGACCCAACTTGTAGTTCTAATGCAGTGTTGTTTTCAACAACTACTAAAAGAGAGCTTTAAGATTGAAGCTATGGAGAGGAAACCTGGGGAACACCTTGGAGTGGAAGACACCATCTCTACAACCCAGACCCAACTTGAAGGCCTAATGCAGTGTTGTTTTCAACAACTACTTAAGAAGAGCTAGAAGATTGAAGCAATGGAGAGGAAACCTGGGGAACACCTTGGAGTGGAAGACACTGTCTCTACAACCTAGACCCAACTTGTAGGCCTAATGCAGTGTTGTTTTCAACAACTGCTAAACAAGAGCTAGAAGCTCGAAGCTATGGAGAGGAAACCTGGGGAACACCTTGGAGTGGAAGACACCGTCTCTACAACCCAGACCCAACTTGTAGGCCTAATGCAGTGTTGTTTTCAACAACTACTTAAGAAGAGCTAGAAGATCGAAGCAATGGAGAGGAAACCTGGGGAACACCTTGGAGCGGAAGACACCGTCTCTACAACCCAGACCCAACTTGTAGGCCTAATGCAGTGTTGTTTTCAACAACTACTTAAGAAGAGCTAGAAGATCGAAGCAATGGAGAGGAAACCTGGGGAACACCTTGGAGTGGAAGACACCGTCTCTACAACCCAGACCCAACTTGTAGGCCTAATGCAGTGTTGTTTTCAACAACTACTAAACGAGAGCTTTAAGATTGAATCTATGGAGAGGAAACCTGGGGAACACCTTGGAGTGGAAGACACAGTCTCTACAACCCAGACCCAACTTGTAGTCCTAATGCAGTGTTGTTTTCAACAACTACTAAACGAGAGCTTTAAGATTGAAGCTATGGAGAGGAAACGTGGGGAACACCTTGGAGTGGAAGTCACCGTCTCTACAACCCAGACCCAACTTGTAGGCCTAATGCAGTGTTGTTTTCAACAACTACTAAACGAGAGCTAGAAGCTCGACGCTATGGAGAGGAAACCTGGGGAACACCTTGGAGCGGAAGACACCATCTCTACAACCCAGACCCAATTTGTAGGCCTAATGCAGTGTTGTTTTCAACAACTACTTAAGAAGAGCTAGAAGATCGAAGCAATGGAGAGGAAACCTGGGGAACACCTTGGAGCGGAAGACACCATCTCTACAACCCAGACCCAACTTGTAGGCCTAATGCAGTGTTGTTTTCAACAACTACTTAAGACGAGCATGAGGATTGAAGCAATGGAGAGGAAACCTGGGGAATACCTTGGAGCGGAAGACACCGTCTCTACAACCCAGACCCAACTTGTAGGCCTAATGCAGTGTTGTTTTCAACAACTACTAAACGAGAGCTTTAAGATTGAAGCTATGGAGAGGAAACCTGGGAAACACCTTGGAGTGGAAGACACCGTCTCTACAACCCAGACCCAACTTGTAGTCCTAATGCAGTGTTGTTTTCAACAACTACTAAACGAGAGTTTTAAGATTGAAGCTATGGAGAGGAAACCTGGGGAACACCTTGGAGTGGAAGACACCGTCTCTACAACCCAGACCCAACTTGTAGGCCTAATGCAGTGTTGTTTTCAACAACTACTAAACGAGAGCTTTAAGATTGAAGATATGGAGAGGAAACCTGGGGAACACCTTGGAGTGGAAGACACCGTCTCTACAACCCAGACCCAACTTGTAGGCCTAATGCAGTGTTGTTTTCAACAACTACTAAACGAGAGCTTTAAGATTGAAGCAATGGAGAGGAAACCTGGGGAAAACCTTGGAGTGGAAAACACCGTCTCTACAACCCAGACCCAACTTGTAGTCCTAATGCAGTATTGTTTTCAACAACTACTAAACGAGAGCTATAAGATTGAAGCTATGGAGAGGAAACCTGGGGAACACCTTGGAGTGGAAGACACCGTCTCTACAACCCAGACCCAATTTGTAGGCCTAATGCAGTGTTGTTTTCAACAACTACTAAACGAGAGCTAGAAGCTCGAAGCTATGGAGAGGAAACCTGGGGAACACCTTGGAGTGGAAGACACCGTCTCTACAACCCAGACCCAACTTGTAGGCCTAATGCAGTGTTGTTTTCAACAACTACTAAACGAGAGCTTTAAGATTGAAGCTTGGAGAGGAAACCTGGGGAATACCTTGGAGCGAAAGACACCGTCTCTACAACCCAGACCCAACTTGTAGGCCTAATGCAGTGTTGTTTTCAACAACTACTAAACGAGAGCTTTAAGATTGAAGCTATGGAGAGGAAACCTGGGGAACACCTTGGAGTGGAAGACACCGTCTCTACAACCCAGACCCAACTTGTAGGCCTAATGCAGTGTTGTTTTCAACAACTACTAAACGAGAGCTTTAGGATTGAAGCTATGGAGAGGAAACCTGGGGAACACCTTGGAGCGGAAGACACCGCCTCTACAACCCAGACCCAACTTGTAGTCCTAATGCAGTGTTGTTTTCAACAACTACTAAACGAGAGCTTTAAGATTGAAGCTATGGAGAGGAAACCTGGGGAACACCTTGGAGTGGAAGACACCATCTCTACAACCCAGACCCAACTTGAAGGCCTAATGCAGTGTTGTTTTCAACAACTACTTAAGAAGACCTAGAAGATTGAAGCAATGGAGAGGAAACCTGGGGAACACCTTGGAGTGGAAGACACTGTCTCTACAACCTAGACCCAACTTGTAGGCCTAATGCAGTGTTGTTTTCAACAACTACTAAACAAGAGCTAGAAGCTCGAAGCTATGGAGAGGAAACCTGGGGAACACCTTGGAGTGGAAGACACCGTCTCTACAACCCAGACCCAACTTGTAGGCCTAATGCAGTGTTGTTTTCAACAACTACTTAAGAAGAGCTAGAAGATCGAAGCAATGGAGATGAAACCTGGGGAACACCTTGGAGCGGAAGACACCGTCTCTACAACCCAGACCCAACTTGTAGGCCTAATGCAGTGTTGTTTTCAACAACTACTTAAGAAGAGCTAGAAGATCGAAGCAATGGAGAGGAAACCTGGGGAAAACCTTGGAGTGGAAAACACCGTCTCTACAACCCAGACCCAACTTGTAGTCCTAATGCAGTATTGTTTTCAACAACTACTAAACGAGAGCTATAAGATTGAAGCTATGGAGAGGAAACCTGGGGAACACCTTGGAGTGGAAGACACCGTCTCTACAACCCAGACCCAATTTGTAGGCCTAATGCAGTGTTGTTTTCAACAACTACTAAACGAGAGCTAGAAGCTCGAAGCTATGGAGAGGAAACCTGGGGAACACCTTGGAGTGGAAGACACCGTCTCTACAACCCAGACCCAACTTGTAGGCCTAATGCAGTGTTGTTTTCAACAACTACTAAACGAGAGCTTTAAGATTGAAGCTTGGAGAGGAAACCTGGGGAATACCTTGGAGCGAAAGACACCGTCTCTACAACCCAGACCCAACTTGTAGGCCTAATGCAGTGTTGTTTTCAACAACTACTAAACGAGAGCTTTAAGATTGAAGCAATGGAGAGGAAACCTGGGGAATACCTTGGAGCGGAAGACACCGTCTCTACAACCCAGACCCAACTTGTAGGCCTAATGCAGTGTTGTTTTCAACAACTAATAAACGAGAGCTTTAAGATTGAAGCTATGGAGAGGAAACCTGGGGAACACCTTGGAGTGGAAGACACCGTCTCTACAACCCAGACCCAACTTGTAGGCCTAATGCAGTGTTGTTTTCAACAACTACTAAACGAGAGCTTTAAGATTGAAGCTATGGAGAGGAAACCTGGGGAACACCTTGGAGTGGAAGACACCGTCTCTACAACCCAGACCCAACTTGTAGGCCTAATGCAGTGTTGTTTTCAACAACTACTAAACGAGAGCTTTAAGATTGAAGCTATGGAGAGGAAACCTGGGGAACACCTTGGAGTGGAAGACACCGTCTCTACAACCCAGACCCAACTTGTAGGCCTAATGCAGTGTTGTTTTCAACAACTACTAAACGAGAGCTTTAAGATTGAAGCTATGGAGAGGAAACCTGGGGAACACCTTGGAGTGGAAGACACCATCTCTACAACCCAGACCCAACTTGAAGGCCTAATGCAGTGTTGTTTTCAACAACTATTTAAGAAGAGCTAGAAGATTGAAGCAATGGAGAGGAAACCTGGGGAACACCTTGGAGTGGAAGACACTGTCTCTACAACCTAGACCCAACTTGTAGGCCTAATGCAGTGTTGTTTTCAACAACTACTAAACAAGAGCTAGAAGCTCGAAGCTATGGAGAGGAAACCTGGGGAACACCTTGGAGTGGAAGACACCGTCTCTACAACCCAGACCCAACTTGTAGGCCTAATGCAGTGTTGTTTTCAACAACTACTTAAGAAGAGCTAGAAGATCGAAGCAATGGAGAGGAAACCTGGGGAACACCTTGGAGCGGAAGACACCGTCTCTACAACCCAGACCCAACTTGTAGGCCTAATGCAGTGTTGTTTTCAACAACTGCTTAAGAAGAGCTAGAAGATCGAAGCAATGGAGAGGAAACCTGGGGAACACCTTGGAGTGGAAGACACCGTCTCTACAACGCAGACCCAACTTGTAGGCCTAATGCAGTGTTGTTTTCAACAACTACTAAACGAGAGCTTTAAGATTGAAGCTATGGAGAGGAAACCTGGGGAACACCTTGGAGTGGAAGACACAGTCTCTACAACCCAGACCCAACTTGTAGTCCTAATGCAGTGTTGTTTTCAACAACTACCAAACGAGAGCTTTAAGATTGAAGCTATGGAGAGGAAACGTGGGGAACACCTTGGAGTGGAAGTCACCGTCTCTACAACCCAGACCCAACTTGTAGGCCTAATGCAGTGTTGTTTTCAACAACTACTAAACGAGAGCTTTAAGATTGAAGCTATGGAGAGGAAACCTGGGGATCACCTTGGAGTGGAAGACACCGTCTCTACAACCCAGACCCAACTTGTAGTCCTAATGCAGTGTTGTTTTCAACAACTACTAAACGAGAGCTTTAAGATTGAAGCTATGGAGAGGAAACCTGGGGAACACCTTGGAGTGGAAGACACCGTCTCTACAACCCAGACCCAACTTGTAGGCCTAATGCAGTGTTGTTTTCAACAACTACTTAAGAAGAGCTAGAAGATCGAAGCAATGGAGAGGAAACCTGGGGAACACCTTGGAGCGGAAGACACCATCTCTACAACCCAGACCCAATTTGTAGGCCTAATGCAGTGTTGTTTTCAACAACTACTTAAGAAGAGCTAGAAGATCGAAGCAATGGAGAGGAAACCTGGGGAACACCTTGGAGCGGAAGACACCATCTCTACAACCCAGACCCAACTTGTAGGCCTAATGCAGTGTTGTTTTCAACAACTACTTAAGACGAGCATGAGGATTGAAGCAATGGAGAAGAAACCTGGGGAATACCTTGGAGCGGAAGACACCGTCTCTACAACCCAGACCCAACTTGTAGGCCTAATGCAGTGTTGTTTTCAACAACTACTAAACGAGAGCTTTAAGATTGAAGCTATGGAGAGGAAACCTGGGAAACACCTTGGAGTGGAAGACACCGTCTCTACAACCCAGACCCAACTTGTAGTCCTAATGCAGTGTTGTTTTCAACAACTACTAAACGAGAGTTTTAAGATTGAAGCTATGGAGAGGAAACCAGGGGAACACCTTGGAGTGGAAGACACCGTCTCTACAACCCAGACCCAACTTGTAGGCCTAATGCAGTGTTGTTTTCAACAACTACTAAACGAGAGCTTTAAGATTGAAGCTTGGAGAGGAAACCTGGGGAATACCTTGGAGCGAAAGACACCGTCTCTACAACCCAGACCCAACTTGTAGGCCTAATGCAGTGTTGTTTTCAACAACTACTAAACGAGAGCTTTAAGATTGAAGCAATGGAGAGGAAACCTGGGGAATACCTTGGAGCGGAAGACACCGTCTCTACAACCCAGACCCAACTTGTAGGCCTAATGCAGTGTTGTTTTCAACAACTAATAAACGAGAGCTTTAAGATTGAAGCTATGGAGAGGAAACCTGGGGAACACCTTGGAGTGGAAGACACCGTCTCTACAACCCAGACCCAACTTGTAGGCCTAATGCAGTGTTGTTTTCAACAACTACTAAACGAGAGCTTTAAGATTGAAGCTATGGAGAGGAAACCTGGGGAACACCTTGGAGTGGAAGACACCGTCTCTACAACCCAGACCCAACTTGTAGGCCTAATGCAGTGTTGTTTTCAACAACTACTAAACGAGAGCTTTAGGATTGAAGCTATGGAGAGGAAACCTGGGGAACACCTTGGAGCGGAAGACACCGCCTCTACAACCCAGACCCAACTTGTAGTCCTAATGCAGTGTTGTTTTCAACAACTACTAAACGAGAGCTTTAAGATTGAAGCTATGGAGAGGAAACCTGGGGAACACCTTGGAGTGGAAGACACCATCTCTACAACCCAGACCCAACTTGAAGGCCTAATGCAGTGTTGTTTTCAACAACTACTTAAGAAGAGCTAGAAGATTGAAGCAATGGAGAGGAAACCTGGGGAACACCTTGGAGTGGAAGACACTGTCTCTACAACCTAGACCCAACTTGTAGGCCTAATGCAGTGTTGTTTTCAACAACTACTAAACAAGAGCTAGAAGCTCGAAGCTATGGAGAGGAAACCTGGGGAACACCTTGGAGTGGAAGACACCGTCTCTACAACCCAGACCCAACTTGTAGGCCTAATGCAGTGTTGTTTTCAACAACTACTTAAGAAGAGCTAGAAGATCGAAGCAATGGAGAGGAAACCTGGGGAACACCTTGGAGCGGAAGACACCGTCTCTACAACCCAGACCCAACTTGTAGGCCTAATGCAGTGTTGTTTTCAACAACTACTAAACGAGAGCTTTAAGATTGAAGCTATGGAGAGGAAACCTGGGGAACACCTTGGAGTGGAAGACACAGTCTCTACAACCCAGACCCAACTTGTAGTCCTAATGCAGTGTTGTTTTCAACAACTACTAAACGAGAGCTTTAAGATTGAAGCTATGGAGAGGAAACCTGGGGAACACCTTGGAGTGGAAGTCACCGTCTCTACAACCCAGACCCAACTTGTAGGCCTAATGCAGTGTTGTTTTCAACAACTACTAAACGAGAGCTAGAAGCTCGACGCTATGGAGAGGAAACCTGGGGAACACCTTGGAGTGGAAGACACCTTCTCTACAACCCAGACCCAACTTGTAGGCCTAATGCAGTGTTGTTTTCAACAACTACTAAACGAGAGCTTTAAGATTGAAGCTATGGAGAGGAAACCTGGGGATCACCTTGGAGTGGAAGACACCGTCTCTACAACCAAGACCCAACTTGTAGGCCTAATGCAGTGTTGTTTTCAACAACTACTAAACGAGAGCTTTAAGATTGAAGCTATGGAGAGGAAACCTGGGGAACACCTTGGAGCGGAAGACACCGTCTCTACAACCCAGACCCAACTTGTAGTCCTAATGTAGTGTTGTTTTCAACAACTACTAAACGAGAGCTTTAAGATTGAGCTATGGAGAGGAAACCTGGGGAACACCTTGGAGTGGAAGACACCGTCTCTACAACCCAGACCCAACTTGTAGGCCTAATGCAGTGTTGTTTTCAACAACTAATTAAGAAGAGCTAGAAGATCAAAGCAATGGAGAGGAAACCTGGGGAACACCTTGGAGTGGAAGACACTGTCTCTACAACCTAGACCCAACTTGTAGGCCTAATGCAGTGTTGTTTTCAACAACTACTAAACAAGAGCTAGAAGCTCGAAGCAATGGAGAGGAAACCTGGGGAACACCTTGGAGTGGAAGACACTGTCTCTACAACCTAGACCCAACTTGTAGGCCTAATGCAGTGTTGTTTTCAACAACTACTAAACGAGAGCTAGAAGCTCGAAGCTATGGAGAGGAAACCCGGAGAACACCTTGGAGCTGCAGACACTGGTAGTAGGCCCCAACCCAAGTACTAGCCCCACTGCAGTTTGATTAAAAAAATGTTTAACAAGAGCCTGAAGATCGAAGCTCAGGAAAGGCAACCAGGAGAACACCTTGGATCGTCAGACACTGGTAGTAGGCCCCAACCCAATTACTAGTCCCACTGCAGTTTGATTAAAAAAATGTTTAACAAGAGCCTGAAGATCGAAGCTCAGGAAAGGCAACCAGGAGAACACCTTGGAGCGTCAGACACTGGTAGTAGGCCCCAACCCAAGTACTAGCCCCACTGCAGTTTGATTTAAAAAATGTTTAACAAGAGCCTGAAGATCGGAGCTCTGGAAAGGCAACCCGGAGAACACCTTGGAGCGGCAGACACTGGTAGTAAGCCCCAACCCAAGTACTAGCCCCACTGCAGTTTGATTTAAAAACTATTTAACGAGAGCCTGAAGATCGAAGCTCAGGAAAGCAACCCGGAGAACACCTTGGAGCGGCAGACACTGGTAGTAGGCCCCAACCCAAGTACTAGCCCCACTGCAGTTTGATTTAAAAACTATTTAACGAGAGCCTGAAGATCAAAGCTCAGGAAAGGCAACCAGGAGAACACCTTGTAGCGGCAGACACTGGTAGTAGGCCCCAACCCAAGTACTATCCTTACTGCAGTTTGATTAAAAAACTGTTTAACAAGAGCCTGAAGATCGAAGCTCAGTTAAGGCAACCTGGAGAACACCTTGGAGTGGAAGACACCGTCTCTACAACCCAGACCCAACTTGTAGGCCTAATGCAGTGTTGTTTTCAACAACTACTAAACGAGAGCTTTAAGATTGAAGCTATGGAGAGGAAACCTGGGGAACACCTTGGAGTGGAAGACACCGTCTCTACAACCCAGACCCAACTTGTAGGCCTAATGCAGTGTTGTTTTCAACAACTACTAAACGAGAGCTTTAAGATTGAAGCTATGGAGAGGAAACCTGGGGAACACCTTGGAGTGGAAGACACCGTCTCTACAACCCAGACCCAACTTGTAGGCCTAATGCAGTGTTGTTTTCAACAACTACTAAACGAGAGCTTTAAGATTGAAGCTATGGAGAGGAAACCTGGGGAACACCTTGGAGTGGAAGACACTGTCTCTACAACCTAGACCCAACTTGTAGGCCTAATGCAGTGTTGTTTTCAACAACTACTAAACAAGAGCTAGAAGCTCGAAGCTATGGAGAGGAAACCTGGGGAACACCTTGGAGTGGAAGACACCGTCTCTACAACCCAGATCCAACTTGTAGGCCTAATGCAGTGTTGTTTTCAACAACTACTTAAGAAGAGCTAGAAGATCGAAGCAATGGAGAGGAAACCTGGGGAACACCTTGGAGCGGAAGACACCGTCTCTACAACCCAGACCCAACTTGTAGGCCTAATGCAGTGTTGTTTTCAACAACTACTTAAGAAGAGCTAGAAGATCGAAGCAATGGAGAGGAAACCTGGGGAACATCTTGGAGTGGAAGACACCGTCTCTACAACCCAGACCCAACTTGTAGGCCTAATGCAGTGTTGTTTTCAACAACTACTAAACGAGAGCTTTAAGATTGAAGCTATGGAGAGGAAACCTGGGGAACACCTTGGAGTGGAAGACACAGTCTCTACAACCCAGACCCAACTTGTAGTCCTAATGCAGTGTTGTTTTCAACAACTACTAAACGAGAGCTTTAAGATTGAAGCTATGGAGAGGAAACCTGGGGAACACCTTGGAGTGGAAGTCACCGTCTCTACAACCCAGACCCAACTTGTAGGCCTAATGCAGTGTTGTTTTCAACAACTACTAAACGAGAGCTAGAAGCTCGACGCTATGGAGAGGAAACCTGGGGAACACCTTGGAGTGGAAGACACCTTCTCTACAACCCAGACCCAACTTGTAGGCCTAATGCAGTGTTGTTTTCAACAACTACTAAACGAGAGCTTTAAGATTGAAGCTATGGAGAGGAAACCTGGGGATCACCTTGGAGTGGAAGACACCGTCTCTACAACCAAGACCCAACTTGTAGGCCTAATGCAGTGTTGTTTTCAACAACTACTAAACGAGAGCTTTAAGATTGAAGCTATGGAGAGGAAACCTGGGGAACACCTTGGAGCGGAAGACACCGTCTCTACAACCCAGACTCAACTTGTAGTCCTAATGTAGTGTTGTTTTCAACAACTACTAAACGAGAGCTTTAAGATTGAGCTATGGAGAGGAAACCTGGGGAACACCTTGGAGTGGAAGACACCGTCTCTACAACCCAGACCCAACTTGTAGGCCTAATGCAGTGTTGTTTTCAACAACTACTTAAGAAGAGCTAGAAGATCGAAGCAATGGAGAGGAAACCTGGGGAACACCTTGGAGTGGAAGACACTGTCTCTACAACCTAGACCCAACTTGTAGGCCTAATGCAGTGTTGTTTTCAACAACTACTAAACAAGAGCTAGAAGCTCGAAGCAATGGAGAGGAAACCTGGGGAACACCTTGGAGTGGAAGACACTGTCTCTACAACCTAGACCCAACTTGTAGGCCTAATGCAGTGTTGTTTTCAACAACTACTAAACGATAGCTAGAAGCTCGAAGCTATGGAGAGGAATCCCGGAGAACACCTTGGAGCTGCAGACACTGGTAGTAGGCCTCAACCCAAGTACTAGCCCCACTGCAGTTTGATTAAAAAAATGTTTAACAAGAGCCTGAAGATCGAAGCTCAGGAAAGGCAACCAGGAGAACACCTTGGATCGTCAGACACTGGTAGTAGGCCCCAACCCAATTACTAGTCCCACTGCAGTTTGATTAAAAAAATGTTTAACAAGAGCCTGAAGATCGAAGCTCAGGAAAGGCAACCAGGAGAACACCTTGGAGCGTCAGACACTGGTAGTAGGCCCCAACCCAAGTACTAGCCCCACTGCAGTTTGATTTAAAAAATGTTTAACAAGAGCTAGAAGCTCGAAGCTATGGAGAGGAAACCCGGAGAACACCTTGGAGCTGCAGACACTGGTAGTAGGCCCCAACCCAAGTACTAGCCCCACTGCAGTTTGATTAAAAAAATGTTTAACAAGAGCCTGAAGATCAAAGCTCAGGAAAGGCAACCAGGAGAACACCTTGGATCGTCAGACACTGGTAGTAGGCCCCAACCCAATTACTAGTCCCACTGCAGTTTGATTAAAAAAATGTTTAACAAGAGCCTGAAGATCGAAGCTCAGGAAAGGCAACCAGGAGAACACCTTGTAGCGGCAGACACTGGTAGTAGGCCCCAACCCAAGTACTAGCCCCACTGCAGTTTGATTTAAAAACTATTTAATGAGAGCCTGAAGATCGAAGCTCAGGAAAGGCAACCCGGAGAACACCTTGGAGCGGCAGACACTGGTAGTAGGCCCCAACCCAAGTACTAGCCCCACTGCAGTTTGATTTAAAAACTATTTAACGAGAGCCTGAAGATCAAAGCTCAGGAAAGGCAACCAGGAGAACACCTTGGAGCGGCAGACACTGGTAGTAGGCCCCAACCCAAGTACTATCCTTACTGCAGTTTGATTAAAAAACTGTTTAACAAGAGCCTGAAGATCGAAGCTCAGTTAAGGCAACCTGGAGAACACCTTGGAGTGGAAGACACCGTCTCTACAACCCAGATCCAACTTGTAGGCCTAATGCAGTGTTGTTTTCAAAAACTACTTAAGAAGAGCTAGAAGATCGAAGCAATGGAGAGGAAACCTGGGGAACACCTTGGAGCGGAAGACACCGTCTCTACAACCCAGACCCAACTTGTAGGCCTAATGCAGTGTTGTTTTCAACAACTACTTAAGAAGAGCTAGAAGATCGAAGCAATGGAGAGGAAACCTGGGGAACACCTTGGAGTGGAAGACACCGTCTCTACAACCCAGACCCAACTTGTAGGCCTAATGCAGTGTTGTTTTCAACAACTACTAAACGAGAGCTTTAAGATTGAAGCTATGGAGAGGAAACCTGGGGAACACCTTGGAGTGGAAGACACAGTCTCTACAACCCAGACCCAACTTGTAGTCCTAATGCAGTGTTGTTTTCAACAACTACTAAACGAGAGCTTTAAGATTGAAGCTATGGAGAGGAAACCTGGGGAACACCTTGGAGTGGAAGTCACCGTCTCTACAACCCAGACCCAACTTGTAGGCCTAATGCAGTGTTGTTTTCAACAACTACTAAACGAGAACTAGAAGCTCGACGCTATGGAGAGGAAACCTGGGGAACACCTTGGAGTGGAAGACACCTTCTCTACAACCCAGACCCAACTTGTAGGCCTAATGCAGTGTTGTTTTCAACAACTACTAAACGAGAGCTTTAAGATTGAAGCTATGGAGAGGAAACCTGGGGATCACCTTGGAGTGGAAGACACCGTCTCTACAACCAAGACCCAACTTGTAGGCCTAATGCAGTGTTGTTTTCAACAACTACTAAACGAGAGCTTTAAGATTGAAGCTATGGAGAGGAAACCTGGGGAACACCTTGGAGCGGAAGACACCGTCTCTACAACCCAGACCCAACTTGTAGTCCTAATGTAGTGTTGTTTTCAACAACTACTAAACGAGAGCTTTAAGATTGAGCTATGGAGAGGAAACCTGGGGAACACCTTGGAGTGGAAGACACCGTCTCTACAACCCAGACCCAACTTGTAGGCCTAATGCAGTGTTGTTTTCAACAACTACTTAAGAAGAGCTAGAAGATCGAAGCAATGGAGAGGAAACCTGGGGAACACCTTGGAGTGGAAGACACTGTCTCTACAACCTAGACCCAACTTGTAGGCCTAATGCAGTGTTGTTTTCAACAACTACTAAACAAGAGCTAGAAGCTCGAAGCAATGGAGAGGAAACCTGGGGAACACCTTGGAGTGGAAGACACTGTCTCTACAACCTAGACCCAACTTGTAGGCCTAATGCAGTGTTGTTTTCAACAACTACTAAACGAGAGCTAGAAGCTCGAAGCTATGGAGAGGAAACCCGGAGAACACCTTGGAGCTGCAGACACTGGTAGTAGGCCCCAACCCAAGTACTAGCCTCACTGCAGTTTGATTAAAAAAATGTTTAACAAGAGCCTGAAGATCGAAGCTCAGGAAAGGCAACCAGGAGAACACCTTGGATCGTCAGACACTGGTAGTAGGCCCCAACCCAATTACTAGTCCCACTGCAGTTTGATTAAAAAAATGTTTAACAAGAGCCTGAAGATCGAAGCTCAGGAAAGGCAACCAGGAGAACACCTTGGAGCGTCAGACACTGGTAGTAGGCCCCAACCCAAGTACTAGCCCCACTGCAGTTTGATTTAAAAAATGTTTAACAAGAGCCTGAAGATCGGAGCTCTGGAAAGGCAACCCGGAGAACACCTTGGATCGTCAGACACTGGTAGTAGGCCCCAACCCAATTACTAGTCCCACTGCAGTTTGATTAAAAAAATGTTTAACAAGAGCCTGAAGATCGAAGCTCAGGAAAGGCAACCAGGAGAACACCTTGGAGCGTCAGACACTGGTAGTAGGCCCCAACCCAAGTACTAGCCCCACTGCAGTTTGATTTAAAAAATGTTTAACAAGAGCCTGAAGATCGGAGCTCTGGAAAGGCAACCCGGAGAACACCTTGGAGCGGCAGACACTGGTAGTAGGCCCCAACCCAAGTACTAGCCCCACTGCAGTTTGATTTAAAAACTATTTAACGAGAGCCTGAAGATCGAAGCTCAGGAAAGGCAACCCAGAGAACACCTTGGAGCGGCAGACACTGGTAGTAGGCCCCAACCCAAGTACTAGCCCCACTGCAGTTTGATTTAAAAACTATTTAACGAGAGCCTGAAGATCAAAGCTCAGGAAAGGCAACCAGGAGAACACCTTGGAGCGGCAGACACTGGTAGTAGGCCCCAACCCAAGTACTATCCTTACTGCAGTTTGATTAAAAAACTGTTTAACAAGAGCCTGAAGATCGAAGCTCAGTTAAGGCAACCTGGAGAACACCTTGGAGCGGCAGATACTGGTAGTAGGCCTTAAAACAAAAATTTGGCTCAATGCAGTTTATAAAACGTTCCAGGGGTACACAGGCTGCATTGGTGTGGTAAGCGGAGGACAATTTCAATTTAGGACTGCAGACAGACTTAGTAGGCTGTCCCCTGTGGACCATGCATCCACCACATTAACCCAGTGCGCCGTAATGGACATGTAACCTTCCGTGGACATGCCTACTGGTCCATGCATCTTTTGTCAGGTGCACGTTTCTACTATTAGATTGCCTGAGAGCATGGACAATGCGGATTTTTACATGATGGTGGAGGGCTGGGATGGCTTTTGTTGCAAAAGAAGTGACGACTGGGTAGCTCCTACCGTGGTACAGCGTAGTCCATCTTGGCTTTATAATTATAAAATATATAAAAAAAGTTGGCTATAGGCACTTTAAAATAGGTTCCAGGGGTACACGGGCAGCAGTGGTCTGGTCAGTGGAGGACTAGTGGAAGGAGGGACCGCAGACAGGCTTAGTAGGCCTAACATAACAAAAGTGGGCTCAGGCTGTAGGCACTTTAAAAAAGGTTCCAGGGGTACACGGGCAGCAGTGGTGTGGTCAGTGGAGGACTATTGGAAGGATGGACCGCAGACAGGCTTAGTAGGCCTAACATAAAATTAGGCTGTAGGCACTTTAAAAAAGGTTCCAGGGGTACACGGGCAGCAGTGGTGTGGTCAGTGGAGGACTATTGGAAGGATGGACGCAGACAGGCTTAGTAGGCCTAACATAACAAAAGTGGGCTGTAGACACTTTGAATTCTCTTGCAGGGGTACACAGGCAGCATTGTTGTTGTCAGCGGAGGCCGATTGTAATGAGTGTCTGACAGTTAGTACTCCCAAAAAATAAATAGATGTTAATGCCTCGCAATACAACAAAACGAAAACACAAAAGGATGGAATAATTAGGTACAGGGGTGGGCTACTCTGCTGAGTTGCAGACCTAGTAATTTGGCGCTAAGTATTTACTGGTGTAAATATAGGACACTGCCCCTGACTATTTAAAGTACCATCATACATGTCAACACATTGGTATTGTCAGTGCCAGGCATTGAAGGATGTCAGCGCATAGACTAAACATTGGTGGAACTGTGAGAGATAATTTTGCAAGCGGTAGAGCACTGTTTGAGCTGGGGGGGGGACTCTCTTGTGGCCGGCGGTACAGGCCCAGGGCCCCTCATGTTACAACGGTGTGTCTGACGTTGGGTGCGCACCACCACCACCAGAGACACTTTATTGTACTATGAGGGACCCAGTGGCAGTGCCGGCGACCAAAAGCGTGCACACCCACCTCTTCAGACAAACGGCACTCTCACGGGTGCTTCCGCCAAGTGGCGACACCACGGACCCGTGGGGGGAGTTTGGCCATTTAGGGAGGTGTAAACATGTCGTATGCTGAACAAACAGCTGCTGCAAATTACGAGATTGGAAAAGTCAGTCAGAGCAGTCCACAAGCAATACCTTTTCATAGGAAAGCTAGGTGTCAGCCGGGCAAGTTGGGGCAAAAGAATTAGAAATCCAGTTGTGGTTCATTTTAATGAAGGTTAGATCATCAACATTTTGGGTAGCCAGACGAGTCCTTTTTTCGGTTAATATTGAACCTGCAGCACTGAATACTCTTTCTGATAGGACACTAGCTGTTGGGCAAGCGAGCTCCTGCAATGCATATTCTGCCAATTCTGGCCAGGTGTCTAATTTGGATGCCCAGTAATCAAAATGGAATGACGGTTGAGGGAGAACGTCGATAAGGGATGAAACATAGTTAGTAACCATACTGGACAAATGTTGTCTCCTGTCACTTTGAATTGATGCTGCAGTACCTGTCCTGTCTGCGGTCATATCAAAATCACTCCACAACGTGGTCAGAAAACCCCTCTGTCCAACGCCACTTCTGATTTGTGCACCTCTAACAACTCTGGCCTGCTGCCCCCTGCAGCTCGTGTGATAACGATCACCGGTGCTGTGTGCTGGGAATGCCTGAATCAAACGGTCAACAAGAGTTGATTGTTTGGTTGCTAATATTTGTTCCAGGTTTTCATGTGGCATAATATTTTGCAATTTGTCTTTATAGCGAGGATCAAGGAGGAAGGCCAACCAGTAATCGTCATCGGCCATCATTTTACAAATACATGTGTCCCTTTTGAGGATACGTAAGGCATAATCTGCCATGTGGGCCAATGTTCCAGTTGTCAAATCTGCGGTTGTGCTGGGTTGAGGGGCAGTTTCAGGCACATCTAAGTCACTTGTCTCCCTAAAAAAAACCTGACCCCGGCCTTGCAGCGCCACCAGTTGCTATTGGCCGCGGAGAAGCTTCCTCATTACAAAAATAATCATCCCCATCATCCTCCTCGTCCTCCTCCTCCTCCTCCTGTTCGCCCGCTACCTCGTCCTGTACACTGCCCTGACCAGACAATGGCTGACTGTCATCAAGGCTTTCCTCTTCCTCTGCTGCAGACGCCTGCTCCTTTATGTGCGTCAAACTTTGCATCAGCAGACGCATTAGGGGGATGCTCATGCTTATTATGGCGTTGTCTGCACTAACCAGCCATGTGCATTCCTCAAAACACTGAAGGACTTGACACATGTCTTGTATCTTCGACCACTGCACACTTGACAACTCCATGTCTGCCATCCTACTGCCTGCCCGTGTATGTGTATCCTCCCACAAATACATAACAGCATGCCTCTGTTCGCACAGTCTCTGAAGCATGTGCAGTTTTGAGTTCCACCTTGTTGCAACGTCGATGATTAGGCGATGCTGGGGAAGGTTCAAAGACCGCTGATAGGTCTGCATACGGCTGGAGTGTACGGGCGAACAGCGGATATGCGAGCAAAGTCCGCGCACTTTGAGGAGCAGGTCGGATAACCCCGGATAACTTTTCAGGAAGCACTGCACCACCAGGTTTAAGGTGTGAGCCAGGCAAGGAATGTGTTTCAGTTGGGAAAGGGAGATGGCAGCCATGAAATTCCTTCCGTTATCACTCACTACCTTGCCTGCCTCAAGATCTACAGTGCCCAGCCATGACTGCGTTTCTTTCTGCAAGAACTCGGACAGAACTTCCGCAGTGTGTCTGTTGTCGCCCAAACACTTCATAGCCAATACAGCCTGCTGACGCTTGGCAGTAGCTGCCCCATAATGGGACACCTGGTGTGCAACAGAGGCAGCTGCGGATGGAGTGGTTGTGCGACTGCGGTCTGTGGACGAGCTCTCGCTTCTGCAGGAGGACGAGGAGGAGGAGAAGGGGGTGCGAACGGCTACAGCCAACTGTTTCCTAGACCGTGGGCTAGGAAGAACTGTCCCAAAATTGCTGTCCCCTGTGGACCCTGCATCCACCACATTCACCCAGTGTGCCGTGATGGACACGTAACGTCCCTGGCCATGCCTACTGGTCCATGCATCAGTTGTCAGGTGCACCTTTGTACTCACAGACCGCCTGAGTGCATGGACGATGCGCTCTTTAACATGCTGGTGGAGGGCTGGGATGGCTTTTCTGGAAAAGAAGTGTCGACTGGGTAGCTCGTAGCGTGGTACAGCGTAGTCCATCAGGGCTTTGAAAGCTTCGCTTTCAACTAACCGGTAGGGCATCATCTCTAACGAGATTAGTGTAGCTATGTGGGCGTTCAAACCCTGTGTACGCGGATGTGAGGCTAAGTACTTCCTTTTTCTAACGAGAGTCTCATGTAGGGTAAGCTGGACTGGAGAGCTGGAGATTGTGGAACTAGCGGCGGTGCCGGTGGACATGGCAGACTGAGAGACGGTTGGAGACGGTATTGTTGCCGCCGGTGCCCTAGATGCAGTGTTTCCTACTACGCAACTGGTGATTCCCTGACCCTGACTGCTTTGGCCTGGCAAAGAAACCTGCACAGATACTGCAGGTGGTGCGGAAAATGGTGGCCTTACAGTGACGGAAGGGATGTTGCGTTGCTGACTAGCTTCATTGGCCGAGGGTGCTACAACCTTAAGGGACGTTTGGTAGTTAGTCCAGGCTTGCAAATGCATTGTGGTTAAATGTCTATGCATGCAACTTGTATTTAGACTTTTCAGATTCTGACCTCTGCTTAAGGTAGTTGAACATTTTTGACAGATGACTTTGCGCTGATCAATTGGATGTTGTTTAAAAAAATGCCAGACTGCACTCTTTCTAGCATCGGATACCTTTTCAGGCATTGCAGACTGAGCTTTAACCGGATGGCCACGCTGTCCTCCAACAGGTTTTGGCTTTGCCACGCGTTTTGGGCCAGATACGGGCCCGGCAGATGGAACCTTTTGCGATGTTGATGCCTGCTGCGGCCCCTCCTCCTCCGCTTCAGAACTACTGCCGCCTGCACCCTGTTCCCCCAATGGCTGCCAATCGGGGTCAACAACTGGGTCATCTATAACCTCCTCTTCTATCTCGTGTGCAATTTCGTCTGTTTCACCGTGTAAGTCGGTGGTATAGCGTTCGTGACGGGGCACCATAGTCTCATCAGGGTCTGATTCTGGATCAGTACACTGCGAGGGCAATGTTGTAGTCTGAGTAAAAGGAACAGCATAGTAATCTGGCTGTGGCTGTGCATCAGTGCACTCCATGTCCGATTCAACTTGTAATGGGCATGGCCTGTTAACTGTTTCACTTTCTAAGCCAGGGACGGTATGTGTAAAGAGCTCCATGGAGTAACCCATTGTGTCGCCTGCCGCATCCTTCTCTGTTGTTGTTTTTGCTGAAGAGGACAAGGAAGAGACTTGTCCCTGACCGTGAACATCCACTAACGACACGCTGCTTTTACATTTACCAGTTTCAGAAGAGGAGGCAAAAGAGCTAGAGGCTGAGTCAGCAAGGTAAGCCAAAACTTGCTCTTGCTGCTCCGGCTTTAAAAGCGGTTTTCCTACTCCCAGAAAAGGCACAAAGGCCAATATTAATCTCCCACTGTTTTTTTTTTTCAGGGAGAATTTTAAAACCAAAATTAAAAAAAAATTAAAAAAAAACAGACACTAGGCTTTCTGTGGCCCAATATTTGGGAGATGGCACATAGGACTGGCGCGCACACAAGCACAAAGGCCAATATTAATCTCCCACTGTTTATTTATTATTTTCAGGGAGAATTAAAAAAAAAAAAAAAAACAGGGACTGTCCTACAATTACTATCTCCCTGCAGTAATCTCAGCCAGGTATGGCAGGCAGCAATAACAAGAAGTGGACTGCTTCACAAATTAAATCAAAAGTGTTGTGGACAAACAAAAAAGATAGCTGTGCAGAAAGGAAGGAACAACAGGATTTGTGCTTTAAAAAAAGCAGTTGGTTTGCACAGCGGCGTACACACAGCAATGCAGCTATCAGGGAGCCTTCTAGGGCAGCCCAATGAGCTACAGCGCTGAGGAAAAAAAATGTAGCTTCCACTGTCCCTGCAAACAAAAGGTGGTGTTGGACAGTGGAAATCGCTACAGCACAAGCGGTTTGGGGGTTAATGGACCCTGCCTAACACTATCCCTGCTTCTGACGAAGCGGCAGCAACCTCTCCCTATGCTCAGATCAGCAGCAGTAACATGGCGGTCGGCGGGAACGCACCTTTATAGCCCCTGTGACGCCGCAGACAGCAAGCCAATCACTGCAATGCCCTTCTCTAAGATGGTGGGGACCAGGACCTATGTCATCACGCTGCCCACACTCTGCGTCCACCTTCATTGGCTGAGAAATGGCGCTTTTCGCATCATTGAAACACGACTTTGGCGCGAAAGTCGCGTACCGCATGGCCGACCCCACACAGGGATCGGGTCGGGTTTCATGAAACCCGACTGTGCCAAAAGTCGGCGACTTTTGAAAATGAACGATCCGTTTCGCTCAACCCTAGTTCTCACCATTTGAGCTGTTATACGTATGGCACCATCGAGGACTTCTAGATACTGAGAAGGAGATCTGGGAGCAGAGATTACACCGCAACGGAACATCATCAACCATGTTGCCCAGATGCAGGACAAGATTACGAAGGTGATGCCAATTGTGAGGGAGAGTCTCCTTCATGCACAAGAGGCCAGGCAAGGGTTTACAATCAGTGAGTGAGGCTGAGACAATTTAGCCCTGGAGACCAAGTGTTGGTGTTGATGCCCATTATCGAAAGTACATTTCTGACCAATTGGCATGGGCCATATGAGGTGGCAAGAAGCTGAGTGACGTCAACAACAAAGTTTGCCAGCCAAAGAGAAGAAAGCCATACCAGATGTATCACATCAACCTACTTAAACCATGAAGAAACACAGGACTGTTGGAAGCTACATGCATGGAGGTTAATCTGGAAGCTGAGATCAAGATGTCACAGTGGCAGAGACACTGTCCCCGATCAGAAATAATATTGCCGAGAACTGCTTCAGCAGAACCTGTTCTCTGTGACCTGTTTTCGGATTTGCTAGGACATACGCAGGTTGTTGAGCAAGAAATACTGATGGAACCACATGTGCAGGTGAACTAAAAGCCATATTGAATTCCCAAAGCCTGCCATGATGTGATTTAGAAGGAGTTAAGGGCAATGTTGAGCCTGGGCATCATCAAGAAGTCAAAGAGCATCTGGTTCTGGTCCAGCTTCATTGTCCTTATGCTGAAGCATGATAGAGAGTGACATTTCTGTAATGACTATAGGAAACTAGATGACATGTCCAAGTTCAACGCATATCCAATGCCCTGAATCGATGAACTCATTGGGAAGCTAGGTTCAGTCAGATACATAACCACCCTGGACGTAACGAAAGGGTACTGGCAAATTCTCCTGTTCCAAAGTGCCAAGGAGAAGACAGCCTTCTCTTCACCTGATGGTTGATTCCGGTATGCCAGAATGCCTTTTGGACTGCAGGGAGACCTGGCTACCTTCCAAAGGGCCATTCACTGGGTCCTAGCACCTTGCAAAAAGTATGCTGCAGCTCACCTAGACGATATTGTAATATTCAACTCGGATTGAGGAAGTCACCTGCAGATGCTCCACGCCGTACTGGATGCGCTGAGGAAGGACAGGTTTACCATAAGCCCAAAGAAGTGTGCCATGGGGAAAGAGGAGGCAAAATACTTGAGCTACATCGTTGGAAGGGTAATAATAAAAATAAACCACAAGGGAATAAGTTAGAGGCAATTAAAAATTGGGTACAACCGGTCTCCAAGAAACAGGTTTGGGCATTTCAGTGAATTGTAACATAGTGACATAGTAACATAGTTATTAAGGTTGAAGGAAGACTTTAAGTCCATCTAGTTCAACCCATAGCGTAACCTAACATGCCCTAACATGTTGAATCAGAGGAGGGCAAAAAAAAACATGTGGCAAAGAGTAAGCTCCACATTGGGGAAAAAATTTCTTTCCCGACTCCACATACGGAAGTCAGACTAGATCTTTGTATCAACGCCCTATCAAGGAATCTAGTATATATAACCTGTAGCATTATACTTTTCAAGAAAGGTATCCAGTCCCCTAATAAATTTTGGTAATGAATCACTCATTACAACATCATATGGCAGAGAGTTCCATAGTCTCGCTGCTCTTACAGTAAAGAATCCACATCTATTATTATGCTTAAACCTTCTTTCCTCCAGATGTAGAATAAGCCCCCTTGTCCCTGTCTCAGGTCTACGATTGAAAAGATCATCAGAAAGGTCTCGGTACTGTCCCCTCATATATTTATACATTAAAATAAGATCACCCCATAGCCTTTGTTTTTCCAAACTAAATAGCCCCAAGTGTAATAACCTATCTTGGTACTGCCGACCCCCCAGTCCTCAAATAACCTTGGTCGCTCTTCTCTACACCCGCTCTAGTTCAGCTATGTCTTTCTTATACACCGGAGACCAGAACTATACACAGTATTCTAAGTGTGGTCATACTAGTGACTTGTATAGAAGTAAAATTATGTTCTCCTCATGAGCATCTATGCCTCTTTTAATGCATCCCATGATTTTATTTGCCTTTGTAGCAGCTGCCTGACACTGGCCACTAAATGTGAGTTTGTCATCCACCCATACACCCAGGTCTTTGTCATTGATGGTTTTGCCAAGTGTTTTACAATTAAGCACATAGTTATACATCTTATTTCTTCTACCCAAGTGCATGACCTTACATTTATCCCCATTAAAGCTCATTTGCCATTTATCAGCCCAAGCTTCTAGTTTACATACATCCTACTGTAATATAAAATTGTCCTCCTCTGTATTGATTACCCTGCAGAGTTTAGTTTCATCTGCAAATATTGAAATTCTAATCTGTTTACCCCCTACAAGGTCATTAATAAATATGTTAAAAAGAAGAGGGCCTAATACGGACCCCTGTGGTACCCCAATGCTAACCGTGACCCAGTCCGAGTGTGCTCCATTAATAACCACCTTTTCGTTCTTATCCCTGAGCCAGCTCTTAACCCACTTACACATAGTTTCCCCTATCCCCATTATTCTCATTTTATGTATCAACCTTTTGTGTGGCACCGTATCAAAAGCTTTTGAAAAGTCCATATACACTATGTCCACTGCGTTTCCTTGGTCCAGTCCGGAACTTACCTCTTCATAGAAGCTGATCAGATAAGTCTGACATGAACGGTCCCTAGTAAACCCGTGCTGATACTGGGTCATGAGGTTATTCCTCTTCAGATACTCCAGTATAGCATCTCTTAGAATGCCCTCCAGGATTTTACCCACAGTAGAGGTTAAGCTTACTGGCCTATAATTACCGAGTTCAGTTTTTGTCCCCTTTTTGAATATTGGCACCACATTTGATATACGCCAGTCCTGTGGTACAGACCCTGTTATTATGGAGTCTTTAAAGATTAAAAATAATGGTCTATCAATGACTGTACTTAATTCCTGCAGTACTCGAGGGTGTATCCCATCCGGGCCCGGAGATTTGTCAATTTTAGTGATTTTTAGACGCCAACATACTTCCTGCTGGGTTAAGCAGGTGACATTTAATGGGGAATTTTTGTTATCACTGATCATATTGTCTGCCATGGGATTTTCTTGTGTAAATACTGATGGAAAAAAGTCATTTAGCATATTGGCTTTTTCCTCATTCTCATCCACCACTTCACCCAGACTATATTTAAGGGGACCAACACTATCATTTTTTAGTTTTTTACTATTTATGTAGTTAAAGAATATTTTGGGATTATTTTTACTCTCTCTGGCAATGAGTCTCTCTGTCTCAATCTTTGCTGCCTTGATTTTCTTTTTACAGAATTTTTTTAATTTTCTGTATTTATTTAATGCCTCATCACTACCTACTTCCTTTAATTCTCTAAATGCTTTCTTTTTGTCACTTATTGCCCCCTTACAGCTCTATTTAGCCATATTGGTTTCCTCCTATTTCTAGTATGTTTATTCCCATACGGTATATACTGTGCACAGGTCCTATTTAGGATGCTAACAAACGTCTCCCATTTTCTTGGTTTATTTTTATGTCTCAGGATTGCAGACATGTGACAAGATGTACACTGGATGGCATTAACAATAGTGGAACACATTTCCTAATGGGGATTGCACCAGACAGAAAAGTTAAATAAAATAAATACAAAGTATTAACAAAAAATACAGATAGCAATTCAGTAATTTCTCCCTTGGATACTCCCTGAATCCAAAATCACTGAGTCACAAGTCACACACTTAACGTCGCTCGCACTTATGCTGCGGTCACACTCAGCTCGTTCACACTCGCTAAGCAGAAGATTTAAAGAGATTTTTTTTTCTCCCCTCAGCAGCAATCCACCCTGTTGTTCAAGGCACTTCCAAATTGTGGGATACTATTGGTGATTTATCCCAAATTTCGCCATGATATTCACTAGGGTTGAGCAAAACGGATCGTACATTTTCAAAAGTCGCCGACTTTTGGCAAAGTCGGGTTTCATGAAACCCGACCCGACCCCTGTGTGGGGTCGGCCATGCAGTACGCGACTTTCGCGCCAAAGTCGCGTTTCAATGACGCGAAAAGCACGATTTCTCAGCCAATGAAGGTGGACGCAAAGTGTGGGCAGCGGGATGACATAGGTCCTGGTCCCCACCATCTTAGAGAAGGGCATTGCAGTGATTGGCTTGCTGTCTGCGGCGTCACAGGGGCTATAAAGAGGCGTTCCCGCCGACCGCCATGTTACTGCTGCTGATCTGAGCTTAGGGAGAGGTTGCTGCCGCTTCGTCAGAAGCAGGGATAGCGTTAGGCAGGGTCCATTAACCACCAAACCGCTTGTGCTGTAGCGATTTCCACTGTCCAACACCACCTTTTGTTTGCAGGGACAGTGGAAGCTACATTTTTTTTCCTCAGCGCTGTAGCTCATTGGGCTGCCCTAGAAGGCTCCCTGATAGCTGCATTGCTGTGTGTACGCCGCTGTGCAAACCAACTGCTTTTTTCAAAGCACAAATCCTGCTGTTCCTTCCTTTCTGCACAGCTATCTTGTTTGTTTGTCCACACTTTTTATTTAATTTGTGCATCAGTCCACTCCTTATTGCTGCCTGCCATACCTGGCTGAGATTACTGCAGGGAGATAGTAATTGTAGGACAGTCCTTTTTTTTTTTTTTTTTTTTAATTGTCCCTAAAAAAATAAGTTGTGGGAGATTAAGATTGGCATTTCTGCTAGAGTGCCATCCCTGTGTGTGCCATCTCTCTCACATAGTGGGCCATAGAAAGCCTTTTTATTTATCTGGTTTTTTTTGGGGGGGGGGGTTTATAAATTCTCCCTGAAAAAAAAAAACAGTGGGAGATTAATATTGGCCTTTGGGCTTGTGTGCCAGTCCTGAGTGTGCCATCTCTCTCTCAAATAGTGGGCCATAGAAAGCCTATTTATTTATTTTTTTTAAAATTTGGTTTCTAAATTCTCCCTGAAAAAAAAACAAAAAACCGTGGGAGATTAATATTGGCCTTTCTGCTTGTGTGCCAGTCCTGACTCCTGAGTGTGCCATCTCTCTCTCTCAAATAGTGGGCCATAGAAAGCCTATTTTTTTTGTTTTTATATTTGGTTTCTAAATTCTCCCTGAAAAAATAAAAAAAACAGTGGGAGACTAATATTGGCCTTTCTGCTTGTGTGCCAGTCCTGACTCCTGAATGTGCCCTCTCTCTCTCAAATAGTGGGCCATAGAAAGCCTATTTATTTATTTTTTATTTGGATTCTAAATTCTCCCTGAAAAAATAAAAAAAAACAGTGGGAGATTAATAAAAAGAAGGAAACACACAAGCGCTAATTTTTCCTTTTTTTTTTTTTTTTTTCGGGATAATGCACTTTGCATTTTTTGTTTCCTCGTATTTATTTCCTAATATTTTCATTTTATCTTATATTATATTATTCTGCATTTTAGATCTATTTATTAAAAGTTATTTTATTGCATCATATTTATTTAGGTGGGAATAATGTTTTCTCCTACACCCACACGCTGCTACGATCACTTGTACTATTTATTCATTCATTCATTATGTATTTATTCACTATCTATTATCCCCTTTTGTGTTATCTTCAGGGGGGTGGTCTGGTACCTTTTGGTTAAGGGGGTTAAGTGGGGGACGTTAGGCGCTATACTTTCATATTCTGCCACCGCTTCCCTATATGGGCAGTCCATATTATTGGGATGGGGGCGGCTCGTTTCTGGGGGGTTGGTCCACAGGGCTCCTTCATAAACCATCTGAGCATCCAGGGACCGGTAACCCTGACGAAGGAGGACGTAGTGCCTCCGAAACGCGTTGGTTAATTCTGGTCCCAGTACCGCTCCGTAGCTGTGACGTCACACGCTGAGTCTTCTGTCGGCCATCTTCCCCCTGCTCGTATCCAGGGACGCCACCGGCCGGGGCATTCCCTGGCTCTACGTAGCGACCACACAGCGATTCTGTGCCCGCTCCCCTGCAGGTTCGCCTGCGCGTTCAGCCCTTTCCCGCCTCAGGGCTTCCCAGTACAGCGCCCACGTGCATCCATTCATTGATCCTCCTCTCGGTGCAGCTCAGCGCCGCAGCCCCTCCAGATTTGCTGGCCGGCACGGTATTCTATCCACGAGGTTCTGGGCTTCTCACCGTAGAACTACATGCTTGCCCATTCTGCTGCCGCTGCGGCATCCATGTTCCGGTAAGTCCGCCAGCTCCACATATGTATGTTCCCATTTTATATTTTTACATTTACCATCCTATACTTTATATCTGGTAAGGGGCCGACTGCACTATCAGTGTAGGTATTTAGTCATTACTGCACAGCTGTCCTGGTTCCATTTTCGCGGCCCTATCCGCACCTTGGGTGGTCCTGTCCAGCCCCTAGTGGGAGATTAATATTGGCCTTTCTGATTGTGTGCCAGTCCTGACTCCTGAGTGTGCCATCTCTCTTTCTCAAATAGTGGGCCATAGAAAGCCTATTTTTTTATATTTGGTTTCTAAATTCTCCCTGAAAAAATAAAAAAAAACAGTGGGAGATTAATATTGGCCTTTCTGCTTGTGTGCCAGTCCTGACTCCTGAGTGTGCCATCTCTCTCTCTCTCTCAAATAGAGGGCCATAGAAAGCCTATTTTTTTTTATATTTGGTTTCTAAATTCTCCCTGAAAAAATAAAAAAAAAAACAGTGGAAGATTAATATTGGCCTTTCTGCTTGTGTGCCAGTCCTGACTCCTGAGTGTGCCATCTCTCTCTCTCAAATAGTGGGCCATAGAAAGCCTATTTTTTTTTTATTTGGTTTCTAAATTCTCCCTGAAAAAATTTAAAAAAACAGTGGGAGATTAATATTGGCCTTTCTGCTTGTGTGCCAGTCCTGACTCCTGAGTGTGCCATCTCTCTCTCTCAAATAGTGGGCCATAGAAAGCCTATTTTTTTTATATTTGGTTTCTAAATTCTCCCTGAAAAAATAAAAAAAAAACAGTGGGAGATTAATATTGGCCTTTCTGCTTGTGTGCCAGTCCTGACTCCTGAGTGTGCCATCTCTCTCTCTCAAATAGTGGGCCATAGAAAGCCTATTTTTTTTTATTTGGTTTCTAAATTCTCCCTGAAAAAATTAAAAAAAACAGTGGGAGATTAATATTGTAAATAATTATATATCCGTGCTAGGAATACTCCCCTTTAATTTATATAAAACAGTAAACAGAGGAACAGCCCTTTATATCCTAATTACCACTTAGTCCCACTTCTATCTATGGTTGTACCTTTTAGACACAGTGAAGACCTTCCGTTTCTGTTCAGTTTTACCCACTGGGCGCTTTTCAATATAGATTTTGTCAAAGTTTTGGATACTATAATGTAGAAATACTTTAATACGGTCGCACAAATCCTACCAGGGGGATATGTAAAATCTATATATAAAAGGAACACATAAAACTGCATAAAAGAACCAATACAGTTGCGCTGAATATACTTGTCCAGGACGGAATTACCTCCTATAATGCGTTTTTTTTTCCTCTGTTTCTTTGCCTGGAGAAGTCCTCCTGATGTGACCTGACATTCAGGTAAACTCACCAACTTCGGCGGGTGGTGAGCGCCGCTCCTGCCGGTAGCAATGCTCTAGTGCAGCCGCTGTTTCTGCTTAAGCAGCGTGGGGTGGCTGCGCGCTGTAAAAGTTAGCCGCTCGGTCTCCCGACAATACAGGACCTAGCGTGACGTCACAGTCACGTGTTCACACACGTGACTGGCTACGGGTAGCGCGATGGACCAAAAACCGACGCGTTTCGGAATAAACGTATTCCTTCTTCAGGGATGGTCCAGGTAGGGATGCATGCCCTTTTATTCACAGCCGCAGTCACTTAACCCCTTCATATATTAAAGGCGAACAGCTCAATTTCACTGTTCAGACCTTTCGGCATAAGGGTATCCAATTCAAAAATCATCCTGCTCTCTTCTCTTGACATTTGCTTAATATAATCTCCTTTCCTCCAGCTTCTGGTTACTATTTTTAGGCCCGTGATGATGGTATTTTTTATATCGCCTCCATGATGATCCAAAAAATGCTTCGATAATGGGTGGCCCTGGAATTTCTTTTTTATGTTACTCAGATGTTCATTCATTCTTATATATAATGGCCTTTTTGTTCTTCCTATATATAATTTATTGCACGGGCACTTTATGGAATAAATAACTCCTTTCGTGTCACATGTTATGTGATCTTTGATAATCCATTCATTCAACCCATTTGTAAGTGATAATTGTTTCTTACAGTTTAGTCGTTTACATGGTTTGCATTTAAGACATGGAAAAAATCCTGGATATGTACGATATGGGAGATGCGTATTAAGAGCTCTTGGATTCGGAACTGTGGGGGCTATTTTATTAGCCAAATTGTTCGCTTTTCTGTATACAAACACTGGATGTTCCGATATTTTCTCTCCTATGATTTTATCGTCTTTTAAAATATCCCAGTGTTTCTTTACTATTCTTTTAAACAGATAAGTATTTTTTGGATCATCATGGAGGCGATATAAAAAATACCATCATCACGGGCCTTAAAGTAGTAACCAGAAGCTGGAGGAAAGGAGATTATATTAAGCAAATGTCAAGAGATGAGAGCAGGATGATTTTTGAATTGGATACCTTTATGCCGAAAGGTCTGAACAGCGAGATTGAGCTGTTCACCTTTAATATATGAAGGGGTTAAGTGACTGCGGCTGTGAATAAAAGGGCATACATCCCTACCTGGACCATCCCTGAAGAAGGAATACGTTTATTCCGAAACGCGTCGGTTTTTGGTCCATCGCGCTACCCGTAGCCAGTCACGTGTGTGATCACGTGACTGTGACGTCACGCTAGGTCCTGTATTGTCGGGAGACCGAGCGGCTAACTTTTACAGCGCACAGCCACCCCACGCTGCTTAAGCAGAAACAGCGGCTGCGTTAGAGCGTTGCTACCGGCCGGAGCAGCGCTCACCACCCGCCGAAGTTGGAGAGTTTACCTGAATGTCAGGTCACATCAGGAGGACTTCTCCAAGCAACGAAACAGAGGAAAAAACAACCGCATTATAGGAGCTAATTCCGTCCTGGACAAGTATCTTCAGCGCAACTGTATTGGTTCTTTTATGCAGTTTTATGTGTTCCTTTTATATATAGATTTTACGTATCCACCTGGTAGGATTTGTGCGCCCTCATTAAAGTATTTCTACATTATAGTATCCAAACTTTGACGAAATCTATATTGAAAAGCGCCCAGTGGGTAAAACTGAACAGAAACGGAAGGTCTTCACTGTGTCTAAAAGGTACAACCATAGATAGAAGTGGGACTAAGTGGTAATTAGGATATAAAGGGCTGTTCCTCGGTTTACTGTTTTATATAAATTAAAGGGGAGTATTCCTAGTGCGGATATATAATTATTTACATTACTTTTAGTATACGACACAGATAAGTGGTACTGTGACAATATCTGCTGCAAGGAAGAAGTGTAGCAAGCGCCACTGATATATTTTCTATACGGAGATTAATATTGGCCTTTTTGCTTGTGTGCCAGTCCTGACTCCTGAGTGTGCCATCTCTCTCTCTCAAATAGTGGGCCATAGAAAGCCTATTTTTTTTTTATATTTGGTTTCTAAATTCTCCCTGAAAAAATAAAAAAAAAAACAGTGGGAGATTAATATTGGCCTTTCTGCTTGTGTGCCAGTCCTGACTCCTGAGTGTGCCATCTCTCTCTCTCAAATAGTGGGCCATAGAAAGCCTATTTTTTTTTATTTGGTTTCTAAATTCTCCCTGAAAAAATTAAAAAAAAAACAGTGGGAGATTAATATTGGCCTTTCTGGTTGTGTGCTAGTCCTGACTCCTGAGTGTGCCATCTCTCTCTCTCAAATAGTGGGCCATAGAAAGCCTATTTATTTATTTTTTATTTGGTTTCTAAATTCTCCCTGAAAAAATAAAAAAAAACAGTGGGAGATCAATATTGACATTTGTGCTTGAGTGACAGTCCTGCGTGTGTGGCATCTCTCTCATTTGGTGCCACAGAAAACAGAGTGTGTAACATTGTGCCTGATTTTCCTTGCGGTCTCACCCACCTTTAAAGGGATATCTAAATCATACTGAAGTTATAGCTCACCGTGTAAGTTGTTTGACAGCAACAAATACCGTTATTTTGGTTACGTTTTTAAAACAATGAGGAAGTCTGGTGGAAGAGGTCGTGGCCGGGGGCGTTCATTGTCAGCTGGTAATGAGGGTAGTGGTAGTGGAGCATCAGGTGGTCGTGGGAAAAAAAAATATAGCACCTAAGTCTGGAGCTGTGGAGCCAGGTTCGTCGTCTGGCTACACAAGGCCTCGAACGCTCCCTTTTCTGGGAGTAGGAAAACCGCTTTTAAAGCCAGAGCAGCAAGAGCAAGTTTTGGCTTACCTTGCTGACTCAGCCTCTAGCTCTTTTGCCTCCTCTTTTGTAACTGGTAAATGTAAAAGCAGCGCGTGGTTAGTGGATGTTCACGGTCAGGGACAAGTCGCTTCCTTGTCCTCTTCAGCAAAAACAACAGAGAAGGATGCAGCAGGCAACACAACGGGTTACTCCATGGAGCTCTTTACACATACCGTCCCTGGCTTAGAAAGTGAAACAGTTAACAGGCCATGCCCATTACAAGTTGAATCTGACATGGAGTGCACTGATGCACAGCCACAGCCAGACTACTATGCTGGCCCTTTGACTCAGACCACAACATTGCCCTCGCAGGGTACTGATCCAGAATCAGACCCTGATGAGACTATGTTGCCCCATCACGAACGCTATACCACCGACTTACACGGTGACACAGACGAAGTTGCACACAAGCTAGAAGAGGAGGTTATAGATGACCCAGTTGTTGACCCCGATTGGCAGCCATTGGGGGAACAGGGTGCAGGCGGCAGTAGTTCTGAAGCGGAGGAGGAGGGGCCGCAGCAGGCATCAACATCGCAACAGGTTCCATCTGCCGGGCCCGTAGATGGCACAAAACGCGTGGCAAAGCCAAAACCTGTTGGAGGATAGCGTGGCCATCCGGTTAAAGCTCAGTCTGCAATGCCTGAAAAGGGATCCGATGCTCGAAAGAGTGCAGTCTGGCATTTTTTTAAACAACATCCAATTGATCAGCGCAAAGTCATCTGTCAAAAATGTTCAACTACCTTAAGCAGAGGTCCGAATCTGAAAAGTATCAATACAAGTTGCATGCATAGACATTTAACCACCATGCATTTGCAAGCCTGGACTAACTACCAAACGTCCCTTAAGGTTGTAGCACCTTCGGCCAATGAAGCTAGTCAGCAACGCTACATCCCTTCTGTCACTGTAAGGCCACCATTTTCCGCACCACCTGCAGTATCTGTGCAGGTTTCTTTGCCAGGCCAAAGCAGTCAGGGTCAGGGAATCACCAGTTTCGTAGTAGGAAACACTGCATCTAGGGCACCGGCGGAAACAATACCGTCTCCAACCGTCTCTCAGTCTGCCATGTCCACCGGCACACCCGCTAGTACAACGATCTCCAGCTCTCCAGTCCAGCTCACCCTACATGAGACTCTCGTTAGAAAAAGGAAGCACTTATCCTCGCATCCGCGTACACAGGGTTTGAACGCCCACATAGCTAGACTAATCTCGTTAGAGATGATGCCCTACCGGTTAGTTGAAAGCGAAGCTTTCAAAGCCCTGATGGACTACGCTGAACCACGCTACGAGCTACCCAGTCGACACTTCTTTTCGAGAAAAGACATCCCAGCCCTCCACCAGCATGTTAAAGAGCGCATCGTCCATGCACTCAGGCAATCTGTGAGTACAAAGGTGCACCTGACAACAGATGCATGGACCAGTAGGCATGGCCAGGGACGTTACGTGTCCATCATGGCACACTGGGTGAATGTGGTGGATGCAGGGTCCACAGGGGACATCAATTTCGGGACAGTTCTGCCTAGCCCACGGTCTAGGAAACAGTTGGCTGTAGGCGTTCGCACCCCCTCCTCCTCCTCCTCCTCGTCCTCCTGCAGAAGCGAGAGCTTGTCCACAGACCGCAGTCGCCCAACCACTCCATCCGCAGCTGCCACTGTTGCACACCAGTTATCCCATTATGGGGCAGCTCCTGGCAAGCGTCAGCAGGCTGTATTGGCTATGAAGTGTTTGGGCGACAACAGACACACCGCGGAAGTTCTGTCCGAGTTCTTGCAGAAAGAAAAGCAGTCGTGGCTGGGCACAGTAGATCTTGAGGCAGGCAAGGTAGTGAGTGATAACGGAAGGAATTTCATGGCTACCATCTCCCTTTCCCAACTGAAACACATTCCTTGCCTGGCTCACACCTTAAACCTGGTGGTGCAGTGCTTCCTGAAAAGTTATCCAGGGTTATCCGACCTGCACCTCAAAGTGCGCGGACTTTGCTCACATATCCGCCGTTCGCCCGTACACTCCAGCCGTATGCAGACCTATCAGCGGTCTTTAAACCTTCCCCAGCATCGTCTAATCATAGACGTTGCAACTAGGGTTGAGCGAAACGGGTCGAACATTTTCAAAAGTCGCCGACTTTTGGCTAAGTCGGGGTTTCATGAAACCCGATCCGACCCCTGTGCGGGGTCGGCCATGCGGTACGCGACTTTCGCGCCAAAGTCGCGTTTCAATGACGCGAAAAGCGCCATTTCTCAGCCAATGAAGGTAAACGCAGAGTGTGGGCAGCGTGATGACATAGGTCCTGGTCCCCACCATCTTTGAGAAGGGCATTGCAGTGATTGGCTTGCTGTCTGCGACGTCACAGGGGCTATAAAGAGGCGTTCCCGCCGACCGCCATCTTACTGCTGCTGATCTGAGCTTAGGGAGAGGTTGCTGCCGCTTTGTCAGAAGCAGGGATAGCGTTAGGCAGGGTCCATTAACCACAAAACCGCTTGTGCTGCAGCGATTTGCACTGTCCAACACCACCCTCGGTGTGCAGGGACAGTGGAAGTTTTTTTTTTTTTTTTTCCCCCTCAGCGCTGTAGCTCATTGGGCTGCCCTAGAAGGCTCCCTGATAGCTGCATTGCTGTGTGTACGCCGCTGTGCAAACCAACTGCTTTTTTCAAAGCACAAATCCTCTTGTTCCTTCCTTTCTGCACAGCTATCTTTTTTGTTTGTCCACACTTTTTATTTGATTTGTGCATCAGTCCACTCCTTATTGCTGCCTGCCATACCTGGCTGAGATTACTGCAGGCAGGGAGATAGTAATTGTAGGACATTCCCTGTTTTTTTTTTTTTTTGGTGGGAGATTAAGATTGGCAATTTGGCATTTCTGCTAGAGTGCCATCCCTGTGTGTGCCATCTCTCTCACATAGTGGGCCATAGAAAGCCTTTTCATTTTTCTGTATTTTTTTTGTGGGGTGTATAAATTCTCCCTGATAAAAATACAGTGGGAGATTAATATTAGCCTTTGGGCTTGTGTGCCAGTCCTGAGTGTGCCATCTCTCTCACAAATAGTGGGCCATAGAAAGCCTATTTTATTTTTTTTTGGGTTTTATAAATTCTCCCTGAAAAAAAGGGAGATTAATATTGGCCTCTGGGCTTGTGTGCCAGTCCTGAGCGTGCCATCTGTGCCAGCCCTGAGTGTGCCATCTCTCTCACAAATAGTGGGCCATAGAAAGCCTATTTAATTTTTTTTTTGGTTTTATAAATTCTCCCTGAAAAAAAGGGAGATTAATATTGGCCTCTGGGCTTGTGTGCCAGTTGTGAGCGTGCCATCTGTGCCAGTCCTGAGCGTGCCATCTCTCTCACAAATAGTGGGCCATAGAAAGCCTATTTAAATATTTTTTTGGTTTTATAAATTCTCCCAGAAAAAAAGGGAGATTAATATTGGCCTCTGGGCTTCTGTGCCAGTCCTGAGCGTGCCATCTGTGCCAGTCCTGAGCGTCCCATCTCTCTCACAAATAGTGGGCCATAGAAAGCCTATTTTTTTTTTTTTGGGGTTTTAGAAATTCTCCCTGAAAAAAAAAGGGAGATTAATATTGCCCTTTGGGCTTGTGTGCCAGTACTAAGCGTGCCATCTCTCTCTCTCTCTCTCTCAGTCAGTGGGCCATAGAACGCCTATTTTTGGTTTTATTTGTTTTCTAAATTCTCCCTGAAAAAATCATTTTATTTTATTTGGTTTCTAAATTCTTCCTGATAAAATCATATTTTTTTTATTATTTTTTTTTCTAAAGTCTCCCTGAAAAAAACAAAACAAAAAAAAAAACAAACAAAAAAAACAGTGGGGGATTAATATTGGCCTTTCTGCTTGTGTGCCAGTCTTGACTCCTGTGTGCGTCATCTCTCACTCAGTGGGCCATAGAACGCCTATTTTTTGTTTTATTAGTTTTATAAATTCTCCCTGAAAAAATCATTTTATTTTATTTGGTTTCTAAATTCTTCCTGATAAAATCATATTTTTTTTATTATTTTTTTTTCTAAAGTCTCCCTGAAAAAAAAAAAAAAAAAAACAGTGGGAGATTAATATTGGCCTTTCTGCTTGTGTGCCAGTCTTGACTCCTGTGTGCGTCATCTCTCAGTCAGTGGGCCATAGAACGCCTATTTTTGGTTTTATTTGTTTTATAAATTCTTCCTGAAAAAATCATTTTATTTTATTTGGTTTCTAAATTCTTCCTGATAAAATCATATTTTTTTTATTATTTTTTTTTCTAAAGTCTCCCTGAAAAAAAAAAAAAAAAAACAACCAAAAAAAACAGTGGGAGATTAATATTGGCCTTTCTGCTTGTGTGCCAGTCTTGACTCCTGGGTGTGCCATCTCTCTCTCTCTCTCTCTCTCTCTCTCTCCAATTGTGGTCCATAGAAAGCCTATATTTTTTTTCCTTGATTTGGGTTCCAAAATCTACCAGAGAAAATAACTACATCAATCATTGGTAGAAAAATATTGGCCTCTGGGCTTGTGTGCCACTCCTGACTCCTGTGTGCGTCATCTCTCAGTCAGTGGGCCATAGAACGCCTATTTTTGTTTTTATTTGTTTTATAAATTCTCCCTGAAAAAATCATTTTATTTTATTTGGTTTCTAAATTCTTCCTGATAAAATCATATTTTTTTTATTATTTTTTTTTCTAAAGTCTCCCTGAAAAAAAAAAAAAAAAAAAAAACAAACCCCCCCAAAAAATGGGAGATTAATATTGGCCTTTCTGCTTGTGTGCCAGTCTTGACTCCTGGGTGTGCCATCTCTCTCTCTCTCTCTCTCTCTCTCTCTCTCTCTCTCCCTCCAATTGTGGTCCATAGAAAGCCTATATTTTTTTTCCTTGATTTGGGTTCCAAAATCTACCAGAGAAAATAACTCCATCAATCATTGGTAGAAAAATATTGGCCTCTGGGCTTGTGTGCCACTCCTGATTCCTGTGTGCGTCATCTCTCACTCAGTGGCCCATAGAAAGCATATAGTTTGTTACATTTGTTTTCTAAATTCTCCCTGCAAAAATCTATTTTTTTTTTTTTTTTGGGGTTTCTAAAGTGTTCCTGAAAAAAATAAAAATAAAAAAAAAATAATAGTGTGACATTAATATTAACATTTGTGCTTCAGTGACAGTCCTGCGTGTGGGGCATCTCTCTAATTTGCAGCCACCAAAAACAGAGTGTGTAACATTGGGCCTGATTTTCGCTGTGGTCTCACCAACCTGTAAAGGGGTAGCTAAATCATACTGAAGTTATAGCTCACCGTGTAAGTTGTGTGACTGCAACAAATAACGTTAGTTTGGTTACGTTTTTAAAACAATGAGGAAGTCTAGTGGAAGAGGTCGTGGCCGGGGGCGTTCATTGTCAGCTGGTAATGAGGGTAGTGGTAGTGGTGGAGCATCAGGTGGTCGTGGGGAAAAAAATATTGCACCTAAGTCTGGAGCTGTGGAGCCAGGTTCGTCGTCCGGCTACACAAGGCCTCGAACGCTCCCTTTTCTGGGATTAGGAAAACCGCTTTTAAAGCCGGAGCAGCAAGAGCAAGTTTTGGCTTATCTTGCTGACTCAGCCTCTAGCTCTTTTGCCTCCTCTCGTGAAACTGGTAAAAGTAAAAGCAGCGCGTCGTTAGTGGATGTTCACGGTCAGGGACAAGTCACTTCCTTGTCCTCTTCAGCAAAAACAACAACAGAGAAGAATGCAGCAGGCGACACAACGGGTTACTCCATGGAGCTCTTTACACATACCGTCCCTGGCTTAGAAAGTGAAGCAGTTAACAGTCCATGCCCATTACAAGTTGAATCTGACATGGAGTGCACTGACGCACAGCCACAGCCAGACTACTATGCTGGTCCTTTGACTCAGACCACAACATTGCCCTCGCAGGGTGCTGATCAAGAATCAGACCCTGATGAGACTATGTTGCCCCATCACGAACGCTATACCACCAAACGACACGGTGACACAGACGAAGTTGCGCAGGAGGTACAAGAAGAGTTATTAGATGACCCAGTTCTTGACCCCGATTGGCAGCCATTGGGGGAACAGGGTGCAGGCGGCAGCAGTTCTGAAGCAGAGGAGGAGGAGGGGCCGCAGCAGGCATCAACATCGCCACAGGTTCCATCTGCCGGGCCCGTATCTTGCCCAAAACGCGTGGCAAAGCCAAAACCTGGTGGAGGACAGCGTGGCCATCCGGTTAAAGCTCAGTCTGCAATGCCTGAAAAGGTATCCGATGCTAGAAAGAGTGCAGTCTGGCATTTTTTTAAACAACATCCAATTGATCAGCGCAAAGTCATCTGTCAAAAATGTTCTACTTCCTTAAGCAGAGGTCAGAATCTGAAAAGTCTCAATACTAGTTGCATGCATAGACATTTAACCACCATGCATTTGAAAGCTTGGACTAACTACCAAACGTCCCTTAAGGTTGTTGCACCCTCGGCCAATGAAGCTAGTCATCAACGCAACATCCCTTCCGGCAGTGTAGGACCACCATTTAGCGCACCACCTGCTGTATCTGTGCAGGTATCTTTGCCAGGCCAAAGCAGTCAGGGTCAGGGAATCACCAGTTTCGTAGTAGGAAACACTGCATCTAGGGCACCGGCGGCAACAATACCATCTCCCACCGTCTCTCAGTCTGCCATGTCCACCGGCACCCCCGCTAGTTCCACGATC
Organism: Ranitomeya imitator; assembly: GCF_032444005.1. Taxonomy (NCBI): domain Eukaryota; kingdom Metazoa; phylum Chordata; class Amphibia; order Anura; family Dendrobatidae; genus Ranitomeya; species Ranitomeya imitator. The sequence goes on along the minus strand of NC_091285.1, from coordinate 252,283,147 downwards.
TCCAGCTCTCCAGTCCAGCTCACCCTACATGAGACTATGGTTAGAAAAAGGAAATACTTAGCCTCGCATCCGCGTACACAGGGTTTGAACGCCCACATAGCTAGACTAATCTCGTTAGAGATGATGCCCTACCGGTTAGTTGAAAGCGAAGCTTTCAAAGACCTGATGGACTACGCTGTACCACGCTACGAGCTACCCAGTCGACACTTTTTTTCCAGAAAAGCCATCCCAGCCCTCCACCAGCATGTTAAAGAGCGCATCGTCCATGCACTCAGGCAATCTGTGAGCACAAAGGTGCACCTGACAACAGATGCATGGACCAGTAGGCATGGCCAGGGACGTTACGTGTCCATCACGGCACACTGGGTAAATGTGGTGGATTCAGGGTCCACAGGGGACAGCAAGTTTGGGACAGTTCTGCCTAGCCCACGGTCTAGTAAACAGTTGTCTGTAGCCGTTCGCACCCCCTCCTCCTCCTCCTCCTCCTCGTCCTCCTGCAGAAGCAAGAGCTCGTCCACAGACCGCAGTCGCACAAACACTCCATCCGCACCTGCCACTGTTGCACACCAGGTCTCCCATTATGGGGCAGCTACTGGCAAACGTCAGCAGGCTGTATTGGCTATGAAGTGTTTGGGCGACAATAGACACACCGCGGAAGTTCTGTCCGAGTTCTTGCAGCAAGAAACGCAGTCGTGGCTGGGCACTGTAGATCTTGAGGCAGGCAAGGTAGTGAGTGATAACGGAAGGAATTTCATGGCTGCCATCTCCCTTTCCCAACTGAAACACATTCCTTGCCTGGCTCACACCTTAAACCTGGTGGTGCAGTGCTTCCTGAAAAGTTATCTGGGGTTATCCGACCTGCTCCTCAAAGTGCGTGGACTTTGCGCACATATCCGCCGTTCGCCTGTACACTCCAGCCGTATGCAGACCTATCAGCGTTCTTTGAACCTTCCCCAGCATCGCCTAATCATAGACGTTGCAACAAGGTGGAACTCAACACTGCACATGCTTCAGAGACTGTGCGAACAGAGGCGGGCTGTTATGTTTTTGTGGGAGGATACACATACACGGGCAGGCAGTAGGATGGCAGACATGGAGTTGTCAGGTGTGCAGTGGTCGAAGATTCAAGACATGTGTCAAGTCCTTCAGTGTTTTGAGGAATGCACACGGCTGGTTAGTGCAGACAACGCCATAATAAGCATGAGCATCCCCCTAATGCGTCTGCTGATGCAAAGTTTGACGCACATAAAGGATCAGGCGTCTGCACCAGAGGAAGAGGAAAGCCTTGATGACAGTCAGCGATTGTCTGGTCAGGGCAGTGTACATGACGAGGTACCGGGCGAAGAGGAGGTGGAGGATGAGGAGGATGATGGGGATGAGTATATTTTTAATGAGGAAGCTTTCCCGGGGGCACGGGAAATTGGTGGCGTGGCAAGGCCGGGTTCTGGTTTTTTGAGGGACACAAGTGACGTAGATTTGCCTGCAACTGCCCCTCAACCAAGCACAACCGCAGATTTGACAACGGGAACTTTGGCCCACATGGCGGATTATGCCTTGCGTATCCTCAAAAGGGACACACGCATTACAAAAATGATGAACGATGACGATTACTGGTTGGCCTGCCTCCTTGATCCTCGCTATAAAGGCAAATTGCAAAATATTATGCCACATGAGAACTTGGAACTAATATTAGCAACAAAACAATCAACTCTTGTTGACCGTTTGCTTCTGGCATTCCCTGCACACAGCGCCCGTGATCGTTCTCACACGAGCTCCAGGGGCCAGCAGACCAGAGGTGTTAGAGGGGCAGAAATCAGAAGTGGCGTTGGCCAGAGGGGTTTTCTGACCAGGTTGTGGAGTGATTTTTCTATGACCGCAGACAGGACAGGTACTGCAGCATCAATTCAAAGTGACAGGAGACAACATTTGTCCAGTATGGTTACAAACTATTTTTCATCCCTTATCGACGTTCTCCCTCAACCGTCATTCCCATTTGATTACTGGGCATCCAAATTAGACACCTGGCCAGAATTGGCAGAATATGCATTGCAGGAGCTTGCTTGCCCGGCAGCTAGTGTCCTATCAGAAAGAGTATTCAGTGCTGCAGGTTCAATACTAACAGAAAAAAGGACTCGTCTGGCTACCCAAAATGTAGATGATCTAACCTTCATTAAAATGAACCACAACTGGATTTCAAAATCTTTTGCCCCACCCTGCCCGGCTGACACCTAGCTTTCCTATGAAAAGGTCTTGCCTGTGGACTATTCTGAATGACTTTTCCAATCTCGTAATTTTCTTCACCTGATTGTCCAGCATACGACATGTTTCCACCTCACGAAATGGCCAAACTCCCCACACGGGGCCGTGCTATCGCCACTTTGCGCTTGGACCCTTGAGAGTGCTGTTTGTCTGAAGAGGTGGGTGTGGCCGCTTTTGGTCGACGGCACTGCCACTGGGTCCCTCATAGTACAATAAAGTGTCTCTGGCGGTGGTGGTGCGCACCCAACGTCAGACACACCGTTGTAATATGAGGGGCCCTGTGCCTGTACCGCCGGCCACAAGACAGTTCCCCCCCCCAGCTCAAACAGTGCTCTACCACTAGCAAAATTATCTCTCACAGCTTCACCAATGTGTAGTCTAGGCGCTGACATCCTTCAATGCCTGGCACTGACAATACCATTGTTTTGACATTTTTGTTATGTTAGGCCTTCGAAGCCTGTCTGCGGTCCCTTCTTTCTACAACTACTACACTGACCAGGCCACTGCTGGCCGTGTTACCCTGGAACCAATTTAAAAGTGCCTACAGTCAGCCCAATTTTGTTATGTTAGGCCTTCGAAGACTGTCTGCCGTCACTCCTTCCACTAGACTTCCACTGACCATACACTGCTGCCCATGTACCCCTGGAACCAATTTAAAAGTGCCTACAGCCAGCCCAATTTTGTTATGTTAGGCCTTCGAAGCCTGTCTGCGGTCACTCCTTCCACTAGACTTCCACTGACCAGACCACTGCTGCCCGTGTACCCCTGCAACCAATTTAAAAGTGCCTACAGCCAGCCCAAGTTTGTTATGTTAGGCCTTCGAAACCTGTCTGCGGTCACTCCTTCCACTAGACTTCCACTGACCAGACCACTGCTGCCCGTGTACCCCTGGAACCAATTTAAAAGTGCCTACAGCCAGCCCAAGTTTGTTATGTTAGGCCTTCGAAGCCTGTCTGCGGTCACTCCTTCCACTAGACTTCCACAGACCAGACCACTGCTGCCCGTGTACCCCTGGAACCAATTTAAAAGTGCCTACAGCCAGCCCAAGTTTGTTATGTTAGGCCTTGGAAGCCTGTCTGCGGTCACTCCTTCCACTAGACTTCCACTGACCATACACTGCTGCCCATGTACCCCTGGAACAAATTTAAAAGTGCCTACAGCCAGCCCAAGTTTGTTATGTTAGGCCTTCGAAGCCTGTCTGCGTCCCGTTCTTTCAACTACAACTACACTGACCAGGCCACTGATGGCCGTGTTCCCCTGGAACCAATTTTAACTTGCCTACAGCCAGCCCTATGTTATTATGTTAGGCCTTCGAAGCCTGTCTGCGTCCCGTTCTTTCAACTACAACTACACTGACCAGGCCACTGATGGCCGTGTTCCCCTGGAACCAATTTTAACTTGCCTACAGCCAGCCCAATGTTAGGCCTTTGATGCCTGTCTGCCGTCACTCCTTCCACTAGGCCTCCACTGACCTGTCTATTGCTGCCCGTGTACCCCTTGAACCAACATCATTAAATATAAAAAAAATTAATTTGATTATAAAAAATAAGATCGTGTTGAGATCTCAAATACAGACATTTTAACAATCAAAACAAACACACAACAAATATCTGGAACTGTACTACAAAGGTCCAACAGCTACAATTTCTTTCTCCTGCAAGAAGTTAACTGAAAGTTTTTTGGAGTTGTTAACACAGATATGGCATCCACCGAGTGTTGTCCTGTCGCGTCTCCTTTAAATTATTTCCAATAAGATGTTAAACTATTAATTTAATAAAATCAATAATTAAAAAAATAATTGAGTAAGTCAAAAGCACATTGCAAATAAACATTAATTACAAATCAAGAAGCATGGCGCGTCCGAGGGTGAGTAGATACCGAATAAGAATATAATCACCCTCGGACGCGCAATGCTTATTTACAACAGCCTTCCTTCCTAAGAATCAGCCCTTCCGTGGTGTAGAGAGAGGTTGTGTTACACTCCAAGGTGTTCCCCAGGTTGCCTTTCCTGAGCTTCGATCTTCCGGCTCTCGTTTAGTAGCTGTTGGAAACTACGCTGCATTAGGCCTACTAATTGTGTATGGGTGAAACAGTGGCGCATCTGCGGTCCCTCCTTCCACTAGGCCTCCACTGACCTGTCTACTGCGGCCCGTGTACCCCTTGAACCAACCTAATAAAATATTTAAAAAATTAATTTGATTATAAAAAATAAGATCGTGTTGAGATCTCAAATGCAGACATTTTAACAATCAAAACAAACACACAACAAATATCTGGAACTGTACTACAAAGGTCCAACAGCTACAATTTCTTTCTCCTGCAAGAAGTTAACTGAAAGTTTTTTGGAGTTGTTAACACAGATATGGCATCCACCGAGTGTTGTCCTGTCGCGTCTCCTTTAAATTATTTCCAATAAGATGTTAAACTATTAATTTAATAAAATCAATAATTAAAAAAATAATTGAGTAAGTCAAAAGCACATTGCAAATAAACATTAATTACAAATCAAGAAGCATGGCGCGTCCGAGGGTGAGTAGATACCGAATAAGAATATAATCACCCTCGGACGCGCAATGCTTATTTACAACAGCCTTCCTTCCTAAGAATCAGCCCTTTCGTGGTGTAGAGAGAGGTTGTGTTACACTCCAAGGTGTTCCCCGGGTTGCCTTTCATGAGCTTCGATCTTCCGGCTCTCGTTTAGTAGTTGGTGGAAACTACGCTGCATTAGGCCTACAAATTTGGTATGGGGTGTAGAGACAGGTTGTGTTACACTCCAAGGTTTTCACCAGGTTGCCTTTCCTGAGCTTCTATCTTCAGGCTCTCATTAAATTGTGGTTAAATGGAACAACTGCATTTGGCGTACTAGTTGGTTTGGGGCCTACTATCGGTGTCTGCCGCTCCTTGCTGTTCTCCTGGTTTCCTGTCCTGAAATTCCATTTTCAGCCTCTCGTTAAGTAGTTGTTAATGTTAAACTGCATTTGGCCTACTAGTTGGGTTGGGGCCTACTATCGGTGTCTGCCACTCCTTGCTGTTCTCCTCCACTGAACAAAGCTGTGCCGCCTGTTTACTACGGTTGCCAATTTTGAACTGCATTTCGACTACTTACTGATTTGGCCCTACTCTCTGTGTCAGCCTCTCATTCCAGTTGTCCTCCACTGCAATGCCCCCTGGTTATTCCTGTGTTACCAATTTTGAACTGCATTTAGCCCACTTTCTTCTTTGGGCCTATATCTGTGTTTCCACTTCTTCGTGCCCATTGCCCAGCCAGTGATAGATGAGTCTGCTGGTACATTGACCCATAACGCAACATTCCCCGTGCACGCTACACAACAACATTGTGACCCTGCTGAAAGTCAGGTTGCTCTTCCCGCATACCATACCACCTTACACGGGGACAAAGAGGAAGGTGCAGATGAAAGTGCAGGTTCCTTCATCAGGTGGGGGGAGGAATACTAGTTGGCGACGTCACTGGCACAGGGCCTCTCATATTACGCAAAAGTGTTGCTGCCGGTGGGAGGCGCCCCCGCCGTGCAAACACACCGCTGTACTTTGAGGGGCCCTGTGCCAGTGCCAATGCCAACGAGTGGGCCCCCCCTGCTTGCTCAGGTTCACAGCACTTGCAAAGTTGAAATACTTACCTCTCCCTGCTCCACTGCCGTGACGTGGTCCAGATTTCCTGGGCCCACTAATTACTTGAACCAGCCCTACCCCCCACAACTTTAGCCAAATGACCCCCAATTTCAAATGCCTTCCAATTATTATAAGGTAAATTACGCTTGACAAGCTTCATTAAGAAGAATGGATGGTTTTGACATTAAAATGGGCACTCTAGGTGTTTTCCTGGCCCCCACTCACTGCCGACTATGCTGCCCCATTGACTTGCATTGGGTTTCGTGTTTCGGTCGATCCCGACTTTACGTCATAATCGGCCGATTTCACTCGACCCGACTTTGGACATAGTCGGGTTTCGCAAAACCCGGCTCGACTCTAAAAAGGTCAAGGTCGCTCAACTCTAGTTGCAACAAGGTGGAACTCAACACTGCACATGCTTCAGAGACTGTGCGAACAGAGGCGGGCTGTTATGTTTTTGTGGGAGGATACACATACACGGGCAGGCAGTAGGATGGCAGACATGGAGTTGTCAGGTGTGCAGTGGGCGCAGATACAAGACATGTGTCAAGTCCTTCAGTGTTTTGAGGAATGCACACGGCTGGTTAGTGCAGACAATGCCATAATAAGCATGAGCATCCCCCTAATGCGTCTGCTGATGCAAAGTTTGACGCACATAAAGGATCAGGCGTCTGCAGCAGAGGAAGAGGAAAGCCTTGATGACAGTCAGCCATTGTCTGGTCAGGGCAGTGAACAGGACGAGGTAGCAGGCGAAGAGGAGGTGGAGGACGAGGAGGAGGATGGGGATGAGTATATTTTTAATGAGGAAGCTTTCCCGGGGCCACTGGAAATTGGTGGCGTGGCAAGGCCGGGTTCTGGTTTTTTGAGGGACACAAGTGACGTAGATTTGCCTGAAACTGCCCCTCAACCAAGCACAACCGCAGATTTGACAACTGGAACTTTGGCCCACATGGCGGATTATGCCTTACGTATCCTCAAAAGGGACACACGCATTACTAAAATGATGAACGATGACGATTACTGGTTGGCCTGCCTCCTTGATCCTCGCTATAAAGGCAAATTGCAAAATATTATGCCACATGAGAACTTGGAACTAATATTAGCAACCAATCAACTCTTGTTGACCGTTTGCTTCAGACATTCCCAGCACACAGCGCCCGTGATCGTTCTCACACGAGCTGCAGGGGGCAGCAGACCAGAAGTGTTAGAGGTGCAGAAATCAGAAGTGGCGTTGGACAGAGGGGTTTTCTGACCAGGTTGTGGAGTGATTTTGCTATGACCGCAGACAGGACAGGTACTGCTGCATCAATTCAAAGTGACAGGAGACAACATTTGTCCAGTATGGTTACTAACTATTTTTCATCCCTTATCGATGTTCTCCCTCAACCATCATTCCCATTTGATTACTGGGCATCCAAATTAGACACCTGGCCAGAATTGGCAGAATATGCATTGCAGGAGCTTGCTTGCCCGGCAGCTAGTGTCCTATCAGAAAGAGTATTCAGTGCTGCAGGTTCAATATTAACCGAAAAAAGGACTCGTCTGGCTACCCAAAATGTGGATGATCTAACCTTCATTAAAATGAACCACAACTGGATTTCGAATTCTTTTGCCCCACCTTGCCCGGCCGACACCTAGCTTTCCTATGAAAAGGTCTTGCCTGTGGACTACTCTGAATGATTTTACCAATCTCGTAATTTGCAGCAGCTGATTGCCCAGCATACGACATGTTTACACCTCCCTAAATGGCCAAACTCCCCACACGGGGCCGTGGTATCGCCACTTGGCGCAAGCACCCGTGAGAGTGCTGTTTGTCTGAAGAGGTGGGTGTGCCCGCTTTTGGTCGACGGCACTGCCACTGGGTCCCTCATAGTACAATAAAGTGTCTCTGGCAGTGGTGGTGCGCACCCAACGTCAGACACACTGTTGTAACATGAGGGGCCCTGGGCCTGTACCGCTGGCCACAAGAGAGTTCCCCCACCCCCAGCTCAAACATTGCTCTACCACTTGCACAATTATCTCTCACAGTTCCACCAATGTTTAGTCTATGCGCAGACATCCTTAAATTCCTGCCACTGACAATACCATTGTGTTGACATGTATGATGGTACTTAACATAGTCAGGGGCAGTGTCCTATATTTACCCAAGTAAATACTTTGCGCCAAATTACTAGGTCTGAAACTACGCAGAGGAGCCCACCCCTGTACCTAATGATTGCACCCTTTTGTGTTTTCGTTTTGTTGTAATGCGAGACATTAACATGTATTTATTGTTACTAACTGGCAGACACTCATTACAATTGGCCTCCGCTGACAACACCAATGCTGCCTGTGTACCCCTGCAAGAGAATTCTAAGTGTCTACAACCAAATTTTATTATGTTAGGCCTACTACGCCTGTCTGTGGTCCCTCCTTCCACTAGGCCTCCACTGACCAGACCACTACTGCCCGTGTACCCCTGGAACCAATTTTAAAGTGCCTACAGCCATATTTTATTATGTTAGGCCTACTATGCCTGTCTGCGGTCCCTCCTTCCACTAGGCCTCCACTGACCAGACCACTACTGCCTGTGTACCCCTGGAACCAATTTTAAAGTGCCTACAGCCATATTTTATTATGTTAGGCCTACTATGCCTGTCTGCGGTCCCTCCTTCCACTAGGCCTCCACTGACCAGACCACTACTGCCCGTGTACCCCTGGAACCAATTTTAAAGTGCCTGCAGCCATATTTTATTATGTTAGGCCTACTACGCCTGTCTGCGGTCCCTCCTTCCACTAGTCCTCCAGTGACCTGTCTACTTCTGCCCGTGTACCCCTGGAAACAATTTTAAAGTGCCTACAGCCCAATTTTATTATGTTAGGCCTTCAAAGCCTGTCTGCGGTCCCTCCTTCAACTAGGCCTCCACTGACCAGACCACTGCTGCCGGTGTACCCCTGGAACCAATTTTAAAGTGCCTACAGCCATATTTTATTATGTTAGGCCTACTACGCCTGTCTGCGGTCCCTCCTTACACTTGTCCTCCACTGACCAGACCACTGCTGCCCGTGTACCCCTGGAACGAATTTAAAGTGCCTACAGCCATATTTTATTATGTTAGGCCTACTACGCATGTCTGCGGTCCCTCCTTCCACTAGGCCTCCACTGACCAGACCACTGCTGCCTGTGTACCCCTGGAACCAATTTTTAAGTGCCTACAGCTCAATTTTATTATGTTAGGGCTTCGAAGCCTGTCTGCGGTCCCTCCTTCCACTAGGCCTCCACTGACCAGACCACTGCTGCCCGTGTACCCCTGGAACCAATTTTAAAGTGCCTACAGCCATATTTTATTATGTTAGGCCTACTACGCCTGTCTGCGGTCCCTCCTTCCACTAGGCCTCCAGTGACATGTCTACTGGTGCCCGTGTACCCCTGGAAACAATTTTAAAGTGCCTACAGCCATATTTTTTTATGTTAGGCCTACTACGCATGTCTGCAGTCCCTCCTTCCACTAGGCCTCTACTGACCAGGCCACTGCTGCCCGTGTACGCCTGGAACCAATTTTTAAGTGCCTACAGCCATATTTTATTATGTTAGGCAAACTACGCCTTTCTGCGGTCCCTCCTTCCACTAGTCCTCCAGTGACCTGTCTACTGCTGCCCGTGTACCCCTGGAACCAATTTTAAAGTGCTTACAGCCCAATTTTATTATGTTAGGCCTTCGAAGCCTGTCTGCGGTCCCTCCTTCCACTAGGCCTCCACTGACCAGACCACTGCTGCCCGTGTACCCCTGGAACCAATTTTAAAGTGCCTACAGCCATATTTTTTCTATGTTAGGCCTACTACGCCTGTCTGCGGTCCCTCCTTACACTTGTCCTCCACTGACTAGACCACTGCTGCCCGTGTACCCCTGGAACCAATTTTAAAGTGCCTACAGCCATATTTTATTATGCTAGGCTTACTACGCATGTCTGCGGTCCCTCCTTCCACTAGGCCTCCACTGACCAGACCACTGCTGCCCGTGTACCCCTGGAACCAATTTTTAAGTGCCTACAGCCATATTTTATTATGTTAGGCCTACTATGCCTGTCTGCGGTCCCTCCTTACACTTGTCCTCCACTGACCAGACCACTGCTGCCCGTGTACCCCTGGAACCAATTTTAAAGTGCCTACAGCCCAATTTTATTATGTTAGGCCTTCGAAGCCTGTCTGCGGGCCTTCCTTCGACTAGGCCTCCACTGACCAGACCACTGCTGCCCGTGTACCCCTGGAACCAATTTTAAAGTGCCTACAGCCATATTTTATTGTTAGGCCTACTACGCCTGTCTGCGGTCCCTCCTTCCACTAGTCCTCCAGTGACCTGTCTACTGCTGCCCGTGTACCCCTGGAACCAATTTTAAAGTGCCTACAGCCCAATTTTATTATGTTAGGCCTTCGAAGCCTGTCTGCGGTCCCTCCTTCCACTAGGCCTCCACTGACCAGACCACTGCTGCCCGTGTACCCCTGGAACCAATTTTAAAGTGCCTACAGCCATATTTTATTATGTTAGGCCTACTACGCATGTCTGCAGTCCCTCCTTCCACTAGGCCTCTACTGACCAGGCCACTGCTGCCCGTGTACCCCTGGAACCAATTTTTAAGTGCCTACAGCCATATTTTATTATGTTAGGCCTACTACGCCTTTCTGCGGTCCCTCCTTCCACTAGTCCTCCAGTGACCTGTCTACTGCTGCCCGTGTACCCCTGGAACCAATTTTAAAGTGCTTACAGCCCAATTTTATTATGTTAGGCCTTCGAAGCCTGTCTGCGGTCCCTCCTTCCACTAGGCCTCCACTGACCAGACCACTGCTGCCCGTGTACCCCTGGAACCAATTTTAAAGTGCCTACAGCCATATTTTTTCTATGTTAGGCCTACTACGCCTGTCTGCGGTCCCTCCTTACACTTGTCCTCCACTGACTAGACCACTGCTGCCCGTGTACCCCTGGAACCAATTTTAAAGTGCCTACAGCCATATTTTATTATGCTAGGCCTACTACGCATGTCTGCGGTCCCTCATTCCACTAGTCCTCCAGTGACCTGTCTACTGCTGCCCGTGTACCCCTGGAAACAATTTTAAAGTGCCTACAGACCAATTTTATTATGTTAGGCCTTCGAAGCCTGTCTGCGGTCCCTCCTTCCACTAGTCCTCCACTGACCAGACCACTACTGCCCGTGTACCCCTGGAACCAATTTTAAAGTGCCTTCAGCCATATTTTATTATGTTAGGTCTACTACGCATGTCTGCGGTCCCTCCTTCCACTAGGCCTCCACGGACCAGACCACTGCTGCCCGTGTACCCCTGGAACCAATTTTTAAGTGCCTACAGCCATATTTTATTATGTTAGGCCTACTATGCCTGTCTGCGGTCCCTCCTTACACTTGTCCTCCACTGACCAGACCACTGCTGCCCGTGTACCCCTGGAACCAATTTTAAAGTGCCTACAGCCCAATTTTATTATGTTAGGCCTTCGAAGCCTGTCTGCGGGCCTTCCTTCGACTAGGCCTCCACTGACCAGACCACTGCTGCCCGTGTACCCCTGGAACCAATTTTAAAGTGCCTACAGCCATATTTTATTGTTAGGCCTACTACGCCTGTCTGCGGTCCCTCCTTCCACTAGTCCTCCAGTGACCTGTCTACTGCTGCCCGTGTACCCCTGGAACCAATTTTAAAGTGCCTACAGCCCAATTTTATTATGTTAGGCCTTCGAAGCCTGTCTGCGGTCCCTCCTTCCACTAGTCCTCCACTGACCAAACCACTGCTGCCCGTGTACCCCTGGAACCAATTTTTAAGTGCCTACAGCCATATTTTATTATGTTAGGCCTACTACGCCTGTCTGCGGTCCTTCCTTCCACTAGGCCTCCACTGACCAGACCACTGTTGCCCGTGTACCCCTGGAACCAATTTTTAAGTGCCTACAGCCATATTTTATTATGTTAGGCTTACTACGCCTGTCTGCGGTCCCTCCTTCCACTAGTCCTCCAGTGACCTGTCTACTGCTGCCCGTGTACCCCTGGAACCAATTTTAAAGTGCAGTGCCTACAGCCCAATTTTATTATGTTAGGCCTTTGAAGCCTGTCTGCGGTCCCTCCTTCCACTAGTCCTCCACTGACCAGACCACTGCTGCCCGTGTACCCCTGGAACCAATTTTAAAGTGCCTACAGCCATATTTTATTATGTTAGGCCTACTCCGCCTGTCTGCGGTCCCTCCTTCCACTAGGCCTCCACTGACCAGACCACTGCTGCCCGTGTACCCCTGGAACCAATTTTAAAGTGCCTACAGCCATATTTTATTATGTTAGGCCTACTACGCCTGTCTGCGGTCCCTCCTTCCACTAGGCCTCCACTGACCAGACCACTGCTGCCCGTGTACCCCTGGAACCAATTATAAAGTGCCTACAGCCCAATTTTATTATGTTAGGCCTTCTAAGCTTGTCTGCGGTCCCTCCTTCCAATAGTTCTCCACTGACCAGACCAATGCTGGCCGTGTACCCCTGGAACCCAGCTGAAAGTGCATGGAGCATACTTTTTTTCTTTGTTTTATATTTATAAAGCCCAGATGAACTACGCTGTACCACGGTTCAAGCTACCCAGTCGACACTTCTTTTGCGAGAAAAGCCATCCCAGCCCTCCACCGGCATGAAAAAGTCTGCATTGTCATAGCACTCAGGCAATCAAACAGTAGAAAGGTGCACCTGACAAGAGACGCATGGACCAGTGGGCATGTCCACAAAAAGTTACGTGTCCATTACGGCGCACTGGGTTAATGTGTTGGATGCATGGTCCACAGGGGACAGCCTACAAAGTCTGTCTGCAGTCCCTAATTCAAATTGTCCTCCGCTGACACACCACTGCTGCCCGTGTACCCCTGGAACCAATTTTAAAGTGCCTACAGCCTAATTTTGTTATGTTAGGCCTACTACGCCTGTCTGCGGTCCCTCTTTCCAATACTCGTCCACTGACCACACCACTGCTGCCCGTGAACCCCTGGAACCTATTTTAAATTGCATAGAGCATCCTTTTTTTAATAGTAGGCGTACAAAGTCTGTCTGCGGTCCATAATTGAAATTGTCCTCCACTGACCAGACCAATGCTGCCTGTGTACCCCTGTAACCATTTTTAAACTGCATTGAGCCACATTTTTGGTTTAAGGCCTACTACCTGTGTCTGTCTGCGCCACTCAATACAGCTGTCCTCCTTTGAAAAAAGCTGAGAGTCAATAGTCTGGTTTTCAGCCTCTAGGAATTTGAAAACTGCATTGGGGCTACTACTTCGGTAGGGCCTACTAACGGTGTCTGCCGCTCCAAGGTGTTCCCCAGGTTTCCCCGCCATTGCTTCGATCTTCTGACTCTCGTTTAGTAGTTGTTGAAAACTACACTGCATTAGGCCTACAAATTGGGTATGGGGTGTAGAGACGGTGTGTTCCACTCCAAGGTGTTCCCCAGGTTTCCTCGCCATTGCTTCGATCTTCTGACTCTCGTTTAGTAGTTGTTGAAAACTACACTGCATTAGGCCTACAAATTGGGTATGGGGTGTAGAGACGGTGTGTTCCACTCCAAGGTGTTGGCGCAGTGGTTAGCACAACAGCCTTGCAGCGCTGGGGTCCTGGGTTCTAATCCCACCCAGGACAACATCTGCAAAGAGTTTGTATGTTCTCTCCGTGTTTGCGTGGGTTTCCTCCGGGCACTCCGGTTTCCTCCCACATTCCAAAGACATGCTGATAGGAATTCTAGATTGTGAGCCCCATCGGGGACAGTGATGATAATGTGTGCAACCTGTAAAGCGCTGCGGAATATGTTAGCGCTATATAAAAAAATAAAGATTATTAAGGTGTTCCCCAGGTTTCGTCTACATTGCTTCGATTTTCTGACTCTCGTTTAGTAGTTGTTGAAAACAACACTGCATTAGGCCTACAAATTGGGTATGGGGTGTAGAGACGGTGTGTTCCACTCCAAGGTGTTCCCCAGGTTTCGTCTACATTGCTTCGATTTTCTGACTCTCGTTTAGTAGTTGTTGAAAACTACACTGCATTAGGCCTACAAATTGGGTATGGGATGTAGAGACGGTGTGTTCCACTCCAAGGTGTTCCCCAGGTTTCGTCTCCATTGCTTCAATCTTCTGGCTCTTCTTAAGTAGTTGTTGAAAACAACACTGCATTAGGCCTACTAGTTGGGTTGGGGCCTTCTATCTGTGTCTGCCGCTCCTTGCTGTTCTCCTACAGTGAACAAAGCTGTGCCGCCGGTTTACTACTGTTGCCAATTTTGAATTGCATTTAGAATACTTACTGATTTGGGCCTACTCTCTGTGTCAGCCTCTCATTCCAGTTGTCCTCCACTGAACAAAGCAATGCCCCCTGGTTAGTCCTGTTACCAATTTTGAACTGCATTTAGCCCACTTTATTCTTTGGGCCCATATCTGTTTCCCCCTCATCCTGCCCATTGCCCTGCCAGTGATAGATGAGTCTGCTGGTACATTGACCCATAACGCAACATTCCCCGTGCACGCTACACTGCAAGATTGTGACCCTGCTGAAAGTCAGGTCCCCCTTCCCGCATACCATACCACATTACACGGGGACAAAGAGGAAGGTGCAGATGAAGGTGCAGGTTCCTTCATCAGGTGGGGGGAGGAATACTCATTGGCGACGTCACTGGCACAGGGCCTCTCATAGTACGCAAAAGTATTGCTGCCGGTGGGAGGCGCCCCCGCCGTGCAAACACAGTGCTGTACTTTGAGGGGCCCTGTGCCAGTGCCAATGCCAATGAGTGGGCCCCCCCTGCTTGCTCAGGATCACAGCACTTGCAAAGTTAAAATACTTACCTCTCGCCTGCTCCACTGCCGTGACGTGGTCCAGATGTCCTTGGCCCACTAATTGCTTGAACCAGCCCTACCCCCCACAACTTTAGCTAAATGACCCCCAATTTCAAATGCCTTACAATTATTATAAGCTAAATTACGATTGACAAGCTTCAGTAGCAAGAATGGATGTTTTTGCCAATACAATGGGCTCTGTACATGTTTTCCTGGCCTCTACTCACTGCCGACTATGCTCCCCCATTGATTTGCATTGGGTTTCGTGTTTCGGTCGATCCTCGACTTTTCGCGATAATCGGCCAATTCCACTCGACTTGACTTTTGAGATAGTCGGGTTTCGCGAAACCCGGCTCGACTCTAAAAAGGTCAAGGTCGCTCAATTCTAATATTCACACCTCTGATCGACCTGCTTAGGGGTAGGGGCACTAAGACATCAATGGTCAAATGGTCTTCTGAAGTGGAGATGGTGTTCCAATATTTGAAGCTCGCCCTGTGTAAACAGCCAGTCTTGATTGCACCTGACTTCAGTTAGGAATTTGTGGTCGAAACGGATGATTCAGAGGTCAATTTGGGAGCCATGTTGTCCCAGGAAATAAATTAGGAGGAACATCTGATCCTGCATCTAAATGGGAAACCTTTCATGTGAGAAAATGTATGCCATTGTAGAAAAAGAATGCTTGGCCATTAAATTGGCAATTAACACCCTAAGGTGTTGTTAGGTATGTTAGGCAATAAGTTAAGGCTAGAGTCAGATCACGCGCACCGGGGCTGGATGAGGGAAAGGAGAGGACGAAAGCCCAGGTGACTGGTTTCTACAGCTCCATGACTTCAGTTTTCATGGGGAGCACAAGCCTGGGAATCTAAATGGTAATGCAGATGCCCAATCTAAGCTTCCCTGTTTGGTGACTGAAGGGGAGATATGTAACAAAGTCACTACTCACTAACAATGTACTGGAGGGGAGATATGTGTCACTAAGGTTGTTAGCTTCAGTGATATGAACCTAGGAAAATTCTCCAGCACAAAAAGTGATAAGAGGGGTTAATCGGCCATGTTAAGAGCTAGGTTTAATGAACAGCTGAAGAGTGGATGGGAGGCTGTTCACAAAATCTTCACAACAGGGTAGAGTGCAAAAGGTAAAAAAACATCCTTCTGGTTCATTAAGCCTGGGGTATGCCTGGAGATGAGAGCTCCAGAGCTGTATTTTTGTGATATGGAAAGCTGAACCTTTTTATGTTTGTTTCCTGAACGGGCGGATCCCCACAGCAACACAGGCTGTGCCATATGTTATGTTTTGTTTTCCCACTAGGCCATAAGAGCTGTGTTTATATTGTCAACTCAGCACTGATTTATGCAGTACTTTTATTAAACCAGTGGAGGATTTAAAGAGACAGAGTTCCTGTGTCTATCTCTATGTGCAGATGAGTGAGCCGATCTACCACACAACATTATTCTGTTTTCAGGCAGAGCTTGTTGAGGTTGTAAAAAACTTGTTTGGATTGGGTTTTTACATTGTAAGAAAAGCTAAAAATAGTGCAGGTTTGTTTGATCTTCATAGCAAAAATTATTTGGTACTCAAGAGCTTATTTGGACTCTTGTATCCTGTTGACTACTTTTTCCACCAATGTTTGAACTGGTGAGGTAATTTCAATGAAGATCCCTGATGGTGTATAGAGACAACTACAGTAAATGTTTTGAAAATTACTTGACACTAGTTATTGGCGAACTCGATCGGTGAAATTCAGGGTCCGTACCGAACACCCAGTGTCCGTGCTTCGACCCCAAACTCGGAATTCTCCAGGAAGTCCAAGTTATTGTTCGTGCTAGGCAGCCTGAACATAAGATGTTTCCCACACTGTGATCTGTGTGATAGTGCAAGAATTACTAGCACTGAACTTACGGCTGGTCAGAGTGCTGTAGTCCCCATGCTGTCACACAGATGACAGCATGAGCCAGCACTGAGACCAGCAGTAAAAAGATTACGTCAGTCAAAAGCATTGGCTGATGAGAGAACAACTCTCATCATCATACGCCTGTTCTCTCAGATAGCAGCGAGAGGAGGTGTACAATAATGGGAGGATTCACCAGCCAGCACCTATGCAATAAGTTAATTTAAAAAAAATGGTGTGGTGTCCCTTCTTTTTTTGAAAGCCAGTCCATACAAAACTGATAGGTACAGACTGCAGCTCCCAGCTGTCAAGTTTAGCTTGGCTGATTATCAAAAATAAAGGGGTCCCCATACCATTTTTTATATTATTTAAATAAGTAATTTAAAAAAACAGTGTATGGTTTCCATTTTTTTTCACCCACCCAAGCTAAATCAGACAGCTGGGGGCTGGTATTCTCAGACTGGTCTGTGGCCATGGATATTGGCCCCCCATTCTAAAAATAGCTGGCCGCAACTGCCCCAGAAAAGGAGCATCTCTTAGATGCACCAATTCTGGTGCTTTGCCTGGCTTTTTCCACTTGCCACTTACCCTGGTGCAGTGGCAAATTGGGTAATATTTGTGGGTTGATATATTTTTTAATGTCAGCTGAGATCAACCCCGCAGGTTAGTAATGGAGAGGCGTTTATAAGACGCCCCCATTACTAACCTCATAGTAAGATTTGTAATAAAGACACAGCAAGAATAAAGACCTTTATTTTAAATAAACACACAGACTCCTTTATTTGAAATAAAACCCTCCTCCCTCTTTGACCCATTTGAAATAAAAAATAAAAAATTTTATAAAACACTACACTCTGCTCATTGTGTTCCGGCTGGCTTGGAGAATGAACACATCACTGATGTGACTGCTTTCCAAACCATCCGGATCGTTGTCGGACAGATATGGATTATCTTTTCCTCAGACAGGTGAGGAATATAGGGTTTTATTATTTTTTTATTTCTGAAAATAATGGGTAAAAGATCGTGGGGAGTTTTTTTTTTAAATGAAGGAGTCTGTGTGATTATTTCAAATAAAGGGCATTCTTCTTGCTATGTCTTTATTACAATCTTACTATGGGTTTAGGAATGGAGGCGTCTTATAGATGCCTCTCCATCCATTACTAACCCGTGGGCTTGATGTCAGCTGACATTACAATTTAAATTTTTAATGATGTTATAAAACATGGCTTTTAAATGGATGGCGAATGTCAATTTTTTTTTAAATTTTTAAGCTTTTGCTATAATCATCTCCTATTGAGTTGGTCACCACAATATCCATTTCAGTAATTTGGTGTGTCCAATATGTTGCACTGGAGGTGTTCTCATCATGCTAAACTTTTCTTGTTTATCATATGATTTGTCTGTTATTTCTAAATGCTTACACTTCACAATGGTAAGAATAACAATTGTCCGAGGCAGATCTAACAGATCAACAACTTCATGATCTAACTTGTGGCAGAGGTGGCATCCTATTACCGAGCCATGAGCAATGTCGACAAATTCTTCTTGGGCTCTTCTCTTGTGATTTCAGAACTGTGACGTAAGCTTGGAGTCAATCTGATGGACCGTCTTGGTATTCGGCATTTTTTCTTAAATTTAACATTTGTACTGAATTAAAGATATTGGTGTTTTACTCTACAGTTATTGTTTAGGGAGTAAGGAGATTTCTGATTAATTACTGGGTGCCTGCAGGAAAATGGAAAATTACTTGTTCAAAAGTAAAGATTATGTAAATTTCCTTGGTAAAACAATATAACAATGTTCTATAAGTTCACATGCACTATTGATTTATGACAAACATTATGATAGGTTTAATAGGATTTTTAAATGACGTTTACATGTCCTGTGTTCTCCCTCTGGTGAAACTCAAGAAGTTTAGGCGACTCCAATCATATAGCTATTAGACCATGATTGTCATACAATATTTAGTTTTATCACAAATATGACATTCACTTAATTGGATAAAATCCTGTTAATAAGAATTATACCACACAATTAAGACCAGATCGTCATTTAAACATTTATTTCCATGTTTAATATATGTTTCTTTGGCATTTTATAGATTGGTTTATGCACAGTAATATAAATTCAATATTTTCAGGTTATAAAAATACCTAATTTCCATGTGGAAGCTATTCAGGACTTAACAACAGAGAAGAGATATGTTTTAATGGCAAGACATTTACTGACCGCACAGACAGTTTGCTTATTTTATGACTTGCTTGATACTGACAACTCAACAGCCCCAATTTATAACAGCATTGATATTGTTGCAGCATATTGACAGCCCGTCTTCTTTTCTTAGCGTGGTAACATTGTTTTCTGCTTTTCTAATTAACAACATTCATATCAGCAAGATCTGGATCTTTATTAGTAGTAGATTATTCAGTGACCATACTGCATAGAGTAAGTCATATTACCACTTGGTAAGAGGGTTTCCTGGTGATGACTGTAAATTAAGAGGCTTCTGCACAAACACAACTCAGGATTCAGGAGAGCCCAATCTGAAGCACCAAAAGGTGTGTAAAGCTATGCTCCAATGGAGGAATGCAAGATAAGCGTGGAGAAAGCCAGAAACCAGGTGAATCTCTGTGACCAGGAACTACAACCTATGGTCAGTGGAAAATATGCAGAGGTTGGCTGAATTTACAGACTTCGAGAAAAGATATGCAATATATGCATTACGATCACTGGCTGTGAGTGGCAGATTAATTTCCATCTCACTAAAAGCTATTGATGATCAAATGGTTGATCTTCCGAACGTCTATGCCACTGCTAGTTTCTAAGGCGGTTTATCTCATTACAACTGCTTTGTACACTTTTTGCAGCAATTTTCCCACTTATGGAAAATTGGTGGCCACAACAATGATCAAGACTGCTGATCAAGTCATTCTCAAGTGACATCACCATGTCCCACTTATATCATTGCAAGTCTAAACCTGAGGGTCTTTCTAGTCTAAGGCAGTAACTTGTACAATTTAGCAGTCACAATTTTACAGAATAATATGAGCAATGTGAAAGTATACAACACAATAGCCAACGTAAATGGTATTTGCAATCCACAGACAAGACGAGAAAGTTATACATTGCAGAACACATGACACTATACTGATAAAGTGTATGTGATATATTACAACTAATCAGGCTTTGATTTGTTTCTTTAGGTTGAAGTGATCATAATAAATAGCACCATTAATGGGGTTAACACCTGAGGACCCTCTTTTAAAAAGGAGCCAGCATAATGATCAGTTGACCTCCGTGGGTTCAGCTTCTAAAACTCTGATACATATACCAAATAGTCCATTGCAATGGCGACC
This sequence comes from Ranitomeya imitator, assembly GCF_032444005.1. Classification (NCBI taxonomy): domain Eukaryota; kingdom Metazoa; phylum Chordata; class Amphibia; order Anura; family Dendrobatidae; genus Ranitomeya; species Ranitomeya imitator. Next base: position 252,263,189 of record NC_091285.1, on the reverse strand, counting down.
ACAGGGGGCAAATGTAGTGTTACATTGCATCCATCCAAATGATGACTGACCATGTAATCCATGGACAGTCTGGGTCTGTCAGAGTAAGGCCTCTTTCACACTTCCGTCTTTCAACTTCCGTCACAATCCGTCGATTTTTGAAAATGCAAAAAAAAAAATTTGCAGGATCCATTTTCCCATAGACTTATATTAGCAATGGATTGTGACGGATGGCCATCCGTTTCATCCTTTGTGTACTGGATCTGTCAGAAAATAGCGGTCCGTCGTGCGGAGAAAACGTTCAGAGGAACGCTTTTTCTTTTTCGGAAAATCGGTCAGCGACACATCCTGCGCTGCCCGTCGTTGGCTATAATGGAAGCCTATGGACGTGGGATCCGTCGCTGACCGTCACACACAGGAATCCAACGACTTATCACGTTTTTCCCCTCTGAGCATGCCCGGAAGGGTTTTCAAATCCGAGAAAAAGTCTCTCTCTCTCTCTCTCTCGTCTCCTGACATTTCATTCCCTGAAATTTCTCCATTGAAATTGTGGCGAAAACACAAACGACGCAGCTGTCATTACACTGGATGCGTCACACACATTTTTCACTATTTTCATAACGTCCGTCGATACGTCTTTTTACTGCACGACGACGCCCAGCAGAAGACGGAAGTGTGAAAGAAGCGTACGGATCACTCTTTGTTAACAGCTCTTCTCTCTGGCTCAAAGAGAGAAGTCTTTCTAGGAATCAGTTGCCCTAGCAGGCATATGAAAAAGTTGTCTTCATTAGCTAGCTCATTTTACTAAAATGTCAAGATTTTTAACTAAAATAACTATCCAGGCATATCCTGAAGCTCTGAGCCTCAATGCTCAATATTAGAGATGAGCGAACAGATTTGAGTGTAATCGAATTCTATAAGACAATGTGGTGAGGATTGGATAGGTGTTGTTGAGGAACGGAGAGTATCGGTGAGGTGAGTATCAGGATAGAGGGTACTGCCTCCCCTAAACCCCATACAAATATGCACCAGTAACAACCCGTAAGTCTGACCTGTCAAGCTAATAATAATTATATTTTTCCCTGAGTCACATTATTCTAGTATGGGGCTGCCAGAATTTGCATGCTATAATGACTACTTTGTTTTACATCTTACATTCTTCTCCATCAGCTCAACTTAGTTTAGTGCCACAACTTTAGTGGTGAAAATATGCCGTACCCTGTATCTGGATATAATTTCTAGTATATCGGTATATTGAAACAATACTGTCCTCATCTTGATGTAATGCTCCAGGATCTCTTTAAATATTCATTGATTAAATTTGTATTAATCATCCACGAGAGCGTGGCAACGTGGACTGCATTTCTAAATATAACAGATCTTCTGTAATATGTGGTAGCTGCAAAATACACACAAAAAAGTACTGGTACGACAATCACCGGCATTTTTTCATTGTTAACACACATCATCAACATCACATATCGGCAACAATAGTTTGGGCAGCTTTAATCTGCACGCGCACACTGCAGTCACGTTGCCTGTTTTTTTCTGAGAGTTTCAACGATCAAGGGAAAAACACTGTGGCTTCACTATGACTACACCAGTAAAATGCACCATGGACACATAGTGTGCAGGTATTGTAACAAGATACCAATAAGCAATGATTACAATATGCTGGCAAGTGTCCCAAGCATTGAAGGATCATTTTTGGTGATTTAACCATCTGGATCACTTATGTTTATATACAGTGACGAGAAGGTTGTTTCCAATAAAGTACAAGAAGAAGGAATCAAGTACCTCTGAAAAAAATCAAAAACTGCTGTTTGCTAGGGGTAAAGCCTGATGGAGTGATCAGGTTGTTGAGGAGGTGACCTCCGTTTTGTGAATTAGCTATTCCGTACAACATGCTAATTAAATGGAATATGTCAGAAGTTTTATTTGTATATGTAGGGGCAGAGACCCTGAATCAAGTGATATGTCACTTACTAGACTGTGTTTTGCTGTTTTAATACGATCAGTGCTTTATCACTACAGGACAATTGCCTTCCTGCATTTTAGTAAAACCCCTCCCCCAGCACTGATTAGCATAGAATGTACACAAAAAGCTGCTAATCAGTGGTGTGGGTGGGATTACAACATTCTGAGCACTGCTAAAACTGCAACAGAGAAAATTCTATCATAACTGCTGCACCAAGTAAACTAAGTGATACATCACTGGAATCAGCATCTCTGTAACTACCTCATGCTTTTGATAGTTTACATAGTAGACAGATTCCCTTTAAATAATTACAAAACAGCAGAAGATAAAATGCCATTGCAGTTTTCAGGCAAGTTGAGGCCACACCACAACTGGGAGCTGGACGCTTCATCTGGCCCCGCTGCTTCAACTAATCCCCTTTAAAAGGAAAAATGTTCCAGATGAGACATGTCATTACGTGACTTTTTGCAATATTGTCTTCATAAGGCACAGTGCAAGGAGATGCACTGCTGTAGAATGGTAAAGATTTTCCACTTTGTTCACGTAAGGTCTAATAGTGTATAACAGACAATTTATATAAATTAAACTACAATCTGTTTACTAATAAACAATAGCTATATCATTTTTATCATAAACCGTATATAATATCTTATTACTGCTGATAGTGAGAATACCTAATATGGTATACAGGCCTGGACTGGCCGGTAGAAGAAGAGAATCCTCCAGTAGGCCCCTGTGAAAAAGTGCTAATAAGTAGTTCTGAAAATATTATCCTCTGATTATTCATTACTCAAGCTAGCAACATTTCTATTACATAGAAGCAAGAGTGGATTTGTTTACTAAGGTCAGGTTATTTTTGTATGTAGCTAAACAGTGGCACCTAAGAATCACTATTACTGGTGGCTTTTTGCCAATCCAGTCCAACACTTGTGGTAGAATGAAAGTTATGAAATGTAGCATAATTCTGTTTCATTATAATTTGCATGCATTATCAAGACAGCTATTTGTGTTACAGATCCATTCTCACTCCATGTTCTACCACAGCATTTCCCATTATAGGCAATGACTGTTGAAAATACCAAGGAATGATGAGTTTGTAAAGCCATTGGTGTGGATCTCATGATGAATTTCTTCTTAGTTGGACAAGGACATCATTATTGGAAATAAGCAATACCTGACCAATTTAAATAGGCGATTACAGATTAGATAATGACACAATAGGTTTAAAAATCCTCTTGACAAAATTACATTTTACTTGACTCAAACCCATTAACAATAGCTTGCTAGTACTATGTGCTTTACAGAAAAATCATGGCTTGTTCGGACTACAGGTTTTCCTGCCTCGAGTTTAAAGATTCTTATGCATTGCTAATGAAAGTAACTTTAAGATTTGATTTGATTTCTTTTTTTCAAATCCTGAGATGCATATTCCACTTTGAATGCCATTTAATAGTTTCTTTTATTGAAAGGGTTTTCTGAGAAATAAAGAAAATGAATAATTGAAAAAATACAATTTAGATAAATGAATGCTTTTAATCATTTGCTATAAGGTTTTTCAAAATGGCTTATAACATTGCTGAACACAAAACCCATTCTTAACCCCTTAACGACCGCCGATACGCCTTTAAACAGCGGCAGTTACGGGTACTTAAACCACAGCGCCGTTTGTGAGCTGTGGAAAAAGTATATGGCGCCCCCCAGAGTTGGAATTTCTCTGGGGTCTCAGTTGCAAGGGGTAGCCGAGACCCGAGAGAACAAGATTCGGGTTGCGATTGCCGGTAAATAACCATTTACTGGCAGCCGCAAATAAAAAAACGTGATTTCCCATATAATTTCTCTGTCCTCTGATGTGATCGCACATCAGAGGACAGAGAAATAAGCGGATTTGGGGACCCTGTCATACTAACCTGTGTCCCTGGGTCCTCCTGTGTCCCCTCCTGGATGTCGGCTTCTTCCTCCGGGAAGAAAATGGCGGGCGCATGAGCGATGCGCCCACCGTGATGTGCCGGCAGGCAGAGGAAGATTCTTCCTCTTGTTTTATTTTGGTCACTGTGAGATCCTATCACAGTGATCAAAATAAAAAAATTGTAAATACCCCCCCCCCCCCCTTAGTTAGGAAAAATTGATAAAATAAAAAAAGTATGTATTTCTATTTTCTAATTAGTGTTAGGGTTAGGGCTAGGGCTAGGGTTAGGGTTGCAGCTAAAATTAGGGTTAGGGTTGGGGCTAAAGTTAGGGTTAAGGCTAGGGTTAGGGTTGGGGCTAGGGCTAGGGTTGGGGCTAAAGTTAGGGTTGGGATTAGAGTTTGGATTAGGGTTAGGGTTGGTATTTGGGTTCAGGTTGGCATTAGGGTTACGTTTGGGATTAGGGTTAGGTTTGGGATTAGGGTTAAGGTTAGGGTTGGGGTTAGGTTTGAGGTTAGGGTTGAGATTATGATTAGGGGTGTATTGGTCTTAGGAATTTGATTAGGGTTAGGGTTAGGATTAGGGCTAGGCGTGTTTTGGCGCTAGGGTTGTGATTAGGGTTATGGTTAGGGTTGGGATTAGTGTTAGGGGTGTCAAAATGCTCACCACATATCTAGATAAGTTCCTTGGGGGTCTAGTTTCCAAAATAGGGTCACTTGTGGGGGGTTTGTACTGTTTAGGTACATCAGAGGCTCTGAAAATGCAACATGACACCCGCAGACCATTCCATCAAAGTCTGCATTTTAAAACATCACTACTTCCCTTCCGAGCCATGATTTGTACCCAAACAGTGGTCCCCCCCACATATGGGGTATAAGCGTACTCGGAACAAATTGTACAACAAATTTTGGGGTCCAATTTCTCTTGTTACCCTTGGGAAAATAAAAAATTGGGGGCTAAAAAAATAATTTTTTGTGGAAAAAATATATATATTTTCACGACTCTGCATTATAAACTTCTGTGAAGCACTTGGACGTTAAAAGTGCTCACTACACATCTAGATAAGTTCCTTGGAGGGTCAAGTTTCCAAAATGTGGTCACTTGTTTGGGGTTTCTACTGTTTAGGTACATCAGGGGCTCTGCAAATGCAACATAATGCCCGCAGACCATTCTATCATAGTCTGCATTCCAAAACGGCGTGCCTTCCCTTCCGAGCTCTGCCATGCGCCCAAACAGTGGTCCCCCCACATATGGGGTATGAGCATACTCAGCATAAATTGCACAATAACTTTTGGGGTCCAATTTCTCCTATTACCCTTGTGAAAGTAAAAATCTGGGGGTGAAAAGATAATTTTTGTGGTAAAAATATGATTTGTTTTATTTTCATTATAAATTTCTGTGAAGCAGTTGGGGGTTCATAGTGCTCACCACACATCTAGATAACCTCTTTGGGGTGTTTAGTTTCCAAAATGGGGTCACTTTTGGGGGTTTCTACTGTTTATGTACATCAGGAGCTCTGCAAATGCAACATGACGCCCGCAGACCATTCCATCAAAGTCTGCATTTTAAAACATCACTACTTCCCTTCCGAGCCCCGATGTGTGCCCAAACAGTGGTCCCCCCACAGAAGGGGTATTAGCGTACTCAGGACAAACTGGACAACAAATTTTGGGGTCCAATTTCTCCTGTTACCCTTGAGAAAATAAAATATTGCGAGCTAAAAAATCATTTTTGAGGGAAGAAAAGGATTTTTTATTTTCACGGCTCTACTTTATAAATTTCTGTGAAGCACTTGGGGGTTCAAAGTGCTCACCACACATCTAGATAAGTTCCAAAATGGTGTCACTTGTGGGGGGTTTCCACTGTTGAGGCACATCAGGGGCTCTCCAAACGCGACTTGGCGTCTGATCTCAATTCCAGCCAATTCTGCATTGAAAAAGTCAAACGGTGCTCCTTCTCTTCCAAGCTCTGCCGTGCGCCCAAACAGCAGTTTACCCCCACATTTGGGGTATCAACGTACTCAGGAGAAATTGCACAACTACTTTCATGGTCTAATTTCTCCTGTTACCCTTGGAAAAATAAGAATTTGTGGGCAAAAAGATCATTTTTGTGTAAAAAATCTGATTTTTTTTATTTTTACTGCTCTACGTTATAAACTTCTTTGAAGCACTTGGGGGTTAAAAGTGCTCACCACACATCTAGATAAGTTTCCTAAGGGGTCTAGTTTCCAAAATGGTGTCACTTGTTGGAGGTTTCCACTGTTTAGGCACATCAGTGGCTCTCCAAACGCGACATGGCGTCTGATCTCAATTCCAGCCAATTCTGCATTGAAAAAGTCAAACGGAACTCCTTCTCTTCCAAGCTCTGCCATGCGCCCAAACTGTGGTTTACCCCCACATATGGGGAATCGGCGTACTCACGACAAATTTGCACAATAACTTTTCGGGTCTAATTTCTCCTGTTACCCTTCTGAAAATAAAGATTTGGGAGCAAAAAGATCATTTTTGTAGAATAAATGTGATTTTTTATTTTCAAGGCTCTACGTTATAAACTTCTGTGAAGCACCTGGGGGTTTAAAGTGCTCACCACACATCTAGACAAGTTCCTTAAAGGGTCTAGTTTCCAAAATGGTGTCAATTGTGGGGGGTTTCTACTGTTTAGGCACATCAGGGGCTCACCAAACGCAACATGGCGTCTGATCTCAATTCCTGCCAATTCTGCATTGAAAAAGTCAAACGGTGCTCCTTCTCTTCCAAGCTCTGCCATGCGCTCAAACAGCGGTTTACACCCACATATGGGGTATTGGCGTATTGAGGAGAAATTGCACAACAAATTTTGTGGTTCATTTTCTCTTTTTACACTTGTGAAAATAAAAAAATTGATTCTGAATAAAATGTTTGCAAAAAAAAGTTAAATTTTTTCCATCCACATTGTTTCAGTTGCTGTGAAGCACTTCAAGGGTTAATAAACTTCTTGAATGTGGTTTTGAGCACCTTGAGGGGTGTAGTTTTTAGAATGGTGTCAAGTTTGGGTATTTACTGTCATGTACACCCCTCAAAGTGACTTTAAATGTGAGATGGTCCCTAAAAAAATGGTTTTGTAAATTTTGTTTTAAAAATGAGAAATCGCTGGTCAATTTTTAACCCTTATAACTTCCTAACAAAAAAAAAATTTTGTTTCCAAAATTGTGCTGATGTAAAGTAGACATGTGGGAAATGTTATTTATTAACTATTTTGTGTGACATATCTCTTTGATTTAAGGGCATAAAAATTCAAAGTTTGAAAATTGCAAAATTTTAAAAACTTTCGCCATATTTCCATTTTTTTCATAAATAATCACAAGTAATATCAAACAATTGTTACCACTATCATGAAGTACAATATGTCACGAAAAAACATTCTCGGAATTAGCGGGATCCATTAAAGCGTTCCAGAGTTATAACCTCATAATGGGAAAGTGGTCAGAATTGTAAAAATTAGCTCGGTTATTAAGTACCAAATTGGCTCTGTCACTAAGGGGTTAAAATACAGTACGATGAGTTGTGTGATTATGTATTGTAAACGCATTTGGAGAATCCGCACACCAGCAGACATAGATCATAGGCATAGATCAGTAATTTTATTGGTTATTTCTCATAACCAGTTTTCACATTATTGCAGCTGTTTGATATAATGTGGCAAACAGCATAGTGACAGCAATGTTTTGGATTTTAACCCTTCATCAGCCCTAAGAAAGTCACCAAATCGATATAAAAGTCTATATATGATATTCCTGAATAGTAGACACTCAAAAGACCCCGAGTATATAAAGGTAGGGGAAAATAGGTAAATGTAGGTGACAGAACAAGTTGCTGGGATGATATTCCTCATTGGAAGACATTTGCATGTCATAAGTTCTGTATGACACAAGAGATGGTGTGGCCAAATGCGGCAAATTTAGCTGATTAATCTCCTGGGAAATTCGTAGTGAAAATACATTATAAGGAAATACTTTTAATTATTTATTAAAAGGTTTTTTAAATGGCTTCCGTCACATCCCTGAACACAAAACCGATCCTAAACACACAGCAAGATGGGTTTTGAGAGTAGAGATAGTGCTCCTGCAATCTCTAACTATTACATATGAAGAGAGACATGAGGAAATGTGTGTAAATCAAAACTAAGACATCTCAGCTGAGTCATAAGTTATGGGAAGACACGTTGTAGACTGTGCGAGATGTCATTTTCTAACATAGTGTAAGTACTGCTGCTCGAATACACTCTTTTAGAATTCAACATTTTTCTTAGAAAGCCACAGCTTCCATCCAATCTCATCTATCCTCCTCAGTCTTCATAACGTCCGACCTGGCTGACTGTGCTTCAGCTGAGTTATCTCAGCTTTGATATACACACATTCCCTTATATCTCTCCTCATACAGTAACTAGCAGTCAGGGAGAGCATCTACAAAATCAGGGTTTTGTGCTCAGTAATGTGATGGCAGGTATTCTGAACGTCTTATAACTGACCACCGACAACACAAATTTATAAATGCATTTTATCATATATTAATTGTCTTTATATCCCAAAGAAACCCTTTAAATTATGCCAAATGTTAAAGGAGATGTTCACTTTAATCCCATTCAGACATTTTTTTTCTTGTTTATGAACGTATAGCGTTATTTACACCACTGTAATGGATTCCATTTTCATCAGTGTTTTGTCATGCAGGTTTCTTTCAGCAGTGCAGGGGTTAAACTGTTCAGCTTGAAATCTCTGTAGCTTACTGCTTGGATGATCTCTGGGCTGTGCAGTATCAGCCACTCTCCTATATATTCTCACCTCCGGCAATCGGAATTACCAGTGTTAATTCTTGTACTGCCTGATGAAAGAGTGCAGTATTCAATGTTCGGTAGAGGCGTTTTAGAAAGTTGTTCTGTGACTGTTGCTAGGTGTTTCGGCTGTGTACAATCCCTGTTCTCTCTTATTTAGTTTCCCTACCTTTTCTACCCAGTGTTGTTCCTGTCTGTTGTCTGTGAGTGCATATTCATTTATCCGTGTACGTCCTTCCTTGTTAATCTGGTTTGTGTATATACAGGTGCTTCTCACAAAATTAGAATATCATCAAAAAGTTAATTTCAGTTCTTCAATACAAAAAGTGAAACTCATATATTATAGAAAGTCATTACAGACAGAGTGATCTATTTCAAGTTTATTTCTGTTAATGTTGATGATTATGGCTTTCAGCCAATGGAAAACCAAAAGTCATTATCTCAGTAAATTAGAATGCATTATAACACTTGCTTTTAAAAATAATTTTAAAGACCGAAATGTTGGCCTACTGAAATATATGTTCAGTAAATGCACTCAATCCTTTGTGTGGGCTCCTTTTACATCAATTACTGCATCAATGCAGCGTGGCATGGAGGCGATCAGTCTGTGGCACTGCTGAGGTGTTATGGAAGCCCAGGCTGCTTTGATAGCAGCCTTCATCTTGTCTCTATTGTTGGGTCTGGTGTCTCTCATCTTCCTCTTGACAATGCCCCATGGATTCTCTATGGGGTTAAGGTCAGGCGAGTTTGCTGGACAATCAAGCACAGTTATACTGTTGTTTTACACCAGGTGTTGGTACTTTGGCAGTGTGAACTGGTGCCCAGTCCTGCTGGAGAATAATATTTCCATCTCCAAAAAGCTTGTAGGCAGAGGGAAGCATGAAGTGCTCTGAAATTTCCTGGTAGATGGCTGTGCTAACTTTGGTCTTGATAAAACACAGTGGACCTACACCAGTAGATGACATGGCTCCCCAAACCTTCACTGATTTTGGAAACTTCACAATAGACCTCAAGCAGCTTGGACTGTGGCCTCTCCACTCTTCCTCCAGACTCTGGGACCATGATTTCCAAATGAAATGCAAAATTTACTTTCATATAAAAACAACACCTTGGACCACTGAGCAACAGTCCAGTTATTTTTCTCCTTGGCCCAGGTAAGACGCTCCTGGCATTGTCTATTGCTCGTGAGTGGCTTGACGCAAGGAATGCGACACTTGTAGCGCAAGTCCAGGATAGGTCTGTGTGTGGTGGCTCTTGGCGCAAAGTCTCCAGCAGCAGTCCACTCCTTGTGAATCTCCCACAAATTTTGGAACAGCCTTTTCTTTACAATCCTTTTAAAGCTGTGATTATCCTGGCTGCTTGTCCATCTTTTTCTACCACACTTTTTCCTTCCACTCAACTTTCCATTAATATGTTTGGATACAGCACTCTGCGAACAGCCGGCTTCTTTAGCAATGACCTTTTGTGGCTTACCATCCTTGTGGAGTATGTCAATGACTGCCTTCTGGATATCTGTCAAGTCAGCCATCTTCTCTATGATTGTGGAGCCAACTGAAACAGACTAAGGAAACTTGTAAAAGCTTAGGAAGCCTTTGCATGTGTTTTTTGTTAATTATTCTAATTTACTGAGATAATGATTTTTGGGTTTTCTTTGGCTGTAAGCCATAATCATCAAGATTAACAGAAATAAACACTTAAAATAGATCACTCTGTTTGCAATGACATTATATAATATATGAGTTTTACTTTTTGTTTTGAAGAACTGAAATAAATAAACTTTTTGATGATATTCTAATTTTGTGAGAAGCACCTGTACATACTCTATTCCTCCCCGCTTCTCTGGGAAGTGGAGGGGAAAGATAAGGGCTGATTCAGGAGTACAGCAAGATACGTGGCCCCAGCATCTTTACCATCAGAAGTAACCTGGGGAGCAGGGATGGCTAGGGCACCCCTAGTGTCAGGGACAGGGCAGTAGCCCTTGACCATGGATTATCTGAGAACCGTATCGTGACACAGTGTCAGCTTTGGATGGTTGAAAGAGGCCTTAAAAATAACTATGTGGCTTATGGCGCGTGCAAATGACAGTATTTTTATCCAAGTGCTGTCTGTGGAAAAAATCGACAGCATTCAGACCAATATAATTCAATGGGGCAGTGCAGATGAATCTGTGCATGAAATCTCTCAGCATGCACTAGTTTTATCTCTACATTGGATGAGACTGACTTGTTCAAGTCTATGAGTACATAAAGATAATCAGATGCCTTTCGGAGCAACAGTATAGCATCCAATTTTTGAGGATACATTGCAATTCTATAACATAGAAATTAGTAAATGGTGTTGTAAATGAAATGGCTGATGCTGTAAAAAAAAACTAATTGCATTCTGACTGCACACAAGTGAGAAAAAAATTCTCCGAGTTCTTTGGATGAAACTATGAACAATTTTTTCAATGCTCATGTGAATCTGGCGTTGGTTATTGTATTGAATTACATACAAAGATGAATAACTTGGGAAATACATTACTAAGGCTACGTTCACATTTGCGTTCTGCCGGGCTGCGTCGGGCACAGCCGCGGCGACGCATGCGCCATGCGCCCCTATATTTAACATGGGGGCGCATGGACATGCGTTTGCATGCGCGTTGCGATGCATGCATTTTTTTTGCCGCAAGCGTTAGGGTGCAGAGGACGCAGCAAGATGCATTTTTTTTGCGTCCAAAATTCGGCAAAAAAGGACACATGCGTCACAAAACTATGCGTTTTAGCATGCGTTTTTGTGCATTTTTGTTTGCGTTGTGCATTGCGTCGCCGACGCAACATCGCACAACGCAAATGTGAATGTAGCCTTACTTTGTGATGACCCTGAGACATGGTCTGTGCTCCTGTAATAACGTTGTTGAGTTAGATAGTACTACTACTCCTACTAAATCTACTAATAATAATAATACTAACTAAAAAAAAAGTGATTGGTTAAAAAACATGGAGGTTTCCAGGGCAAGCTCCAATAGACAATCAATTAAAAAGAAATGCTATGCTTTCAGTATTGAAACAAGACAGTCTCAATGCAACCTCTTCACCAGCATTATGCTGCAATGTAGCCAAAGTATAGTGCGATCTTTGTTTGTAGAATTTTGTAGCCAAACTGTCCATGTAGCCCGAGCCTTAACCATGGTTTCATGATGGATGGTCGTATGATGGAGCGAAATGATTTCAAATGAATTTACTCATGGCTTCCACAGTATTGATGGCAGTTAAACTGTTGTAAGCTGCACTATCCTTGTTAGCAAAAGGGGGAACCTCCAACAGAAAGAGCACATATTAAAGTGATCATAACTTTTAGGCAGCAAATTGCCTTAAAGGGGTAATTTTACGACTCATCCACATGATATGCCATAAATGTCGCAAAGATGTAAGTGCCACTTGTGACACCTGTACCTATCTCTAGAATTGGAATCCTGTGACTCCCTCAGCAGATATGTGAATATGCCATAAATAGCTAAGATGGGTATACACCCCTTAAAACTGTTTAGATTCATTGTAAATAGTGTTAAAAAATAAAAGCGATTAAAGGTAAATATATACAAACATACTTATTGGGTCATTTCACAAATATATAAATTAAGCAAAAAGTCTGTTTAACCCCTTTACGCTCCATGACGTAATATTACGCCATGGAATGTATCAGGGTGTTTGCTACTCAGGAGCATAGCCAGCTCCACTAATAACAGATGCTGGCTATATTATATAGCTGGTATCAGCATTTGACAGTAGTGATCAGCACTACCACCAATCACTGCTAATGCCAATGTCAACCACTGACAGTGGTAACTAGGTACCACGATTTGGTCCGAGCTTCCATTAAGGTGTCCATTGGCCTCCCACAATGTGTTTTCAGGGAGCTGATGGGTTGCTCTGAAAGCCACTAGCCATTTGTAATTTATCCTGCTGTGGTATCCAAGAAACACTGATTGTTGCTATGTACAGCAAAACAATGGCAATGCTGTATGTAGTGCAATCTATCAAATGATCACAAGTTCAAGTCCTCTAAGGGGACTAAAATAAAGTGAAATGTTGAAAAAAAGTTTTTCAAATAATAAAATATGAAAAAAATAAAAATCTTACTCCTGCTCCTTTACAGTTAAGAATTAAGAAATCTAAAATATATATAACATATTTGGTATCATCACATCCATAAAAGTCCGAGCTGACAAAATATGAAATTAGCTAACCAATCAGAAAAGCTATTGAGAGGAAAAAAATATTTAAACATCACAACTGCAGTTTTTCAATTACCACAACATTTTTAAAAAAATGCCATAAGTGGTGAAAATATAATATATACCCCCAAATAGTATGGAAAAACAAGCCCTCAGACAGCTCCATGGATGGAAAAATAAAAAATCACAGGACTTGTAAAGTGGTGGCACAAACCTAATACTTTTTTTTTGTTACGATGTTCATTTTTTAAGCCACTTAAAGGGAGTCTGTCACCTGAATTTGGCGGGACTGGTTTTGGGTCATATGGGTGGAGTTTTTGGGTGTTTGATTCACCCTTTCCTTACCCGCTGACTGCATGCTGGCTGCAATATTGGATTGAAGTTGATTCTCTGTCCTCCATAGTACATGCCTGCACAAGGCAATCTTGCCTTGCGCAGGCGTGTACTATGGAGGACAGAGAATGACCTTCAATCCAATATTGCAGCCAGCATGCAGCCAGCGGGTAAGGAAAGGGTGAATCAAACACCCAAAAACTCCGCCCATATGACCCAAAACCAGTCCCGCCAAATTCAGATGACAGGTTCCCTTTAAATAGTATAACAAACCCTATACATGTCGGTATCAACATAAGAGCTTGCTCATACTTGCAAGTAAATAAGACGAATGCAATCCGATGCTCATCTGTGTTTTTTTCAGCTCCTATTGGATTTAGATCAGACTGAAAAAAAAAGAAGTGGCGTGCTGCGATTGCTTGCAAAATTCGGATTGCAACCACCCATACAAGTCTATGTGTACATGTGAAACATTGCACTGCACTCGGATATAACCCAAGCGCAATGTAATTCCTGCGGATGTCGGCAACAGAGGAGATGGAGAAATTAATTTCTCCATCTCCTCTGTACTGACACTCGGCTCCCACTTGCAGCAGAGCCGAGTACCATTAGCATATGGCATCAGATGGTGACATATCGGATGCCATACTCTTGTGCGACTCCGGCCTTATTGTACTAAACTGGAGAAATGTGTTGTCAGGTCATTTCTACTGCACAATTAGCAGCACAAAAATAAAACTCAATGGAGTTTTTTCACCATTTCACTGCAACTGGAATTTTTCTTTGCCGTTTTCTCTTTGCTCTTTGAAAAAGAGGAAGAAAAAATGAAAATCTCAAAAAACTAAAACTGGTTGCATCCTAATGGGGTTTAAGGAGAAGAAACTTCTAATCTAAACCCTTCTTTAGTGTCATGGCTCCACCTGTGCCCTTGAAAGGGATCGCACAAGGCGTGCAATATGAATAAGGCCTGCAGACAAGGCTAAGAATAATTGCGCTAGCTAGATTCAGTGATTATAGAAGAGAAGCGCATTATTGAAAGATGTGACTAGCCAAGTCTGTAGCTGCGGGGGAGAATACATGTTAATTTGGTCAAATTAAATAACTTATTACTGAGAAGAAACTCTCTGAATATTCCACAAGTACTTAATGCATCACAAGTTAGAAAAAGTGGAAATGACTGAAATGTGAACGGAGTGATATATCTAAATCGCATAAAAATGAAGCGTTAATGATGAGCTTTGCTAAGCATTATATATTTCTAATCAGGTTTGGAGCAAAAGAAAAGAATAGAAGGACCACATGAGAAACATTAATATCTTTAAATGTATACGCTTTACGCAATCTAATCTGTATCCTCCATTCTGTTATTGATTCAAGCTCTTCCGTACTAATCTTCCTTTGTCACTAAAGCAGGCAATATCCTTGAGAAAACTTTCAATGAATGACGGCTATCTCTCCCAGCTCCCCAAAACCCATGGACACCTGGCACAGAAGTCATTTGTTTTCAATGCAAACAGCAGGGTTTTCAACTTGATATTTATTTTTTTTCTGGACAGCTTATCAAAAAAAAATCAGGGACAGACAATATTTTTTATGGACACAATGGAAACTTATAATAAATCATTATGAATATAAGTGATTCATGTCTACATCATGTCCACATCCCAGAATTATGATACAAAGACATGAGCTGCATTTACTATAAACTGTAAAATTATGACAATTATAGTCAAAACAATCTGCATAAGTTTAGCTTCCAAAAAAAATCAAAGACGCCTTAAAAACATTTTTCGGACGGGGCCTTATTTTTACGGATTTTCCTGCAATTTTTGTATTGTTGGCAACCCTGGTGAAGAGATGAGAAAGCTGCTAGGGGTCCCTTTCTTTTCTTCCCGGAAATGGATCCTTTTGTTTTCTCCCGTCAATTGAGAATAAGGAGGCCCCCATACCCGTTTCATGGTAAGTCGATGGTCATGTTTGACCCATTTTCATCTATTTGTATGTTGGTCTTAACTTCATCCATCTACATAGATGAAAAATAGGCAACATGGGCATTGATGGGTTCATGGCTTGGTTTAACTCATTGAACGTTACGTCAAGAGACCAACGTATTAATTTGCCTTTTGCTTTCACTTTATGCGTCTGATTAAAGAATCTTTTCAAAAGAATATGACAAGCAAATGGAATAATTTGAAGGAAACCTTTTTGCCTTTCTATAGTTTACAATTATAATATAGAAAATACTGCCTAATTTAAAGAAAAATAAAATATTATATAATGGGTATGTTGGGCTATTATACTAATCGGTAAACAAATGATGTTCAGAAAGGATACAGCCAGGTGCTCCCCATCTCCTCTATTTCTTATCCTCAATTATTAATTGCCTGTAGCCACAGTGGTTGTCAATCATTGGTAAATAAGCAAGTGGAGAAAATGAATACAAAGGACTTATAATTATGAGACATCTGTATTTTTTCTAAGTTGCCATTATGTACGCCGTACAATATTTTTGAAGCCATTTAGGATAATAGTAGAGTGGATCTGTCAATATAATGTGCTGCCTTTAAATAGGACACCTAATTCTGATGACAGATTCACTTTAACATAATTGACTTTAAGTGGTTTTCCTGAATTTAATGTTATAAACTTCAGACCATTTACATGCTCTTTAAATCGCCTGCTCTCCAGCATGCAGCAAACATTCCTCATAAATCAGTCACTTGCCCACTACAAGCAGCCACTGGCCTCAACTGTGACATTTTCATGTACAGAACGTGTCTGCTGAGGCCAGTGATTACCCATCAAAAGAAAGATGGACATGACATCATCACTGCACTACTAGCCGGGATCTTCGAGGTGCCAGTGCTGGAGTTGGAGAAGTGGAGGGTGGAAATTCAAAGGGTAAGTAATGGTTATTTCATTATTTTGGAACATTCCCTACGCTATTGTAAAATTCAAGAAAATTCTGTTAAAACAACAGGCAAAATTCAGCGCTCAAACAAAAACAATCAACACAAATTTAATAATAATACAGACAGTGGTAAATTTGTCATATTTTCGTTTTTAAAAATGTTTCCATTATATGGCTCAGTGCTTATGTACTTGGACTTTTGTGGCTAGGAATTCACGTGTCATCATGGTGTGGGTTTTACTTAGAGATTTTCTGCATGCAAAATCATTTCACAGTACCAACAAATTGGATGAGTTTGAACTTAATCTCATCAAAACGCTGTGTTTAGTTTGAATTATTTTGTGCAAAATCTGAGCATAAATTGATAAAACTGTTTCAATCAATTTCTGCTCCAGAAACAAACCTTTTAAATGTCGATTTTACCCAATTATTTCAATGGTGAGTGACTCTAAATCTGTATTTAAACTCCTGGCCTGTCCATTGATTTCTTTTGGGAGGTTTTGGAGCATTTCCTCAATAAAAATGCAAATAAGAAGACATGATTAGGTGTGGAAATATGCATGGATATCAAATTATAAATTTACACCTAAGTTCCGCATCAAAGACACAACATGTAAACCTAGTCTTAAAGCTTGGTACAATCTTTAAACTATACAGAGCAGTAGTTGTTTTTTTTTTTACCAAATATCAAATTCTATCTTTATGAAACAAACTGTTTATGATGATTTCATAATTTTATACTATTTGTAATGATTTTTATAATTTTTTCACAAACATTGATTTTTACCATGTTTGAAAGTCAGCATTTATCCATAAGTTAGGTTATATTTTTCTGAAGGCTGGAAGCCCCACTGCTGGAACTCTCACTGACCCTGAGGAAACGGCTCAATCGAAAATAGGCACGATCACTTCATTAAAGGGAAGCAGTCAGCTATTTTTTGCCATGTAATCTGGCAGCAGGATGTATAACAACAGACAGCTGCTAATCAATACTGGGGGAGAGGTTAGACTAGGATGCATGAGGTCAGTTGTCCTCTAGAGAAAAATTTGTGCTGATAAAACATTAAGCACCACTCCAGCATTTTTTAGTTGAAGCAATGAGTGGTGCTACTAGTCTAAGTTCCGTTCCTCTTGTATTATGCTTACCAGCTGCCGCCTTCACAATTTATCACCACCGCTCAGATAATCTCCAGCAGTTTGTGACCTGCCAGATCGCTCCAGTGTTTGCTGGGCGATACAGAAGTCAAAGCTCATTGTAAGTGTATGAGAGGCACAACAAGGTTCTGATAGACTTAGGCTGAGAGTTTGTGACCGTTACCAGCGTTGCCAACTTGACTTTTTATTTCTACTGGACAGCTTTTAAAAATTCACACACAGACAATATATTTTACAGAAATATTGAAAAACCATAATAAATAATTATGATTATAAGTGATACATGCCTACAGCCCATAATTCCGATATGAAGACTTCATCTGCATTCACTGTGAACTGTAGGATGATGATAATTACAGTCAAAGTAATCTGTATAAGTTTTCTTCTCAAAAACATCACAGATGCCTTACATTTTTTACATGCAGGGCAAAAAAGTGATCAATTTTCATGGTTGCGAACTTCGACTATAAGTCAGAGATAACGGTCAATCAGATGTTGTGGTCACAAGATGGCAGCATGGACTAGAGTGGCCCTGGGAAGATCTGAACATGGTGGCTGGTATGCAGGGCCAGACTGGCCATCTGGCAATTCTGTCAGATGCCAGAAGGGCCTGTCTGGTTGTGGGCTGCCTTGTTTGCAACATTGTTAACAGAATTAGTGTTCTCGACACCCATACTGTTAAGAGTTGTGATGGAGCACAAAATCGCTGACTCAGTCACTTACCCCACAGGCCACCGGTATCATTAGAAATATTGATCTTGTAGTAAATCTTGCTTTCCTCCATCCAGGGTAATATTAGTAATTTATCCCATCTAGTGCTGGGGATGGAGACATCATGGACCTGTGTGATTTCAAATGCCAGGGCTGAATTTCAGCCCCAGTCCGTACCTGCTGGTATGTATAAGCCTAGGGTCAGAAAACATGGATTAGTGGCACCACTCCAGTGTTTTTTTTCTTTTTCAGCCCTGGAGTGGTGCTTTAATTGTATTGAACAGCAAATTACAGCTTCGTAAGTGACACATCCCTGTTATCGGTGTCTCTGCTCTTACAATATCGTGCTCTCATTACATCAAAAACCCGGTGACAGATTCCCTTTAATTATGGTTCTATGCTCGGCTATCACAGGCAGTCCCAATGGAATGAATTTCAGTAGTGCACATGCTTGACTGTTGCTCCACTCAGACTAGAATTAGGCAATGGTAAAAAAAAAAACTGGAACAAATCACATGGGTAATTTTCAAATTTGTCTTCAATTTCATCAAGAAAAATATATGCCAACAATGAAATAATTTACTTTAATTTGCATCAAACATATTTGATGAATCTAAAATGTTCAGCTCTTAAGCAAATTTTGTTTCATGTCATACCTGCATTTTCATACAAAGAATAAAACCTAGGTAAACATTTGCTTAGTGCAGTGATTCCAGAATTGTTGTCAGGAGTTCTATAGAGAATAGCCGGTTTCTCAGCAGCATAGAAAAATAACCAGTATTGACAGCTATCATATTTCATTTATGTATGTCTTCTGTTTGCAAATGTTCCATTTGTCCAGGATTTCCTTACTAGGGTGTAACAGAAATAATACAAAATAGCTAAAAAAAAACTGAAAATGTGAAAAATCCACTGAAATGTGAAATAACAAACAATATCAAAATATTTCTCGTCTTCAAACTATTACACTATATCAATGGTACAAATAATCAGCGGATAATTCCGTTCAATTTCATAATTGGCATTGAAAGGCTGATTTTGTTTCGGATCATTAAATACTTGATGTCAAAATAAGATATATATCAAATATGGCTCACAACATTTTGTAGCATTTTAAATATATAGAACATGTCACTTGTTTTTTTTTTTTGTTATTCAGACAAGTGCAAGAGTCTCTAGACGTTGTAATATTAATATCATCAGACACAAATGCAGCAATGTGTACCTGTCAGTCTCCACAATACCCCTGAATCAGCAGACAGTTCCATATAATACTTGGATATGATTGAATAAATAATAGTCCATTCTATATACTAGTTTCCCTGTCTGATGAATTAGTTTGTCGATTGGATTTTTTGATCACATCAATGGGTTCCGGATTGTTCAGAGGTTCTGCCTCTTTTGTTGTATTTTTTTCTTCATTTGCCAATTTCTCTTTTGCTAGTAGTCTGTAGTTAATGGCATTTCCAATAAATAACCATATGCTTGCAACAATGACAATCACCCCACATGCAAAGTACATGTATTTATAGTTCCCAGTCAAATCCACCAGCCAACCTAAAACACAAAATGCAAATAAACATATAAAAAATAAGAAAAAATGAAATTAGCAAAACAAATAGAATTTGAGTAATCTATAACAATTTTTGTGACTAAAGATGTTTTCTACCTTTAAAAATATGACCCCAAACATTTGTATATGCTATATGCTGCTTCTTCAGTCTCTGTACAATGGCTACAGAGGAGACCTCAAGGCTACAGTGAACTTCATCACTGCAGTTTGCGCTTTTTACAATAACAGAGCTGTTGTGCTCAGTGACTGGCTGCAGCGGTGATTCAGGAAACAGAGACTGGAGTGGCGATGGAGACCGGAGAAGTTGAGTACCTGCTGTATTTGTTATTTCATATGTATACAAGCATTTGGGGCCATATTTTCAGATGTCAAAAATCAATTTAAGTAATGATATCTATATTATACAGTAAATTATTGGCTATGCTATTTACAAACTGAAATATTTATACACTAATATATATACACTGTGTGTGTTTTTATTATTGATCAACAACTATGTTCACAATCAACCCAAAAGACTCAAATATCAAAGCTTAATATTTTTGGAAGTTGGAGTGGGTTTTTTTTAGATTTGGCTATCTTGGGCCGATATCTGTTTGTGCAGGTAACTATTACTGTGCAGAATTATTAGGCAACTTAATAAAAACCAAATATATTCCCATCTCACTTGTTTATTTTCACCAGGTAAACCAATATCACTGCACAAAATTTAGAAATAAACATTTCTGACATGCAAAAACAAAACCCCCAAAATTATAGACCAATATAGCCACTTTTCTTTATGATGACATTCAACAGCCTTCCATCCATAGATTCTCAATTGCTTGATCTGTTTATGATCAACATTGCATGCAGCAGCCACCACAGCCTCCCAGACACTGTTCCGAGAGGTGTACTGTTTTCCCTCCCTGTAGATCTCACATTTTATGAGGGACCACAGGTTCTCTGTAGCGGTTCAGATCAGGTGAACAAGGGGGCCATGTCATTATTTTTTCTTCTTTGAGACCGTTACTGGTCAGCCACGCTGTGGAGTAGTTGGATGCATGTGATGGAGCATTGTCCTGCAGGAAAATCATGTTTTTCTTGAATGATACCGACTTCTTCCTGTACTACTGCTTGAAGAAGTTGTCTTCCAGAAACTGGCAGTAGGTCTGGGAGTTGAGCTTCACTCCATCCTCAACCCGAAAAGGTCCCACAAGTTCTTCTTTGATGATACCAGCCCATACCAGTACCCCACCTCCACCTTGCTGTCATCTGAGTCAGAGTAGAGCTCTCTGCCCTTTACTGATCCAGCCTATGGCCCATCAAGAGTCACTCTCATTTCATCAATCCATATAACCTTTGAAAAGTCAGTCTTAAGATATTTCTTGGCCCAGTCTTGATGTTTTATCTTATGTTTCTTGTTCAAAGGTGGTCATTTTTCAGCCTTCCTTACCTTGGCATTGTCCCTGAGTATCGCACACCTTGTGCTTTTTGATACTTAAGTAACGTTGCAGCTCTGAAATATGGCAAAACTGGTGGCAAATGGCATCTTGGCAGCTTCACGCTTGATTTTCCTCAATTAATGGGCAGTTATTTTGCGCCTTTTTTGCCCAACACGCTTCTTGCGACCCTGTTGGCTATTTGCCATGAAATGCTTGATTGTTCGGTGATCATGCTTCAAAAGTTTGGCAATTTCAAGACTGCTGCATCCCTCTGCAAGACATCTCACAATTTTTGACTTTTCAGAGCCCGTCAAATCGCTCTTCTGACCCATTTTGCCAAAGGAAAGGAAGTTGCCTAATAATTAAGCACACCTTATATAGGGTTTTGATGTCATTAGACAACACTCCTCATTACAGAGATGCACATCACCTGATTTACTTAATTGGTAGTTGGCTCTCATGCCTGAACAGCTTGGAGTAGGACAACCTGTATAAAAAGTATCATGTGATCAAAATTCAACTTGCCTAATAATTCTGCGCAGTGTATTGTACACTCCTAAATATCATTGTAATTGCCTGACCTGGGAATGTGGAGACCATGCTTAGCTTGTTATATAAAATATAATATATAAAAATATATAAGAAGGTATTCTGGCGTAAAGCGTTTTGAAAAGTCATATAATGATGGAGCTGTGTTAAAATTATGCAATTTTTGACATTTTCATGCCATTTTTTCCCAGCTTTGACAAAGATGGTGGATTTTGGGTGGGACGGGCCCAAGGCGACTGACACTAGTCAAATTCATGATGAGCGGCGGTGTTTGCTATGCAACAAATCTTACTCCAGAAGGAACTGGAATAGAATTTTTGGCAAGGCGCACATAGAGATGCAAGCCACTTGTTCAACACTCCTAATTCATGAAAAGTACACCACTTCAAGAATCAGAAATGTCTGACTCAGGAACATCTCCTTTCCAAGAATGAAATTGTGGCACCCCTAGGGGTATTTGCCACAAAAATAGTTACTGACAGTAAGTACAAATACTAAAATAGCAAGACTGCACTACCACCTCCGGCCAGAAGGGGGAGCTCCAGAGACTCCCCTTGATCCATTCTGGTCTGAGAGAAGAAATGGCAGTTGGGCCAAGGAGCTGATAGTGAGAGGTCATACAGTTGAATCTCTAACAGCCCTGTGACTGTTACCAGGCCTAAATCACCGGCCTGAGGAGAAGAGGGATAGAGAAAAAGGATATTGTGAGAACCGGGTAGCATTAATCACTACCCAGAACAGGCGCAAAGACGGATACCGGATCCGTGGCTGTATTCATTATATATAATACAGCAACCGGAAAAACATGAGGTGATATCAGCTTCACTAGGGTCGGATGCAGCAACAGACACAGAGTTCAGCGGTACTCCCAGAGGGGGTAAACCGATAAAAGGACTCGGGTTGCCCGTCGAACCAGGACCCAGAGGGGACAGATTGGGCCGGCAGCCAGTTCACATACAGCAGCAGGGCCACACAGAAATTGCGCACAATAAGAGGCGAAGACCCCGGCAGGGTCAAAGTAACTCAGAGTTCCCATACAGACTCCGGTGACAGGACTGGTTGTAAATCCTTTTATGTTAAAGTAAACTGGTTAAACGTTTCAGTGCCTCAGTCTTTCATTTGGACAATAGCCATCTATCCAGGATCGAGA
Source organism: Ranitomeya imitator (assembly GCF_032444005.1). NCBI lineage: Eukaryota > Metazoa > Chordata > Amphibia > Anura > Dendrobatidae > Ranitomeya > Ranitomeya imitator. The sequence continues at coordinate 252,240,497 of NC_091285.1, read as the reverse complement.
TCGTCACCGCTGGGAGAACCTGCTGCTGATCAAGTAAGTGCCTGTCCCCTCACGATACCCCTTACACTGTGCATTGCCTGAGGCCACAGCACCGGGTCAAGCCACCCGTGACATCCCCCTCAAGAGACAGACTCCATTGGTCCGGTGCTGGGTATCCCGGTCTCCTGGGCGTCACAAAATCAACAATACCGCTCTTGATCAATTTGGCCCATAGAGTGTAATGTGATCCGGAGAGTCGGATTAGTCATCACCAGGCCCAGAGGAGTGGAGTGGTGCTGGAAACTGGAGAAGACGACAATCGGTGAGTGTATTAACACTCTTACAATAGACTAACATTTACACAGGTTTAGCCAATTAAAACGTAACTGGACTTCTACGTTAAGAATACAATCCCTCTAATAAATATATTTTTTTAATTTTTACCTTCTTAATGATGGTGTCAAGTAAAATGGAAATGTAGTGCTGTCGCAACTGTTATAGCTTCAATTGATACAATTGGAATATAACAGATGCCTCCATTGCCAGGACTCAGCACCTGACATATGGCTACGCTGCATTTCGATGTTATTAAATTAATTTCTATCACATTTTTAGATAATAATTAAAAAAAAAAATTCTTTTGTCTGTATTGAGGAGATACCAAACAAACCCATCTGGTGAATACCCCTTAAAGTATTATTGGCAATCTTGGCTGCATTTTAGAAAAAAATAATGACTGCTGTCTTCTAAGAAATCGGAGATGATATATATTATTTAAAGCCTGTAATATCAATTTATTACTAACTGGAAAAATTGACAGGATAGCAATATATGTGTAGCTCTGAAAAGTAGAGATTTTTTTTTCCTTTTAAGTGAACAAAAGTAGGTTTCAATAGAAAAGAAAAAAATGTATGAAAAGTTACAGTTTTCTAATTTAACATTTGGATTTTCGAAGGCAATTTGGAAGCTTTTATTCCTCGTCTAATATAGAATGAAATTGAACAGTGCTAAGCAGTAGTGGCGTATCTCTGTTTAATAGAATAAATATGAGCTATGATAACTAGTATTTTTCCATAGTTCTATAGTTTTTTCATGGTCTTTACATTTCAGGATTTTCAGTAATGTTTTAGACACAGAGAACTGGGAAAATTTGAAGATAGTGTATTTCTCCAGATATCGATGCGTAGTCTTTATTGGTAATATTAGTCCCTTTATAGAATAGGATTTTCCTGTTATAAATGAATAAATACATTAATAAATTACACATACTACACAAACACATACAAGAGTCATACATTTAGTTTTTCATCTCTTAATGCAGCACCACCATAACTATTTTCTCTTCCATTAAATATTTAGACCTTTCAAGTAAGTCTAATAAAGTGATCAGACTGTTACAATATTGACATATTAACATATACTAATGGTAATGTCATTTTCCATTTCTGCTTCTGTCAAGGAACTTAATGTATATGTTTTAGAAGTATATGAAAATCTTACCTCCCAAAGGAGGCCCAATAAGAACAGGGCAGCATTCCACAATAGTCACAAGTCCAACAGCACTGGAGAATCTTGTTGCTCCAACAATGTCCATCAGAGTTTCGAATAAAACACTGCTTACCATTCCAAAAGCAAAGCCAAAAAATACTGCATATATGACCAGTCCAGTGTAATCATTTGCAAAAGGACACAAAATATGGCAAATTCCGTTATACAGAATGGCAAAACTGAAAAAATATTGTATCCTTGGTCGTATGTACTTGGAGTTTGCGACCATTCCCATGGTAGGCCTTGCAACCATGTCTACAAAAGCTAGGATAGACAATAAAAATGCAGACGAATATTGGTCAATGCCCATATGCTTAGCATAGGGAGCGAGGAAAACAATCGGAGCAAAGAATCCTATGAACATGATGACATTTCCAGATAAATATATGAGAAAACCTCGGTGCTTAAAAAGCGACAAGTCTAAATACTTGTTAATGCTTTGGCATATTGTTAGCTTCTCTGTCTTTTTATCAAGGGGTTTCTGTTCTGCTTTTTCCTCATCTCTCTTTATGGGTTTTGGTCCGAGGGGCCTCATGAGGGATCCAGCCACGCAGCAGTTTAATAAAAGACCTCCTAAAATTAAAAAGCTTCCTCTCCATCCAAATTTATTGAACAGAAACTGATTAAGAGGAGCCAATGTGCTTAGAAACACTGGGCTTCCTGCCATAGCAAGTCCATTCGCAATAGGACGCTTTTTAAAAAAATACTTCCCAATAATTGTTAAAGAAGGTTGAAGATTAAATGCCAATCCAAAACCTACACAGAGAAGAAAACACTCAATGTAACATCAATAAGTATTAATCAGAGCAAAGTTAAAGAAAATGTTGACATGCAAGCTTAAGGCATCAAGCAATTTCTGCAGATCAGAAGCAGACCTGTGTTATGTCTTATTTCTATCTTGTAAAATATCTGCTTTAAAATAGTAAAATATCTTTCTATTGCAATTATTAATATCAGTGGTTGTCTCAAAGTGAAAGTCAATTTAGAAATACATCTTCAATAGAGGACTTTCCAATTATTGAAATTTAAGTTGATTACTGTGGTTAAGTGGGTAGTTTGATGGCTCAGTGGTTGGCACTATAGACTTACAGCCCTGGGGGCCTTTTTTCAAAAGCCACCGAGGACAACAGTTTGTGTTGGTTTCTTCCGGGTGCTCTGGTTTCCTCCCACACTTGAAAGATATACTGATAGGGCATTTAGATTGGGAGCTTCAGTGGGGACAGTGATGATAATATCTGTAAAGCACTGTGGAAATTATTGGCTCTATATAAAAGAGTAAGAGACATAAAGTGAAACTCTATCCCAACAGCTACAATTAGTGGTTGAATGTCTTATGGTATATGATACCTACTCTGCTATATACGAAGCAGTTTATCAGTACAGGAAATATATAGTGGTTTACGAAAGTATTCAACCCCTTGACAGTTTTCATGATTTGCTACTTCACAACCTGGAATTTCACTGTTTTGTGAGGGTTTGCATTAGATCATGTAAAGAACATGCCTTCAACTGTGAACATCTGGTTTTGTTTGTATTGTGATTTGTGAAGCTAACAAAAAATAGGACAAAATTACTAAAAACGTCAGTGTGAATAATTATTCACCCCCCTAAAATCAATACTTTGTATATCCTTCTTTTGCAGCAATTACAGCTGCAAGTCTCTTTGGATAAGTTTCTATGAGCTTTCCACATGCTGCTCCAGTTCCTTTAAGTTAGATGGTTTCCTATGGTGAACAATAATGTTTAACAAGTCTAACCACAGATTCTCAATTAGAGTAAGGCTGTGACTAGGCCACTCCAAAACATTTACATGTTTCCCCTTAACCACTCGAGTGTAGCTTTAGCAGTATGCTTGTGGTCATTGTTTTGTTGGAAGGTGAACCTCCATCCCAGTCTCAAATCACTGACAGACTTAAACAGATTTTGCTCCAGAATATCCTTATATTTCACTCCATCCATCTTGCCCTCAAATGGGACAATTTACCATGTCCCTTTACCCTGTCCCTGTTGCTCAACATGATGCTGCCACATGTTTCACTGTGGGAATGGTGTTCTTGGTGTGATGAGCTGTGTTGATTTGGCACGAAACATAGCATTCACCTTGACTCCAGTCACTGCTTTGGAACCCTGCAGCTAATTCAGGGTTACCTTTGGCCTCTGTGCTGCCTCTCTGTTTAATGACCTCCTTGCCCGGGCTGAGAGGTTTGGTGGGTGGCCCTCTCTTGGCAGGTTTGTTGTGGTACCATGTTCTTTCCATTTGATGATAGTGGATTTTATGGTATTTGGGGGGAATTATCAGAGATTGGAATATTTTTTTATAACCCAACCCTGACTTGGACCTTTTTTACTAAGCATGTGACTTATGAAGGTACCGTATATACTCGAGTATAAGCCGACCTGAGTATAAGCCGACCCCCCTAATTTTGCCACAAAAAACTGGGAAAACTTATTGACTCGAGTATAAGCCTAGGGTGGAAATGCAGCATTTACCGGTGAATTTCAAAAATAAAAATAGATCATTATTTCCCCATAGCTGTGCCATATAGTGCTCTACACCGTTCATTATTTCCCCATAGCTGTGCCCCATATAGTGCTCTGCACCGTTCATTGTGCCCCATAGCTGTGCCATATACGGTGCTCTGCACCATTCATTGTGCCCCATTGCTGTGCCATATACAGTGCTCTGCACCGTTCATTGTGCCCCATTGCTGTGCCATATACGGTGCTCTGCACCGTTCATTGTGCCCCATTGCTGTGCCATATACGGTGCTCTGCACCGTTCATTGTGCCCCATTGCTGTGCCATATACAGTGCTCTGCACCGTTCATTGTGCCCCATATCTGTGCCCATATACGGTGCTCTGCTCCGTTCATTGTGCCCCATTGCTGTGCCATATACGGTGCTCTGCACCGTTCATTGTGCCCCATATCTGTGCCCATATACGGTGCTCTGCACCGTTCATTGTGCCCCATTGCTGTGCCATATACGGTGCTCTGCACCGTTCATTGTGCCCCATTGCTGTGCCATATACGGTGCTTTGCACCGTTCATTGTGCCCCATTGCTGTGCCATATACGGTGCTCTGCACCGTTCATTGTGCCCCATAGAAATCTCTGCCGCCGCTGCTGCAATAAAAAAAAAAACCACATACTCACCTCCCTTGATTGCAGCTCCCGGCGTCTCGTTCCGGCGCCTCCATCTTCCCGGCGTCTCTGCTCTGACTGATCAGGCAGAGGGTGCCGCGCACACTGTATGCGTCATCGCGCCCTCTGCCTGAACAGTCAGAGCGCAGACGCCGGGAAGATGGAGGCGCCGGCCGGGAAGATGGAGCGGCGCCCGGCGGCTGGAACGAGGACAGGTGAATATGCTATACTTACCTAGTCCTGGCGATCCTCGCGCTGTCCCTCTGCCTGGTCTTCGGTGCCGCAGCTCTTCCTGTCAGCGGTCACCGGCACCGCTGATTAGAGGAATGAATAGGCGGCTCTGCCCCTATGGGAGGTGGAGCCGCTTATTCATATCTCTAATGAGCGGTCCCACGTGACCGCTGAAGAGGGGAAGAAGCTGCAGCACAGAAGCCCGTGGGACGGCAGGGACAGCGCGAGGATCGCTGGGACTAGGTAAGTATACCTCAGCGCCCTCACCCCCTCACCCGCCGACCCTGCCACCCACATTGACTCGAGTATAAGCCGAGAGGGGCACTTTCAGCCCAAAAATTTGGGCTGAAAATCTCGGCTTATACTCGAGTATATACGGTAATTGCTTGCACCATACATTTTTAGGGGCTTTAGAGCACAGGGGTGAATACATATGTACATGACAATTTTTAGTTTTTTTTTATCTCATAAATGTCATTCTTGCCTATATATTTCTCACTTCATTTTATCAACTTAGACTGTTTAGTGCTGATGCATCACACACAAATCGGATTATAAAAATATTTAGATACAGGTTATAATGTAACAAAAGAGGTAAAAAGCCAAGGGTGTGAGTAGTTTTGCAAGCCACTGTAATATATGAAACATTGGTTCTACTTACTTACCACCAATGACACCAATACAAATGTACAGTTCAAGCACGCTGTTGCAGAACGATGCTGAAACCATTCCTAATGAGCAGAGCAAACCTCCTGCTATTACGACTGGCCGGCTGCCATATTTGTTTACCATGATACTACTTATTGGACCTGTAATGTAAATAATAAAGAGTTTTTCATTTACTGCATTTGATCTATAAAAAGATAAATAAGTATGCAATTAACCCTGCTGTTCTGTTCGGTCTGGGGAGACCTATTTTGAACTTTGGTATTTTTTGGGGTGTTCAAGATGCGGTTCTGAAACTTGTGGTTGATTGACTTAAATGAGGATGGGTCGGTCGGCCACGGGTTTCAGAGCCGCATCTTGAATATTTTAAAGAATATTGAAGTTCAAAGTCGGTCATTTTTGACCAACAGAACAGCAGGGTTAAAGGGCTTGTTACATCAAGATAACCCCTTTTGAAGAGTAAATGCCAATCCAATATCAGGAGGGTCCTTTTGAGACAACAAATTTGGTATAAAAATGTGTAAATAGATATTCTACCTTTCAGAAAACCATTCAAAAACACAAAGCAATAAAACAAATAATTTTTTATATGCAAAATATCAAATAGATTAAAAAAAAAAAAAAAAAAAGTTAAACCCAAATTAAAGAAGCTCTCACACTAATTTTTTATTCAATGTGTGTGTATGTGCATGTAATGTAGTGTGAGTGAATTAATATTCCCCTGCTCTCTCCAGCGCTGTTCTGCTCCACTTCTCAGTGACGTTATCACAATTGGGACTATTCGGCTCACTCTATGCTCTGTGCATGAGCCAGAAGTCCCTTTTATAATGGAAGCCTATGAAGTTTCGCTCTATGCGCTTACATTGTAAAAGTTACTTCTAGGTCTCGCATAGCACAGTGTGACCAGGACAGTTTACAAGGCAGTAACGTCATACATTACACACTACATTACTAAGTGCACCTACACATTTAATGAATAATTAATTTTGAATGTCTACACACTTTTTCAATTTCAATTGAGTAAAAACATATTCATTTGGATTGCCTGATTATTTCCAGTGGAATTTATCCAGACAACATAGCAAATATATAAACTTTGGAAATATTTCTATCAGCACAGTAATAGAGTGATTCACAAGGCAAAGTTAACATGGTTACATGACAGACAGTGTACTGTTAAATGTATCTCTTCACTGAAGACAGAGGGGAACAAAGACACTAAAATTACATTTGGGAACCAGACAGCTACGACACCAGGAATGCTTCTGATATACTATGAATACAATTAGCAAGATAATACCTTTAGAACAAAAGAAAAAAGATACATATGTATGATTGAAGATTCTGTGGTTAAAAAAAGGGAATGTACTTGGAAGTAGCTTCGGAATCATTCGTCTGTTACATAAATTGTGAAAATATTGCAAGCATAGTATATCGGAATCCAAACCTACTGGAGTGATCCTCTTATCTAGTATGCTGGGTAAGCCAAAAGCATAATGAGTTTATAGGTTTTCATTAGTCATAATATCATACTGGACTTTTTCTAGCTGGTAAATATCTACATACCGTAAAAAATAGGCTCTCCTTCAGCACCAATAGACTGTAATGATATACTTTTAAAGCTGGATTCACACATTCAAAATTATCGGTCCAATTATAGGCAATGGTGTTCTAACCAGAACTTACCTAACCTAAAAGACTTTATTCCCATGAGGCTATTGATTTGAGATCAGGAGACCAATGAGTCATCTGAATATCACTCAGACCATTGATATAAAATGTGTGAAACTAGCTTAATGCATATATCAAGAAAAGCTCATGAAGGACTTAAGAAAATGGGCTGTGAACAAAGTCTCACCGTGGTTGTCCAGAAGCTAGTAAATTCAGAAATTAACTCTACATGTATGCTTGGAGCCCTAGCAAGCATTCCTGGTAGAGATGGGCAAACCCAAACAGTAAGGTTTGGGGTCAGTACTGAACACCTAGTGTTTCGTCACAGACCCCCAACACAGGTTTCTCCAGAGAGAATATTCGCTGTTTTCCACGCTGTCATCTGTGTGACAGAGAGACAAACACCAGCAGCAAGTCAGTTACCGCTGGTCAGGAAGCTGCAATTCCCATGCAGTCAGATGAAAGCATGAGCTATCAGCTGGGACTGTTGGTAAAAAGGCTACTGCCGATCACAGGCATTGGCTGATGAGAGAGTACTACTCTCATCAGTGTATGCCTGCTGTTGCTGATAACAGTGAGAGCAGGTGCTACTGATGGGAGTATTCTTCAGCCGGCGCCTGAGCTATAAATAAATGCAAAAATTGAAAAAAAATTTTATGGGGTCTCTTCTATTTCTGATAACTAGTGCAGGCAAAACCGACAGCTCCGAGCTGCAACCTTCAGCTTTCAGCATTATCATGACTGGTTATGAAAAATAGAGAGGACCCACATCATTTTTTAAAATTATTGAAATAAATAAATTTAAAAAACGCCATGGGGTCCCCTCATTTTCGATAACCTGTCAAGCTAAAGCAAGCAGCTAGGGGCTGTAAAGCTGAGTATTATGGTTGTTAATTATTTTATATTTTTTATAGGGGACATGGGCTTCAGTGGATTAGGCATAAAATGTGCTTTTTTCTTTTTCCTTCAAATAAGGAGTCTGTGCCATTATTTCAATTAAAGGAATGTATTCTGGCTGTGTTTTTTTATAATCTATCCATGTGGTTAGTAATGGGGGTGACTAACAGACGCCTCCCATTACTAACCTCTGGGCTTGATGTTAGCAGACATAAAACAGCTGACATTAACCTCAAACTTATTACCCCATCGCACCAGGGCAAGTAGGAAGAGCAGGAGAAAGTGCCAAAATTGTCACATCTAATAGATGTAGTGTGCTGCTATTTTTAAACTGTGGGGGCCAATATCCATGGCCCCTTACCAGTCTGAGAATACCAGTCCCGAGCTGTCTGCTTTTGCTTGGCTGGTTGTCAAAAATGGAGAGACTCTACTCCGTTTTTTAAAAATTATTTAAATAATATAAAAAAATGTGTGGTGGGTGTCACCCTTCTATTCTTGAAAACCAGTCATGGTAACGTTGACAGCTGAGGATTGCAGCCAGCTGCTGTCAGTGTTGCCTGCTCTGGTTATCATAAATAACAGAGACCCAACGTAAGTTTTTTAAAAATGTATTTATTTATAGCACAGGTGCCGGCTGATGAATACTCCCATCAGTGACAGCAGACAAACACTGAAGAGAGTAGTATTATCTGATCAGCCAACACCTGTGAACAGTGGTAACAATTTTATTGCCAGTCACAGCTGCTGGTTCACGTTGTCATCTGACAGAGTGGGGACTGCAGTTCTCTGACTGGCAGTAATGATCTTACCACCGTTCAGAGCCTGTGTTTGCTGTGCTGTTACGCAGATGACATCGTGGCAAACAACAGATGTTTGGGCTCACTATTCATCTGAATGGAGTCTTGGATTAGGATCAGATAGCAGAACTTTTTTTAGATTTTCAGCCGAATATCCACGGGTTCGCCCATCACTAATCCTGGAGAAAACAACCTATATTAATTGCACGTGCTGTCTTTACTTTAACTCCATGGATAGGCTGCATAAATATACTACCATAAGACATTTTATTTGCTCTTTTGAACAAAATAGTGTCAGCTATGTAACCTATGTGATTTACAAGTACTACTGCTATTCATTTATTTACTTATTGCAGATTTTGCTCATTTTTTTATTTTAGGTTTTGTCTATTAATGGCCACCATGTGAATGTGAACCCACACATAGAACTTATGTTAGCATATGTACTTGATCATGTCTTTGGTTTTGTTCTATTTTGTGTATTTAATACAATTATGGGACTGGCCACTCCTTGTTGGGCTGTTAAGCTTCTCTATTTTGCTTTCCTTTGGCAGGTGCAAAATTATTAAATCTAGTTCCTTCTCTGCCCCATCTACTTTAAGGTCCTGAGTTGGGATCCAAGAAGTATCGTTTCTCCTTGCGTAGAGTGACATGTTAAGCATGCCGATATGAGTTGACTTAAAGCCGCAATGCTCCTCTGGGAAATATGCAAATTGCCTCTTCAGAGAGGAAGAGGACTAGAACTCTAGTGCAACCTATTGGTAATAGCAATCCTAACAGTCAATGTCGACCCTTTAACGAGCCTTGTCACATGACTTAGGATAAAAGCCAAACCAGAATCTCAATTTGCAGACACTGTGTTTCGGGGTACTGCCCCTCAACAGTGCAAAGTGTGAGATTTGATTTGGCTGTGAGAGTGGCATCTGACCAGGAACCAAGAAGTATTGTTTCTCCTTGCGGAGAGTGACATGTTAAGCATGCCAAGATGAGGAGACTAAGAGCTGCAATGCTCCACTGGGAAATATGCAAATTGTCTCTTCAGAGAGGAAGAGGACTAGAACTCTAGTGCCACTAATTGGAAGTAGCAATCCAAGGTCTTGAGTTCAAATCCCACCAAGAACAACATCTGCAAGGAGTTTACATTGTTCTCCCTGTGTTTGTGGTTGTATAATTTTCCCCTCAGACTTCAAAGACATGTTAATATGGAATTTAGATTGTGAGCACCAATGGGAACAGTGATGATAATGTCTGTAAAGATCTGTGAAATTAATGGTGCTACATAAATGAGCAAAATAAGTAAAATAATACATAATGTTATTTACGGTATATGTACTACTACTATTTATTTATTTGTTTATTTAATGCAAGATAATTACTCATTGTTTTTATGCTAGGTTTTGTCCTATATGAATTGCTTATATTCGAGGTTTTGTCTTATATGATACTGTGGGTAAACATAAACATTCGTACATTTTGTAAGCCTAAAAACTCAGTTCGAATTAAAATATATTGAACAAATTGCACTGAAAAATGTGCACTTTCCATGCTAGAGAAAATATATATTTTATCATGTGAGTTAATACTAATAACACTCTTCCAGACAGCGGCCCATTTTTCTGAACTTTACTATGAACATTAATAATGTGGCATAGGTTTATAATCAGGACAAATGTTAAAGGGTTATTATTATGTTATGAACTACGCAGTTATAGGAAGGAAGGTATACGGTAATTTAACGATCCAAGTTTGCTATTGTCTTGTTTTTTCTAACAGTCTCCATTCCCCGGCTTTCTGATGCTTTGTGATCTGTTCTTTACAGCTTACTGCCGAGAAGATTGGTCATCGTTGTTGTCTTGGAGTGGTTGTCAAACATGCGAAGGTTACATTGCCAAGATCCAGAGAATGTACGCTGTCTCCTGATCTTGGTCAACCCCCTCCCCGTTAAAACTAAGTAAAGGTTCCTGGCATGAGTAGCAGCCCCCAGACTAGTAGAAATAGTTCTATAGTGTAGCTCATCTACATTTCTGGAATCCATAAACTGCTCATGATTCCTTCTCCGCTGCACTGTACATTGTCCTCAGCCGTCATACCCTATGTTACACTACAAAACCCTAAAGGATTGTTAAACTGTATATTTGTAGGCTGTATATGCTTTCGCAGCCATGTGTATACTAGATACAATTCCCAAGTCTGAGACATCAGAAATGTGCTAAACTGCTGTGTACTTCGAAAATGTGTTTATTTCTAAATCAAGTTCTATTCCATCTTTCCTTTCCAAGGATGGAGTCTTGAGAAAACTGTCAAATCATTATAAAAATGTATCAAACACTGTGACCCATGACACTTGTTCTGAGTAACCTGACATATAAAATGATATATGGCTGCAATAAAACCTGTAATATAGTCTTTAGTAACTTGAAGCAATGAAAAAGTTTAGAACTTGTATTTTGAAATGAAGAATCTTTGGATATCCTGACATTTCTTAATAAAGATCAAGTGAAAAATTGAACTATGATAAATGCATGTTTCATGATTAATTTCCCTAAAGCAGTAGCAAGGAAGAAAGATCCTCTTATTTTTTGATATATATATATATATATATATATATATATATATATATTTTTTTTTTTTTATTTTTTTTTTTATTTTAATTCTTGCATTTAGATTCTTTTGAGAACAATGAAAGGATGTCTTAGAATGGTTGTGAGGATGGGTTATATTAATAGGAGTTACGCAGGCATATGATTTTGATGATTTACAAGAGCGGTAGAGGTCTGAAAATCAGCACTCTTATTGGTCTACTGTCATTAGTTCCAGCAGTGAACATATTTCAACATAAAAAATAACTGAATTTTTTTAAATTTAAATTCACCAGGTTTGATATATTTTTCCCAAAAATTAGATTTGCAGGAAATCAATTCACCACAAATCTTAATACTACAAAGCCTCCATTTACCTTTAAAACATGTGTGTAACCCACTGAAGTCTCCTATGACTGTATCCATCCCCTTTCAAACTCTTTAAACAGAACTTGTCTTCAGGATTAGGCATGTTAAGCTAAAAGTATGGGCATATAAAGGCGCTGTTCTACTGATGTAATAGCTACCATTAGTGTAGAAATCCTCAGCCTGGTTGCTCTTTAATAATCATTAGAAGTTTGAGTGCAATAAGTGGTTTGTGTATTGGGGTGGGCCTGTGGGGTGGGGCTGTGGGCAGGTTCTTCGTTTCCGCCAAGGACCCTCAGCTGCCTCTGGTGTTCATTTCTTCATACTGTTTAAAATGTGGCAGCGTACTGGCCATGGGCAGCTTTTGAGCTGAATGAGCTGGTTGTGGGATTCAGTAAAATTGGGCCAGTGTGTGCACAGGCGCCCATTGACCTTCCGGCAGTCTTCAGTAAAATGACACCGGCACCATTTTACTGAAGAATACCACACGTAGAATGTGAGCAAGCGCCATCCATGGTAAGGAACTTGCTGGCCCCAAATTTAAAACAGTGTGAAGATAAGAACACCAGAGGCACCTGAGGGGCACCAAATACTATACTTCAAAAGTATAGATGTCATAATTAGCGGTACCAGTTCCCATACTGTGTGTACTCTCAAAAAAATTAGATAGTGCCCCATAATGTGCATCAGTATGTTATATGCCTCTATCTAAATACTGAAGATGTTACTTTTCATTGTGATTATAACTATTTAACAGTTATCACTACACAGTAGAATTATGTGATTGCCTCAGTCGTCAATGTTTAATATATGCAATACTTTTATTTTTATATACATAGTGATATTTAATTTTTGACAATATATAGCATTGAAGCTTATCAAATAAGCATACAATGACACAAAGCAGTGGCTCCCAGCAGCGCTCCCGGAATAATCTTATCAGCCATATTAAATTGGAGCCATCGAAATCAGTTAAGCCCCAAAATAAAGATATATAGCAGGGGTGTACACCCTATTTTGGTATAAGGACTACATTGTCATGTTGAAACAATCCCAAGGGTCGCAACAAAATGTAAAGAGGTATTTACATCAATATATCATCAGGACAACCATCAGTACATTATTACATCACCAAAACCAAGTTTTAAGTATTTGGTAGAGGATTGGGTAGAGTTTCTGCTCCAAAAAAGTCAGTATGAACACAAGCTAACATTACGTTTTTGAAGCAGAAATTCACCAAATTATCTTCACTAAAAACTAAGAGATTTGAGATTAAGTTATAATATAGACATTAAGTATGTTATGGATTGCTACATGAGCAAAAAATCGGAACCACCAACAGTACATGAATGCAGCACCTGAACCACTGTTAGGTTATGAATGCAACATCAGAATCATAGTCAGTATGTAAATGCAGCATCAGAACTTCAGTCAATACATGAATGCAGTGCCAGAGCCACTATCAGTACATAAATGCAGTGTCAGAACCATCATCAGTACATGAATGCAGTGACAGAACAACCATCAGTGCATGAATGCATTGTCAGAACTACAGTCAGTACATGAATGCAACACTAGTACCACCGTAAGTACATGAAAGCAGGTCCAGAAACACCAGCAGTACATGTATACAGCAGTGCAGCGATCAAATGTAATGTCAGGTTAGCCCCATATATAATTTTATTACTTGAACCTACAATTTCCAGTATGCCCTTAACAATGATAAGGAGATGCTGGGAGTTGTTGTTACCAATCATCCAACTACAGACCATACAGGAACCACAGCACTAGTGAAACATTTACATCCAGTTACTTCAGGTGACATCTTCTCTGGTTGTTGTCGTTCCCATCCCTTTTGTCTTTCATGCCCAAATCTCGTCTCTGTAGACTTCCCTCTTTTCGATCTTCAACAGTACATCCCGACACTGTGTCCTTAAAAATAAAAGTATTGTTATACTGCCCCATACATTTAAATACTTCCCATGCTGCACCCTGAAATAAGTAAATGTCCCTGTGCATGTTCAAAATATCCCCCAACACTGCTCTTGTCCATAATGTCTCCATACACAGCCTCTCTCTGTAATGTCTCCCCACACTTTCCTTCTCTATAATATACCCCCTGCACAGTCCCTATTAATACTACATTCCCACATGTCCCCCTCTGTAATGTCCCCTCATGCAGCTCTTCTCCATAATATTCCCTACACATTGCCTGTTTCCATGCTGCCCCACAATGATCTTTACCATAATATCCCTAACATATTGAGCCCTTCCATAATATCCACCCACATTGAACCTCTCCATAGTATCCTCCCCACATTGAGCCTCTCCATAATATAGCCCCCACAATGATTCTCTCCATAATATCTCCTCTGATACAAAGCCTCTCCAAAATGTCTACCCCCCACAAACACACACACAGTGCCCCACTCCATAATATGTGCCCCCGACACTGAACCCCTTTCACAATCCCCCGCCCATAATGTGCTTTGGCAGTAACTCCAATACTCCTCTCCCCTCAGCCCTCTCATCTAAAATGAATACACATTTCATCTTTAGCCACTCCATGACAGCTATGCGGGCAACAACAAATCCTTTGACATGTATCCCGCGGTCCATATGTTGAGCAGGCCTGTTATAAAGTGTATGTAGAACATACAACAAAACTATAAAAGAAAAAAATGTGCAATCAAAGCATACATATGGATCGCCCCCAGACACAGGGCCTCTCTGCTTCGGTTCTGAGGCTGTCACGGTGGCTAGACCCGGTCCGCGACCCTGCTAAGGGGCGTCCAATAGTAACGTAGTAACATAGTTAGTAAGGCCGAAAAAAGACATTTGTCCATCCAGTTCAGCCTATATTCCATCATAATAAATCCCCAGATCTACGTTCTTCTACAGAACCTAATAATTGTATGATACAATATTGTTCTGCTCCAGGAAGACATCCAGGCCTCTCTTGAACCCCTCAACTGAGTTCGCCATCACCACCTCCTCAGGCAAGCAATTCCAGATTCTCACTGCCCTAACAGTAAAGATTCTACTTCTATGTTGGTGCAAAAACCTTCTCTCCTCCAGACGCAAAGAATGCCCCCTTGTGCCCGTCACCTTCCTTGGTATAAACAGATCCTCAGCGAGATATTTGTATTGTCCCCTTATATACTTATACATGGTTAATAGATCGCCCCTCAGTCGTCTTTTTTCTAGACTAAATAATCCTAATTTCGCTAATCTATCTCGGTATTGTAGATCTCCCATCCCCTTTATTAATTTTGTTGCCCTCCAATAAAGGTGGTATAGTCTGTCAGAGGTTCGTGACGCCACCTGTGGTGTTCGGTCAGGGTGACCGACGCTGCTGTGGGGTCCGCTGGGGTGATGGAATAGCAGCTGGATGGTATACCTTCCCACAGGTGAAGTATGTCCCCAGGGCTTCCCAGGAAGGTGGATAGTGATGGTGTGAGATGCAGGCAATAACGAGGACACAAGGTTGCAGTCTCTTTACCTCTTTACTGAAGACTTCAAGATCCTCAATACAGAGCATGTTTAACAGGGCTATCAGAGACAGGCCGGTCTGATGGGCACTTCCAGAGTTTTCCTCGCAGATGGAAATAGTTGCCCACCACTAGCACCTGTGTGTTGTAGTTCTACCCTGCTAAGCATTCGGAATAGTCCTCACAACTGCTGTTCTCGTTTCGTTCATTCTCTACAGCTCTCTCTCTCTCATTAGTTCCAGATGTTGGTAGTTTCTCGTCCCCAAGTATGTTTTGGCTAGGACGAACCCGTATGACGGGAAGGCTTGGAGGTCTTCCGGGACCCTAGAGACGCCCCTCTCCCAATGTTGCCCCTATGTCTTCTTAGGAAATTTAAGGTAGACAGCCAACCTATAATTAACTGTCCTGCGGAGTTTGAAGTAAGGCCTGAAGTCAGTTACTCCCGGTGTTCCGGCCACCGGCTACGCGCCTCAGTAGGATGTTGCCTCGGTCTCACGGCACGACTCCTACTGGTACTCCTTTTTGCTAGATCTCATTTACACTGTTCCACAATATCCTTCCCTTCTTGTCTCTTTCTTAGGATACTGCCGCAAGGTGTGCAGGTGTGGTTCCATAACGTTCTGTTCTGTTCGCTAGGCACCTGCCAGGTTCCCACGCCTGACAGGGACCCCACTGTGTCTTCTCCCTGCAACACCCCCTGCCATGGTATGTTGCCTGAATCCAACCCAGTCAGCTTCTGACTAACTTCCTCTCCAACCCCTAGTTTTACCAGTGTGAGGAGTGGCCCAATAAATAAAGCCTTTTTCTCCCCCTAGTGGCCGGAGTGTGAAGTGTAATGTGTGCTGGCTGGAGATACCTGGTCATTAGAATTCCTTCAGTGCCATCAGACGTACCATCACTCCCCTTAGTGGCAGAGTGTCATACTGCAACGACCAGATCTCTGGGGAGCTGCACTCCCCCCCGGTTAAATCCAGTACTCCTGGACTGGGAAGAACAACAATACATAGCAGCAAAAGACATACAACATTTTTGAAATGCTAAAACAAGTAAATAGAACAATGCTTCCCTTTATGGGAGGTGAGGACACTTGAACGTTACAAACAAAATTAAATATTTTTAAATAACATGTTGACTATAAATAACTCTCAGTACCCAGCCGGGTATTCTACCAAGTGCAAACTCTGAACAATAAGTTAACTTTTCCTTTAAGGGCGTATACGCTGAACCCACTAAAGTCCTACCATAAAATACTAAATAACTCAACTTTTCTTTCCGTTCTAACTTCCCCAATGCAGGACCACCTAGCTCCTTGGCTGGGCCTACTGTCATTGTGCCGACCATCTTTCTACAGTTCTCAGGAGGACTCTCTCTCTAACCCCTACGGGTTCACTTTAAAGCTTTCCTGTCCTCAGTCTCTATCAACATAATTAACGTTTCAACTTTTATAAAGGCAACCATGTAAACATTCCCTTTAAGAGGGACCCCAGTCTCTAGAAAGTAGTGCAGATTCTCTCTGTCTGCAAGTCCACTGAAAGCGAGACCTTCTGCGTCATGTCCAGAAGCATTATCTTGGCAAAGTCTTCTTTCACTTGTAAAACCAGTAGGGAGCACCTTTAAGACAAAAACAGTTTTGAATCATTCACCATCCATGATCCGGCAGTCTTTGGAACAATGATGAACAAACAAAAGGAAGAGGGATCCCGGGTAAACAAAGGGATCCCTAGGAGTTAACCCTGGACGGGTTTAAGGTAGCAACAGGAAACAGTTAAGTATTTACAATTGCGGGCTTCCGAGGTTTATTTCCTCAGCGTTAGTGGTCGTGACAACCCCACCGGCAGCAGTGGGCGGGGCCACCCCGCCGGGTACTTGCAGGCACTCGGCGTGGTCACAGGAGATCCCGGGCTCCAGTCAGGGGTCTGTGTGGCAATTGTCCTGGTCCTCGCAGCAACGAGGTGCCAACCACTCCTGAGGTCGAGCCTTCTGCCACCGCCGTAGTAGCAGTGTCCACGGTGCAAGTGGTGGTTTTCACCATGGTGCAAGTAGGGGTCACCACCGTGGTCTTGGCGACGGTCGTGGTCCGGTCACAAGGGGGCACCCTCGCTATGGGGGACGGCTTCTCCGCCGCTTTGACTGGTGATGTCATGGAGACTGGTCGCTTGCGTACGTTCAGGGCGAACCACCCCCTCTCCCCAAAATGTCGGGTGTAGGTGACTTCGTCCCCCTTGTATAGATCCCGGTCCGGGTGGCCTTCCTTGAGATGGGACTCCACATCCCTCCGGTTTACGAACACCTTGGAATATAGATCCGACTCCTGAATGAAGCCCCATCCCCCACGGAGCGTGAAGTCCACAACGGTGCCCTGCCTGCGCGGGGCCTGGTGGGTGGTGCGGTCCTTGCGGGCCCGATCCTTCACCTCGAGGTCCCGCAGCTAGTGGGCTTCTCGCTGAGCCTGGTGCTGTTTCTCCTGCTCCTCCCACTGCCGCTCCAGCTGGGACTGGTACTCTTCCCAGCTAAGGGCCTCCACCATCTCCCCTTCTCATGTCCCCACCCCGGGGAACCCCATAATGTTCGACCCCGGGTTCACCCAGCGACAGGTGGTGCACTCAGTGTGGACCTCGCCTGGCATGACGGTCGGTGAGATCGGGGCCTTATAGAAATGCTCCATGCCGGTGGCTCGGTCCCAATGTGGAAGAGGCTTGCGAGCATGGGGCCCGGATACCGCCGCAAGGAGGTGCAGGTGCGGTTCCGTAACGTTCTGTTCTGTTCGCTAGGCACCTGCCAGGTTCCCACGCCTGACAGGGACCCCCTGTGTCTTCTCCCTGCAACACCCACTGCCACGGGATGTTGCCTGAATCCAACCCAGTCAGCTTCTGACTAACTTCCTCCCCAACCCCTAGTTTTACCAGTTTGAGGAGTGGCCCAATAAATAAAGCCTTTTTCTCCCCCTAGTGGCCAGAGTGTGAAGTGTAATGTGTGCTGGTGATACCTGGTCAGGAGAATTCCTTCAGTGCCATCAGACGTACCATCACTCCCCTTAGTGGCAGAGTGTCATACTGCAACGACCAGATCTCTGGGGCGCTGCACATACACTTTCACAAGAAAATGACTGCCCAAAGTCTACGCTGCTCGGTCGGATACTGTAAACTAAGTAGCGTAATTCTGTTCCTAGGCTACTGTCTACTGTATGCTGTAAAATAAAGATGATGCTCACTCCCACACTGAAGATGGTAGCCTAGCAGCAGCAAAAGGATGCCGATCATTTCAGTGTAGCACGCAACACAGATTTTCGGTGGTTCTTGTTTCAGATTATCAGCAAAAACCACTAAGGCGATGTTCACATGCAGCGTTTTTGCAGCATTTGCTTACTGCAGTTTTTTATGTAAATTAAAAGCTACTTTTTACAGTACCCCTGAAGAACCTTTTGTGAAACACACAATGGGGTGTTTAGTGGGATTTCAATTGTGTCCTCTGTGTTGGGAACATTACCTGTGACAGGGTGTACGGCAGAGCAAGAAGGGACAACAGGCCAAGGGATGATTCAACAGATTTATTATCAAGAATGCTGGAACAACACATGCAGGTAGATCTACAGAGTCCACAATTAGTCCAACAGAACAGGTTCGGGGGCACCTCCCGATAATCCTTGTGTCAGCTAAGAAAGCAATAGTCCACACGAGTCCTAGGGATCCCAAAACAATCCCACGAGCGACGAGATATGTCCTCAGCTCAAGTCTCGCCCCGTTCTCTTCCGCAGTCCCAGATGGACATGGGGTCTTGCCTCAGCTAAGAATCCCCACTCCTTCTCCTTCAAGGATCTACTCACATCTGATCTCAAAATAAGAATGGATTGTCTGAGCTCCTGGGATCCGCCCATGAAGGGGTGTAGGGGTCACACCTTCTATTCAATGGTTGGGTCCACCAGAAGATTCTAGACTGGTGGGCTCCACGTAGTCTATGTAGTATGTACATTTGACTAGCCACCCGCTGTGAGGAAGAATGGCTATTCCTCCACTAGTGATGTTGACAAAGCTTAATTACATTAGAGCTGAGGGCTGCAAGTATTGGGGGAAGGAGACATATTGTTACAGGTGAACTCCCAGCACAAGAAAATACATAAATTACAGCTAATAGAAACCAGAGAACAGTTACATACATCAAATGGCATATTATTCAAATACAGGACAGGGCAAAAGTACATATCATGACAATCCCTTCCCCTCCCAATTTGTGTACGTACCAGGGACCTCTACAGGTCGCTGGTTAAGTACACACAGGCAGAGCGTAACTTACATGTGGCTTCATGCAGCCACGAATTGGCATCGTAGCTCTCCCACATCATTACCCAGGAGAACATCTGCAGGCAGACCACCCATCACCCCAACCACACATCGCCTGACCCCAAAACCAAAGTTCAGATCCACAGTGGCTGTGGGAATAGTCCTCCATTGTCCACCAGCCAGTTCAATGACAATCCCAGGACCTCGATGGATTGCCTCAGGCCGAACCACTCGGGGATCAGCCAGTGTGAGGAAAGCCCCTGAGTCACAAAATCCAATAAGTCTCTGTCCATCCAGCACGACCTCCTGCAAGTGCTTACCTCGATGAGCAGAAGTCGTCATAGCTGCAGGTCGCACACCATAAACTCCTAGTGGTGCAACATGGGTAGGTGAGGCACAAGGCCAGTCCTCCCGTAGTGGTGACACGTCGTCCTCCATGGCACTTGGCTGTACATAATTAATAATACGACTGGGTACAGGATCAATCCTCATTTGAACAGCTGGGCAGGAGGCTTGCAGATGCCCCGGCTGTCCACATCGATAGCATCTGTGCTGGGTCTCACTCCATCCAAGGCGTCCTCTTGGGCGAGGGGTAAGGGAACCTAGAGGCCGGCCCCCACCTGAAGGTGCTGTAGGGTTTTGAGGACGACTCCTCCATGGGCTGGCTGGGCATGAGGCCTGCAGATACCCCAGATGCCCACAACCATAACACCTGCGCTCTGCTACTTCCTCTCCTCGTCGTATTCCAGAAAACGCAGTAGAAGCAACTGGAGGCACATTTACACGGGTATCAGCATGAGGTGGTGGCTTAGAGGAACGGGGAACAATGGGGACAGAAGAACAGGGGGCCACCGGTGTTGTGGAGCTGGTAGGCCTCTCTCCATCCTCCAACAGAATCCTCCACTGAGGCTTGATGGTGAGAGCCTCATCAGCTAGAGCTGCAGCTTCCTCCACAGTGGCTGGTCTCCTTTCACGCACCCATTCCCGGATCTCAGCAGGGCACTTGAAGTAAAACTGCTCTTTTAGGATAACCTGGAGGAAGGTCTCCCAGGTTAAGGCCCCCTCTGCCTCCAGCCAGCGACGACATATCTGTTTGAGTCTGTGGGCATACATCTTGAAAGACACTTCCTCATCACAGGCTAAAGTACGGAACTGAGTCCTGTAAGTGTCTGGGGTAACAGCATAATGTTCTAGAATAGTCCGTTTAATCTCCGCATACGCACAGTTCCCCTGAGGGTCCATAGCTCTATAGGCTGCGGCAGCTCCACCCTCTAAGAGCCCCACCAGATGTCGGATTCGGTCCCTTTCTGGGACTTCCATTAATCGACACTGATGCTCAAAGTCCTGGAAGAAGCCCTCAATGTCACCTGCAGCCTCATTAAAGGGCTTGAAGTCTTTGCGAGACACTCTGGGGAGTTCCCTCATGGTGGGTGCTGGGGTTAGAGTCTGTCTGGAGCTTCTAGCTGCTTCCAAAGCAATCTGCCTCTCCAGCAATGCCATCTCCTGAGCTCTGTCCTCAGCTCTGTGAATGGCCTCCCTCTCCTCGGCTCTGTGAATGGCCTCCCTCTCCTCGGCTCTGTGAATGGCCTCCCTCTCCTTCTCCTCAGCTCTGTGAATGGCCTCCCTCTCCCTCTCCTCAGCTCTGTGAATGGCCTCCCTCTCCCTCTCTTGAGCTCGGTGAATGGCCTCTTTCTTATAGTCTATGGTGGCCTCTTCTCCCAGCAATGCCAACTCCTCCTCGTACCACATAACCCACTGACTTTTTTGGGTATTTACCACCGGCTGCAGTCTTTCCTCCATTTGCTGTGAGGATCCTTCCTCAGCGTCATCTTGCAGGCGAACTCCTTCCAAAGCCTCAATAAGCTGCTCCTTGGAGAGTCCCTTAAAACGGACTCCTACTTCACGGGCCTTTGATTGTAGGCTCCCCAAAGTCCAGTTCTTGTACTTTGCGGTGTTGGTTCCCGATGTTGATGGGCCTTTGTCCTCCATTCCTTCTGCTCTGGTCCCTCTGCTGCCAACCAGTTTGTGACGGGGTGTACGGCAGAGCAAGAAGGGACAACAGGCCGAGGGATGATTCAACAGATTTATTATCAAGAACGCTGGAACAACACATGCAGGTAGATCTACAGAGTCCACAATTAGTCCAACAGAACAGGTTCGGGGGCACCTCCCGATAATCCTTGTGCCAGCTAACAAAGCAATAGTCCACACGAGTCCTAGGGATCCCAAAACAATCCCACGAGCGACGAGATATGTCCTCAGCTCAAGTCTCGCCCCGTTCTCTTCCGCAGTCCCAGATGGACATGGGGTCTTGCCTCAGCTAAGAATCCCCACTCCTTCTCCTTCAAGGATCTACTCACATCTGATCTCAAAATAAGAATGGATTGTCTGAGCTCCTGGGATCCGCCCATGAAGGGGGGTAGGGGTCACACCTTCTATTCAATGGTTGGGTCCACCAGAAGATTCTAGACTGGTGGGCTCCACGTAGTCTATGTAGTATGTACATTTGACTAGCCACCCGCTGTGAGGAAGAATGGCTATTCCTCCACTAGTGATGTTGACAAAGCTTAATTACATTAGAGCTGAGGGCTGCAAGTATTGGGGGAAGGAGACATATTGTTACAGGTGAACTCCCAGCACAAGAAAATACATAAATTACAGCTAATAGAAACCAGAGAACAGTTACATACATCAAATGGCATATTATTCAAATACAGGACAGGGCAAAAGTACATATCATGACATTACCATTCTGAACTTTTCAGTCTTTTAATCATAATAGTGTTTTCCGTGGCATTTTTGAAGCGTTTTTAGTGCATAAAACTAACTTTAATAAACAGGTACTGTATTCACATAATCCGCACCAAAATACACTGCAAGAAAAAAATTAAAAAGTCAGTGAAAAATGATGCGAAAGGTGAAAACGCTGAAAAATTGGCGTTTTGAGTGTTTGGCGTTTTACTGCCACGAGACCATAGCCTTTAGAGAAATGATTATACTGCAGAGACTTATACTATAATCATTTTCTTGTGAAAGTGAAGAAAGCATATTTGCATCATTCATTACTGTAATATGTTAACATGGAGTAATATGTAGTAACATGACGTGATAATTGCATATTAATAACTGCTTGGTATGTAGTAAAAGCTCCTGTATTGCCAAGTCCTTCTAATTGAAGTCTATATAAATTGTCTGTATACTACCTAAAAAGAAAGACATTTAACCGTTTAATTTCAAAAGTATTTCAGTATTTTAATAATCAAATAATCTTCTGTCTCTGAATGGTAGGAAATAATAACAAGCGTGCTAAGTACCCATTAGCCATTAGCTGAACTTTTCCAATTATATCCCCTAGGCGCTCATCGCTATCCTCCTTACATCAGCAGAACACTGTAATGATACCTTAAAGTTTATTGTTCGCTTTTTGTATCCTTGAAAGTTGCTGCATGCACAGATTATCAGTATTTTAACAAACACAATAACAGCAATGATTGCTTCCTGCCTACACCCCAGTGTTTGTAGTCCCACACCTTTAGAACAAATTATAGGGACCTCTTTGAAAACTGAAGTTAGCTATAAATTGCATTAATGATTTGACTTTGGTGACCTTTACATACTTTCCACCTTCATTTCTCTCTCCGCGGAAATAAATATACAAACAAAAGTCATCCAATAACTATGTAAAAGAATGGTAATTATGTTTAGCGCTTATTTCATATTGAGAATTCATTATATAAAATTACAGTAAACCATCTGCTTGCCCATATGGTGTTCTGGCTCATCCCAAAATATATCTTTAGCAAAGATTAAAATATTAATAAATGCCAAACAGCTCTGAACACAAACAAGATGACCATGAAACTATTATACAGCAGCAGCGGTAATAGACACGATAATTGCGTAGTGTCGCTGTTCTCTGAATGTGTGTGAAGAATTGTGATAACGTACCAGCCGAAATTGTTATAAATATGCTATATGTTTCATTCAGACGTCCTAGAATCATGCACATGTTTTAGCCGTGTTATTTACATCTATGTTTGTCTATGGGGCTATTCACATGTCCAAGTCATGGATCAAAATGACCCATACAAGTCTTACGGTAAATGAAAAATCAATAACGTCACCCATGTGCAACGTTTCAGCTCGCAAATGTAGTGGGCCTTTCTCAAGCATGATTGAGAAAGACTTATTGTATTTTTTTAAGTCAAAGTATTGAATAAGATATTAAAAAGGAGAGGGTGCTTTATTGACCCATATTTGGAGCGCTGTTATGGACCTGGTGGTTAGGAGCACCCGGCACGACCTGATAGTTAAACTGACACAGGACAAGCTCTGGGATGTGGGAGCTCTGCTGACCGCAACCCCTAATCCTATCACAACAACTAGAAATAGCCGTGGAGCGTTCCTGACTCTCCCTAGACGTCTCTTCACAGCCTAAGAGCTAGCTAGCCCTAGAGATAGAAAATAAAGCCTACCTTGCCTCAGAGAAATTCCCCAAAGGAAAAGGCAGCCCCCCACATATATTGACTGTGAGTAAAGATGAAAGTCACAAACGCAGAAATAACATAGTAACATAGTAAC
The DNA here is from genome assembly GCF_032444005.1 of Ranitomeya imitator. NCBI lineage: Eukaryota > Metazoa > Chordata > Amphibia > Anura > Dendrobatidae > Ranitomeya > Ranitomeya imitator. The sequence continues at coordinate 252,216,272 of NC_091285.1, read as the reverse complement.
ATAGTTAGTAAGGCCGAAAAAAGACATTTGTCCATCCAGTTCAGCCTATATTCCATCATAATAAATCCCCAGATCTACGTCCTTCTACAGAACCTAACAATTGTATGATACAATATTGTTCTGCTCCAGGAAGACATGAAATGAAACAGGTTTCAGCAAAGGGAGGCCAGACTTACTAAACAGACAGAGGATAGGAAAGGTATATTTGCGGTCAGCACTAAAAACTACAAAAGACCATGCAGAGTGTGCAAAAAGACCTCCGCACCGACTAACAGTGCGGAGATGCCACTCTGCATCCCAGAGCTTCCAGCTAGTAAGGCAAAATCATGATATCCAGCTGGACAAGGCAACAATGAACAAATAATAACTGGCAGGAACTTAGCTTCTGCTGGAGTAGACAAGTCACCAGAAAGATCCAAAAGCGAACTGAACAAATCCAGGAACATTGACAGCTGGCATGGAGTAACGATCTGAGTGGAGTTAAATAGAGCAACCAACCAAAGGATAAATCACGTCACCTGTGGAAGGAACCTCAGAAGCAGCAGCTCCACTCACAGCCACCAGAGGGAGTCCATGGACAGAACTCGCCGAAGTACCATTCACGACCACAGGAGGGAGTTCGACAACAGAATTCACAACAGTACCCCCCCTTGAGGAGGGGTCACCGAACCCTCACCAGAGCCCCCAGGCCAATCATGATGAGCCAAATGAAAGGCACAAACTAGATCATAGCGCATAGCAAATGTGGTGCCAATATTCAAAAAGGGCTCTAAAAGTGAACCTGGAAATTATAGGCCAGTAAGTCTAACCTCTATTGTTGGTAAAATATTTGAAGGGTTTCTGAGGGATGTTATTCTGGATTATCTCAATGAGAATAACTGTTTAACTCCATATCAGCATGGGTTTATGAGAAATCGCTCCTGTCAAACCAATCTAATCAGTTTTTATGAAGAGGTAAGCTATAGACTGGACCACGGTGAGTCATTGGACGTGGTATATCTCGATTTTTCCAAAGCGTTTGATACCGTGCCGCACAAGAGGTTGGTACACAAAATGAGAATGCTTGGTCTGGGGGAAAATGTGTGTAAATGGGTTAGTAACTGGCTTAGTGATAGAAAGCAGAGGGTGGTTATAAATGGTATAGTCTCTAACTGGGTCGCTGTGGCCAGTGGGGTACCGCAGGGGTCAGTATTGGGACCTGTTCTCTTCAACATATTCATTAATGATCTGGTAGAAGGTTTACACAGTAAAATATCGATATTTGCAGATGATACAAAACTATGTAAAGCAGTTAATACAAGAGAAGATAGTATTCTGCTACAGATGGATCTGGATAAGTTGGAAACTTGGGCTGAAAGGTGGCAGATGAGGTTTAACAATGATAAATGTAAGGTTATACACATGGGAAGAGGGAATCAATATCACCATTACACACTGAACGGGAAACCACTGGGTAAATCTGACAGGGAGAAGGACTTGGGGATCCTAGTTAATGATAAACTTACCTGGAGCAGCCAGTGCCAGGCAGCAGCTGCCAAGGCAAACAGGATCATGGGGTGCATTAAAAGAGGTCTGGATACACATGATGAGAGCATTATACTGCCTCTGTACAAATCCCTAGTTAGACCGCACATGGAGTACTGTGTCCAGTTTTGGGCACCGGTGCTCAGGAAGGATATAATGGAACTAGAGAGAGTACAAAGGAGGGCAACAAAATTAATAAAGGGGATGGGAGAACTACAATACCCAGATAGATTAGCGAAATTAGGATTATTTAGTCTAGAAAAAAGACGACTGAGGGGCGATCTAATAACCATGTATAAGTATATAAGGGGACAATACAAATATCTCGCTGAGGATCTGTTTATACCAAGGAAGGTGACGGGCACAAGGGGGCATTCTTTGCGTCTGGAGGAGAGAAGGTTTTTCCACCAACATAGAAGAGGATTCTTTACTGTTAGGGCAGTGAGAATCTGGAATTGCTTGCCTGAGGAGGTGGTGATGGCGAACTCAGTCGAGGGGTTCAAGAGAGGCCTGGATGTCTTCCTGGAGCAGAACAATATTGTATCATACAATTATTAGGTTCTGTAGAAGGACGTAGATCTGGGTATTTATTATGATGGAATATAGGCTGAACTGGATGGACAAATGTCTTTTTTCGGCCTTACTAACTATGTTACTATGTTACTAGATCGGCAGCATGAACATCAGAGGCAAAAACCCAGGAATTATCTTCCTGACCATAACCCTTCCACTTGACCAGGTACTGGAGTTTCCGTCTCGAAACACGAGAATCCAAAATCTTCTCCCCCACATACTCCAACTCCCCCTAGACCAACACCGGGGCAGGAGGATCAACGGAGGGAACCATAGGCGCCACGTATCTCCGCAACAACGACCTATGAATACATTATGGATGGCAAAAGAAGCTGGAAGGTCCAAACGAAATGACACAGGATTAAGAACTTCAGAAATCTTATATGGCCCAATGAAACGAGGCTTAAACTTAGGAGAGGAAACCTTCATAGGAACATGACGAGATGACAACCAAACCAAATCCCCAACCCGAAGTCGGGGACCAACACAGCGCCGGCGGTTAGCGAAACGTTGAGCCTTCTCCTGGGACAATGTCAAATTGTCCACCACATAGTAACATAGTAACATAGTTAGTAAGGCCGAAAAAAGACATTTGTCCATCCAGTTCAGCCTATATTCCATCATAATGAATACCCAGATCTACGTCCTTCTACAGAACCTAATAATTGTATGATACAATATTGTTCTGCTCCAGGAAGACATCCAGGCCTCTCTTGAACCCCTCGACTGAGTTCGCCATCACCACCTCCTCAGGCAAGCAATTCCAGATTCTCACTGCCCTAACAGTAAAGAATCCTCTTCTATGTTGGTGGAAAAACCTTCTCTCCTCCAGACGCAAAGAATGCCCCCTTGTGCCCGTCACCTTCCTTGGTATAAACAGATCCTCAGCGAGATATTTGTATTGTCCCCTTATATACTTATACATGGTTATTAGATCGCCCCTCAGTCGTCTTTTTTCTAGACTAAATAATCCTAATTTCGCTAATCTATCTGGGTATTGTAGTTCTCCCATCCCCTTTATTAATTTTGTTGCCCTCCTTTGTACTCTCTCTAGTTCCATTATATCCTTCCTGAGCACCGGTGCCCAAAACTGGACACAGTACTCCATGTGCGGTCTAACTAGGGATTTGTACAGAGGCAGTATAATGCTCTCATCATGTGTATCCAGACCTCTTTTAATGCACCCCATGATCCTGTTTGCCTTGGCAGCTGCTGCCTGGCACTGGCTGCTCCAGGTAAGTTTATCATTAACTAGGATCCCCAAGTCCTTCTCCCTGTCAGATTTACCCAGTGGTTTCCCGTTCAGTGTGTAATGGTGATATTGATTCCCTCTTCCCATGTGTATAACCTTACATTTATCATTGTTAAACCTCATCTGCCACCTTTCAGCCCAAGTTTCCAACTTATCCAGATCCATCTGTAGCAGAATACTATCTTCTCTTGTATTAACTGCTTTACATAGTTTTGTATCATCTGCAAATATCGATATTTTACTGTGTAAACCTTCTACCAGATCATTAATGAATATGTTGAAGAGAACAGGTCCCAATACTGACCCCTGCGGTACCCCACTGGTCACAGCGACCCAGTTAGAGACTATACCATTTATAACCACCCTCTGCTTTCTATCACTAAGCCAGTTACTATCCCATTTACACACATTTTCCCCCAGACCAAGCATTCTCATTTTGTGTACCAACCTCTTGTGCGGCACGGTATCAAACGCTTTGGAAAAATCGAGATATACCACGTCCAATGACTCACCGTGGTCCAGTCTATAGCTTACCTCTTCATAAAAACTGATTAGATTGGTTTGACAGGAGCGATTTCTCATAAACCCATGCTGATATGGAGTTAAACAGTTATTCTCATTGAGATAATCCAGAATAACATCCCTCAGAAACCCTTCAAATATTTTACCAACAATAGAGGTTAGACTTACTGGCCTATAATTTCCAGGTTCACTTTTAGAGCCCTTTTTGAATATTGGCACCACATTTGCTATGCGCCAGTCCTGCGGAACAGACCCTGTCGCTATAGAGTCACTAAAAATAAGAAATAATGGTTTATCTATTACATTACTTAGTTCTCTTAGTACTCGTGGGTGTATGCCATCCGGACCCGGAGATTTATCTATTTTAATCTTATTTAGCCGGTTTCGCACCTCTTCTTGGGTTAGATTGGTGACCCTTAATATAGGGTTTTCATTGTTTCTTGGGATTTCACCTAGCATTTCATTTTCCACCGTGAATACCGTGGAGAAGAAGGTGTTTAATATGTTAGCTTTTTCCTCGTCATCTACAACCATTCTTTCCTCACTATTTTTTAAGGGGCCTACATTTTCAGTTTTTATTCTTTTACTATTGATATAGTTGAAGAACAGTTTGGGATTAGTTTTACTCTCCTTAGCAATGTGCTTCTCTGTTTCCTTTTTGGCAGCTTTAATTAGTTTTTTAGATAAAGTATTTTTCTCCCTATAGTTTTTTAGAGCTTCAATGGTGCCATCCTGCTTTAGTAGTGCAAATGCTTTCTTTTTACTGTTAATTGCCTGTCTTACTTCTTTGTTTAGCCACATTGGGTTTTTCCTATTTCTAGTCCTTTTATTCCCACAAGGTATAAACCGCTTACACTGCCTATTTAGGATGTTCTTAAACATTTCCCATTTATTATCTGTATTCTTATTTCTGAGGATATTGTCCCAGTCTACCAGATTAAGAGCATCTCTAAGCTGGTCAAACTTTGCCTTCCTAAAGTTCAATGTTTTTGTGACTCCCTGACAAGTCCCCCTAGTGAAAGACAGGTGAAACTGCACAATATTGTGGTCGCTATTTCCTAAATGCCCAACCACCTGCAGATTTGTTATTCTGTCAGGTCTATTAGATAGTATTAGGTCTAAAAGTGCTGCTCCTCTGGTTGGATTCTGCACCAATTGTGAAAGATAATTTTTCTTGGTTATTAGCAGAAACCTGTTGCCTTTATGGGTTTCACAGGTTTCTGTTTCCCAGTTAATATCCGGGTAGTTAAAGTCCCCCATAACCAGGACCTCATTATGGGTTGCAGCTTCATCTATCTGCTTTAGAAGTAGACTTTCCATGCTTTCTGTTATATTTGGGGGTTTGTAACAGACCCCAATGAGAATTTTGTTACCATTTTTCCCTCCATGAATTTCAACCCATATGGACTCGACATCCTCATTCCCTTCGCTAATATCCTCCCTTAAAGTGGACTTTAGACAAGACTTTACATAGAGACAAACCCCTCCTCCTCTCCGATTTTTACGATCCTTTCTAAACAGACTGTAACCCTGTAAGTTAACTGCCCAGTCATAGCTTTCATCTAACCATGTCTCGGTTATTCCCACTATGTCAAAGTTACCTGTAGATATTTCTGCTTCTAGTTCTTCCATCTTGTTTGTCAGGCTTCTGGCGTTTGCGAGCATGCAGTTTAGAGGATTTTGTTTTGTTCCAATCTCCTCAGTGTGGATTGTTTTAGAAATGTTCTTACCTCCCTTCTGAGTATGTTTTCCTGGGTCGTCTTTGTTCGAGTCTAATGTTTTTCTTCCCGTCCCCTCTTCTTCTAGTTTAACGCCCTCCTGATGAGTGTAGCGAGTCCACATGAGTCCAAATCTGCTGCAACCTGTCCACCACAGTATCCACACCAGGACAGTCCGAAGGCTCAACCTGCCCTGAAGAGAAACGAGGATGGAAACCAGAATTACAGAAAAAATAGAAACCAAAGTAGCCGAGCTGGCCCGATTATTAAGGGCGAACTCAGCCAAAGGCAAGAAGGACACCCAATCATCCTGATCAGCAGAAACAAAGCATCTCAGATATGTTTCCAAAGTGTGATTAGTTCGTTCGGTTTGGCCATTAGTGTGAGGATGGAAAGCCGAAGAAAAAGACAAATCAATGCCCATCTTAGCACAAAAGGACCGCCAAAACCTCGAAACAAACTGGGAACCTCTGTCCGAGACGATGTTCTCTGGAATGCCATGCAAACGAACCACATGCTGGAAAAACAATGGCACCAAATCAGAGGAGGAAGGCAATTTAGACAAGGGTACCAAATGGATCATCTTAGAGAAGCGATCACAAACCACCCAAATGACCGACATCCTTTGAGAAACAGGGAGATCAGAAATAAAATCCATGGAAATATGCGTCCAGGGCCTCTTCGGGACCGGCAAGGGCAAATGCAACCCACTGGCACGAGAACAGCAGGGCTTAGCCCGAGCACAAGTCCCACAGGACTGCACAAAAGAACGCACATCCCGTGACAAAGAAGGCCACCAAAAGGATCTAGCCACCAAATCTCTGGTACCAAAGATTCCAGGATGACCAGCCAACACCGAACAATGAACCTCAGAGATAACTCTACTAGTCCATCTATCAGGGACAAACAGCTTCTCCGTTGGACAACGGTCAGGTCTATCAGCCTGAAACTTCTGCAGCACGCGCCGCAAATCAGGGGAGATGGCAGACAAAATTACCCCCTCTTTAAGAATACCCGCCGGCTCCAGAACACCCGGAGAGTCAGGCACAAAACTCCTTGACAGGGCATCAGCCTTCACATTCTTAGATCCCGGAAGGTATGAAACCACAAAATCAAAATGGGAGAAAAAGAGCGACCATCGAGCCTGTCTAGGATTCAACCGTTTGGCAGACTTCGAGATAAGTCAAATTCTTGTGATCCGTCAAGACCACCACGCGATGTTTAGCTCCTTCAAGCCAGTCGCCACTCCTCGAATGCCCACATCATGGCCAACAACTCTCGATTGCCAACATCATAATTGGGCTCAGCAGGCGAGAATTTTCTAGAAAAGAAGGCACATGGTTTCATCACCGAGCCATCAGAACTTCTTTGCGACAAAACAGCCCCTGCTCCAATCTCAGAAGCATCAACCTCGACCTGAAACGGGAGCGAAACATCTGGCTGGCACAACACAGGGGCAGAAGAAAAATGACGCTTCAGCTCCTGAAAAGCCTCTACAGCCACAGAGGACCAATTGACCACATCAGCACCTTTCTTGGTCAAATCAGTCAACGGTTTAGAAATACTAGAAAAATTAGCGATGAAGCGACGGTAAAAATTAGCAAAGCCCAGGAACTTCTGCAGGCTCTTCACAGATGTCGGCCGAGTCCAATCATAAATGGCCTGAACTTTAACAGGGTCCATCTCGATAGTAGAAGGGGAAAAAATGAAACCCAAAAATGAAACTTTCTGAACTCCAAATAGACACTTTGACCCCTTCACAAACAAGGAATTCGCACGAAGGACCTGGAACACCATTCTGACCTGCTTCACATGAGACTCCCAATCATCCGAAAAGACCAAAATGTCATCCAAATATACAATCATGAACCTATCCAGGTACTCTCGGAAGATGTCATGCATAAAGGACTGAAACACCGATGGAGCATTAGAAAGCCCGAATGGCATAACCAGGTACTCAAAATGGCCCTCGGGCGTATTAAATGCTGTTTTCCATTCATCGCCCTGTTTAATTCGCACAAGATTATACGCCCCTCGAAGATCTATCTTGGTGAACCAACTAGCCCCCTTAATCCGAGCAAACAAATCAGACAGCAGCGGCAAAGGATACTGAAATTTGACTGTGATCTTATTGAGAAGGCGGTAGTCCATACAAGGTCTCAAAGAGCCATCCTTCTTGGCCACAAAAAAGAACCCTGCTCCCAATGGTGACGACGACTGGCGAATATGACCCTTCTCCAAGGATTCCTTTATATAACTCCGCATAGCGGCGTGCTCTGGCACAGATAAATTGAACAGTCGGCCCTTAGGAAACTTACTACCAGGAATCAAATTAATAGCACAATCGCAATCCCTATGAGGAGGTAGGGCACCGGATTTGGGCTCTTCAAATACATCCCGGTAATCTGATAAAAACTCAGGGACCTCAGAAGGAGTGGAAGGCGAAATAGACAACAATGGAACATCACCATGTACCCCCTGACAACCCCAGCCGGACACAGACATAGATCTCCAATCCAACACTGGATTATGGACCTGTAGCCATGGCAACCCCAAAACGACCACATCATGCAGATTATGCAACACCAAAAAGCGAATATCCTCCTGATGTGCAGGAGCCATGCACATGGTCAATTGAGTCCAGTACTGAGGCTTATTCTTGGCCAAAGGCGTAGCATCAATTCCTCTCAATGGAATAGGATACTGTAAGGGCTCCAAGAAAAAACCACAGCGCCTGGCAAACTCCAAGTCCATCAAATTCAGGGCAGCGCCTGAATCCACAAATGCCATAACAGAATAGGACGACAGAGAGCAAATCAGAGTAACAGACAAAAGAAATTTAGACTGTACCTTACCAACGGTGGCAGACCAAGCGAACCGCTTAGTGCGCTTAGGACAATCGGAGATAGCATGAGTGGATTCACCACAGTAAAAACACAGCCCATTCCGACGTCTGTGTTCTTGCCGTTCAGCTCTGGTCAAAGTCCTATCACACTGCATAGGCTCAGGCCTATGCTCAGAGAATACTGCCAAATGGTGCACAGACATAGACTCATTCAGACCAGCAGGCGTGGGAAATCCCACCATGACATCCTTAAGGGCTTCAGAAAGACCCTTTCTGAAAATTGCCGCCAGGGCACACTCATTCCACTGAGTAAGCACAGACCACTTTCTAAACTTCTGACAGTACACCTCCGCTTCATCCTGACCCTGACACAAAGCCAGTAAGATTTTCTCTGCCTGATCCACTGAATTTGGTTCATCATAAAGCAATCCAAGTGCCAGAAAAAACGCATCAACATCACGCAATGCAGGATCTCCTGGCGCAAGGGAAAATGCCCAGTCTTGAGGGTCACCACGCAACAAAGAAATAATGATTTTTACTTGTTGAACGGGGTCACCAGAGGAGCGGGGTTTCAAAGCTAGAAACAGTTTACAATTATTTTTGAAATTCAAGAACTTAGATCTATCCCCAGAAAATAAATCAGGAATAGGAATTCTAGGCTCTAACATCGGATTCTGAACCACAAAATCTTGAATGTTTTGTACCCTTGCAGTGAGATGATCCACACAAGAGGACAGACCTTGAATGTCCATATCAACACCTGTGTCCTAAACCACCCAAAGGTTTAGGGGAAAAGAAAGACAAAACACAGTGCAAAGACAAAAAATGGTCTCAGAACTTCTCTTATCCCTCTATTGAGATGCATTAATACTTTGGGCCAGCTGTACTGTTATGGACCTGGTGGTTAGGAGCACCCGGCACGACCTGATAGTTAAACTGACACAGGACAAGCTCTGGGATGTGGGAGCTCTGCTGACCGCAACCCCTAGTCCTATCACAGCAACTAGAAATAGCCGTGGAGCGTTCCTGACTCTCCCTAGACGCCTCTTCACAGCCTAAGAGCTAGCTAGCCCTAGAGATAGAAAATAAAGCCTACCTTGCCTCAGAGAAATTCCCCAAAGGAAAAGGCAGCCCCCCACATATATTGACTGTGAGTAAAGATGAAAGTCACAAACGCAGAAATGAAACAGGTTTCAGCAAAGGGAGGCCAGACATACTAAACAGACAGAGGATAGGAAAGGTATATTTGCGGTCAGCACAAAAAACTACAAAAGACCACGCAGAGTGTGCAAAAAGACCTCCGCACCGACTAACGGTGCGGAGATGCCACTCTGCATCGCAGAGCTTCCAGCTAGTAAGGCAAAATCATGATATCCAGCTGGACAAGGCAACAATGAACAAATAATAACTGGCAGGAACTTAGCTTCTGCTGGAGTAGACAAGTCACCAGAAAGATCCAAGAGCGAACTGAACAAATGCAGGAACATTGACAGCTGGCATGGAGTAACGATCTGAGTGGAGTTAAATAGAGCAACCAACCAAAGGATAAATCACGTCACCTGTGGAAGGAACCTCAGAAGCAGCAGCTCCACTCACAGCCACCAGAGGGAGTCCATGGACAGAACTCGCCGAAGTACCATTCACGACCACAGGAGGGAGTTCGACAACAGAATTCACAACAGAGCGCTGCCAGTCTTGTTTAGTTTTTTTTATTATTATTACAGCACTCTTTATATCATAGCCCATTGGCTTGCACCCATCCACCGTAATTTCATGCTACTATTTCCAGTTACCAGTCTCAGCACAGAAGACAAGCATCGCCAAACTAGTTGACACAAGACCGGATCTTCTGGAATCTAGAATGAGGTTGGTCTTGTGGCGCCATGTTTTATCTCAGATATTACACAAAGTCAGTATTCCACAGCCTAAATGAGATCTAAGGGGTAACATTTCTCCTTGTGGAGAGTGACAAGCCAGGCCTGGCATGTCAGAGTGAGGAGACTTATGCGCCATGCATGCTCCTCTAGGAAATTAAGGAGATTGCCTTTTCAGAGAGGAAGAGGACTAGAACTCTAGTGCCACATATTGGAAGTAGAAATCCTAAAAGTCATTATCAACCCATTAACGAGCCTAGCCATATGACTTAGGATAAAAGTCAAACCAGAATCTCAATTTGCAGACACTGTGTTTCTGTGTAATCAGGCCCAGAACATTCAGAGGAAAAGTGTAATAGAAACAAGTCACCACTTCTGTATTTATCACCCACTCCTGGTTTTGGCTTACAAATACTAAGGTAAAAAACTGACCAAATACTGAACATGTGAAAGTGGTCTTAGACAGAGAATCTTCTCTTCTACTGAGCAGTGCTGCCTGTGGCTCATGGCTGCTGCCTACCATGCTGAAGGTTGTAACTTGAATCCTAAGGAAAGCCAATAGTCAAGAAAAGTAAATAATTGATTGACTACCTGTAACAGCAAGTAACGAAAACAGACAAATTCTGGGGTCCCTCCCCCACTGGAAAGGAAAAAACACAACATATCAGCAATATGGTGTGTGACTGGGCCCCCTCTCCCATGGACCAACTGTAGTATATCTGATACAGTATTCAGAGACAGTGGAGACATTTCCCAAAGTAACTGTAGATAACGTTTTATAGATTAGACAAAACGATCAGGCCCCTGCTGTGACATCGCTGGTCGGGGAAGAAAGTCCAGAACTTTGTTTCGTCGCTGGATCTCCCGCTGACATCGCTGAATCGGCGTGTGTGACGCCGATTCAGAGATGTCTTCGCTGGTAACCAGGGTAAACATCGGGTTACTAAGCGCAGGGCCGCGCTTAGTAACCCGATGTTTACCCTGGTTACCATCGTTAAAGTAAAAAAAACAACCACTACATACTTACCTACCACTGTCTGTCCCCGGCGCTCAGCTTCTCTGCTCTGGCTGTGAGCACAGCGGCCGGAAAGCAGAGCGGTGATGTCACCGCTGTGCTTTCCGGCTGCCCGGCGCTCACAGCCAGAGCAGAGAAGCTGAGCGCCGGGGACAGACAGCGGTAGGTAAGTATGTAGTGGTTGTTTTTTACTTTAACGATGGCAACCAGGGTAAACATCGGGTTACTAAGCGCGGCCCTGCGCTTAGTAACCCGATGTTTACCCTGGTTACCGGCATCGTTGGTCGCTGGAGAGCTGTCTGTGTGACAGCTCTCCAGCGACCAAACAGCGACGCTGCAGCGATCCGGATCGTTGTCGGTATCGCTGCAGCGTCGCTTAGTGTGATGGTACCTTAAGGTAGGAACAAAGTGAGCATAAACTCTGCTGTAAGTAAATAAGTAAAAGCAAAGTGCATATAAATAACATAGGGTACTTAGCATAATTTTAATGATCAGTGTGAACATGTTCCTATTTTGCATGCATACCCAGGGCCGGCTCCAGGTTTTTGAGGGCTCCGGGCAAAAGAATCTCAGTGGGCCCCCCTTTAACACATACCACAATTCATGATGCACAGATACAGCAGAGAAATATAGGTATAGTACAATGGCAGATTTCACTTCTTACATGAGTGATAGCTATTGTAAATTCTACAATACCATACAGCAGAGGGACTTTATATAAGTCAACCTCTTTTATACCAATTTTTGTGATCTACTCCCTCTTCCTCTGTTACCAGTAGGCATTTTATTGTTAGCTGAACTTGCTGCAAAGAAAAAATTGCATACATTAAGTATGACAATTTTTTAATGGAAAACTTTATAAAGTAAACATTTGAAATTATTAATGTAGAACATTTGCAAAAGTGCAAAATGGGTAGCATATAGCACAGCCACATAGTATATAGCACAGTCACGTAGTATATAACACAGCACATATAGTATATAACACAGCCCAAGTAGTATATAACATAGCCCACATAGTATATAGCACAGCCCACGTAGCATATAACACAGCCCACATAGTATATAGCTCAGCCACACCACGTAGTATATAACACAGTCCACGTATGTTTATAGCACAGCCACATAGTATATAGCACAGCCACATAGTATATAACACAGCCATGTAGTATATAACACAGCCCACATAGTATATAACACAGCCACACAGTATATAGCACAGCCAAGTAGTATATAGCTCAGCCACATAGTATATAGCACAGCCCACATAGTATATAGCACAGCCACATAGCATATAACACAGCCATGTACAATATAACACAGTCCACGTAGTATATAACACAGCCACGTAGTATATAACACAACCCACGTAGTATATAACCCAGCCCACATAGCATATAGCAGCCCCTGTAGCATATAACACATCCACGTAGTATATAACAAAGCCCAAGTAGCATATAGCACAGCCATGCAGTATATAGCACAGCCATGTAGTATATAACACAGCCCACATAGCATATAGCACAGCCATGTAATATATAGCACAGCCCGCATTTCAACCCTTAGAATGGCCCCACAGTCCAGTACTCACTGTTATAGTAAAAAAAAAAAAAAACACACACTCCCCACCTCTTCTCGTGCCCCACTGCTGCTGTCTCAGCAGCTGCACTGCCTGGCACACAGTGAGTGTGCAATAACGTCATCGCACACCCGCAGTGTCAGAGGCAGAGTGGGGAATGATGGGAGAGGGAGCGTCAGCTGACGTTCTCTCCTCCATCATTGCTATGAACTGTATCGGCAAATATGTTTACTAAGTACCCATTGTTATTTATTTACACTATTGCTTTTACTTAGATTCTTACAGCAGGGTATATGTTTATTTTGTTTCTATATTAGGTTTTGTATGTTTAGTGGCCAGTGTGAACATGCTGCTATATTTTGCATGCATATCAACTTATACTCCAGTTCATTATTTTCGTTAAGTTGTATAGATTAGGTGTTGGGGGTCGAGCTCCCGCTTCTGCACAAGGGGAATCTCGGGCTGTTTCTGCTGTGGTCTCCCATTCTTCTCCTGCCGCAGTGGCACCTGCTCAGCGGAGACGTCGGTCCTTGCGTCTGGCTCAGTCTCACTCTGTGCTTAGGCTTGCTGTTGCTTTTCCAGCTTTTGCCATTAAAGCCAGTGCTGGGCAGCAGCAAGCGGACGCTTTTGGGACTAAGTTCTGCTTTTTCCCTTCTGAGCATGCCCAGGGTGAGATCTCCTGTTGGAGATCGAGGGTCACATGCTCAGATGCTGCAGCGGTTCCCCTTGGTCCTCCTGGAAGTTCCTGAAGGTGCTAACTTCTGTGGCAGCTTCCCATTGGTCCTTTATTGGAAGGTCCTGAACGTGCTGCAGCTATATAAGCTTCGCATGACCGCACAGCCATGCGCTAGTGTACAATCGTATACGTGTGTTTGTTGTGAGTGCAAGTCGTTCTTTAAATACCCCTTCCCTATTGTATGACTGTTCGCGTAAGGAATATGGCTGCTACCTAGCGCCCGACTAACCACTCAACGTGTTACACACGAATCAGCGTCTATTGCTGTGACCGCCAGTGCGGCGCCACGCGCCAGTAGTGCGCTTTCTAACCCACGTCCGGGTGCTTAGTGGTGTCTGCCAGCACGGCACAGTTCGCACTTCAGTGCTCTAACTATACCTATCACACCCAGTTGCGGTGTTGTGCGGAAGTAGTCTGTACGGACTTCAACCCTGAGTCTTGGGATTGAGTTCGCTCACTCCTTGCTTGCACTCATTAGTGCAGTATTGCGGACCTGTGGCTTTACAGGGTTCGCTTCCACTGCCATATAGCGCTGCCATTTACTAGCAGCAGGTTTTCACCTGCATGGTGAACCCCGGACTGCAAACGCACCAATATTATTTCACCTTTTACTTGGTGCATTCCGACGGTCCTAGGTTACTGTTGATAAGCATTATCTCTAATCTGCATTTTCAAAATGTCTCTAAATGTTTTGAAAGTTTAACTATATATTTATACTAGATTATTTTTATTATTATTGCATGAGATGACACATTTTTTATTTTATTAAGTTTGTCATTCAACAAACAATTTGTCCTGACATTTGGCTCATTGCAGAAAGCCTTGAAAAGAATAAATGTTAACATTTGCAAAAACAATACTGGCATAATGTATTCCCCAATCCCTTAGGATATAAAGTTCGAAAAATGACAGTAAATCTGTCCATGTCAACAAGGAGAATGAAAGAGGCTGAAATTGTTCCGCTAAATATATTTCCCAATGCTAAAAAATGCCCTAGATATTCTGGAATGGTGTATAATTATTCTCCTGATTACAATGGGACTGTGGAAGCAAAACAAAATCTTTGCCTAGGGGAGCAGATATGTAAAAAAAATAAACTCTGTCAATTCATCTCTCAGCACCCAACTGGATCCACACAGGAAGCACGGTGGTCCACAAAGAGACAAAGTGGTGATGTCACCGTCCCACCAGCCTCTGGACTGCTGTGGCGCGGCCTCTGGCTGTAGCGGTAAGGTCAATTTGAGAAGCGAGTCATCATAAAACATCCAATGACATGCCGGTCACCTGATTACTGCAGCCAATCACAGGCCTGTGCTTAATACAGTTTGATGCCGGTAGGTTAGTATGGCTGTGCTTGTTATTTTTTGCATATCGTGTAACCTATGGCAGAGTTTTATTTTGCTCCTACAGCTCCCTTAAAGATGAAAGTGGACACTAAACTTAAGTGTTAAACACATAAAATAACAAACCCTGCAGTTACTCTCCCTGTCTGAGTCCAGTACCTGCTCCGTGCCGCTGTTCCAGTCTCAGTGTTTTGGCTACAGCGATGACGTCACATCAAGAGCACTCTGACTAGCATCAGAGCTCAGTGCTCATGCACTGAACTCAGCGTCCATGTATAAGCACTGTCTGAATTCCTGGTTGAATGTGGATACCTCTCTCAGTAAAGCCTAGGAGAGGTATTCATATTCCAAAGTAGGGACCATCAGTATTTTGAGACCACCTTGACCTTGGCTGATGGCAGGCAAAGTTTGGCCAAATTATGCGCAAAGCGCCTAATTGTTTTCCTAATATTCAAAAGCCGTATTGCTATTCATATTTCATATATTTCACATTGACATGCTTTAGCACGATAGAGTGCAACTTTTCTTGTATATTAATTATGAAGGTGGATGCTAATGGTATGCATCTGTGGGGGCAGCGCCAGGGCCATAGTCATGGCTGAGCATATCTGACCTCCTGCTACATATAATCAATGTCCCTTTTCTTGCATACCTTCTCGTGCACTGTCTGCACCATCAGGGTCCCATCGGGGCAGCTGAAGTTTGGCTGCTGTTGTTGTTGAGCACAAAGAGACAGAGTCCAATTGAAACTGTAAACGTAGAACTTTACTTGGTTTAAATCGCAGCATATCCACATCAGTTACAGCGTCAACTGTTATGACCTGGTGTTTAGGAGCACCCGACCTGATAGTTAAACTCATACAGGACGAGCTCTGGGATGTGGGAGCTCTGCTGACCGCAAGCCCTAATCCCATCGCACACTCTAGAAATAGCCGTGGAGCACTCCTGACGCTCCCTATGCGCCTCGTCACAGCCTAAGAGCTAGCTAGCCCTAGAGAAGAAAATAAAGCCTACCTTGCCTCAGAGAAATTCCCCAAAGGAATAGGCAGCCCCCACACATGTAATGACTGTGAGTAAAGATGAAAGTCACAAACGCAGAAATGAGATAGGTTTCAGCAAAGGGAGGCACGACTTACTAAATAGACAGAGGATAGGAAAGGAATCTTTGCAGTCAGCACAAAAACCTACAAAAGACCACGCAGAGTGTGCAAAAGGGTCCTCCGCACCGACTCACGGTGTTGGGGTGCCACCCTGCCTCCCAGAGCTTCCAGCTAGCAAGACAAAATCAAGAAACCAGCTGGACAAAGAAACAAGAACAATAATAACAATCAGGAACTTAGCTTCTGCAGGAGAAGACAGGACACCAGACAGATCCAGGAGCGAACTGAACCAATGCTAAAACATTGACAGCTGGCATGGAGAAACGATCTGAGTGGAGTTAAATAGAGAAGCCAACCAAAGGATAAACCACGTCACCTGTGTAAGGAACCTCAGAAGCAGCAGCTCCACTCACAGCCACCAGAGGGAGCCCACGGACCGAACTCACCAAAGTACCATTCATGACCACAGGAGGGAGCTCGACAACAGAATTCACAACAGTACCCCCCCCCCCCTTGAGGAGGGGTCACGGAACCCTCACCAGAGCCCCCAGGCCGATCAGGATGAGCCAAATGAAAGGCACGAACTAGATTGGCAGCATGAACATCAGAGGCAAAAACCCAGGAATTATGCTCCTGACCATAACCCTTCCACTTGACCAGGTACTGGAGTTTCCGTCTCGAAACACGAGAATCCAAGATCTTTTCCACCACATACTCCAACTCCCCCTCGACCAACACCGGGGCAGGAGGATCAACGGAGGGAACCATAGGCGCCACGTATCTCCGCAACAACGACCTATGGAACACATTATGGATGGCAAAAGAAGCTGGAAGGTCCAAACGAAATGACACAGGATTAAGAATTTCAGAAATCTTATATGGCCCAATGAAACGAGGCTTAAACTTAGGAGAGGAAACCTTCATAGGAACATGACGAGATGACAACCAAACCAAATCCCCAACCCGAAGTCGGGGACCAACACAGCACCGGCGGTTAGCGAAACGTTGAGCCTTCTCCTGGGACAATGTCAAATTGTCCACCACATGAGTCCAAATCTGCTGCAACCTGTCCACCACAGTATCCACACCAGGACAGTCCGAAGGCTCAACCTGCCCTGAAGAGAAACGAGGATGGAAACCAGAATTGCAGAAAAAAGGAGAAACCAAAGTAGCCGAGCTGGCCCGATTATTAAGGGCGAACTCAGCCAAAGGCAAAAAGGACACCCAATCATCCTGATCAGCAGAAACAAAGCATCTCAGATATGTCTCCAAAGTCTGATTAGTTCGTTTGGTTTGGCCATTAATCTGAGGATGCAAAGCCGAAGAAAAAGACAAATCAATGCCCATCTTAGCACAAAAGGACCGCCAAAACCTCGAAACAAACTGGGAACCCCTGTCCGAGACGATGTTCTCCGGAATGCCATGCAAACGAACCACATGCTGGAAAAACAATGGCACAAAATCAGAGGAGGAAGGCAATTTAGACAAGGGTACCAAATGGACCATCTTAGAGAAGCGATCACAAACCACCCAAATGACCGACATCCTTTGAGAAACAGGGAGATCAGAAATAAAATCCATGGAAATATGCGTCCAGGGCCTCTTCGGGACCGGCAAGGGCAAAAGCAACCCACTGGCACGAGAACAGCAGGGCTTAGCCCGAGCACAAGTCCCACAGGACTGCACAAAAGAACGCACATCCCGTGACAAAGAAGGCCACCAAAAGGATCTAGCCACCAAATCTCTGGTACCAAAGATTCCAGGATGACCAGCCAACACCGAACAATGAACCTCAGAGATACCTCTACTAGTCCATCTATCAGGGACAAACAGTTTCTCCGTAGGACAACGGTCAGGTCTATCAGCCTGAAACTTCTGCAGCACGCGCCGCAAATCAGGGGAGATGGCAGACAAAATTACCCCCTCTGTAAGAATACCCGCCGGCTCCGGAACACCTGGAGAGTCAGGCACAAAACTCCTTGACAGGGCATCAGCCTTCACATTCTTAGATCCCGGAAGGTATGAAACCACAAAATCAAAACGGGAGAAAAAGAGCGACCATCGAGCCTGTCTAGGATTCAACCGTTTGGCAGACTCGAGATAAGTCAAATTCTTGTGATCCGTCAAGACCACCACGCGATGTTTAGGTCCTTCAAGCCAATGTCGCCACTCCTCGAATGCCCATTTCATGGTCAACAACTCTCGATTGCCAACATCATAATTGCGCTCAGCAGGCGAGAATTTTCTAGAAAAGAAGGCACATGGTTTCATCACCGAGCCATCAGAACTTCTTTGCCGCAGAGGACCAATTGACCACATCAGCACCTTTCTTGGTCAAATCAGTCAACGGTTTAGCAACACTAGAAAAATTAGCGATGAAGCGACGGTAAAAATTAGCAAAGCCCAGGAACTTCTGTAGGCTCTTCACAGATGTCGGCTGAGTCCAATCATAAATGGCCTGGACCTTAACAGGGTCCATCTCAATAGTAGAAGGGGAAAAAATGAAACCCAAAAATGAAACCTTCTGAACTCCAAAGAGACACTTAGACCCCTTCACAAACAAGGAATTAGCACGAAGGACCTGGAACACCATTCTGACCTGCTTCACATGAGACTCCCAATCATCCGAAAAGACCAAAATGTCATCCAAATATACAATCATGAATCTATCCAGGTACTCTCGGAAGATGTCATGCATAAAGGACTGAAACACAGATGGAGCATTAGAAAGCCCGAATGGCATAACCAGGTACTCAAAATGGCCCTCGGGCGTATTAAATGCTGTTTTCCATTCATCGCCCTGTTTAATATGCACCAGATTATACGCCCCTCGAAGATCTATCTTGGTGAACCAACTAGCCCCCTTAATTCGAGCAAACAGATCAGACATCAGCGGCAAAGGATACTGAAATTTGACTGTGATCTTATTAAGAAGGCGGTAATCAATACAAGGTCTTAAAGAGCATTCTTTCTTGGCCACAAAAAAGAACCCTGCTCCCAATTGTGACGAAGACGGGCGAATATGACCCTTCTCCAAGGATTCCTTTATATAACTCCGCATAGCAGCGTGCTCTGGCACAGATAGATTAAACAGTCGGCACTTAGGAAACTTACTACCAGGAATCAAATTAATAGCACAATCGCAGTCCCTATGAGGAGGTAGGGCACCGGATTTGGGCTCCTCAAATACATCGCGGTAATCCGACAAAAACTCAGGGACTTCAGAAGGAGTGGAAGGCGAAATTGACAACAATGGAACATCACCATGCACCCCTTGACAACCCCAACTGGACACAGACATAGATTTCCAATCCAACACTGGATTATGGACCTATAGCCATGGCAACCCCAAAACGACCACATCATGCAGATTATGCAACACCAAAAAGCGAATATCCTCCTGATGTGCAGGAGCCATGCACATGGTCAATTGCGTCCAGTATTGAGGTTTATTCTTGGCCAAAGGCGTAGCATCAATTCCTCTCAATGGAATAGGATGCTGCAAGGGCTCCAAGGAAAAACCACAGCGCCTGGCAAACTCCAAGTCCATCAAATTCAGGGCAGCGCCTGAATCCACAAATGCCATAACAGAATATGACGACAGAGAGCAAATCAGAGTAACGGACAAAAGAAATTTTGACTGTACCGTACCAATGGTGGCAGACCTAGCGAACCGCTTAGTGCGCTTAGGACAATCGGAGATAGCATGAGTGGAGTCACCACAGCAAAAACACAGTCCATTCCGACGTCTGTGTTCTTGCCGTTCAGCTCTGGTCAAAGTTCTATCACACTGCATAGGCTCAGGCCTATTCTCAGAGAACACCGCCAAATGGTGCACAGCTTTGCACTCACGCAAGCGCCGATCGATCTGAATGGCCAATGACATAGACTCATTCAGACCAGCAGGCGTGGGAAATCCCACCATGACATCCTTAAGGGCTTCAGAAAGACCCTTTCTGAAAATTGCCGCCAGGGCACATTCATTCCACTGAGTAAGCACAGACCACTTTCTAAACTTCTGACAGTACACCTCCACCTCATCCTGACCCTGACACAAAGCCAGCAAGATTTTCTCTGCCTGATCCACGGAATTTGGTTAATCATAAAGCAATCCTAGCGCCAGAAAAAACGCATCAACATCACGCAATGCAGGATCTCCTGGCGCAAGGGAAAATGCCCAGTCTTGAGGGTCACCACGCAACAAAGAAATAATGATTTTTACTTGTTGAGCGGGGTCACCAGAGGAGCGTGGTTTCAAAGCTAGAAACAGTTTACAATTATTTTTGAAATTCAGAAACTTAGATCTATTTCCAGAAAATAAATCAGGAGTAGGAATTCTAGGCTCTAACATCGGATTCTGAACCACAAAATCTTGAATGTTTTGTACCCTTGCAGTGAGATGATCCACACAAGAGGACAGACCTTGAATGTCCATCTCTACACCTGTGTCCTGAACCACCCAAAGGTCTAGGGGAAAAAAAAGACAAAACACAGTGCAAAGAAAAAAAAATGGTCTCAGAACTTCTCTTATCCCTCTATTGAGATGCATTAATACTTTTGGCCAGCTGTACTGTTATGACCTGGTGGTTAGGAGCACCCGACCTGATAGTTAAACTCATACAGGACGAGCTCTGGGATGTGGGAGCTCTGCTGACCGCAAGCCCTAATCCTATCGCACACACTAGAAATAGCCGTGGAGCGCTCCTGACGCTCCCTATGCGCCTCGTCACAGCCTAAGAGCTAGCTAGCCCTAGAGAAGAAAATAAAGCCTACCTTGCCTCAGAGAAATTCCCCAAAGGAATAGGCAGCCCCCCACATGTAATGACTGTGAGTAAAGATGAAAGTCACAAACGCAGAAATGAGATAGGTTTCAGCAAAGGGAGGCACGACTTACTAAATAGACAGAGGATAGGAAAGGAATCTTTGCAGTCAGCACAAAAACCTACAAAAGACCACGCAGAGTGTGCAAAAGGGTCCTCTGCACCGACTCACGGTGCGGGGGTGCCACCCTGCCTCCCAGAGCTTCCAGCTAGCAAGACAAAATCAAGAAACCAGCTGGACAAAGAAACAAGAACAATAATAACAATCAGGAACTTAGCTTCTGCAGGAGAAGACAGGACACCAGACAGATCCAGGAGCGAACTGAACCAATGCTAAAACATTGACAGCTGGCATGGAGAAACGATCTGAGTGGAGTTAAATAGAGAAGCCAACCAAAGGATAAACCACGTCACCTGTGTAAGGAACCTCAGAAGCAGCAGCTCCACTCACAGCCACCAGAGGGAGCCCACGGACCGAAGTCACCGAAGTACCATTCATGACCACAGGAGGGAGCTCGACAACAGAATTCACAACAGTCAACACAGAGTACGGCACTGTTCACATCCTGTACTTTCCCTGTGCTCTCTTCTATGTCTTTAACTTTGTACCCGGCTTGTCCCGATCTGACTGGTACTGCAGCATCCTCCCTGCTCAGTATGACTACTCTTAGGAATTGCCTTGTCTGTTTCGCGCCAGACAGAAGGACATCTGCCCATGTAGAAAGCTGCCACATTTTGGAGCAACCTGCATCCTTATCCTGCTGCAATTCTTTGGCTGTAACCTTCTGCCCCACTAGCACTGGACGGCTGGGCCCTTTCCTTAAAACGTTGCAGACCTGCTGTGCTGTCCCAGGCTCTAAAGCCCTGCCGGACGCCTGGGGCTCCCTGGCCCCTCTGATCTGTAGCAGCTCCCTGTCTTCCCTGACTAAAGTCAGGAAATGCTCCTTACTTACCCACAGCAGACTCCTCCTATTACAAAATTATGTACACTATTTTAAGGTACCCCAAAATATATTACAGCACTGTCCCTATAATATATAACAAGACACAATGGATATACATAGCAACATACAGGAACATAACAGCAACTACAATAATAATAAAATAATAATAAAACATCCACACATTACAATGAGAACCGGGTAGGTTCTTAAAGGGGTAGGGGTGGGTATCAGTCCTTAGAGCCCCTAACCCCACTATTTACACTAGTTTGGATGCGCCAGTCAGTCTTTTGTTACATGTATAAGCACTGACCGCAGTGACTGACAAGAGCGGTGACTCGCACTTCTAACATGACTTCACAGCTGTATTGAAACCACTGGGTCCAGAGCAGCGATGGGGAGCAAGCACCAAGTCCAAGAAGGGTGAGTACCTTCTGAGTTAATTCATGTGTTTTACATAATTTCGGGCCCACTTTCTTGAAAGTGGACAAGCCTTTTAAGTCAGAAGTATTTTCATTCAAAAAAGGAAAATAAAACATAAAACAGGAAAAAAAATTAAACAAATGCTGCTCAAGTGCTTTATCTTTTACCGGCTCAGTTATGCTAGAATTATGGCTGCTGGTAAATTGTCCATAACTGTCCAGGATACCAGACTACTTAGAACTTGCAAACTATTTGCATTCATAGCCACAAGAGGGAGCGATTAGGCTATTCATGTTATCATAGTCTGTGAATTACAAGTGACAGGAATGCCTGACAGGCATGAACAACATAGTACATGTCCTAAATAGGGTAAAGGTACCTTCACACTCAGCGACGCTGCAGCGATACCGACAACGATGCCGATCGCTGCAGCGTCGCTGTTTGGTCGCTGGAGAGCTGTCACACAGACAGTTCTCCAGCGACCAACGATCCCGAGGTCCCCGGTAACCAGGGTAAACATCGGGTTACTAAGCGCAGGGCCGCGCTTAGTAACCCGATGTTTACCATGGTTACCAGCGTAAACGTTAAAAAAACAAACACTACATACTTACCTTCCGCTGTCTGTCCTCCCGCGCTCTGCTTTCCTCTGCACTGTCAGCCGTAAAGCAGAGCGGTGACGTCACCGCTGTGCTTTCTGGCTGGCCGGCGCTGACACAGGATGCAGGAGGAGTGCAGAGAAGCACAGCGCCGGTGACAGACAGCTGAAGGTAAGTATGTAGTGTTTGTTTTTTTAACGTTTACGCTGGTAACCAGGGTAAACATCGGGTTACTAAGCGCGGCCCTGCGCTTAGTAACCCGATGTTTACCCTGGTTACCAGTGAAGACATCGCTGAATCGGCGTCACACACGCCGATCCAGCGATGTCAGCGGGAGATCCAGCGATGAAATAAAGTTCTGGACTTTCCTCAGTGACCAACGATCTCCCAGCAGGGGCCTGATCGTTGGTCGCTGTCACACATAACGATTTCCTTAACGATATCGTTGCTACGTCACAAAAAGCAACAATATCGTTAACGATATCGTTATGTGTGATGGTACCTTTAGAAGAGACAAGACGTTATCAGATTTTGTCTGACACTGTGTGTAGTGGTGTAGCGGAGGTGGGAGGAGACAGACAGCACATGTCACCTGTCGGCTGCGGATTGAGCGCACGAGGAGTGCACCATCCACCACTTTCAGATAAAGAAAAAAGATGATTGTTGTGGCTGCAGGCCAATACACTTACATTTACACTTGTAAGTAGAAATGCATAGTGTATATATGTTAGTATTTAATAAGACATTTATTACATGGGATGCATTGTCACAGTAATGGCTGTATTACTGTGCATTGTGATGTCAATGGAGCGCTTTTTGAAATAGGGATAAACTGCCCGCAATAAACTTAGCATGTTCAAGCATACCCGTCAAATGTGTAGGGAATGATGTACATAGTGTAGAAAACCTCACTGCTAGTAGATTTGTGTGGTAGACCTAAGCACACACTTATAAATCGTTGATTTGAAGTTTTCCTAACCAAGCTGACATAGTTAAAAAACCGATAAACGGTGGAAAAGCGCAACAGGATCTTATCCAATTAAAAAAGATGGAAGCAATGGGCAATTATGCTCATCTTTATAGGGTTGTGTGAAACACAACCACTACACATATATAAATTCCAGCTGCTGCAGCCTCATAGGAGTTTTATACGAAAATTGCCATGGACGATGGAATTATCCTGCTCTGACAAATAAATGACAAGCTACGATGAAGAATGAATGGTTGGTTTATTGTCAACACGTTTCAGAGTCACTCTGACTCCTTCTTCAGGACAGCCTTCTTCTAATTCAGTTGACCGTAGCAATTTTCAGCAATTCGATTGAGTGCCTATATGTGTCTATGCTATAGAGACTGAAAGTTGGAATAAGGTCAGAGGTATGTGTCCCAGTTTTTTACAATGCACTGTAAAATGTCTTACACACATATAGTAGGAGGGTAAGGAAGAGCGGGGGCCACCAAACTTAGCCTCACCTCTGTTATGTCATGTGTAGACCAGACAAGAAGGTTTTTTGTAAAACCTCATAATCAATAGATGAAAACATCAATAATGCCTTCTTGTTCCATTGTCTCATGCAGGCCGTTAATGTAAACCTTCCGTTGCCTTATCGAGAAGCTTTCGTTCACAAGCAATGATGATGAGCCTGCTTATATTTCTCACACTTCGTGGCAGCAAGCGGCTCAACACTTGTGTTATCTATCACTGACAGCATATACAAGAGGGACATCCCGGCTTACATGGCCAGCTGGAGCACGGCAAGGAATAATAAAAGCTTAATTGTACAGAGCACTGACACATGAATGAAATCAACTTTAGGAGAGACTTATGAGATGATGTTGACAGTAAAAACTCCAGGGCAAACTTTAACCCCTCAGTGACAGAGCCAATTTGGTACTTAATGACCAGGCCAATTTTTGCAATTCTGACCACTGTCAATTTATGAGGTTATAACTCTGGAACACTTCAACGGATCCCGCTGATTCTGAGATTGTTTTTTCGTGACATATTGTACTTCATGTTAGTGGTAACATTTCTTCGATATTACTTGCGATTATTTATGAAAAAAACGGAAATATGGCGAAAATTTTTAAAATTTTGCAATTTTCAAACTTTGTATTTTTATGCCCTTAAATCAGAGAGATATGTCATGAAAAATAGTTAATAAATAACATTTCCCACATGTCTACTTTACATCAGCACAATTTTGGAAACAAAATTTTTTTTTGTTAGGGAGTTATAAGGCTTAAAAGTTGACCAGCAATTTCTCATTTTTACAACACCATTTTTTTTTAGGGACCACATCACATTTGAAGTCATTTTGAGGGGTCTATATGATAGAAAATAATGAAGTGTGACACCATTCTAAAAACTACACCCCTCAAGGTTCTCAAAACCACATTCAAGAAGTTTATTAACCCTTTACGTGCTTCACAGGAACTGAAACAATGTGGAAGGAAAAAATGAACATTTAACTTTTTATTGCAAACATCTTAATTCAGAACCATTTTTTTTATTTTCACAAGTGTAAAAACAGAAATGTAACCATAAATTTTGTTAAGCAATTTCTCCTGAATACGCCAATACCCCATATGTGGGGGTAAACCACTGTTAGGGCGCACCGCAGAACTTAGAAGTGAAGGAGCGCCGTTTGACTTTTTCAATGCAGAATTGGCTGGAATTGAGATCGGACACCATGTCACATTTAGAGAGCCCCTGATGTACCTAAACAGTGGAAACTCCCCACAAGTGACACCATTTTGGAAACTAGACCCCTTAAGGAACTTATCTAGATGTGTGGTGAGCACTTTGAACCCCCAAGTGCTTCACAGAAGTTTATAACGTAGAGCCGTGAAAATAAAAAATCGCTTTTGTTTACACAAAAATGATCTTTTCGCCCACAAATTCTTATTTTCACAAGGGTAACAGGAGAAATTAGACCACAAAAGTTGTTGTGCAATTTCTCCTGAGTACGCTGATACCCAATATGTGGGGGTAAACAACTGTTAGGGCGCACCGCAGAGCTTGGAAGAGAAGGAGTGCCGTTTTACTTTTTCAATGTAGAATTGGCTGGAATTGAGATCGGACGCCATGTTGCGTTTGGAGAGCCCCTGATGTGCCTAAACAGTAGAAATCCCCCACAAGTGACCCCATTTTGGAAACTAGACCCCCCATGGAACTTATCTAGATGTGTGGTGAGAACCTTGAATGCCCAAGTGCTTCACAGAAGTTTATAATGCAGAGCCGTGAAAATAAAAAATATTTTTTTTTTCCACAAAAAAGATTTTTTAGCCACCAAATTTTTATTTTCACAAGGGTAACAGGAGAAATTGGACTGCAATAGTTGTTGTCCAATTTATCCCGAGTACGCTGATGCACCATATGTGGGGGTAAACCACTGTTTGGGCGCACGGCAGAGCTCGGAAGGGAAGGAGCGCCTTTTTGGAATGCAGACTTTGATAGAATGGTCTGTGGGCATTATGTTGCGATTGCAGAGCCCCTGATGTACCTAAACTGTAGTAACCCCCCACAAGTGACCCCATTTTGGAAACTAGACCCCCCAAGGAACTTATCTAGATGTGTGGTGAGAACTTTGAATGCCCAAGTGCTTCACAGAAGTTTAGAATGCAGAGTCGTGAAAATAAAAAATATTTTTTTTTTCACAAAAAAGATTTTGTAGCCCCCAAGTTTTTATTTTCACAAGGGTAACAAGAGAAATTGGACCCCAGAAGTTGTTGTCCAATTTATCCCGAGTACGCTGACGCCCCATATGTGGGGGTAACCCACTGTTTGGGCGCACGGCAAAGCTCAAAGGGAGGGAGCACCATTTGACTTTTTGAGCGCAAAATTGGCTGTCGTGTTTGGAGACCCCCTGATGTACCTAAACAGTGGAAACCCCCCAATTCTAGCTCCAACCCTAACCCCAACACACCCCTAACCCTAATCCCAACCTCATCCATAATCCTAATCACTAACCCTAACCATAATCACAACCCTTACCCCAAAACAACCCTAATGTCAACCCTAACCATAACCCTAATCAAAACCCTAAATTCAACACACCCCTAATCCTAATCTCAACCCTAACCTCAAACCTAACCCTAATCCCAATACACCCCTAATCACAACCCTAACCTTAACCCTAATCCCAAACCTAACCCTAATCCCAAGCGTAACCCTAATGCCAACCCTAACCCTAATACCAACCCTAATCCAAACCCTAACCCTAATCCCAGCTCTAACCCTAACATTAGCCCCAACCCTAGCCCTAACTTTAGCCCCAACCCTAACCCTAGCCCTAAGGCTACTTTCACACTTGCGTCGTTTGGCATTCCGTCGCAATCCGTCGTTTTGGACAAGAAACGGATCCTGCAAATGTGCCCGCAGGATGCGTTTTTTGCCCAGACTTGTATTGCCGACGGATCGTGACGGATGGCCACACGTCGCGTCCGTCGTGCACTGGATCAGTTGTGTTTTGGCGGAGCGTCGGCACAAAAAAAGTTCAATGAAACGTTTTTTTGTACGTCGCATCCGCCATTTCTGACCGCGCATGCGTGGCCGTAACTCCGCCCCCTCCTCCCCAGGACATAGATTGGGCAGCGGATGTGTTGAAAAACTACAGCTGCTGCCCACGTTGTGCACAATTTTCACAACGTGCGTCGGTATGTCGGGCCGACGCATTGCGACGGCCCCGTACCGACGTAAGTGTGAAAGAAGCCTAACCCTAAGTTTAGCCCCAACCCTAACCCTAAATTTAGCCCCAACCCTAACCCTAAATTTAGCCCCAACCCTAGCCCTAACCCTAGCCCTACCCCTAACCCTAACCCTACCCCTAACCCTACCCCTACCCCTAACCCTACCCCTAACCCTAACCCTACTCCTAACCCTTCCCCTAACCCTACCCCTAACCCTACCCCTAACCCTAACCCTAACCCTAACCCTACCCCTAACCCTACCCCTAACCCTACCCCTAACCCTAACCCTACTCCTAACCCTTCCCCTAACCCTAACCCTACCCCTAACCCTACCCCTAACCCTAACCCTAACCCTAACCCTAACCCTACCCCTAACCCTACCCCTAACCCTAACCCTACCCCTAACCCTACCCTAATTTTAGCCCCAACTGCTGTTCTCCTGCCGGCCGGCAGATGGAGACAGATGGCGGGCGCACTGGGCATGCGTCCGCCATGTTCTGCTGCCGGCGGCCAGGAGGAGCAGCAAGAGGATCCAGGGACCTAGGTGAGTATGCTAGGGTCCCCGAATCCCCCTATTTCTCTGTCCTCTGATGTGCGATCACATCAGAGGACAGAGAATTACACTTTACTTTTTTTTTTTTTTTGCGGTCGCCGGTAAACAGTTAATTACCGGCGATCGCAAAACAGGGGTCGGTAATACCGACCCCGATCGTGCTCTTTGGGGTCTCGGCTACCCCCGGCAGCCGAGATCCCAAAGATTCTCCCGGTGCCGGCCGGCGGGCGCACTGCGCATGCGCCCGCCATTTTGAAGATGGCGGCGCCCACCGGGAGACACGAGGAGCATCGGGGGAGCTAGGTGAGTATTGTGGGGCCACCTGGGACCCCTTTTCTCTGTCCTCCGATGTGCGATCACATCGGAGGACAGAGAAATTAAAAAGAGATCGCTTTTTTTTTTTTTTTTGTGATCGCCGGTAAACGGTTAATTACCGGCGATCGCAAATGCGGGGTGGGTTAAAAAACCCCCGAATCATGTTCTCTGGGGTCTCGGCTACCCTCGGCAGCCGAGACCCCGGAGAAAATCGGCCTCTGGGGGGCACTATTGACTTTTTCCACAGCGCCGTTAATTAACGGCGCTGTGGTTTAAATACCCTTAGCGGCCGCCGTTAAAAGGTGTATCGGCGGTCGCTAAGGGGTTAAAAGTAATTTTGTGTAAACAAAAAAAACTAGTAATACTCCTTCTAACAGAATGCAGTGCAATATATCATAAATTGTGAAGTAGTATTGCAGCTAACAGACTGCTTCATCAAGCTACCTATATTACCAATATAAATCTTTTTCCTAAAGCTTTATTCCAAAGTGTGTTCAAAGGGATTATTAAAGGTTACCTGTCAGCGTGTCTGTTAGGGTTGGCAGATTGCACTAAATAAAATAAATAATAAAGTGCAATCGCAACCTGGGGTCCACCATGCAGATATGATAAATTGCTGCTAGTGAGAAATGACGGAACACACAGCGAGCGATTGCCTGGATACACTGTGTTAAGGCCACTCAGTATGAATGGAACACTAAGCACCAAACTCCGTTACTCCACAGAGAGGTACAGAACAAATGTATACTGAGTGCTATGCCCTGTTAAACGTCACAGAGAGAACACGAGGAAAAAGCTTGTTCTGCGACTGAGCTGTGTCAATCGCACACAGAAGCGAAACAGATACTAAGTATAATACCCTGACTAGGGTTGTGCTTGCTCTGAAACTCTACTGTGCTAACCGCACACATGTAGGTAACAGATGATAAGCCAAACGGCTAATTGTCCCCACTGACACTAGCTGCCTGCCTACGTTTCCAGTCCAAAAACTAGGCAGACATACAACTCTTGCTGACAGAGCGGTAGGGTCTTCACTAGTGTTGAGCATTCCGATACCGCAAGTATCGGGTATCGGCCGATACTTGCGGTATCGGAATTCCGATACCGAGATCCGATATTTTTGTGGTATCGGTATCGGAGGTGTAAAATAAAGAATTAAAATAAAAAATATTGTTATATTCACCTCTCCGGCGGCCCCTGGAACATCACCGCGAGTCACCGGCGTCCGGCAGGCTTCTTTGTTCAAAATGAGCGCCTTTAGGACCTGCGGAATGATGTCGCGGCTTCTGATTGGTCGCGTGCCGCCCATGTGACCGCCACGCGACCAATCAGAAGCCGCGACGTCATTGCTCATATAAATTCCTAGAATGAGCGCCTTTAGGACCTGTGGAATGACGTCGCGGCTTCTGATTGGTCGCGTGGCGGTCACATGGGCGGCACGCGACCAATCAGAAGCCGCGACGTCATTCCGCAGGTCCTAAAGGCACTCATTTTGAACAAAGAAGCCTGCCGGACGCCGGTTCCTCGCGGTGATGTTCCAGGGGCCGCCGGAGAGGTGAATATAACAATATTTTTTATTTTAATTCTTTATTTTACACCTCACTATGGATCCCAGGGCCTGAAGGAGAGTTTCCTCTCCTTCAGACCCTGGGATCCATCAGGATACCTTCCGATACTTGGTGTCCCATTGACTTGTATTGGTATCGGATATCAGTATCGGCGATATCCGATACTTTTCGGGTATCGGCCGATACTATCCGATACCGATACTTTCAAGTATCGGACGGTATCGCTCAACACTAGTCTTCACTCATATAGCCACAAACAAATGATACTAGCACCACTGCGTGTGCTGCTGGGGGTCTTTTATAACTTAGTCTCCACCCTAAACACTCACGCCTAGCCGGCCGTGGCATCGCCCAAGGGCCAATCCGTATTCGCCACATCACCAGAGCAGATAACGTCTGACCACCAATGAGAAGATGCCACATCACGGACATGCTCAGTAAGGAGATCTCTGGACTTAGACTCTGGAGCATAGAACTGCACCAGAACATCACTGGTTCCTATTGCCATAGCTGGAGAGCCAGCAGTAGCCAAATGTATACCATGATCCTGAGCAAGACGCTGGGACTGACATCTGTGCTGAGCAGCACCCGCCTCGGTCGGAGCTAAATGGGAGACCACAGAGACAGATAAGGCTTGGGATCTATCCTGCACAGCAGAAGAATCCCGACGCCTAACAGCGTCTCTACATATGAAATTAGTGGTATGTAGATATAAGGTTAAGTCCCCCAATGAAATGACATCTGTTTTGTAAAAAAATTGAGTCACGAGAAATCTAGTGTTGAAGTCATATGCAAATAAGGCTGGAAATGCGATTGGGACGTGTCACTGCACTTGGAAAAAACAGTACAAGTGTATTGACACCTCTCCCAGTGACCTATTTGCATATTGCTTCTTTGGTAAATTTCTCATAACTGTCATAATAAATATCTAAATAAAAGGTATTTTCATTATAGGTGAGAGATGAGCGAACCTTTCAAGGTTTGGTTCCTCGAACATGCCCGAACCCCATTCAATGGGAGGCAAAAGCAAATGCATAGAGAACACCTTTGGGGGGGAGGAAGCTGCCAAAACAGCTCAAATTAGGGGCAGACACCAGGAAAAGTGGCATCAATTGACCCAGAATATAAATAGTATAATTGACAAGCATTTCTAGCTTAAACATTGATGAGTAACAGGTGGATGAATAACAGGTGTATTCCTGGTGCTCTGAGAGCCTTGCCAAATTCAGGCAACACCTATTAAGGAGACCAAACTTGGAGTTCAAACATTTCTAAAAATAAATTAGGGATAGACACCACTAAAGTGGCATCAATTTTCCCAGAGTAGAAATAGTATAATGGGGCTCTGACACCCCTTCCAGGCAACCCACAAGATGGAGACCCAACTTGGAGTCCCCACATTCAAAAAATTATTGCCACACATCACTAAAGTGGCATCAATTTCCACAGACTAAAAATAGTATAATTGCTTAGCATTTTGACAACTACTGTTACTGGACAGGCTACTCAACTCCCTTTCTTTGGCAGCCGCACAGCTGTATTATTATTTATTGTTATAGCACCAATTATTCTATGGCACTTTACATGTAAAAAGGGGTATACATAATAAAAACAAGTACAATAATCTTAAACAATACAAGTCACTGACTGGTACAGAAGGAGAGAGGACCCTATGAGGACTTACAGTCTATAAGGGATGGGTGAGGATGCAATAGGTGAGGGTAGAACTGCTTGAGCAGAGATATGGTGGAACAATGGCTACTGTAGGTTGTAGGCTTGTCGGAAGAGGTGGTTCTTCAGGTTCTTTTTGAAGGTTTCGATGGTAGGTGAGAGTCTGATATGTTGTGGCAGAGAGTTCCAGAGTAGATGTGATGCACGAGAGAAATCTTGAATGCAATTGTGGGAAGAGGAGATAAGAGGGGAGTAGAGAAGGAGATCTTGTGAGTATCACCGGGAGACAAGGTCACAGATGTATGGAGGAGGTGGGTTGTGGATGGCTTTATATGCCATGGTTAGGGTTTTGAACTGGAGTCTCGGGGTAATGGGGAGTCAGTGAAAGGATTGACAGAGGAGAGGCCGTGAAATAGCGGGGTGACAGGTGGATTAGTCGGGCAGCAGATTTTATGATAGATTGGAGGGATGCAAGGCTGCTAGAAGGGACTCCATAAAGCAGGAGGTTGCAGTAGTCGAGGCATGAGTGCATGGACTAGTGTTTTTGCAGATTCTTGATAAAGGAATGTATGGATTCGGATTGTTTGAAGGTTTCCCAAAAATTGAAAAATTTTAAGAGGTCTTATTGCTGGGATCACATTAATTTCTTCATTCAGCTGAGCATGTTAAACATTTTTTGCTGTCTGTATGCAAAATGGCTAGCATATGGACAGCACAAGGACCAATGCAAGACAATGTGTTAGTTCACTTTAATGGTTTTTCGAATGGACCTATGGTTGTAACATGCATTTCTTTGAACCATTTTGAATATTAGACTCCCTAATTATAAGTCAACATGAATTTAAAAAATAGATCACATGTGAGTTACCATCTTTATGTCATGTATTTTTCACGTATTAATTGTAATTATTAACATAGGAAACTATATATTGCTAAGGAGAGTAAAACTAATCCCAAACTGTTCTTCAACTATATCAATAGTAAAAGAATAAAAACTGAAAATGTAGGCCCCTTAAAAAATAGTGAGGAAAGAATGGTTGTAGATGACGAGGAAAAAGCTAACATATTAAACACCTTCTTCTCCACGGTATTCACGGTGGAAAATGAAATGCTAGGTGAAATCCCAAGAAACAATGAAAACCCTATATTAAGGGTCACCAATCTAACCCAAGAAGAGGTGCGAAACCGGCTAAATAAGATTAAAATAGATAAATCTCCGGGTCCGGATGGCATACACCCACGAGTACTAAGAGAACTAAGTAATGTAATAGATAAACCATTATTTCTTATTTTTAGTGACTCTATAGCGACAGGGTCTGTTCCGCAGGACTGGCGCATAGCAAATGTGGTGCCAATATTCAAAAAGGGCTCTAAAAGTGAACCTGGAAATTATAGGCCAGTAAGTCTAACCTCTATTGTTGGTAAAATATTTGAAGGGTTTCTGAGGGATGTTATTCTGGATTATCTCAATGAGAATAACTGTTTAACTCCATATCAGCATGGGTTTATGAGAAATCGCTCCTGTCAAACCAATCTAATCAGTTTTTATGAAGAGGTAAGCTATAGACTGGACCACGGTGAGTCATTGGACGTGGTATATCTCGATTTTTCCAAAGCGTTTGATACCGTGCCGCACAAGAGGTTGGTACACAAAATGAGAATGCTTGGTCTGGGGGAAAATGTGTGTAAATGGGTTAGTAACTGGCTTAGTGATACAAAGCAGAGGGTGGTTATAAATGGTATAGTCTCTAACTGGGTCGCTGTGACCAGTGGGGTACCGCAGGGGTCAGTATTGGGACCTGTTCTCTTCAACATATTCATTAATGATCTGGTAGAAGGTTTACACAGTAAAATATCGATATTTGCAGATGATACAAAACTATGTAAAGCAGTTAATACAAGAGAAGATAGTATTCTGCTACAGATGGATCTGGATAAGTTGGAAACTTGGGCTGAAAGGTGGCAGATGAGGTTTAACAATGATAAATGTAAGGTTATACACATGGGAAGAGGGAATCAATATCACCATTACACACTGAACGGGAAACCACTGGGTAAATCTGACAGGGAGAAGGACTTGGGGATCCTAGTTAATGATAAACTTACCTGGAGCAGCCAGTGCCAGGCAGCAGCTGCCAAGGCAAACAGGATCATGGGGTGCATTAAAAGAGGTCTGGATACACATGATGAGAGCATTATACTGCCTCTGTACAAATCCCTAGTTAGACTGCACATGGAGTACTGTGTCCAGTTTTGGGCACCGGTGCTCAGGAAGGATATAATGGAACTAGAGAGAGTACAAAGGAGGGCAACAAAATTAATAAAGGGGATGGGAGAACTACAATACCCAGATAGATTAGCGAAATTAGGATTATTTAGTCTAGAAAAAAGACGACTGAGGGGCGATCTAATAACCATGTATAAGTATATATGTGGACAATACAAATATCTCGCTGAGGATCTGTTTATACCAAGGAAGGTGACGGGCACAAGGGGGCATTCTTTGCGTCTGGAGGAGAGAAGGTTTTTCCACCAACATAGAAGAGGATTCTTTACTGTTAGGGCAGTGAGAATCTGGAATTGCTTGCCTGAGGAGGTGGTGATGGCGAACTCAGTCGAGGGGTTCAAGAGAGGCCTGGATGTCTTCCTGGAGCAGAACAATATTGTATCATACAATTATTAGGTTCTGTAGAAGGACGTAGATCTGGGGATTTATTATGATGGAATATAGGCTGAACTGGATGGACAAATGTCTTTTTTTCGGCCTTACTAACTATGTTACTATGTTACTATGTTATATTTGGCCTTATATTATTTAATACATTTATCATGGAAAAAAAGATGCCATACTGATTATCACATGGTTGTAAAAAATGGACATAAGATTTAAATATAAAGTACATACAAATGAAATATTGTCTGTGTTTTTCTGGAAAGGAAACTGACAATTTTGAATTTGCTTGTCTGAATCAAGCCTAGCAGTACCCGGGAATAAGTGTTCAACTTTCCTGCAGCACCATGAAAGGAAAATTGAAGAAATACAAAAATCTCAATGAAATCAGTGAGCTGTTTGTGTAATAGATGATTAAAAAGGAAAAATAATGGTGACAGATGTCTTTTAAAGCTATTCTCTGTTCTACCTAATACATAAGAGTTTCTAAATGGGAAATCCCCTACTAGCATAAAAAATAAAATTTTGAAATAATAATACCACCAAGGCTTGGTTCACAGTTACATGGATCAACATGTTAGGGCATGTTAGGTTAGGCTATGGGTTGAACTAGATGGACTTATAGTCTTCCTATATAATAACTATAACTATAACATAGCACTCTACAACTGTGCTTGGGATTGCATCGAAAATGTGATTCAGAAGAAACCCCTGACAGAGCCATTCAGTGCAATGAAGTAGACAGTCACTTTGGACTCCATTTGGCCTCTATTCTAGCAGTGTATATCTTTTTTAGATTGGAGCAATAGTAGATTATTCTCTTTATTCTTTTCTGTTCATCTAAAAAAGACAGTCACTGATGGAATGGAGATCTAATGGAGCCTAAAGTGACTTCATCTGTCTCATTATACTGAATGGCTCTGTCTGAATCATGTTTTTCAGGTATTCAGACAGAAACTCCGACACAGTTCTTAGCATAGAACAGGGTGTAAATGTGGACCCAGCCTAAGATGTATTTTGTCACCTTTTCAGAAACAAGTAAAAAAATAAAGTACAAAACGTAATAATAAAAAAACAGTTAAAAAACAAAATAGCTAGAAGAAATAGCACATTAGCATTAATGTTCTACTACAGAAGTTCATCTGAGGTTTTTTCTTATGTCTCTGTAATCTTTATTTTTCTTACCAGTTAAGTAAATTAAACATGTCAAAAGGGAAGCTAATAGCTGAAATCATGACATAGAAAAAGGCAAGGCCATATATTTGCAAAGACTAAGGCCAAAGATAACAAACATAGTGTTGGCTACATTGTAAATGTCTCTGACAATATACCCAAGTAGAGATTCACACGACTGACTTTGTAAAATAGTTACACACAAGCACAAAAGAACAAAACCTTACATTCATTTAGTCTACCATTAGCAATTTATAGCAATGTGACAACAGAATGGTACATGTCCATTAAATGTGATTTTTGCTCCATGTCAATTTTAAAGGGAATTGTTAGGACTTGGGAGCCACCACTACTACAGACACCCACCCAAAAAGTTATTATAGTGGCAACCAGCATGAGGTAGTAGAAAGTGTCCTTCCAACACAGTCTAACACCAGCTACAGTGGGGCAAAAAAGTATTTAGTCAGTCAGCAATAGTGCAAGTTCCACCACTTAAAAAGATGAGAGGCGTCTGTAATTTACATCATAGGTAGACCTCAACTATGGGAGACAAACTGAGAAAAAAAATCCAGAAAATCACATTGTCTGTTTTTTTAACATTTTATTTGCATTTTATGGTGGAAAATAAGTATTTGGTCAGAAACAAACAAAGAAAATTTCAGGCTCTCACAGACCTGTAACTTCTTCTTTAAGAGTCTCCTCTTTCCTCCACTCATTACCTGTAGTAATGGCACCTGTTTAAACTTGTTATCAGTATAAAAAGACACCTGTGCACACCCTCAAACAGTCTGACTCCAAACTCCACTATGGTGAAGACCAAAGAGCTGTCAAAGGACACCAGAAACAAAATTGTAGCCCTGCACCAGGCTGGGAAGACTGAATCTGCAATAGCCAACCAACTTGGAGTGAAAAAATCAACAGTGGGAGCAATAATTAGAAAATGGAAGACATACAAGACCACTGATAATCTCCCTCGATCTGGGGCTCCACGCAAAATCCCACCCCGTGGGGTCAGAATGATCACAAGAACGGTGAGCAAAAATCCCAGAACCACGCGGGGGGACCTAGTGAATGAACTGCAGAGAGCTGGGACCAATGTAACAAGGCCTACCATAAGTAACACACTACGCCACCATGGACTCAGATCCTGCAGTGCCAGACGTGTCCCACTGCTTAAGCCAGTACATGTCCGGGCCCGTCTGAAGTTTGCTAGAGAGCATTTGGATGATCCAGAGGAGTTTTGGGAGAATGTCCTATGGTCTGATGAAACCAAACTGGAACTGTTTGGTAGAAACACAACTTGTCGTGTTTGGAGGAAAAAGAATACTGAGTTGCATCCATCAAACACCATACCTACTGTAAGGCATGGTGGTGGAAACATCATGCTTTGGGGCTGTTTCTCTGCAAAGGGGCCAGGACGACTGATCCGGGTACATGAAAGAATGAATGGGGCCATGTATCGTGAGATTTTGAGTGCAAACCTCCTTCCATCAGCAAGGGCATTGAAGATGAAACGTGGCTGGGTCTTTCAACATGGCAATGATCCAAAGCACACCGCCAGGGCAACGAAGGAGTGGCTTCGTAAGAAACATTTCAAGGTCCTGGAGTGGCCTAGCCAGTCTCCAGATCTCAACCCTATAGAAAACCTTTGGAGGGAGTTGAAAGTCCGTGTTGCCAAGCGAAAAGCCAAAAACATCACTGCTCAAGAGGAGATCTGCATGGAGGAATGGGCCAACATACCAACAACAGTGTGTGGCAACCTTGTGAAGACTTACAGAAAACGTTTGACCTCTGTCATTGCCAACAAAGGATATATTACAAAGTATTGAGATTAAATTTTGTTTCTGACCAAATACTTATTTTCCACCATAATATGCAAATACAATGTTAAAAAAAACAGACAATGTGATTTTCTGGATTTTTTTTTCTCAGTTTGTCTCCCATAGTTGAGGTCTACCTATGATGTAAATTACAGACGCCTCTCATCTTTTTAAGTGGTGGAACTTGCACTATTGCTGACTGACTAAATACTTTTTTGCCCCACTGTATCTCATGTGTCTGGGCTGTGAGGGATTGCTACGCTTAGCTGCTTCTTCAGGTAGACACAGGAACACTTTGGTGGTTTGGTGGTGAAACACCTGTTGGTTTATTAACATCAGCATACACCAAGGCAGGGTTCAGAAAAATAAAAGCAGAGCCTTCCTGATTTAATGCAAAACAAATAAAGTATCACAGAGTCCTTTCTCTGCAGGTTTCAACCTGCAGTTATCCGGCACATTCCTTAGCTCCTCCGGAAACTATCAGGGAGTTCCTGCTCTCTGAAGACACGACACCCCCTGACTCTCATGGCCCAGGTATTTAACATCCTATGTGATGGTCACATGACCATGACATCACACAGGTCCTGTCAGGACTCTGCAGGTGGAGATACGGTGGACCACCGCCCACCTGCTCTATGGAGATCCACTAAAACCAGCCCAAACATAGGTTCCTATTATCCATCTCAGCACTTAGCATGCTGGAGGTAAAAACACTCTGGTTTTACATCACTGACAGTGGTATGCGCAGTTACACATAGCTCGCTTCACATACTATGCCAGTTACACTGTCACAGGGCTTTCATATGATACTATTGTGATAAAATGTTGGTCAAACATTCCTTTGGCTGATAGCTGTCTCTCCCCACACCTCAATACACATGAATGATGGGACAAGCGTTCACATATTTTATATAGCTTGAGTAAATAAGCTGCTGGCAAAAGATTAAATTTTGTTCTAAACTGCTCTATCTTCCTCTGGCTGGCCTCGAGTAGTGGACAACCCCCTTCTCAATTACGATATTCATTTATGTAGAGTAAAAACACCTCATAATAATAAAGACTAAATAAAGCCTATAAAAATAAAGCCTCATACTCATCTCTGGTGCCACTCTCCCAAAGTAATCTAACTCAAGAGTAAGTGGCCCATTAGCACCCACTGATTGGCTGTAGGACTCATGTGACAAAACAATTTCATGCAAGCCTTTGGAGACCCCATCCCAAAGTCACTAGGACGGCGCTGGCACCAGAGATGAGTATAAAGTGTTTTCACTCTACATGGGGGAACACTGTAATTGGTAATTGGAGGTGGTTTCTCAGTACCTGCTGAGAGCACGCATCAGCAAGTCTCTCAATGCCTGTCAGATTGCTGATCTGATACAGTGCAGTGCAAAGTGTCAGATCAGCGATCTGACTTTATATAGTGATGTCCCATCCTGGGACAATGTAAAAAAGGAAAGAAAAAAAATATTAGCACGTGTAAAAATATATATTTTTTAAATTCCTAAATAAAGAAAAAAAAAAAAAAAATATATATATATATATATATATATATATATATTTCCAATAAATACATTTCTTTATGTAAATAAAAAAATAAAAGTACACATATTTGGTATTGTCACGTCCATAACGACCCAACCTATAAAATTGTCCCACTAGTTAACCCCTTTAGTAAACCCCATTAAAAAAACAAGGCAAAAGGAACAATGCTTTATCACCATACCGCCGAACAAAAAAGTGGAATAACACGTGATCAAAAAGACGGATATAAATAAACATGGTACCACAAACAACGTCATCTTGTACCGCAAAAAATGAGCTGCCATACAGCATCGTCAGCAAAAAAGAAAAAAGTTATTGCTTTCAGAATAAAGAGATGCAAAAATTATTTTTTATATAAAATATTTTTTATTGTAAAAAACCACCAAAACATAAAAAAGAGGAATCACTGTAATCATACTGACCCAAATAATAAAACTGCCTTATAAATTTTACCACACGGAATGGTATAAACGCCCCCCCAAAAGAAATTATTGAATTGCTGGTTTTTGTTCATTCTGCCACACAAAAATCATAATAAAAAGTGATCAAAAATTGTCATGTGCCCCAAAATTGTACCAATAAAGAATTCAACTGCAAAAAACAAGACCTCACATGACTCTGTGGACCAAAATATGGAAAAATTATAGCTGTCAAAATGTGCTGATGCAAAAACTATTTTTTGCAATAAATAGCGTCTTTTAGCATGTGATAGCTGCCAAATATTAAAACCCGCTATAAATTGTAAATCAAACCCCCCTTTCACCATTCTAAAAGCTGCACCCCTCAAGGTGCACAAAAACACATTCAAGAAGTTTGTTAACCCTTCAGGTACTTCACAGGAATTTTTGGAATGTTTAAAAAAAATGAACATTTTACTTTTTTTCACAAAAAATTTACTTCAGCTCCAATTTGTTTTATTTTACCAAGGGTTACAGGAGAAAATGGACCCCAAAAGTTGTTGTACAATTTGTCCTGAGTACACCGATACCCCATATGTGGGGGTAAACCACTGTTTGGGCGCATGACAGAGCTCGGAAGCGAAGGAGCGCCATTTGACTTTTCAATGCAAAATTGACTAGAATCGAGATGGGACACCATGTTGCGTTTGGAGAGCCCCTGATGTGCCTAAACATTGAAACCCCCCACAAGTGACACCATTTTGGAAAGTAGACCCCCTAAGGAACTTATCTAGATGTGTGGTGGGCACTTTGACCCACCAAGTGCTTCACAGAAGTTTATAATGCAGAACCGTAAAAATAAAAAATCATATTTTTTCACAAAAATTATCTTTTCTCCCCCAATTTTTTATTTTCCCAAGGGTAAGAGAAGAAATTGGACCCCAAAAGTTGTTGTACAATTTGTCCTGAGTACGCTGATACCCCATATGTGGCGGTAAACCACTGTTTGGGCGAATGGGAGAGCTCGGAAGGGAAGGAGCGCCGTTTGACTTTTCAATGCAAAATTGACAGGAATTGAGATGGGACACCATGTTGCGTTTGGAGAGCTACTGATGTGCCTAAACATTGAAACCCCCCACAAGTGACACCATTTTGGAAAGTAGACCCCCTAAGGAACTTATCTAGAGGTGTGGTGAGCACTTTGACCCACCAAGTGTTTCACAGAAGTTTATAATGCAGAACCGCAAAAATAAAAAATCATATTTTTTCACAAAAATTATCTTTTCTCCCCCAATTTTTTATTTTCCCAAGGGTAAGAGAAGAAATTGGACCCCAAAAGTTGTTGTACAATTTGTCCTGAGTACGCTGATACCCCATATGTGCGGGTAAACCACTATTTGGGCGCATGGGAGAGCTCAGAAGGGAAGGAGCGCCGTTTGACTTTTCAATGCAAAATTGACAGGAATTGAGATGGGACGCCATGTTGCGTTTGGAGAGCCACTGATGTGCCTAAACATTGAAATCCCCCACAAGTGACACCATTTTGGAAAGTAGACCCCCTAAGGAATTTATCTAGATGTGTTTTGAGCGCTTTGACCCACCAACGGCTTCACAGAAGTTAATAATGCAGAGCTGTAAAAATAAAACAAAAATTTTTTCCCACAAAAATTATTTTTTAGCCCCCAGTTTTGTATTTTCCCGAGGGTAAGAAGAGAAATTCGACCCCAAAAGTTGTTGTCCAATTTGTCCTGAGTGCGCTGATACCCCATATGTGGGGGGAACCACTGTTTGGCCGCATGGGAGGGCTCGGAAGGGAAGGAGCGCCATTTGGAATGCAGACTTAGATGGAATGGTCTGCAGGTGTCACATTGCGTTTGCAGAGCCCTTAATGTACCTAAACAGTAGAAACCCCCACAAGTGACACCATTTTGGAAAGTAGACCCCCTAAGGAACTCATCTAGATGTGTTGTGAGAGCTTTGAACCCCCAAGTGTTTCACTACAGTTTGTAACGCAGAGCCGTGAAAATAAAAAAATAAAAATTTCCCCCAAAAATTATTTTTTAGCCCCCAGTTTTGTATTTTCCCGAGGGTAAGAAGAGAAATTCGACCCCAAAAGTTGTTGTCCAATTTGTCCTGAGTGCGCTGATACCCCATATGTGGGGGGGAACCACTGTTTGGCCGCATGGGAGGGCTCGGAAGGGAAGGAGCGCCATTTAGAATGCAGACTTAGATGGAATGGTCTGCAGGTGTCACATTGCGTTTGCAGAGCCCCTAATGTACCTAAACAGTAGAAACCCCCAACAAGTGACCCCATATTGGAAACTAGACCCCCCAGGGAACTCA
Organism: Ranitomeya imitator; assembly: GCF_032444005.1. Classification (NCBI taxonomy): domain Eukaryota; kingdom Metazoa; phylum Chordata; class Amphibia; order Anura; family Dendrobatidae; genus Ranitomeya; species Ranitomeya imitator. The sequence goes on along the minus strand of NC_091285.1, from coordinate 252,174,665 downwards.
TCTAGATGTGTTGTGAGAACTTTGAACCCCCAAGTGTTTCACTACAGTTTATAACGCAGAGCCTTGAAAATAAAAAATCTTTTTTTTCCCACAAAAAATATTTTTTAGCCCCCAGTTTTGTATTTTCCCAAGGGTAACAGGAGAAATTGGACACCAAAAGTTGTTGTCCTATTTGTCCTGAGTACGCTGATACCCCATATGTTGGGGTAAACCCCTGTTTGGGCACACGGGAGAGCTCGGAAGGGAAGGAGCACTGTTTTACTTTTTCAACGCAGAATTGGCTGGAATTGAGATCGGACGCCATGTCGCGTTTGGAGAGCCCCTGAACAGTGGAAACCCCTCAATTATAACTGAAACCCTAATTCAAACACACCCCTAACCCTAATCCCAACAGTAACCCTAACCACACCTCTAACCCTGACACACCCCTAACCCTAATCCCAACCCTATTCCCAACTGTAAATGTAATCTAAACCCTAACCCTAACTTTAGCCCCAACCCTAACTGTGGCCCCAACCCTAACCCTAAGCCTAGCCCTAGCCCAAACCCTAACCCTAGCCCTAATCCTAGCCCTAACCCTAACCCCAGCCTAACCCTAGCCCTAACCCTAGCCCTAACCCTAGCCCTAACCCTAACCCTAGCCCTAACCCTAGCCCTAGCCCTAACCCTAACCCTAGCCCTAACCCTAACCCTAACCCTAGCCCTAACCCTAATGGGAAAATGGAAATAAATACATTTTTTTATTTTTTCCCTAACTAAGGGGGTGATGAAGGGGGGTTTGATTTACTTTTATAGCGGGTTTTTTAGCGGATTTTTATGATTGACAGCCGTCACACACTGAAAGACGCTTTTTATTGCAAAAAATATTTTTTGCGTTACCACATTTTGAGAGCTATAATTTTTCCATATTTTGGTCCACAGAGTCATGTGAGGTCTTGTTTTTTGTGGGACGAGTTGACGTTTTAATTGGTAACATTTTCGGGCATGTGACATTTTTAGATCGTTTTTTATTATGATTGTTGTGAGGCAGAATGACCAAAAACCAGCTATTCATGAATTTCTTTTGGGGGAGGCGTTTATACCGTTCTGCGTTTGGTAAAATTGATAAAGTAGTTAAATTCTTCGGGTCAGTACGATTACAGCGATACCTCATTTAAATCATTTTTTTATGTTTTGGCGCTTTTATACGATAAAAACTATTTTATAGAAAAAATAAATATTTTTGCATCGCATTACTCTCAGGACTATAACTTTTTTATTTTTTCGCTGATCATGCTGTATGGCAGCTCATTTTTTGTGCGACAAGATGACGCTTTCAGCGGTACCATGGTTATTTATATCTGTCTTTTTGATCGCGTGTTATTCCACTTTTTGTTCGGCGGTATGATAATAAAGCGTTGTTTTTTGCCTCTTTTTTTTTTTTCTTACGGTGTTTACTGAAGGGGTTATCTAGTGGGCCAGTTTTATAGGTTGGGTCGTTACGGACACGGCGATACTAAATATGTGTACTTTTATTGTTTTTTTATTATTATTTAGATAAAGAAATGTATTTATGGGAATAATACTTTTTTTTTTTTTATTATTTAGGAATATTTTTTTTAATTTTTTTTTACACATTTGGAAATTTTTTTTTTACTTTTTTACTTTGTCCCAGGGGGGGACATCACAGATCGATGATCTGACAGTTTGCACAGCACTCTGTCAGATCACCGATCTGACATGCAGCACTGCAGGCTTCACAGTGCCTGCTCTGAGCAGGCTCTGTGAAGCCACCTCCCTCCCTGCAGGACCCGTATGCCGCGGCCATCTTGGATCCGGGTCCAGCAAGGAGGAAGGAGGTAGGAGACCCTCGCAGCAACGCGATCGCAGCGGGGGGCTCAGGGAAGCCCGCAGGGAGCCCACTCCCTGCCCGATGCCTCCCTATACCGCCGGCACAACGCGATCATGTTTGATCGTGGTGTGCCGGGGGTTAATGTGCCGGGGGTGGTCGGTGACCCCTCCTGGCACATAGTGCCGGATGTCAGCTGCGATAGGCAGCTGACACCCGGCCGCGATCGGCCGCGCTCCCTCCGTGAGCACGGCCGATCTCCTATGACGTACTATCCCGTCGGTGGGAATTAAAGCCCACCCCACCTCGAAGGGATAGTACGTCATATGGGATTAAGGGGTTAATTACATAGAAATTAACTTGCTCATTCTTTTAAGTGTTTTCTGGGCTCATATTCAGATGATTTTAGAGTAACCCACTCCAAATCCACCTGAAAAAAAAAGCTGTCAAGCATATTATTGCTAGTATTTTATATAGATGCAATGCGTTAACTGTTACAGGGAGGCACAATATCCTGTTACTCCTCATGACGTAAGGGGTACACGTGACTCATGACCGCCTTTACTGACTTAACGCCTAACCTTAATTACTTACTGCATCAGATCTCTTGTAAACTGCCTTTATCGTAAGATCCCCTCCTGAATAATGACATTACACCAGATTTGGATTAAATGGGCACAGCAGCCTTTTATTAAACATAAATACAACATGTAAACAATATCCCCCCAGGGAGTGGTGGTCCTCGAAGCCTCAAAAATAACCTTGCAGAAATTCAAATTGTGTACCTTGGCCTCCAGGCTTAGTCTTGCCTCCAGCCGCTAAGCACCAGCTCGGAGGCAGATAATGATCAACCCGGCCAAACCAACTGATTACCAAATCCTTTAATCAGGCCCTCCACGGGCTGATCTACCACATCCACTCGCAATCCACTCCGGGGGAGTCCAGGACCACTAGAGGTCCCCCCTAGAATCCGCCATTCCCCTCTTTCCGCCAACTTCGAGGACCTCCCTCCCCTGCCACCAACATAAATGTTTTGACACCTCAAACATTTGTGTCCCTCCAAACCTTCAAACCCGTCTCAATTCCTTCCTGAACAGCGAGACACCACATGTCAACCCCGATTGCCTTTAAATGCACGCCATCTTCCCTCCAATATTCGCCCTTTCCGGATTCCAAATTTACATGACGCACTACCAATGCCCCATTCTGCGCCATGAACTGAGATACCGCCCTATTTACTTTTATTCTTGCCTTATTTATCACCTCAATTGAGCAAGCACCTCGCCAACACCTTCCTCGGGATAATATCCGACCAGACAACTAACAACTTCAGAAACCCCGCCCAAAGTCTTAAAATGTCAAACTTTATGTCCTTTATCAATTCCCTACAGGGCCTGTTGCCCAAGTCATTCCCGCCCAAATGAATTACTACCACATCCAGAGCTTGATCCAAACGAACAAACTGGTGGAACTCCGGCAAAAGCTGGCTCCATATCATTCCGCGTTTCCTGATCCACCGCAGAATCGCTGTCTCTCTTGAGAACCCCAGTTGCCACCCGTCCGGCCGAATTGCGGCCCGCAAAGCTGCCCAAAAAATGAAAGAGTGGCCCATGATCCACACCAGCCGGTGCTCGCGGCATGAAATAGATAACACAACGATAAGAAAAAAACAATTCAACTATTAAACCATTAGACCAAGTTTGGGCGGATATAGGAAATGAATCTCCTCGACTCCCACCGACCGATCTTTCTTACCACCTCCTCGCCCAGGCCCCTCCTGGCAACTTCTGTCACTGTGCCAATTCTAAATGAGTGCCCACTGTAATCCCCCGGTGAAATTCCCCCTGTGATCAAACATTTCTTAAAAACCGCTATGAACTGAAATCGAGATAAAAAGGAACCGTCCTCACGGACCAAAAAGGGGGTTGGACAATCCTCCGCCCATCCCCATGAAAGCATTGACACACAGGACCAGGCATAACGGAGAACCGGCCACCTTAAATAACACCACTTTACAGCCTTTACCTTGACTGTCTGTCTTAGAAAATCGAAGCCGAATGACTATCCTATCATTATACACGTCCACGTCATCCCTCAACAAACCACCTTTGGTTCTTTTAGAGGGGCTGACCAACTCCCCTAACCGAAAGGCTCCAAAGAACGCTAATGCGAAGGCCGCCTTAAAAATAATTATTTTCCATTGCGATGAACAGACCGAGGCTAACTGATTGCCCAAAATTAACAATACCTCATATGATACCGGGCGTCTTTTATCGCTCACCGCCCAACCTTTTATCCATCCCTTTAACGTCTGAACTACCAAAAAAGACTTTGTGACGTCCTTAAGACCCGAGCCTTGAAACCGAATGCAATGCCCGCCAACAACTTGTTCAGTCTAAACACGGACCAACCTGACTCTTTAAAAGGCGCGATCAACAACAATGATGTGCTCTCATCCTGTAGTCCCGCCCCTAAAGAAACACCCCACTCTTCCCAAGTACCCCATGCCTGCTGATACTGACTCCACAACCTAGCCGATAAAGAGTTCTGAAACAGATAATCTACTGCCTGCCAGGAAGCTTCCATAACTCCGCTGGGCACTCCCGGCCTGTCGACTCCGCCTGAGGTACCAATTCTCGAAAATGATCTCCCTGCAAGTGAGAAAGAGCAACAGAGACAGGGTTAGAAGCCATCGACCTGACCTCCGCCACAATCCACAAATTCAAAGATAAGCCCAAATACACCAAACGCTGAAAATGTTTTACTACCGCCGGTGACTCAGCTGACAGTAAATTTATCGCCATGGCAACTGCATCGGACCCACATGGAAAACGAATCTTCCTGTCTTGCACTCTGTTACCCCATAATGACAACGCAACAACAATAGGGAACAAATGAGGAGGAACCCGATTTTGTAGCCAACCTTGCTCCCGCCAGAAACCAGGCCATTCAGCCAACAACCAACTGCCTTGAAAAAACAAACCAAAACCACGATCATCCATCACGGCAATGATGAAACCCAAATCATCTGAATTCACAACCGGTTTTATCCAGATAGACTTTCGTTGTAATTCTCCAAAAAATGTGCCCATACTGCCAAATCTTCACGCAATTCCTTCTTTAGTCTGATAAAATGAACCGGAGATCGAACGCCCCTGGTCGCCAATGACAACCTGCGGCAGAATGCCCTTCCCATCGGCATAATACGGCAAGCGAAGTTCAATTTGCCAAGCACAGATTGCACCTCCCTCAGCTTCAATTTTTTAGCACTACATGCCCTAGACACCTCTTCACTCAGAGCGCTAACCTTATCCCCAGGCAGCCTGCACACCATTTCTAAGGTATCGATTTCTATACCCAGAAAACTCAGAACAGTGACTGGACCCACAGTTTTGTCTGGAGCTAAAGGAACCCCGAAAATCTTGCACACTCTCTCCATAGTGTGCAATAGCACCGAGCAATCGGTATTTTGAGCCGGGCCTATAAACAGGAAGTCATCCAGATAGTGAATGCAGGATTTCAAGCCCGACACGTCTTTCACCACCCACTCCAAAAAGGTGCTAAAAGTTTCGAAGTACACGCAGGAAAGGGAACAACCCATGGGGAGACAGCAATCAATGTAAAAACCTCCATCCCAATAGCAACCCAGGAGATGCATACTCTCCGGGTGAACTGGTAGTAGCCTGAAAGCCGCTTCGATATCCGTTTTCGACAATAGTTCGCCACCCCCACATACCCGCACCCAATCCATAGCCACATCAAATGAAGTGTAAATCACCGAACATAACTGAGGGTCAATTCCGTCATTTACTGAGGACCCTTTCGGAAAGGACAGATGATGAATCAATCTGAATTTATTGGGTTCCTTTTTTGGTACCACACCCAACGGGGAAACCCTCAGATTGCGTATAGGCGCCACTGGAAAAGGGCCAGCCATCCTACCCAATTTAACTTCGCTTTCCAGCTTTTTAGCAACCACAGGAAATTGCAGAGCCGATTTCAAATTTTGGGGGGAAAATTTATGTTCCGCATCCACGAATGGAATACGGAAACCATCCCGAAAACCTCCTTCTAACAAAGCTGCAGCTGGTGAATCAGGGTACCTATTTAGAAATGGCACCATCACGTCCAGACAAAGTGGCGTCATTCCTTTTTTCAGAGCAGTCTCCGCTTCTCTGTCTGACAACCTTAAAACATTTGGATGACCCGTGCGGTCCCCCAAAAGTTGCACATTCATGCTTGAATTTGCATTTTCCCCCAAATTAGCATGACCCTTCATTGAATGCAAAGCACAGTCCTCTCTGCATTGCCGCTGAGTATCCCGACTGCCCTGAACCCCCAGCGCTTCCAGGAAACGACTGGCTGCCTGACCTGAAGCGTGACGGGACCATAACCTTCATCCACAAAGCTATATCTTTGTGATCCCACCAAATACTGGGCCTAATGGCCTTCCGTTGCCGGAATTGCTCATCGTATCTGAGCTAACCTTGGCCCCTGTAAGTCCGATAAGCTTCCCCAATCGCATCCATGTAACAAAAAACCCCCGAGCAGATCTCGGGGGACCTCTCACCAATCACACTTGCCGAAATGGGGAATGCCTGTAACCAATTAGAAAACGTCCTAAGAATCAGCCTAAAACGCCTTTTTTCTTCCTCCTCTTTTTTTAAATCATCTTTGCGCAGCCTGTCCAATTGAAAACGCTCTAGTGGTAATAAGGAGAATATTTCCACGTATTCCCCTTTCCAAATTTTTTCCCTAGTTTCTCTTTTTAAGTGTGCCCCCAACGGTCCCTCGAAACAAACGTATACCTCCCCACGGGCCGCGTCATCCAAACGCACTGAGGTATCTTTTTCTGCTTCCCCTGCCTGACTGGCAACATACACGCTAACTGAAGGTACGGCGGTACACGTCGCCGCAACATCATTCCCCACGTTATCTGACAACATACTCCTAGGACTCATATCAGTGAACTGCCCCAGAGAACCCCTCAAACCCGTAACTTCCCCCGGATTCCCAAGCCATGCCGCAGAAGGAGAAGACCCCAGGTTTGAACCCCCCGATCCCCATAGCCCTGCCAGATCTCTAAGCCCGTGCATGATAAGCACTAACCCCCCGACTTCCCCCATAAATACATCCCTACTAACACTGACAGAGGGAGCTAACACAGGTGTACATGAAAGGAAAGGATTGTCCTCACCTAGCTGCCCGAGCGCTGTGGACCCGACAGCCGAAGATCCTGAAGCCAGACGTACGTGCTCCTCTACTGAGCTCTCCATCCGTTGGTCCCCGGGTAAGTCAGACAGCCGACTGCCGTCCTGTGACACCCCATCCGAAGCTGCTGACGCCGCCGCTGTGAAGATGCCTGAGCCAGCGTAACGCTGCCCGTGCTGGGAAGTGCTCCTATCTGCAGCTGTGACATGGCCAGACCCCCTGGATGGACTGAGCCCCGGCCTGCGCTGGCTAGAGGAAGTCAGCCCTCCAGCTCCCTGCCCCGTCCCAGGCAGAGCACTGCTGACAGGGCCGGCAGAATGCCGCCCGTTAGATGCCACACGCTGAGAGACCTGGGAATAAGGCCCCCGCCTCCTGGAAGCGCCCGCTACTCCGCGCCGAGCAGGCTCACCTGACCTGGTGCAGCCTGCCGCTCCTGGTCCCAACACCTGGTGAGTCACACGTGCCGAGGAGGAGGCCGACACCTCCCCCTGCTGCAGGCCCTGCCGTGCTGCTGGATTCCTTCCGGCTCTGCCGCAGGCCGCTGCTGCACCGCCGCTTGCGTCTCCTGCCGGAGGGTCCCTAGAGGGACTCCTGATATGGCGCCGGGCCCGAGGGGTGACGTCGGGGCTCAAGCGCGCCAGGGGCCTGGACCTCCACGGCCGGCGTCCCTCTGCAGGTACCTGGGCTGGTCCAATCACCGCTTCATCCAGAAGGCTGCTTATGGACTGCTGCAGACATTCGGTGCCCTGTGTGCTGGCCTGTTCACGCAGTCTCTGCAATAAGGCCTCCACTTCCATCACTGGGGATTTCAGCCATCACCGGACCAGCAGGTGAGCGTGGCAGTTGCTGAGGTGAGATTTCGGTTTCTTATCCAAATCACCCCCTCAGTAAGCTCCCCCTGCTTGCTCCTCCCTGCCTCATCCAAACCCCACCCCCCTCTGTCCAAATTCAAAAGTACACAGCCCAAGCAAACTATTTAACCCTGACTTGCCCTTGCCCACCCTGAGGCTCCGCCATTCCCCGTGACCCCGTCATGCTGGCCTCCCTTGAGGGCCAGGGGCCCAGTACGGCCTTTCCTGGCTGCAGAAAGAATTAGCAATGTCTATAACAAACTGACGTGTCATATAGCATATGTCTATACTGTCTGCACAAACTATGTGTAATTCCTTCCACCAGAAACTCAAATAACTTCGCTTCTACCTATACAGTCATGGCCAAAAGTATTGACACCCCTGCAATTTTGTCAGATAATACTCATTTTCTTCCTGAAAATGATTGCAAACACAAATTATTTGGTGTTATTATCTTCATTCAATTCATTCAAAAAGAATTGTCCTAAAGCCAAATTGGATATAATTCCACACCAATCATAAAAAAGGGGGTGGACAAAAGTATTGGCACCTTTCGAAAAATCATGTGATGCTTCTCTAATTTGTGTAATTAAAAGCACCTGTAACTTACCTGTGGCACCTAACAGGTGTTGGCAATAACTAAATCACACTTGCAGCCAGTTGACATGGAATAAAGTTAACTCAACCTCTGTCCTGTGTCCTTGTGTGTACCACATTGAGCATGGAGAAAAAAAAGAAGACCAAAGAACTGTCTGAGGACTTGAGAAACCAAATTGTGAGGAAGCATGAGCAATCTCAAGGCTACAAGTCCATCTCCAAAGACCTGAATGTTCCTGTGTCTACCGTGCACAGTGTCATTAAGAAGTTTAAAGCCCATAGCACTGTGGCTAACCTCCCTAGATGTGGACGGAAAGATAAAATTGACAAGAGATTTCCACACAAGATTGTGCGGATGTTGGATAAAGAACTTCGACTAACATCCAAACAAGTTCAAGCTGCCCTGCAGTCCGAGGGTACAACAGTGTCAACCCATACTACCCGTCGTCGTCTGAATGAAAAGGGACTGTATGGTAGGAGACGCAGGAAGACCCCACTTCTTACCCCGAGACATAAAAAAGCCAGGCTGGAGTTTGCCAAAACTAACCTGAAGAAGCCTAAAACGTTTTGGAAGAATGTTCTCTGGTCAGATGAGACAAAAGTAGAGCTTTTTGGGCAAAGACATCAACATAGAGTTTACAGGAGAAAAAAAGAGGCATTCAAAGAAAAGAACACGGTCCCTACAGTCAAACATGGCGGAGGTTCCCTGATGTTTTGGGGTTGCTTTGCTGCCTCTGGCACTGGACTGCTTGACCATGTGCATGGCATTATGAAGTCTGAAGACTACCAACAAATTTTGCAGCATAATGTAAGGCCCAGTGTGAGAAAGCTGGGTCTCCCTCAGAGGTCATGGGTCTTCCAGCAGGACAATGACCCAAAACACACTTCAAAAAGCACTAGAAAATGGTTTGAGAGAAAGCACTGGAGACCTCTAAGGTGGCCAGCAATGAGTCCAGACCTGAATCCCATAGAACACCTGTGGAGAGATCTAAAAATGGCAGTTTGGAGAAGGCACCCTTCAAATATCAGGGACCTGGACCAGTCTGCCAAAGAAGAATGGTCTAAAATTCCAGCAGAGCATTGTAAGAAACTCATTGATGGTTACCAGAAGCGGTTGGTCGTAGTTATTTTGGCTAAAGGTTGTGCAACCAAGTATTAGGCTGAGGGTGCCAATATTTTTGTCTGGCCCATTTTTGGAGTTTTGTGTGAAATGATCAATGTTTTGCATTTTGCTTCATTCTCTTTTGTGTCTTTTCATTTAAGACAAATTAAATGAAGATAATAATACCAAATAATTTGTGTTTGCAATCATTTTCAGGAAGAAAATGAGTATTATCTGACAGAATTGCAGGGGTGTCAATACTTTTGGCCATGACTGTACATGTGGTTATCCCATTGAAAAGATTTATGAAAATGTTCTTATACAAGAGAACTGTTGCATAAATTTAGTTATATAGTGTATGTCGGTAACGCAATTCAGCACTTCCCATAAACTTCCCACTTACTGTAATATAGGTCATGTAATAAGTAAAAATGGCATAGGATCACTTATTCCTAAGTGTAGTATCATTGTGCAAGCAGGTATGATACTAGTATGGACTCATTGAAGTTGAAATAACCCCCCAAAATTTGCCCCTATCACCTTTTAAAGGGAATCCTGTCACCCTTTTGAGCTTTCTGAGTTACTAATATGAGCATATAGGTTGTAAACGGCTGAAATTAGTCATACATGTGTGCCTCCTGGATGATGCCTTTTGTAGTAAAACTCATATTTTATACCTTCAATCTTCCAGGCTATGGGGTGAAGGCTTCCCAGAAAAATAAGACTGCCTCCGGTCTTCATTATATAAGATTTCTCTTATACACACACGATGTATACACACACATGACATCAAAGGGAGTGTCACTGAATGACAAAGACAATAGCAGAATGACAGGTAGTTGGCATTGCCTCACGCGTCAAAATGAATTAAGGACATATAATGGAGGAATTTTATATCTAGGGGGTTCAGCCATCCATAAAGTAAACCTTTCAAATAGCTGCACTCCTAACTGGTGAAAGTCAAACCCATTAACCCTGCTGTTCTGTTCGGTCTGGGGAGACCTATTTTGAACTTTGGTATTTAAAGAATATTGAAGTTCAAAGTCGGTCATTTTTGACCAACAGAACAGCAGGGTTAAGGCTTGGGCTACATGAGGACTTTTACAGGGACACGGGTCACATAGCCAAAGATCGCAATTTGCTGCCACTAGATGGTAGCATAATTCAGGTGAATGTTATCTCATTGAGACCCAATGGGTCTGCAACCACAATAAGTAAGTGACAGAAAGTTGAACCCAGTCAAATTTTTTTGTAACTTGCATGTCGCGGTTGTGGTAACCTATTCACTTGCATTATGCTGCGAAGTCACAGTAGAATAAGTGATCTACAGGCATGTGATTTGTGTACTGGCCAGAGTTGCCATATTGCCTCAGACTTGTTGTGGGTCTAAAGGATGCACAAAATAGCCATTGTTTAGTGTGAAACAATAAAGTAGATTGGTGTTTAGCAAGTGCCACTGTATGACTCTTTTTTGTAAAGGCATTTTTTAATGGCCTACCCAGTGGCGGATTATAATGAGGTCAATCTGGGCTGTAGCCCAGGGCCCAGTGGTGTGGGGGGGCCCTAGGCAACCGCTCAGATTGACTGCCGCCATCAGGGCATTACTGCCCTGACTGGCGTATGGGCTGGTGGCAGAGGGGACCCGCATCGGGCCTCGTCTCATGTGCTCACTGGGCCCCTACCGGCACTGCGGCAGTTTAACGCTATCGACGTGCGGGCACGCGCCCGCATGTCAATAGTTAACAGCTGACAGCCAATTGGAGGCTAGCAGCTGAAGTCAGCTGCAGCGAGCACGTCGCCGGCGTCTGATGTCATTGTCACCTCTTTTTCTTCACGTGGTATAATGTAGAAGTTGGGAAAAATTAAAGGGAAGGTGCCGCGTTTTAATATTGTAAAAAAAAAAACAAACCTCTTTAATTTCTTATTTTCATAAGTTATTTTCAAGTGCAAAGTATTTATTGTTTTTTTTTATTCATTTTTTTTTCTGCCACTGGGCGCCGCCATTTTCATTTGCAGGACTGTAAGTGTAGCTGCACGACACTTACAGTCTTCACATACGGCTGCCCTGGGCATAGGACTCAGCAGTCGGCGTCCGACCCCATAGCTACCATTATAAGCTTCTCTGCTCTGATGTGGCCACGCTCCCTGGGCTGTCTCCACATCACAGCAGAGGCAGGAAGTCGGCGCCATCTTGCTTTAGCCCACAGTGGAGTGTACCTGTGAGCTCCACTGTAGAGCCGTGCTGTTGGAGGAGCAGCTCCATCTGTCTCCTCTCACACTCAGCGGCCATTCCCTTTCCTCTGCTGCCTGTAATCTCTAGAATCGCTAGAGAGGGTGAAGTGCTGTGGTCTGATGTCCTCTTATCTGGAGCTGCAGAGAGGTAACAGAGGGGGATGGGGGAGAATCTCTGTGCTGCTCGGACCTCACTGTAGCTCCTCACAGGACATTAGACCCTGCATCTATCACTAGGGTTGAGCGAAACGGGTCGAACATTTTCAAAAGTCGCCGACTTTTGGCGAAGTCGAGTTTCATGAAACCCGATCCGACCCCTGTGCGTGGTCGGCCATGCGGTACGCGACTTTCGCGCCAAAGTTGCGTTTCAATGACGCGAAAAGTGCCATTTCTCAGCCAATGAAGGTAAACGCAGAGTGTGGGCAGCGTGATGACATAGGTCCTGGTCCCCACCATCTTAGAGAAGGGCATTGCAGTGATTGGCTTGCTGTCTGCGGCGTCACAGGGGCTATAAAGGGGAATTTCCGCCGACCGCCATGTTACTGCTGCTGATCTGAGCTTAGGGAGAGGTTGCTGCCGCTTCGTCAGAAGCAGGGATAGCGTTAGGCAGGGTCCATTAACCACAAAACCGCTTGTGCTGTAGCGATTTCCACTGCCCAACACCACCTTCGGTGTGCAGGGACAGTGGAAGCTCCTTTTTTTTTTTTTTTTCCTCAGCGCTGTAGCTCATTGGGCTGCCCTAGAAGGCTCCCTGATAGCTGCATTGCTGTGTGTACGCCGCTGTGCAAACCAACTGCTTTTTTTAAAGCACAAATCCTGTTGTTCCTTCCTTTCTGCACAGCTATCTTGTTTGTTTGTCCACACTTTTTATTTAATTTGTGCATCAGTCCACTCCTTATTGCTGCCTGCCATACCTGGCTGAGATTACTGCAGGGAGATAGTAATTGAAGGACAGTTCCTTTTTTTTTTTTTTTTTTTTTTGTGGGAGATTAAGATTGACATTTCTGCTAGAGTGCCATCTCTGTCTGTGTCATCTCTCACTCAGTGGGCCATAGAAAGCCTATTTATTTTTTTGCTTGATTTGGGTTCCAAAATCTACCAGAAAAAATCACAACATCAATCAGTGGGAGAAAAATATTGGCCTCAGGGCTTGTGTGCCACTCCTTACTCCTGTGTGTGCCATCTCTCACTCAGTGGGCCATAGAAAGCCTATTAATTTTTTTGCTTGATTTGGGTTCTAAATTCTACCTGAAAAAATCAATAAATCAATCAGTGGGAGATTAATATTGGCCTTTGGGCTTGTGTGCCAGTCCTAAGCGTGCCATCTCTCTCAGATAGTGGGCCATAGAAAGCCTATTTTTTTATTATTTTATTGGGTTTATAAATTTTCCCTGGAAAAAAAAAAAAAGTGGGAGATTAATATTGGCCTCTGGGCTTGTGTGCCAGTCCTGAGCGTGTCATCTCTCTCACAAATAGTGGGCCATAGAAAGCCTATTTTTTTTTTTTTTTTTTTGGTTTTATAAATTCTCCCTGAAAAAAAAAAGGGAGATTAATATTGGCCTTTGGGCTTGTGTGCCACTCCTGACTCCTGTGTGCGTCATCTGTCACTCAGTGGGCCCTAGAAAGCCTATTTTTTGTTTTATTTGTTTTCTAAATTCTCCCTGAAACAATCATTTTATTTTCTTTGGTTTCTAAATTATTCCTGAAAAAAATCATTTTTTTTGTATTTTTTTTTCTCTCAAGTCTCCCTGAAAAAAAAAAAAAAAAAAAAAAATCTGTGGGAGATTCATATTGCCCCTTCTGCTTGTGTGCCAGTCTTGACTCCTGGGTGTGCCATCTCTCTCTCTCCCCAATTGTGGGCCATAGAAAGCCTATTAATTTTTTTGCTTGATTTGGGTTCCAAAATCTACCAAAAAAAATAACTAAATCAATCAGTGGGAGATTAATATTGGCCTCTGGGCTTGTGTGCCACTCCTGACTCCTGTGTGCGTCATCTGTCACTCAGTGGGCCCTAGAAAGCCTATTTTTTGTTTTATTTGTTTTCTAAATTCTCCCTGAAACAATCATTTTATTTTCTTTGGTTTCTAAATTATTCCTGAAAAAAATCATTTTTTTTGTATTTTTTTTTCTCTCAAGTCTCCCTGAAAAAAAAAAAAAAAAAAAAAAATCTGTGGGAGATTCATATTGCCCCTTCTGCTTGTGTGCCAGTCTTGACTCCTGGGTGTGCCATCTCTCTCTCTCTCCCCAATTGTGGGCCATAGAAAGCCTATTAATTTTTTTGCTTGATTTGGGTTCCAAAATCTACCAAAAAAAATAACTAAATCAATCGGTGGGAGATTAATATTGGCCTCTGGGCTTGTGTGCCACTCCTGACTCCTGTGTGCGTCCTCTCTCACTCAGTGGGCCCTACAAAGCCTTTTTTTTTTTTTTTTCCTAAATTCTCCCTGAAACAATCATTTCATTTTATTTGTTTTATAAATTCTTCTGTAAAAAATAATTTTTTTTTAATTTTTTTTTTTCTGAAGTCTCCCTTTAAAAAAAAACAAACACAAATCAGTGGGAGATAAATATTTACATTTGCGCTTCAGTGACAGTCCTGCGTGTGTGCCATCTCATTTGTTGCCAACAACAACAGAGTGTGTAACATTGTGGCTGATTTTCGTTGTGGTCTCACCCACCTGTAAAGGGGTAGCTAAATCATACTGAAGTTATAGCTCACCGTGTAAGTTGTGTGACAGCAACAAATACCGTTCGTTTGGTAACATTTTTAAAACAATGAGGAAGTCTGGTGGAAGAGGTCGTGGCCGGGGGCGTTCATTGTCAGCTGGTAATGAGGGTAGTGGTAGTGGTGGAGCATCAGCTGGTCGTGGGAAAAAAAATATTGCACCTAAGTCTGGAGCTGTGGAGCCAAGTTCGTCGTCTGGCTACACAAGGCCTCGAACCCTCCCTTTTCTGGGAGTAGGAAAACCGCTTTTAAAGCCGGAGCATCAAGAGCAAGTTTTGGCTTATCTTGCTGACTCAGCCTCTAGCTCTTTTGCCTCCTCTCGTGAAACTGGTAAAAGTAAAAGCAGCGCGTCGTTAGTGGATGTTCACGGTCAGGGACAAGTCGCTTCCTTGTCCTCTTCAGCAAAAACAACAACAGAGAAGAATGCAGCAGGCGACACAACGGGTTACTCCATGGAGCTCTTTACACATACCGTCCCTGGCTTAGAAAGTGAAGCAGTTAACAGTCCATGCCCATTACAAGTTGAATCTGACATGGAGTGCACTGATGCACAGCCACAGCCAGACTACTATGCTGGTCCTTTGACTCAGACCACAACATTGCCCTCGCAGGGTGCTGATCAAGAATCAGACCCTGATGAGACTATGTTGCCCCATCATGAACGCTATACCACCGACCGACACGGTGACACAGACAAAGTTGCACACGAGCTACAAGAAGAGGTAATAGATGACCCAGTTCTTGACCCCGATTGGCAGCCATTGGGGGAACAGGGTGCAGGCGGCAGCAGTTCTGAAGCGGAGGAGGAGGGGCCGCAGCAGGCATCAACATCGCAACAGGTTCCATCTGCCGGGCCCGTATCTTGGCCAAAACGCGTGGCAAAGTCAAAACCTGTTGGAGGACAGCGTGGCCATCCGGTTAAAGCTCAGTCTGCAATGCCTGAAAAGGTATCCGATGCTAGAAAGAGTGCAGTCTGGCATTTTTTTAAACAACATCCAATTGATCAGCACAAAGTAATCTGTCAAAAATGTGCAACTACCTTAAGCAGAGGGCAGAATCTGAAAAGTCTCAATACAAGTTGCATGCATAGACATTTAACCACCATGCATTTGCAAGCTTGGACTAACTACCAAACGTCCCTTAAGGTTGTAGCACCCTCGGCCAATGAAGCTACTCATCAACGCAACATCCCTTCCGGCAGTGTAGGGCCACCATTTTCTGCACCACCTGCAGTATCTGTGCAGGTTTCTTTGCCAGGCCAAAGCAGTCAGGGTCAGGGAATCTCCAGTTTCGTAGTAGGAAACACTGCATCTAGGGCACCGGCGGCAACAATACCATCTCCCACCGTCTCTCAGTCTGCCATGTCCACCGGCACCCCCGCTAGTTCCACGATCTCCAGCTCTCCAGTCCAGCTCACCCTACATGAGACTATGGTTAGAAAAAGGAAGTACTTAGCCTCGCATCCGCGTACACAGGGTTTGAACGCCCACATAGCTAGACTAATCTCGTTAGAGATGATGCCCTACCGGTTAGTTGAAAGCGAAGCTTTCAAAGACCTGATGGACTACGCTGTACCACGCTACGAGCTACCCAGTCGACACTTTTTTTCCAGAAAAGCCATCCCAGCCCTCCACCAGCATGTTAAAGAGCGCATCGTCCATGCACTCAGGCAATCTGTGAGCACAAAGGTGCACCTGACAACAGATGCATGGACCAGTAGGCATGGCCAGGGACGTTACGTGTCCATCACGGCACACTGGGTAAATGTGGTGGATTCAGGGTCCACAGGGGACAGCAAGTTTGGGACAGTTCTGCCTAGCCCACGGTCTAGGAAACAGTTGGCTGTAGCCGTTCGCACCCCCTCCTCCTCCTCCTCCTCCTCGTCCTCCTGCAGAAGCGAGAGCTCGTCCACAGACCGCAGTCGCACAACCACTCCATCCGCAGCTGCCACTGTTGCACACCAGGTCTCCCATTATGGGGCAGCTACTGGCAAACGTCAGCAGGCTGTATTGGCTATGAAGTGTTTGGGCGACAACAGACACACCGCGGAAGTTCTGTCCGAGTTCTTGCAGAAAGAAACGCAGTCGTGGCTGGGCACTGTAGATCTTGAGGCAGGCAAGGTAGTGAGTGATAACGGAAGGAATTTCATGGCTGCCATCTCCCTTTCCCAACTGAAACACATTCCTTGCCTGGCTCACACCTTAAACCTGGTGGTGCAGTGCTTCCTGAAAAGTTATCCGGGGTTATCCGACCTGCTCCTCAAAGTGCGTGGACTTTGCGCACATATCCGCCGTTCGCCTGTACACTCCAGCCGTATGCAGACCTATCAGCGTTCTTTGAACCTTCCCCAGCATCGCCTAATCATAGACGTTGTTACAAGGTGGAACTCAACACTGCACATGCTTCAGAGACTGTGCGAACAGAGGCGGGCTGTTATGTTTTTGTGGGAGGATACACATACACGGGCAGGCAGTAGGATGGCAGACATGGAGTTGTCAGGTGTGCAGTGGTCGAAGATTCAAGACATGTGTCAAGTCCTTCAGTGTTTTGAGGAATGCACACGGCTGGTTAGTGCAGACAACGCCATAATAAGCATGAGCATCCCCCTAATGTGTCTGCTGATGCAAAGTTTGACGCACATAAAGGATCAGGCGTCTGCACCAGAGGAAGAGGAAAGCCTTGATGACAGTCAGCCATTGTCTGGTCAGGGCAGTGTACAGGACGAGGTAGCGGGCGAAGAGGAGGTGGAGGATGAGGAGGATGATGGGGATGAGTATATTTTTAATGAGGAAGCTTTCCCGGGGTCATTGGAAATTGGTGGCGTGGCAAGGGCGGGTTCTGGTTTTTTGAGGGACACAAGTGACGTAGATTTGCCTGCAACTGCCCCTCAACCAAGCACAACCGCAGATTTGACAACTGGAACTTTGGCCCACATGGCGGATTATGCCTTGCGTATCCTCAAAAGGGACACACGCATTACAAAAATGATGAACGATGACGATTACTGGTTGGCCTGCCTCCTTGATCCTCGCTATAAAGGCAAATTGCAAAATATTATGCCACATGAGAACTTGGAACTAATATTAGCAACAAAACAATCAACTCTTGTTGACCGTTTGCTTCTGGCATTCCCTGCACACAGCGCCCGTGATCGTTCTCACACGAGCTCCAGGGACCAGCAGACCAGAGGTGTTAGAGGGGCAGAAATCAGAAGTGGCGTTGGCCAGAGGGGTTTTCTGACCAGGTTGTGGAGTGATTTTGCTATGACCGCAGACAGGACAGGTACTGCAGCATCAATTCAAAGTGACAGGAGACAACATTTGTCCAGTATGGTTACAAACTATTTTTCATCCCTTATCGACGTTCTCCCTCAACCGTCATTCCCATTTGATTACTGGGCATCCAAATTAGACACCTGGCCAGAATTGGCAGAATATGCATTGCAGGAGCTTGCTTGCCCGGCAGCTAGTGTCCTATCAGAAAGAGTATTCAGTGCTGCAGGTTCAATACTAACTGAAAAAAGGACTCGTCTGGCTACCCAAAATGTAGATGATCTAACCTTCATTAAAATGAACCACAACTGGATTTCGAAATCTTTTGCCCCACCTTGCCCGGCTGACACCTAACTTTCCTATGAAAAGGTCTTGCCTGTGGACTCTTCTGAATGACTTTTCCAATCTCGTAATTTTCTGCACCTGATTGTCCAGCATACGACATGTTTACTCCTAACAAAATGGCCAAACTCCCCACACGGGGCCGTGGTATCGCCACTTTGCGCCAGCACCCGTGAGAGTGCTGTTTGTCTGAAGAGGTGGGTGTGCCCGCTTTTGGTCGACGGCACTGCCACTGGGTCCCTCATAGTACAATAAAGTGTCTCTGGCGGTGGTGGTGCGCACCCAACGTCAGACACACCATTGTAATATGAGGGGCTCTGGGCCTGTACCGCCGGCCACAAGACAGTTCCCCCCCCCAGCTCAAACAGTGCTCTACCACTAGCAAAATTATCTCTCACAGCTTCACCAATGTTTAGTCTATGCGCTGACATCCTTCAATGCCTGGCACTGACAATACCATTGTTTTGACATTTTTGTTGGGTTAGGCCTTCGAAGCCTGTCTGCGGTCCGTTCTTTCTACAACTACTACACTGACCAGGCCACTGCTGGCCGTGTTCCCCTGGAACCAATTTAAACTTGCCTACAGCCAGCCCAATTTTGTTATGTTAGGCCTTCTTAGCCTGTCTGCCGTCACTCCTTCCACTAGACTTCCACTGACCAGACCACTGTTGCCCGTGTACCCCTGGAACCAATTTTAAATTGCCAACAGCCAAATGTTATTATGTTAGGCCTTTGATGCCTGTCTGCCGTCACTCCTTCCACTAGACTTCCACTGACCAGACCACTGTTGCCCGTGTACCCCTGGAACCAATTTTAAATTGCCAACAGCCCAATGTTATGATGTTAGGCCTTTGATGCCTGTCTGCCGTCACTCCTTCCACTAGGCCTCCACTGACCTGTCTACTGCTGCCCGTGTTCCCATGGAACCAATTGTAAATTGCCTACAGCCAGCCCATTTTATTACGTTAGGCCTTCGAAGCCTGTCTGCGGTCCCTCCTTCCACTAGGCCTCCACTTACCTGTCTACTGCTGCCCGTGTTCCCCTGGAACCAATTTTAAATTGCCTACAGGCAGCCCAATTTATTATGTTAGGCCTTCGAAGCCTGTCTGCGGTCCCTCCTTCCACTAGGCCTCCACTTACCTGTCTACTGCTGCCCGTGTTCCCCTGGAACCAATTTTAAATTGCCTACAGCCAGCCCATTTTATTATGTTAGGCCTTCGAAGCCTGTCTGCGGTCCCTCCTTCCACTAGGCCTCCACTGACCTGTCTACTGCTGCCCGTGTTCCCCTGGAACCAATTTTAAATTGCCTACAGCCAGCCCATTTTATTATGTTAGGCCTTCGAAGCCTGTCTGCGGTCCCTCCTTCCACTAGGCCTCCACTTACCTGTCTACTGCTGCCCGTGTTCCCCTGGAACCAATTTTAAATTGCCTACAGGCAGCCCAATTTATTATGTTAGGGCTTCAAAGCCTGTCTGCGGTCCCTCCTTCCACTAAGCCTCCACTGACCTGTCTACAGCTGCCCGTGTTCCCCTGGAACCAATTTTAAACTGCCTACAGGCAGCCCAATTTATTATGTTAGGGCTTCGAAGCCTGTCTGCGGTCCCTCCTTCCACTAGGCCTCCACTGACCTGTCTACTGCTGCCCGTGTACCCCTTGAACCAACATCATAAAATAAAAAAAAAAGTATTTTGCTTATAAAAAAGAAAATACTGGTGAGATATCAAATGCAGACATTTTAACATTAAAAACAAACACACAACTAAAATCTGGTACAGTACTAAAAATGGCCACCAGCTACAATTACTTTATCCTGCAAGTATTTAACTGAAAGGTTTTTTAAATTGAAAACACAGATATGGCATCCACCGAGTGTTGTCCTGTCGCGTCTTCTTTATATTATTGCCGAGAAGATGCAAAACAATGAAAATAATAAAATCATTAATTACCAAAATAATAGAGAAAGTCAACACCACATTGCAAATAAACATTCATTCCAAATAAAGAAGCAGGGCGCGTCCGAGGGTGAGTATATACCTAATAAGAATATAATCACCCTCGGACGCGCAATGCTTATTTCCAACAGCCTTCCTTCCTAAGAATCAGCCCTTCCGTGGTGTAGAGAGACGTTGTGTTACACTCCAAGGTGTTCCCCAGGTTGCCTTTCCTGAGCTTCGATCTTCCGGCTTTCGTTTAGTAGTTGTTGGAAACTACGCTGCATTAGGCCTTCAAATTGGGTATGGGGTGTAGAGAGATGGTGTGTTCCACTCCAAGGTGTTCCCCAGGTTGCCTTTCCTGAGCTTCGATCTTCCGGCTCTCGTTTAGTAGTTCTTGGAAACTACACTGCATTAGGCCTTCAAATTGGGTATGGGGTGTAGAGAGAGGGTGTGTTACACTCCAAGGTGTTCCCCAGGTTGCCTTTCCTGAGCTTCGATCTTCCGGCTCTCGTTTAGTAGTTCTTGGAAACTACACTGCATTAGGCCTTCAAATTGGGTATGGGGTGTAGAGAGAGGGTGTGTTACACTCCAAGGTGTTCCCCAGGTTGCCTTTCCTGAGCTTCGATCTTCATGCTCTCGTTTAGTAGTTGTCGGAAACTACCCTGCATTAGGCCTACAAATTGGGTATGGGGTGTAGAGAGAGGGTTTGTTACACTCCAAGGTGTTCCCCAGGTTGCCTTTCCTGAGCTTCGATCTTCCGGCTCTCGTTTAGTAGTTGTTGGAAACTACGCTGCATTAGGCCTTCAAATTGGGTATGGGGTGTAGAGAGAGGGTGTGTTACACTCCAAGGTGTTCCCCAGGTTGCCTTTCCTGAGCTTCGATCTTCCGGCTCTCGTTTAGTAGTTCTTGGAAACTACACTGCATTAGGCCTTCAAATTGGGTATGGGGTGTAGAGAGAGGGTGTGTTACACTCCAAGGTGTTCCCCAGGTTGCCTTTCCTGAGCTTCGATCTTCCGGCTCTCGTTTAGTAGTTCTTGGAAACTACACTGCATTAGGCCTACAAATTGGGTATGGGGTGGAGAGAGATGGTGTGTTACACTCCAAGGTGTTCCCCAGGTTTCCTTGCCATTGCTTCGGTCTTCCGACTCTCGTTTAGTAGTTGTAGAAAAGTACACTGCATTAGGCCTACAAAATGGGTATGGGGTGGAGAGAGATGGTGTGTTACACTCCAAGGTGTTCCCCAGGTTGCCTTTCCTGAGCTTCGATCTTCATGCTCTCGTTTAGTAGTTGTCGGAAACTACGCTGCATTAGGCCTACAAATTGGGTATGGGGTGTAGAGAGAGGGTTTGTTACACTCCAAGGTGTTCCCCAGGTTGCCTTTCCTGAGCTTCGATCTTCCGGCTCTCGTTTAGTAGTTGTTGGAAACTACGCTGCATTAGGCCTTCAAATTGGGTATGGGGTGTAGAGAGAGGGTGTGTTACACTCCAAGGTGTTCCCCAGGTTGCCTTTCCTGAGCTTCGATCTTCCGGCTCTCGTTTAGTAGTTCTTGGAAACTACACTGCATTAGGCCTTCAAATTGGGTATGGGGTGTAGAGAGAGGGTGTGTTACACTCCAAGGTGTTCCCCAGGTTGCCTTTCCTGAGCTTCGATCTTCCGGCTCTCGTTTAGTAGTTCTTGGAAACTACACTGCATTAGGCCTACAAATTGGGTATGGGGTGGAGAGAGATGGTGTGTTACACTCCAAGGTGTTCCCCAGGTTTCCTTGCCATTGCTTCGGTCTTCCGACTCTCGTTTAGTAGTTGTAGAAAAGTACACTGCATTAGGCCTACAAAATGGGTATGGGGTGGAGAGAGATGGTGTGTTACACTCCAAGGTGTTCCCCAGGTTGCCTTTCCTGAGCTTCTATCTTCAGGCTCTCATTAAATTGTGGTTAAATGGAACAACTGCATTTGGCGTACTAGTTGGTTTGGGGCCTACTATCGGTGTCTGCCACTCCTTGCTGTTCTCCTGGTTTCCTGTCCTGAAATTCCATTTTCAGGCTCTCGTTAAGTAGTTGTTAATGTTAGACTGCATTTGGCCTACTAGTTGGGTTGGGGCCTACTATCGGTGTCTGCCACTCCTTGCTGTTCTCCTCCACTGAACAAAGCTGTGCCGCCTGTTTACTACGGTTGCCAATTTTGAACTGCATTTCGACTACTTACTGATTTGGCCCTACTCTCTGTGTCAGCCTCTCATTCCAGTTGTCCTCCACTGCAATGCCCCCTGGTTATTCCTGTGTTACCAATTTTGAACTGCATTTAGCCCACTTTATTCTTTGGGCCTATATCTGTGTTTCCACTTCATCGTGCCCATTGCCCAGCCAGTGATAGATGAGTCTGCTGGTACATTGACCCATAACGCAACATTCCCCGTGCATGCTACACAACAACATTGTGACCCTGCTGAAAGTCAGGTTGCTCTTCCCGCATACCATACCACCTTACACGGGGACAAAGAGGAAGGTGCAGATGAAAGTGCAGGTTCCTTCATCAGGTGGGGGGAGGAATACTAGTTGGCGACGTCACTGGCACAGGGCCTCTCATAGTACGCAAAAGTGTTGCTGCCGGTGGGAGGCGCCCCCGCCGTGCAAACACACCGCTGTACTTTGAGGGGCCCTGTGCCAGTGCCAATGCCAACAAGTGGGCCCCCCCTGCTTGCTCAGGATCACAGCACTTGCAAAGTTGAAATACTTACCTCTCCCTGCTCCACTGCCGTGACGTGGTCCAGATTTCCTGGGCCCACTAATTACTTGAACCAGCCCTACCCCACACAACTTTAGCCAAATGACCCCCAATTTCAAATGCCTTCCAATTATTATAAGGTAAATTACGCTTGACAAGCTTCATTAAGAAGAATGGATGGTTTTGACATTAAAATGGGCACTCTAGGTGTTTTCCTGGCCCCCACTCACTGCCGACTATGCTGCCCCATTGACTTGCATTGGGTTTCGTGTTTCGGTCGATCCCGACTTTTCGCCATAATCGGCCGATTTCACTCGACCCGACTTTTGAGATAGTCGGGTTTCGCGAAACCCGGCTCGACTCTAAAAAGGTCAAGGTCGCTCAACTCTATCTATCACTATACTGTGCTGAGCCATGTATCTAATCCTCTCCTGTGCTGACCTGTGTATCTAATCCTCTCCTGTGTGATACTGTGTGCTGAGCCGTGTATCTAATCCTCTCCTGTGTGATACTGTCTGCTGAGCCGTGTATCTAATCCTCTCCTGTGTGATACTGTCTGCTGAGCCGTGTATCTAATCCTCTCCTGTGTAATACTGTGTGCTGAGCCGTGTATCTAATCCTCTCCTGTGTGATACTGTCTGCTGAGCCGTGTATCTAATCCTCTCCTGTGTGATACTGTCTGCTGAGCCGTGTATCTAATCCTATACTGTCTGCTGAGCCGTGTATCTAATCCTCTCCTGTGTGATACTGTCTGCTGAGCCGTGTATCTAATCCTATACTGTGTGCTGAGCCGTGTATCTAATCCTCTCCTGTGTGATAGTGTCTGCTGAGCCGTGTATCTAATCCTCTCCTGTGTGATACTGTCTGCTGAGCCGTGTATCTAATCCTCTCCTGTGTGATAGTGTCTGCTGAGCCGTGTATCTAATCCTATCCTGTGCTGAGCCGTGTATCTAATCCTCCTGTGGAATACTGACTGCTGAGCCGTGTATCTAATCCTCTCCTGTGTGATACTGTCTGGTGAGCCATGTATCTAATCCTCTCCTGTGTGATACTGTCTGCTGAGCCGTGTATCTAATCCTCTCCTGTGTGATACTGTCTGGTGAACCGTGTATCTAATCCTATCCTGTGCTGACCTGTGTATCTAAGGCTATGTGCACACGTCCGGATTTTTAGTTTTTTTTTTTTGCGGAATTTCGCCATAAAAACGCTATAAATCCACTAAAAAAACGCTAACATTATGCATCCTATCATTTAGAATGCATTCCGCATTTTTTGTGCAGATGTTAGCGTTTTTTTCCGCAAAAAAAACGCATACCGCAAAAAATCCGGACATGCTCTATCTTTTTGCGGATTTCCTATCAAAAAGGACATTCCGGAAGATAAAAAAAAAAGCAAAAAATCCGCGCAAAAAACGCGCAAATTCCGCAAGAAATCCGCGCAAAAAAAGCACGCGGATTTCTGGCAGAATTCTCAGGATTATGTCAGGAAAAAATCCTGACGTGTGCACATAGCCTAATCCTGTGAAATACTGACTGCTGAGCCGTGTATCTAATCCTCTCCTGTGTGATACTGTCTGGTGAACCGTGTATCTAATCCACTTCTATGCACTCCTCTCCCCCCTGCATATCTTTCCCCATTGCACACGCAACTCAATGTGTACGATAACAGGAGCTGCGAGCGTCATGCTGTATTATGGCATTATGTGAGATCTATATGACGGTATTATGTGATCTGTATGGTGGTATTATGCTTGATCAGTATTGTGAGAATTATATGGTGGTATTGTGTGTGATCTATATGGCGGTATTATGTGAGAACACTGGCAGCATTATGTGTGATCTATATAGCGGTATTATGTGAGAACACTATGGCAGTATTATGTGTGATCTATATGGTGGTATGTGAGAACACTGGCAGTATTATGTGTGATCTATATGGTGGTATGTGAGAACACTGGCGGTATGTGTGATCTATATGGCGGTATTATGTGAGAACACTATGGCAGTATTATGTGTGATCTATATGGCGGTATGTGAGAACACTGGCGGTATTATGTGTGATCTATATGGCGGTATGTGAGAACACTGGCGGTATTATGTGTGATCTATATGGTGGTATTATGTGAGAACTGTATGACAGTATTGTGTGATCTATTTGATAGTATTGTGTGTGATCTATATGGCGGTATTATGTGAGAACACTATGGCAGTATTATGTGTGATCTATATGGCGGTATGTGAGAACACTGGCGGTATTATGTGTGATCTATATGGTGGTATTATGTGAGAACTGTATGACAGTATTGTGTGATCTATTTGATAGTATTGTGTGTGATCTATATGGCGGTATTATGTGAGAACACTATGGCAGTATTATCTTCAGAAAGCGGACCCATTCTATGGTGGTTTTGGCTGAGCACCTGCACGCTGGTCTGGGGTAATAGAGGGGGCAGCATGACCTCCAGTTAGGTGCAGTCAGGGCTGGTGAGGCAGCTGAAGAGAGGGGTCTCATTTTTATCATTACTATATGGCTACATTTCCTTCCCAGCGTCACCCCTTACTTCGCCTGTCGCCTCCCTTTCACACATCGCCAGGACAGGATGGAGAAGACAGGATCTGAGGAGGGGAATGGGGTCTGCATGCAAAGTCTGGATCAGAACAGGCCATCAATCCGCAGAAATGTTTCCTGGATTTCTGTGGAGCAGACGGTCCATCCAGGTGTGTATAAGACAGCGCTTTATGTATAATCCCTGGCTGCTCCGCGCACCAAACAAGGGGCCCCCATAGACCAGCACACTGCTCTCCTGAAATACTCTGTGCTGCTGTCACCCTGCTCCCTCCACCACATATCTCCCAGAATCCTTGCTGCCTGCCATCCTCGGTGACTGTCTACTTGTCAGTATAAGGCTGCTTTCACACTAGCGTCGGTACGAGCCTTTAGCAGTGCGTCATACCGACGCATGCTGTGAAAGAAATGTCCGACGTGGGCAGCAGAAGCAGTCTTACGACGCTTCCGCTGCCCCATTGTTAGGTCTGGGCATGAGGGGGCGTACGCGTTCGAAAATGGTGGACTCGACGCACAAACGTTACATGTAACTTTTTTTGTGGCGGCGGTCCACCAAAACATGACGCAACCGTCGCACGACAGTTGTGACATGTGGCAATACGTCGCAATGCGTCGGTAATGTTAGTCTATGGGGAAAAAACGCATCCTGCAGACAACTTTGCAGGATGCGTTTTTTCTCCTGAATGACGCATTGCAACGTACAGCCAACAACGCTAGTGTGAAAGTAGCCTAAGTCTACCGTCCACTATCAGTATTTGGTCAGTATTTTACCTCAGTATTTGTAGCCAAAACCAGGAGTGGGTGACAAATACAGAAGTGGTGCATATGTTTCTATTATACTTTTCCTCTAATTGTTCCACTCCTGGTTTTGGCTTACAAATACTGAGGTAAAATACTGACCAAATACTGATAGTGTGACGGCAGCCATACTCTGCAGTCACAAACAAAATGGCTGCTCACTGGGTTCCTGAATCTCATCCTCTCTAATCCCTTAGCAAACACCCAGAAGGAGAGGAGAGGAGACATCACATGTCAGCAGACTCCGCCCATAATTACTGCAGTGCTGTAATGTGAGCTATTTCTACACTAGGTTTTTCTGAAATTTCAGCAGCTGCTCCCCCTAGTGTTGAAAAGTGGAAATTCCAAAACTTTTCAAATTATTTTTCATATTTTACTAAATTATAAACAAATGATAATATTTTTTAAGAAAATGTAATCATTAATTCTTTACATTTTTACAATTTCTGAAAAAAATTTTTTTTTTATGGCACCTTCCCTTTAAGTAATGTGTTCTGCAAGCGGAGCTCGAGATAACTGTGTTATTTCCTGCAGAGACATGTTCTGGCTGGATGAAGTGATGGCGGTCTGTGCTGGATGAAAGATGAAGGACTTCACCTAGAGACATCACTGGTGAGTCAGTGTTACCTATACACTGACACTATACACTGTATACTATATACAGAGCTCCTGTGTATAATGTCACCGGTGATCATTATTACCTCTACACAGACACTGCATACTAAGTACAGATCTCCTGTGAATACTGGCACTTATGGTGATAGTATTGTGTTTTTTTTTTCTTCCTAACTGAAGGGTAAATTGACTAGATCAATGGATGTTTGACAGGTCATAGTTTCATACAGCAACTATTTTTCTGCAATAATCTGGTTCAGGTATGTGATGACCCCGTCACATGACCCCATCACATGACCAGGGGGCCCACAGTGTCTGAACAGCCCGGGGCCCTGGCTACCCTTAATCCACCCCTGGGCCTACCCATACGCCAGATCCAAAATGTACTATTCGAGCTAGCGCATTCATGTTAACAGCTGATGTTATACAAATTATGGAAACAGAGGTTTCTTGACAAACATTGCATTACTCCGTGTTTTATTTGCTTCCATGATTAAGCAATTGTCTCTTTGTAAACTATTGTTTGGAAAGCATATATTATAATTAATGGATTCTATTGTGTGTCTTTCCGCTTGCCTGAAATGGCTATCAATATGCACACCCACTGAACAATGCTTTTTAGAGCTAGCAGCCTGTACACTATCTACTTCCTTGAGGTTGAGTTTAATATGAGGTTGACACTTCCAGCCATATAACCAGTTATAGTGTAAACTAGCGAGTCGACTCAATGGTCCCTCAAGTAGTCATATCAGCCGTTCTGTGATCTTCATGATTGTGGAATAGGTGCAGAATATTTGATATAATAAATTGTATTTCTTGTTTAAACATAATGGTTATTGCAAATATTATCCTTATAAAGCAATGGACTATTTGTTTCATAATTTCACTTAATCCTTTGTTCAGAAATGCAATCTCAAACTTAAATCTCATTCTAAATGGCTGCATGAATATTATATTGCAAGTAACAGAACATTTCAACCATGTGACATAGTGTAATGCTGATTTTTACAGTTCCTAGAAGAGCTCATTTCCTTCCGTGAAACTGGGAATAAAATGCATGTGATACAGATGTTCTTGCCTTTCAAGATACCTAGTTTCTGGACCAATAATGTAAATGTAAAACATTATCAGGAGCTCCTTAACATTCTGCTCTGCATAAACGCTGCAGTGCCTGATGTACTCTAAACTTGTCCTTGAGATTACACTCGGGTCAGGGATATGTGATATGCAGGAAGAAGTGCCTGAGGATCAACACCATAAATTCTCCATGAGAATCTGAACTTATTATGAGTAGAGATGAGTGAACACGAACTGTAAAGACTATGGTTTGTACTGTACAGTTATTGTCTCGTGCTGAACTCGAAACACTAAGTTAACATGGGAGTCAGTTTTACAGTTCGGGAAGGAGAGAGATTTTCCAGATCCAAAGTTCAGGTCCCCTTCATTTGCATGGGGATCGGGATCTAGTTCGGGTACAATTCTAGTACCCAAACCGAACTTTGGAATTTCCACGGGTAGCTCATCCCTAATTATGAGGTTAATAAGGTAGGTACGTAAGATATGAACAATTTTGAGCAGTACTCTGAGCCTATTGTTATCAACACACTTTATTTTCTACAGACAGAGTTTTTAAAAACTATAGAAAAGCTGGCCTTAAATGCTAAAGCGATGTAGAATGGGTATAGAAGTGCAATGTATACCCCGTGGCTGTTAGGGGCACATGTCAGCTGATGAGATCAGCTGATATTATTATTATTATATATTATTATAGCGCCATTTATTCCATGGCGCTTTACATGTAAGGAGGGGTATACATAATAAAAACAAGTACAATAATCTTGAACAATACAAGTTACAACTGGTACAGGAGGAGAGCGGACTCTGCCCGCAATGGCTCGCAATCTACAAGGGATGAATGTGGATACAGTAGGTGAGGGCAGAGCTGGTCAGGCAGCGGTTTGGTCGATCGGTGGTTACTGCAGGTTGTAGGCTTGTCGGAAGAGGTGGGTCTTCAGTTTCTTTTTGAAGGTTTCGATGGTAGGTGAGAGTCTGATGCGTTGTGATAGAGGGTTCCAGCGTAGGGGTGATACGCGAGAGAAATCTTGTATACGATTGTGGGAAGAGGAGATAAGAGGGGAGTAGAGAAGGAGATCTTGTGAGGATCGGAGGTTGTGTGCAGGTAAGTACCGAGAGACGAGGTCACAGATGTATGGAGGAGACAGGTTGTGGATGGCTTTGTATGTCATGGTTAGGGTTTTGTACTGGAGTCTCTGGTCAATGGGGAGCAAGTGAAGGGATTGACAGAGGGGAGAGGCCAGAGAATAGCGGGAGGACAGGTGGATTAGTCAGGCACTGATATGTGCCTGAAAAGTTGAGGGCTCATCGCCGGATCCCATAGCAAACAGGGGGGATGGCCTTGGACGTATAAGACCAAGGTCATAAAGGGGTTAAACCAACAATCAGGCCAATAAAAGTTTGACGTCCCATAGAAGGCCTGAGTAGAAATAAACTCATATTTTAAAATAAATAAAAAATATCATAAAAAAATGCTTTTCCAAGAAATGCATATTTTTATGTTGGTATCCTCGTGTCTAGAATGGCCTGATACATAATACTGCCACTCATTTTAACCCAACAATAATAATAATAATTTTTATAGCACTAACACCTGCTGCAGCACTTTACAATTAAGCAGGAACATGTAGAAACATTAAAAACAATACAATGTAATAGATTTCAACAGTTACAAGAGGAATGAGGGCCCTGCTCACAAGCTTAACCCCTTTACCCCCAAGGGTGGTTTGCAAGTTAACGACTGGGCCAATTTTTACAATTCTGACCACTGTCCCTTTATGAGGTTATAACTCTGGAACGCTTCAACGGATCCCAGTGATTCTGACAGTGTTTTCTCGAGACATATTGTACTTCATGACAATGGTAAAAATTCTTTGATAGTACCTGCGTTTATTTGTGAAAAAAACGGAAATTTGGCGAAAATTATGAAAATTTCGCAATTTTCCAAATTTGAATTTTTATGCAATTAAATCACAGAGATATGTCACACAAAATACTTAATAAGTAACATTTCCCACATGTCTACTTTACATCAGCACAATTTTGGAACCAAAATTTTTTTTTGTTAGGGAGTTATAAGGGTTAAAAGTTGACCAGCAATTTCTCATTTCTACAACACCATTTTTTTTTAGGGACCACATCTCATTTGAAGTCATTTTGAGGGGTCTATATGATAGAAAATACCCAAGTGTGACACCATTCTAAAAACTACACCCCTCAAGGTGCTCAAAACCATATTCAAGAAGTTTATTAACCCTTCTGGTGCTTCACAGGAATTTTTTGAATGTTTAAATAAAAATGAACATTTAACTTTTTTTCACAAAAAATTTAATTCAGCTCCAATTTGTTTTATTTTACCAAGAATAAAAGGAGAAAATGGAACCCAAACATTGTTGTACAATTTGTCCTGAGTACGCCAATACCCCACATGTGGGGGTAAACCACTGTTTGGGCGCATGACAGAGCTCGGAAGCGAAGGAGCACCATTTGACTTTTCAATGCAAAATTGACTGGAATTGAGATGGGACGCCATGTTTCGTTTGGAGAGCCCCTGATGTGCCTAAACATTGAAACCCCGCACAAGTGACACCATTTTGGAAAGTAGACCCCCTAAGGAACTTATCTAGAGGTGTGGTGAGCACTTTGACACACCAAGTGCTTCACAGAAGTTTATAATGTAGAACCGTAAAAATAAAAAATCATATTTTTTCACAAAAATTATCTTTTCGCCACCAATTTTTTATTTTCCCAAGGGTAAGAGAAGAAATTGGACCCCAAAAGTTGTTGTACAATTTGTCCTGAGTACGCTGATAACCCATAGGTGGGGGTAAACCACTGTTTGGGCGGATGGGAGAGCTCGGAAGGGAAGGAGCGCCGATTGACTTTTCAATGCAAAATTGACAGGAATTGAGATGGGACGCCATGTTGCGTTTGAAGAGCCACTGATGTGCCTAAACATTGAAACCCCCACAAGTGACACCATTTTGGAAAGTAGACCCCCTAAGGAACTTATCTAGAGGTGTGGTGAGCACTTTAACCCACCAAGTGCTTCACAGAAGTTTATAATGCAGAGCCGTAAAAATAAAACTAAATTTTTTTCCCACAAAAATTATTTTTTTAGCCCCCAGTTTTGTATTTTCCCAAGGGTAACAGGAGAAATTGGACCCCAAAATGTGTTGCCCAATTTGTCCTGAGTGCGATGATACACCATATGTGGGGGGAACCACTGTTTGGGCACATGGGAGGGCTCGGAAGGGAAGGAGTGCCATTTGAATGCAGACTTAGATGGAATGGTCTGCAGGTGTCACATTGCGTTTGCAGAGCCCCTAATGTACCTAAACAGTAGAAACCCCCCACAAGTGACCATTTTGGAAAGTAGACCCCCTTAGGAACTTATCTAGATGTGTGCTGAGCGCTTTGACCCACCAAGGGCTTCACAGAAGTTTATAATGGAGAGCCGTAAAAATAAAACAAAAATTTTTTCCCACAAAAATTATTTTTTAGCCCCCAGTTTTGTATTTTCCCGAGGGTAACAGGAGATATTGGACCCCACAATTTGTTGTCCAATTTGTCCTGAGTGCGCTGATACCCCATATGTGGGGGGGAACCACTGTTTGGGCGCATGGGAGGGCTCGGAAGGGAAGGAGCTCCATTTGGAATGAGGACTTAGATGGAATGGTCTGCAGGTGTCAAATTGCATTTGCAGAGCCCCTAATGTACCTAAACAGTAGAAACCTCCCACAAGTGACCCCATATTGGAAACTAGACCCCCCATGGAACTAATCTAGATGTGTTGTGAGAACTTTGAACCCCCAAGTGTTTCACAACAGTTTATAACGCAGAGCCGTGAAAATAAAAAAAAATCCTTTTTTTTCCCACAAAAATTATTTTTTAGCCCCCAGTTTTGTATTTTCCCAAGGGTAACAGGAGAAATTGGACCACAAAAGTTGTTGTGCTATTTGTCCTGAGTACGCTGATACCCCATATGTTGGGGTAAACCCCTGTTTGGGCACACGGGAGAGCTCGGAAGGGAAGAAGCACTGTTTTACTTTTTCAACGCAGAATTGGCTGGAATTGAGATCGGACGCCATGTCGCGTTTGGAGAGCCCCTGATGTGCCTAAACAGTGGAAACCCCACAATTATAACTGAAACCCTAATCCAAACACACCCCTAACTTTAATCCCAACAGTAACCCTAACCACACCCCTAACCCTGACACACCCCTAACCCTAATCCCAACCCTATTCCCAACTGTAAA
Organism: Ranitomeya imitator; assembly: GCF_032444005.1. Classification (NCBI taxonomy): domain Eukaryota; kingdom Metazoa; phylum Chordata; class Amphibia; order Anura; family Dendrobatidae; genus Ranitomeya; species Ranitomeya imitator. Next base: position 252,142,540 of record NC_091285.1, on the reverse strand, counting down.
TGTAATCTAAACCCTAACTGTAACTTTAGCCCCAACCCGAACCCTAACTTTAGCCCCAACCCAAACTGTAGCCCTAACCCTAGCCCTAACCCTAGCCCTAACCCTAACCCTAACCCTAGCCCTAACCCTAGCCCTAACCCTAGCCCTAACCCTAGCCCTAACCCTAACCCTAGCCCTAATGGGAAAATGGAAATAAATACATTTTTTTAATTTTTCCCTAACTAAGGGGGTGATGAAGGGGGGTTTGATTTACTTTTAGAGCGGGTTTTTAGCGGATTTTTATGATTGGCAGCCGTCACACACTAAAAGACGCTTTTTATTGCAAAAAATATTTTTTGCGTTACCACATTTTGAGAGCTATAATTTTTCCATATTTTGGTCCACAGAGTCATGTGAGGTCTTGTTTTTTGCGGGACGAGTTGACGTTTTAATTGGTAACATTTTCGGGCACGTGACATTTTTAGATCGCTTTTTATTATGATTGTTGTGAGGCAGAATGACCAAAAACCAGCTATTCATGAATTTCTTTTGGGGGAGGCGTTTATACCGTTCCGCGTTTGGTAAAATTGATAAAGTAGTTTTATTCTTCGGGTTAGTACGATTACAGCGATACCTCATTTAAATCATTTTTTTATGTTTTGGCGCTTTTATACGATAAAAACTATTTTATAGAAAAAATAAATATTTTTGCATCGCTTTACTCTCAGGACTATAACTTTTTTATTTTTTCGCTGATCATGCTGTATTGCAGCTCATTTTTTGCGGGACAAGATGACGCTTTCAGCGGTACCATGGTTATTTATATCTGTCTTTTTGATCACGTGTTATTCCACTTTTTGTTCGGCGGTATGATAATAAAGCGTTGTTTTTTGCCTCGTTTTTTTTTTTTTCTTTTCTTACGGTGTTTACTGAAGGGGTTAACTAGTGGGCCCGTTTTATAGGTCGGGCCGTTACGGACGCGGCGATACTAAATATATGTACTTTTATTGTTTGTTTGTTTTTTTATTTAGATAAAGAAATGTATTTATGGGAATAATATTTTTTTTTTCATTATTTTAGAATATTTTTTTTTATTTTTTTTACACATTTGAAATTTTTTTTTTACTTTTTTACTTTGTCCCAGGGGGGGACATCACAGATCAGTGATCTGACAGTGTGCACAGCACTCTGTCAGATCACCGATCTGATAGGAGTGCAGGCTGCTTCACAGTGCCTGCTCTGAGCAGGCTCTGTGAAGCCACCTCCCTCCCTGCAGGACCCGGATCCGTGGCCATCTTGGATCCGGGGCTCGAGCAGGGAGGGAGGTGAGGAGACCCTCGCAGCAACGCGATCACATCGCGTTGCTGCGGGGGGCTCAGGGAAGCCCGCAGGGAGCCCCCTCCCTGCGCGATGCTTCCCTGCACCGCCGGCACATCGCGATCATCTTTGATCGCAGTGTGCCAGGGCTTAATGTGCCGGGGGCGGTCCGTGACCGCTCCTGGCACATCGTGCCGGATGTCAGCTGCGATAGGCAGCTGACACCCGGCCGCGATCGGCGGCGCTCCCCCCGTGAGCGCTGCCGATCGCGCTGGACGTACTATCCCGTCCATGGTCATAGGGGCAAACCCCACCTCGACGGGATAGTACGTCCCATGTCAGAAAGGGGTTAAAATGTATAAGGAAAAAGTGAACACTAAAAAAAGGAAACACGGCAAAAACAATACTCTTTCATCATAACATAGTTACATAGTTACATAGTTATTAAGGTTGAAGGAAGACTATATGTCCATCTAGTTCAACCCATAGCCTAACCTAACATGCCCTAACATGTTGATCCAGAGGAAGGCAAAAAAACCCCATGTGGCAAAGAGTAAGCTCCACATTGGGGAAAAAAATTCCTTTCCGACTCCACATACGGCAATCAGACTAGTTCCCTGGATCAACGCCCTATCAAGGAATCTAGTGTATATACCCTGTAACATTATACTTTTCCAGAAAGGTATCCAGTCCCCTCTTAAATTTAAGTAATGAATCACTCATTACAACATCATACGGCAGAGAGTTCCATTGTCTCACTGCTCTTACAGTAAAGAATCCGCTTCTGTTATTATGCTTAAACCTTTTTTCCTCCAACCGCAGAGGATGCCCCCTTGTCCCTGTTTCAGGTCTATGATTAAAAAGATCATCAGAAAGGTCTTTGTACTGTCCCCTCATATATTTATACATTAAAATAAGATCACCCCTTAGTCTTCGTTTTTCCAAACTAAATAGCCCCAAGTGTAATAACCTATCTTGGTATTGCAGACCCCCCAGTCCTCTAATAACCTTGGTCGCTCTTCTCTGCACCCGCTCCAGTTCAGCTATGTCTTTCTTAAACACCGGAGACCAGAACTGTGCACAGTATTCTAAGTGTGGTCGAACTAGTGACTTGTATAGAGGTAAAATTATATTCTCCTCATGAGCATCTATGCCTCTTTTAATTCATCCCATTATTTTATTTGCCTTTGTAGCCGCTGCCTGACACTGGCCACTGAATTTAAGTTTGTCATCCACCCATACACCCAGGTCTTTTTCATTGACAGTTTTGCCCAGAGTTTTAGAATTAAGCACATAATTATACATCTTATTACTTCTACCCAAGTGCATGACCTTACATTTATCCCCATTAAAGCTCATTTGCCATTTATCAGCCCAAGCTTCTAGTTTACATAAATCATCCTGTAATATAAAATTGTCCTCCTCTGTATTGATTACCCTGCAGAGTTTAGTGTCATCTGCAAATATTGAAATTCTACTCTGATTGCCCCCTACAAGGTCATTAATAAATATGTTAAAAAGTAGAGGGCCCAATACTGACCCCTGTGGTACCCCACTGCTAACCGCTACCCAGTCCGAGTGTGCTCCATTAATAACCACCCTTTGTTTCCTATCCCTGAGCCAGCTCTCAACCCACTTGCACATATTTTCCCCTATCCCCATTATTCTCATTTTATGTATCAACCTTTTGTGTGGCACCGTATCAAAAGCTTTTGAAAAGTCCATATACACTACATCCACTGGGTTCCCTTGGTCCAATCCGGAACTTACCTCTTCATAGAAACTGATCAAATTAGTCTGACATGAACGGTCCCTAGTAAACCCGTGCTGATACTGGGTCATGAGGTTATTCCTCTTCAGATACTCCAGTATAGCGTCCCTTAGAATACCCTCCAGGATTTTACCCACAGTAGAGGTTAAGCTTACTGGCCTATAATTTCCGAGTTCAGTTTTTGTTCCCTTTTTGAATATTGGCACCACATTTGCTATACGCCAGTCCTGCGGCACAGACCCTGTTATTATGGAGTCTTTAAAGATTAAAAATAATGGTCTATCAATGACTGTACTTAATTCCTGCAGTACTCGAGGGTGTATCCCATCCGGGCCCGGAGATTTGTCAATTTTAGTGATTTTTAGACGCCGCCGCACTTCCTGCTGGGTTAAGCAGGTGACATTTAATTGGGAATTTTTATCACTAGACATTTTGTCTGCCATGGGATTTTCTTGTGTAAATACTGATGAAAAAAAGTCATTTAGCATATTGGCTTTTTCCTCATCCTCATCCACCATCTCACCCAGACTATTTTTAAGGGGGCCAACACTATCATTTTTTAGTTTCTTACTATTTATGTAGTTAAAGAATATTTTAGGATTATTTTTACTCTCTCTGGCAATGAGTCTCTCTGTCTCAATCTTTGCTGCCTTGATTTGCTTTTTACAGAATTTATTTAATTTTCTGTATTTATTTAATGCCTCCTCACTACCTACTTCCTTTAATTCTCTAAATGCTTTCTTTTTGTCACTTATTGCGCCCCTTACAGCTCTATTTAGCCATATTGGTTTCCTCCTATTTCTAGTATGTTTATTCCCATACGGTATATACTGTGCACAGGTCCTATCCAGGATGCTAATAAACGTCTCCCATTTTCTTTGTGTATTTTTGTGTCTCAGGATATCGTCCCAGTTAATTGCACCAAGATCCTCTCTCATCCGTTGGAAATTTGCCCTCCTGAAGTTTAGTGTCCTTGTAACCCCTCTACTACACATCTTTTTAAAGGATACATGAAAACTTATTGTTTTGTGATCGCTATTTCCCAAGTGACCCCCAACCCTTATATTTGCTATGCGGTCTGGCCTGTTGGTTAATATTAGGTCTAGCAGTGCCCCCCTTCTTGTTAGGTCCTGAACCAGTTGTGAAAGGTAATTGTCTCTCATAATTGTCAAAAACTGATTACCTTTGCTGGAACTGCAGGTTTCTGTTCCCCAATCTATTTCAGGGTAGTTGAAGTCCCCCATAATAATGACTTCTCCTTGAGTCGCAGCTTCATCTATTTGCTTTACGAGGATATTCTCCATTGCTTCCATTATTTTTGGAGATTTATAACAAACCCCTATCAGTAATTTATTATTTTTCCCCCTCCCTTATCTCCACCCACAGGGATTCTACATTTTCATTAAATTCACCTATATTATCGCGCAGGATGGGTTTTAAGGATGATTTTACATATAGACACACCCCTCCCCCTCGCTTATCTGTACGGTCATTTCTGAACAGGCTATAGCCCTGCAAGTTAACAGCCCAGTCATGGCTCTCATCCAGCCACGTTTCAGATATCCCCACCATGTCATAATTATGCTCCAACAACATTAGTTCTAATTCGTCCATTTTGTTGGCGAGGCTTCTGGCATTAGTATACATGCACTTTATGTTCCTCTCTGTACTTCTATTTCTTAAATTATTAACTGTTCTGACCCCACCCCCCATGCCACCGCCACCCCCAACTTCCTTATTTGTGCCCAGGTCTCTGTCTGCACTATCTTCCCCTCCTATAAAATGAATACCCTCCCCCCCCAATTCCTAGTTTAAACACTCCTCCAACCTTCTAGCCATTCTCTCCCCCAGCACAGCTGCACCCTCCCCATTGAGGTGCAGCCCGTCCCTAGCGTAGAGCCTGTAGCCAACTGAGAAGTCGGCCCAGTTCTGCAGGAACCCAAACCCCTCTTTCCTACACCAATTCTTGAGCCACTTATTAACCTCCCTAATCTCCCGTTGCCTCTCTGGCGTGGCACGTGGTACCGGCAGTATTTCGGAAAATACCACGTTGGAGGTCCTTGCTTTCAGCTTGCAGCCTAATTCCCTGAAATCATCTTTAAGGACCTTCCACCTACCTCTAACTTTGTCATTAGTGCCAATGTGCACCATGACCGCTGGGTCCTCACCAGCCCCTCCCAATAATCTGTCCACCCGATCAGCGATGTGTCGGACTCGAGCGCCAGGTAGGCAGCACACCATTCGACGATCCCTGTCTTTGTGACAGATTGCCCTATCTGTTCCCCTAATAATTGAGTCGCCCACTACCAGCACCTGTCTGTCCTGCCCTGCTCTCCTATTTCCCTCCTTACAGGAGCAGTCACTCCTCCGGCTTTCAGAGGACATGCCTGGCTGCAGCAGTGCTACCCCTGTACTGGCACCCCCCTCATCTGCCAACTTAGCAAACTTATTGGGGTGTTCCAGATCAGGACTAGCCTCCCTGGCACTCTTCCCTCTACCCCGCTTCCTAACTGTCACCCAGCTTGCTACTTCATTGTCCTGCAGCTCCATCCCACCATCCCCCCCCTCATCTGTCCCATTGAGCGTCTGCTCCGTGAGCAGAAGACTCCTCTCCATATTGTCTATGGATCTCAGTGTTGCCAGCTTCACATTTAGAGTCAGAATCTGGGTTTCCAAATGCACAACGTGCTCACATCTCGCACAGCAGTATGCACCCTCGATCGGCTGCTCAAGGACTGCATACATGTGGCAAGATGTGCACTGGATGGCATTAACAATCGTGGAGCACATTTCCTAATGGGGATTGCACCAGACAGAACAGTTCAATAAAAAAAATAAAAATAAATGCAAAGTATTAATAAAAATCAGACAGCAATTCAGTAATTCCTCCCTTGGAAACTCCCTGACTCCAAAGTCACTGAATCACCAGTCACACTTACCGCCGTCCACACTTACCGCCGTCCACACTTACGCTCAGGCCACACTCAGCTCGCTCACACTCGCTCTGCTGAAGATTTATAGATTTTTTTTTTTCTAGTTCCCCTCAACAGCAATCAACCTTGCTGTTCAAATGCACTTCCAAAAAGGACTTGAGCCCCAAACAGCTGCCCCTTATAAACCCTTAACTATGAGCCCCCACCCTAAGTTAACCCTTATGAATATAGCTACCCCCAATTCAGCAACTCACACCAATTCACACTGGTATTTGTTAAAGGCTTTCCAAATACCTCTTCACTGAATCACAAGTCACACTTACCGCCGTCCACACTTACGCTCAGGCCACACTCAGCTCGCTCACACTCGCTCTGCTGAAGATTTATAGATTTTTTTTTCTAGTTCCCCTCAACAGCAATCAACCTTGCTGTTCAAATGCACTAACGCTAAATAAAAAGTGAAACAAAATGTGATCAAAAAGATGTACATGAATAAAAATGGTATCCCTGTAAATGTTATCTCATCCTGCAAATAGCAAGCTCTGACAACTCTGCTAGTGGAAAAATAAAGAATGACTCTAAGAGAATAGTCATGCAAAAATATATATTTTTTTTAGCGTGCAAAACTAGCAAAACAAAAAAATCTACAGTCGGGAAAACAACTAATTGATACACTGATGATTTTGAAAGTTTTTCCACCTACAAAGAATAGAGAAGTCTGTATTTTTTATCGTAGGTACACATCAACTGTGAGAGACAGAATTTTCAAAAAAAGTCCAGAAAATCACCTTGTATAATTTTTACATAATAAATTGTCCTTTTTATTGCAAGAAAAAGGTATTTGATCACCTACCAACCAGCAAGAATTCTGTCTCTTACTGACCTGTTAATTTTTCTTTATGATTCCCTCCCACTCTGCACTCATTACCTGTATTAATTGCACCTGTTGGAACTCGTTACCTGTATAAAAGACACCGGTCCACACTTAATCAATCACACTCCAGCCTCTCCACCAAGGCCAAGAATAAATGGCTGTCTAAGGACACCAGGGACAAAATTGTAGACCTGCACAAGACTGAGATGGGCTACAGGACAATAGACAAGCAATGTGGTGAGAAGGCAACAACTGCTGGCATAATTATTAGAAAATGGAAGAAACACAAGATGGCTGTCAATCATCCTTAATCAGGGGATCAATGCAAGAGCTTGCCTCATGGGGTAAGGATGACACTGAGAAAGGTCCGGAATCAGCCCAGAATTACACAAGAGGACCAGGTCAATGACGTGAAAAGAACTGGGACCACAGTCTCAAACAATATCATTAGTAACACACTACATCATCATGGATTGAAATCCTGCAGCGCATGCAAGGTCCCCCTGCACATGCAAACACATATCCAGGCCCTCTTGAAGTTCGCCAGTGACCATCTGGATGATAAATATGAGGCATTTGTGAAGGTTATGTGGTTAGATGGGACCAACATCAAACAATTTGGCCAACAACCTCCTTCCTTCCCTCTGTAAGACCATTGAAGATGGGTGGTGGCTGGGTCTTCCAGCATGACAATGACCCAAAACACACAACAAAGGCAACTAAGTAGTTGCTCAGTAAGAATCATTTTAAGGTTCTAGAGTGGCCTAGCCACCTGAAAGATGTGGAACAGATCTTTATGGAGAAGTGGACCAAAATCCGTGCTATAGTATGTGCAAACTTGGAAAGTACTACAGGAAACTTCTGACCTTTGCAATTGCAAACAAAGGTTTCTGTACCAAATATTAAGTTTTGTTTTTCTATTTTGTCAAATACTTATTTCCTGCAATAAAATGCTAATTAATTATCTAAAAATCCTTCAATGAGATTATGTGAATTTTTTAAAGATTTTGACTCTCACGGTTGAAGTGTATCTAAAAATTACAGATTTACCATTATTTGTAGGTGGGAAAACTTGTAAAACCTTCAGCGTATCAAATACTTATTTTCCCCACTGTAAATAAATCTGTTGTTGTAATCATACTTAATAAAAAAAAGCTGTCTTGTCACTTTTATCACATTGTGAATGGCATGAAAAATATTAAATACAATTACTAAATTTTTTGTTCATACTGCCTCGCAAAATGGAGCGAGTAAAAAGTTCAACTCATGTCACAAAAACAGGCCCTCATATGACGCTTTTGGCAGAAAAATGGAAAAATTATAGCTCTCAATATTTGGTAATGCAAATAAAAAATATATTTTTAAAAGTGTCTTTAGCGCATAAAAGTAACAAAGCATAAAACTAACGATATAAATCTAGTATCATTGCAATTATACTGACCTGAACAATAAAGCAGTATTTTCATTTATATTGCATGGCAAGTGATGTAAATAAAATAAACAAATTTGTCACCTGTTGTTGATTTGTTCATTCTGCCTCCAAAAGTAAGGCTCATCTCACATTTACCCTGCTATCTTCACTACACACTTACTCCAGGGGTTTTGTCCAAATCTCTGAAAAACATGATTCAGACAGAACCCTCCATGGACCATTACTGCAATGAGACAGATAAAAACTCTTGTCACTTCATATGACCTCTTTCACAGCTGTGTACCATCTTGTTAGGCAAGCAAAATAGCGCGGACGACCACAGCGCACCTCTGTAAAGACGGACAACTTTGAAAAAAGGCCATTCAGAATCGGGAATTAAGGTCTGTTTATACGGCCCGACTGACGGCACTATATGGATGCCAATCGGTAACTTTTATCAGCAAACGGTCTGAACTGATTAATCTCTACTAGATTGCTCATTGCACATAGGCTGTTGTGGTTCTTGGCAGTGTGAGTCCTGTTTACACTCAATGATGCACTGCCGAGAATGATGATCTTTTACATTGTGCAAAAGATCATTTCACCTGCTGAACAAGCATTTTACACGGCAAGATAATCGTGAAACAATTGACTATAACAGTGCTCATTCATGATTATGTAACAAACTTCTTCAAGAAAAAAGTGGGTATGAACGGCACAGAATACTGTGTGTTTCGTAGAGATGTATAGATTTATTGGATCCTTTAGAGATCAGGGCATTCCAAAGCTAACTGCTGACATGGGCGGTGCTCAATATAAGAAAACCACAGTCCATTTAGTACATGAAAGAATGAAAGTAGCACTCACCCTTCAAAGCAGTGGAAGTGCTGTCCTTTATTTGCAGTTAGCGAATTACAGACATATTTCTGCAGCGGCAAGTGAGGAGAGGAGTGCGGGGAGTGAAAGACTGAACGACGGCCGTTTCACGCACTTGCGCTTCTACGGAACACTATAATTCGGTATTAACAGGTAAAGGACACGTACCGTTTATTAAACATATACAGGAAAAACATTGCAGCGATCCCAGCCAGCTGCGATTCGCAGGCTTAGAAATAATCAAGTATCCACCGCAAGGTGGAGATCACAACAAACCACTACTACAGTGTGTGGCCAAATGGATTATGCGTGCCAATGCCCAGGGCCCAATGGGCTTGAATGATAAATTGGATATGGCAGTTTTCATATAATTCATATAAACTGTAATTATGTGCAGTCTGCTATTTAGAATTAGAAATATTGTTTTTAATTATGAATGTTGCATATTCATTGTATATTGTGATTTGTCACCTGTAGTAGTCACACCGTATATATAAGGAAGTGACATCACTGCAGAGACACACATGGACCCGTAGAGGCGCAAGTGCGTGAAATTGCCGTCGTTCAGTCTTTCACTCCCCACACCCCTCTCCTTACCTGCCGCCCCAGAAATATGTCTGTAATTCGCTAACTGCAAATAAAGGACAGCACTTCCACTGCTTTGAAGGGTGAGTGCCACTTTCATTCTTTCATTTACTCATTCATGATTATCTTTTAGTGTAATTACCTCTTAATTTTGCCTGCCTCATTATAATGAATGGCTCTTCCAGGATTCTGTCTGTTATGTATTTTGATATGTAAATGGAAATCCAGATGTAAGTGCTGAGTATAGACGACAGGAGAAATGTGAACCTAGCTTAAAAAGCCATCCAAAATGTTATGTATCTCCAAATGGTACTGATAAAAACTTCAACTCAACCCACTGAAAACAAGCAGCATGTATTGGGCACTACAATGGTATATTTGCAATTTTCACTTTCCTTCACTTTTCAACTGCGTACTTATTTCTGAAAAGCAACCATGGAGTCAAAATTTCCACTACACTTGTAGATGAGATTCCAGAGGTATGTAATTTCCAAAATGATGTTGGTTGAGGGGAGTTTCTTTTGTTCTGGAGCGGAAAATTGAGTCTGCAAACTATTTTAGATACATATTTTTTCTAAAAGTCAAGTAGCACTTCTTCCCACCCATGTCAAACATTACTGTAGAGCCACATATGGTTTTTGCCACATTAAGGAGAAATTGTGCAATAAATTATGGGCCCTTGTGAAAATGTAAAATCTGGGGCTAAAACAACATTTAAGTGGCCAAAAAATGTACGGTAATTACATTTTCTTCTTGGTATAAAATTCTGTGAAACACCTGTGATGTTAGGTTGCTCATTACACCCCTGGATGACTTCATTCAGGAGTGTACTTTTTAAAATTGGGTCACTTATGGGAGGATTCTGCTGTTATAGCACTGCCGGATCTCTACTAATGTGACATGACATTTTATACCATTCCAGCAAAATCTGCACTCTAACATGGCTCCTCTTCCCATCTGGACTTTACATTGTGCCTGAAAAGTAATCTAATTGTATTACAAAATCATCTCTAGTTATTTTTTTAAGTAAGCAGTCATATTAATTACCAGCATATTACATTTTGTTAAAGGACTATCTTTGCTCTCAAACAGCAGAACATGATTAACTTCATCCAACTAGAGTCTCATGGCACAGAAAAATATAATCGGATTAAGTTATATGAAACTCATACATTTGCTTAAGCTTGGTGGTATAGAGGCTGTTTGAACGCAAGGGCAAAGCGACGAAAGGATAAAAAAAGAATATAAATGAAAAAATGAAATAATCCAGACCATAATGTAAATGTAGATTGGTAGCTAAAATGATTTTTTCCACTTAAAATTAAATCAATTGATATGTTTTTTTCAAACTGCTCGTCTCATAAAAATAACTTACCTCCAGCGTACATAACGGCCAGCATAATAGACGATATCCATGCAATCTCACTGTATGAAGTGTTGAATATCTCCTGAATTTCCTTGAAATAAACTGTAATGGCTTTGGGAAATGCATATGAAAACCCGATAGAAATGAAAGATGCAAAAACTATTACCCATCCCCATCCTCCATCTGGAGGGGTATGTTGTAGCACCACTGGCATATCCGGCATCCTTTAAAGCAGGAATATTCTGAAAAAGATTATTAAAAACTTTAATTAGAATGACATGAAACAGCCTTTTATCTATATTAATTTAAGAAGATAAATTAAAGTTTGATCTAATATTCAGTGTGGTGGTGGACGAATGTGGATGATGTAAAGTCAGAAAAATAAAATGATGGCAATGTGCTAAATTATGTTAAGAAACACTATGAAACATTAGCAAAACTGTGTTATTTAATATTTAGCCTAAACAATAGACAATTCATTATAACCTCTAGAAAAGAGTGAAGAATTCCATGAAGGAAATGTGTCATCAGTTTCAGGCTGCTCAAACCACAGCACTATGAAATCCAGATAGGGTTCCTCATCACAGCGCTATGCTTCACCACGAAAGCATTTACGGTAGTTATTTCGGAAGATATATGGTGTATAAGGGGACTAAGCACGTGGAGAACAGTCCTTGAATGAGTTATCCAATGGGCAATTTCTCTTTATTTCTATTGCATCTTGCTAGGCTCAAAGTCTTCTTCCTGTGCCTGGCTCCTTTTTAAAATAGGCGACAGATTTATTAAATAAAAACTGCTGGCTTTTTAGTCTGTGTTAATTTAGCCTAGAAAGTGTTTAACTGCACTAGGTTGATCACAGTGGCATATTCCGGTTTATAAATTTGATACTGCTTACACTACCTAGCCTAAATTTATATCATGCTTTAGTTGGCTTACTTTGTGCCAGAAATTTGTGCCCAAATTTTGGCTCATTTTTGGCACAAAGTATCACATAATAGACCATCCAAGTTTCCACGAACTAAGATCTTTTTTCATGAAGCCACACACCAATATTGTGCAATCAATAGAAAGTGTCTAAAACACATAACAAATATGATGCATTGAATTAACAGTTTTTATTTTCAAAAATGATACTAGAATTCTGGCACATTTAGGATAGTAAATTTTTACCCATGTCTTTTCATAAAGACAAGATAATGTAAGACAACCATGTATAAGGAGGTTATTCTAAGTAGATATATGGATGTATGCATTACAGTGAATAGCACATGAATGTCTATGAATGAGATTACTTATGTTCCCAAAATAGTTTCTAACAAAGTAAATTAGGCTTTTTCCCCATTGACAACAATACTTTAACACAAATATAGCCTTTGTTTTAATGACAACATGACCTCAACGTAGAATTATAACTAGTGATGGAAGAACCCGAACAGTAAAGTTCGGGGTCCGTACAGAACACCTACTGTTCGGGCTCGGACCATGAACATGGACTTCTCCAAGCATTCCGTGTTACTGTTCAGGTTCGGCACCCCAAACATCAGGTTTTTGCCATGCTGTAATCTGCTCGACATTGCGAGAAACACTGCCAGCTCTGTTCGGCTGTAAGATTATTACCACTGGTCAGAGCGCTAGCAGCTATGACCGGCTGTAAAAAGTTTACCTCGGGTCACAGAGGCGTCGACTGATGTGAGTACTACTCCCAACAGCCTACGCCTGCTGCCTCTAATAACAACAAGAGCAGGTGCAGCTGATGGGAGTATTCATCAACCTGCACTATAAATTCACTGTGAGTCAGCAAATAAACTGCAAGTACAAGTATAGGTATATAATTTCATCATGCAACCTTGTAAGGTGGATTGTTGCAGTTAAGTTTTTAGAATTCAGGGAATTTTGTATTCTATTTTGAAATTTTTTTTATCTTCTCCTTCACAGAAAAGATGACACAAAAATTGCAAAAACTCAAGCCTGTCTCTTATGACAAGTGTTATGGTTAATATTTTATATCTTGCTTTGATTATCATTTACACAACTTATATTTATATATCTATCCTTAATAACTTTGTGTTTGTATTAGCTTTATATCTTTCAGTCATAGAAACAATGAGACAGGATGTTGGCAGGTTTTGCTTAAAAAAAGTGTTGCTACATTGACAGTTGGTTTTAGTTAGGTCTTCAAGGAAGGTAGCAAGCAGATTTATGGTCCTTTGTCTCTAAACTTACATATCCTTTAGGTAAGTACTAACCATACCCCTTATCTTCCTGTGGGTATAATAAAGTACTTGTGGCTTGGGATCTGAAAGCAGACAAGCCTTAGGGTACCGTCACACAGTGGCACGTTGATCGCTAGGACGGCACGATCCGTGACGTTCCAGCGATATCGTTACGATCTCGCTGTGTCTGACATGCTACTGCGATCAGGGACCCCGCTGAGAATCGTACGTCATAGCAGATCGTCTGAAACTTTATTTTGTCGCTGGATCTCCCGCTGACATCGCTGAATCGGCGTGTGTGACGCCGATTCAGCGATGTCTTCACTGGTAACCAGGGTAAACATCGGGTTACTAAGCGCAGGGCCACGCTTTGTAACCCGATGTTTACCCTGGTTACCAGTGTAAATTTTTAAAAAAAAAACATTACATACTTACCTTCAGCTGTCTGTCCCCGGCGCTGTGCTTCTCTGCACTCCTCCTGCATCCTGTGTCAGCGCTAGCCAGCCAGAAAGCACAGTGGTGACGTCACCGCTCTGCTTTACGGATGACCAGCGCTGACAGTGCAGAGGAAAGCACAGCGCCAGAGGACAGACACGGAATGTAAGTATGTAGTGTTTGTTTTTTTTACGTTTACGCTGGTAACCAGGGTAAACAGTGGGTTACTAAGCGCGGCCCTGCGCTTAGCAACCTGATGTTTACCCTGGTTACCCGGGGACCTCGGGATCGTTGGTCGCTGGAGAGCTGTCTGTGTGACAGCTCTCCAGCGACCAAACAGCAACGCTGCAGCGATCGACATCGTTGTCGTATCGCTGCAGCATCGTTTCAGTGTGACGGTACCCTTAAAGACTGACAAAATAATGGTTGCGTGTGTTCTTATCTCTGCTGTATCTCAGATGTATCTCTTATTGTGTCTTGCCCCAAATTAGCTGTCCCAGAAAAGGGGTTTCCATGACCCAAACAATTACACCTTATCTAAATGACAATGATTTCAGATTTTTTTTTAAATATGGTGCTGACTTCTGCTTTTAAGTTCATTATGAATGAAAAAGAAAAATGTGTAATTGTTGTTCAAATACAGCAGGACTAATAGCAGTTACATATTATCACTTTGGTGGCACGGTGGCTCAGTGGTTAGCACTGTTGCTTTGCAGCGCTGGGGTCCTGGGTTCAAATCCCACCACAGACAACATCTGCAAGGAGTTTGTATGTTCTCCCTGTGTTTGTGTGGGTTTCCGTCCACATTCCAAAGATATACTGATAGGGAATCTAGATTGTGAGCTCAATCGGGGACAGCGATGATAATGTGTGCAAACTGTAAAGCGCTGCGGAATATGTTAGCGCTATATAAAAAATAAAGATTATTATTATCACTTATCAATCACACCGAGTCTGACACTGCTGCTGGCCTCTCTTCTATCAATTGAATCTCTGTAGTTTTCACAAACTTCTGCTCTCATCTTCTTCACTGCTGCCGTTGTACAACACATTACTGTCTGGAGTATTTGTCCAATGTTTTTTACTTCCCATCTCCATTGCTGAGCTGTGAGCTCTGATGTACTCGCACTATTCTAAATTGCCTTAAACTGACTGCTGAATTCTCTGGCTAAGCTATCATACAGGTCATGATAGTCCTCCTGATTGACTGTGCTAGATGAGATAGCTTCAATGCATTATGCCTTTTGTGGCTAATGCACTCTTCTGCAATGTGTAAAAAGCAGTCGGGCATTATTTTTTGGCGATTTACACTAATCAGATGCAAAAATTATTTCAATTTGCCAGGACCTGCAAAATTAACAAAATTCAAATTGAATTTTCCATCCATTAACTCATCTCTATTTTGCCCTTAGCTTGTGACATGAACCTTTCCTGATGTCATGTTTATAAAAACATTCCATAACTGTAATGATAGCTAAAGGCAGTAAACATTATTTATACACTTATTTCATATTCAAATCCACATATGTAAAAATAAATGTCAGGAGGAGTCATTCTTCTAATGCTGACAATAGCTAAAGTCTACCTGACATTGCAGCTTTTCAGAGAAGATATACTTTGAAAAGCCTGTTGAAACCAAACTAGATGGCTAGTCCAAGAGGTAGGACCCTGACAGCTATCGAGACCAAACTAGATGGCTAGTCCAAGAGGCAGGTCCCTGACAGCTTCTACCCATCTTGCATCTTTAGACTGAGAGTCCTGACTCTTGGACTAATTATCCTAGAAGCCTAGGGCCAAGTCAACCCTGCAAAGTATGTTTTCTATGAAAAGCAGCAGCATTTTAGAGTACTTACATGTTTATTATGCTCTCTTATATTAACGCAACATACTACTTTAGAGACATTGTCATCACTGTCCACTTTGAGGCTCACAAACTAAATTCATATCAGTTATTTCTATGAAATGTGGTAGTAAACCTGAGTTGACCTGAGGAGACCCAAGCAAACATGGTGAGAAAATATAAACTTCTTTCAGATGTTCCCAGGATTGCATATCCATAAGGGAACAGTGCGCTAGCCAGTGATCAGGAACAGTCACCATGCTGCCCCCCAAAAAACATGGCTGCATTGGGTTTGGGCAGCATGAATCAGTTTTCAACTTCACGATAAAGCCTTTTTCGTATAGCTAGATAGCTATAAATAAATCTCTGTATGAAGGCTCTTGTTTTCCACAATATACTCAGGGGTGGACTGCAGCTGGTCTGAAAGTTTTACATATGCTGCAGTCACTGAATGTTTGTAGTGTGAGCAGCAAGATAAAAGCATCTGCTGAGATTTCCCATCAGACCTGTACGTACGCTGCAGAAACCAAATGATAATTTGTATGAGATTTGTCTTCAACATGATGATAACATGTCTTACATTTAGTTAGACTACCCATATTTCAGACTGGAGAAAGAGACATCAGGGTATTTCTTTAGACATCGGCTTCACGCTAGTATCAGCCATATTTATACATAACATTCTCCGACAATGTCAGTAAATAAATAGTGCCATACACTTCCCAGTTACACATTGCTTAAGGTACCTTCACACTGATCAACTTTCCAATGATCACGGCCAGCGATACGACCTGGCCGTGATCGTTGGAAAGTCCTTGTGTGGTCGCTGGGGAGCTGTCACACAGACAGCTCTCCAGCGACCAACGATGCCGAAGTCCCCGGGTAACCAGGGTAAACATCGGGTTACTAAGCGCCGGCCGTAAAGCACAGCACAGCGGTGACGTCACCGCTGTGCTTTACAGCCGGCGTTCACAGTCAGTGCAGGAAGCTGACGGCGAGGGACGTGACAGACACCGGAATGTGAGTATGTACTGTTTTTTTTTTTACTTTTACAATGGTAACCAGGGTAAACATCGGGTTACTAAGCGCGGCCCTGCACTTAGTAACCCAATGTTTACCCTGGTTACCTGGGGACTCATCGCTGGATCGGCGTCACACACGCCGATCCACAGATGACAGCGGGTGACCTGATGACAAAATAAAGTTCTGGACTTCTAGCTCCGACCAGCAATGTCACAGCAGGATCCTGATCGCTGCTGCGTATCAAACACGAGATCGCTATCCAGGACGCTGCAACGTCACGGATCACTATCGTTCTCGTTCAAAAGTTGCTCAGTGTGACGGTAACTTTACTTCATTGCCCAGAGTAAAGTGCTCTAATAAAATAGTGTCATGCAGATTAGATGGAAAGCCAAATACTGATCTCATCAGTATAATCTAACCACTTATAGCCAAATTACTCCCCCTCATTATAATACTGTGCCCTTGTTGAGCCGAATAATACTCACTTAGTGCCATACGTTGCCCACATGGAACATACAGCACTCAGTGGTAGACATACAATACATATATTGTGTCGCCCATTGCTCATAAAGTGCTTGTGTCCATAGCACGCTGTCATGTATCTATATAGTGTCACATTGTGCATGTGTCATACTTTTAAAAGATAACAGTGCATTAAAATACCCATTTAGTGTCTGGAGTTCAAGTCCTCTTTTTCCCAGAAGAGGCAATTTGCATATTACATTTCCCAGAGGAGCATTGCATGGCGAATAAGCCTCCTTACCTTGACATGCCAGAGCCGATATGGCAAGAAAAGTTACCCCTTAAACCTCAGTCCATAGCCTCTCACCTAGCCAAATCAGTTCTCATACTTTGTAATGATGAGGGGCAATACCCTAAAACACGGTCTGCAAATTGAGATTCTGATTTGGCTTTTATCCTAAGGCATATTGCAAGAATCAGTAAAGGATCGATAATGAACTGAAGGACTGCTTCTTCCAACAGGTGGCGCTATTGGGTTCAAGTCCTCTTCCTCCCTAAAGACGCAATAAGCCTCCTTACCTTGGTACCCCAGAGGCGGTATGTCACTCTTCACAATGAGAAACCTTACTACTTAAGGTACCGTCACATTTAGCGACGCTGCAGCGATCTAGACAATGATGCCGATCGCTGCAGCGTCGATGTGTGTGGTCGCTGGAGAGCTGTCACACAGACAGCTCTCCAGCGACCAACGATGCCAAAGTCCCCGGGTAACCAGGTAAACATCGGGTTACTAAGCGCAGGGCCGCGCTTAGTAACCCGATGTTTACCCCGGTTACCAGTGTAAATGTAAAAAAAAAAAAACACTACATACTTACATTCCGGTTTCTGTCGCGTCCCCCGGGTTCTGCTTCCCTGCACTGTGTGAGCGCCAGCCGTAAAGCAAAGCAGTGACGTCACCGCTGTGCTTTACGGCCAGCCCTTCGCTCACAGTCAGTGCGGGAAGCAGAACGCCAGGGGACGCGACAGACACCGGAATGTAAGTATGTAGTGTTTGTTTGTTTTTTACATTTACACTGGTAACCAGGGTAAACATCGGGTTACTAAGCACGGCCTTGCGCTTAGTAACCCGATGTTTACCCTGGTTACCAGTGAAGACATTGCTGGATCGGCATCACACACGCCGATTCAGCGATGTCTGCAGGAGATCCAGCGACGAAATAAAGTTCTGGCCTTTCTGCTCCGACCAACGATGTCACAGCAGGATCCAGATCGCTGCTGCATGTCAAACACAACGATATCGCTATCCAGGACGCTGCAACGTCACGGATCGCTAGCGATATCGTTGTTAAGTTGTTCAGTGTGAAGGTACCTTTAGACCTAAAGACACCCATGTGAGAGTTAACCCCCACTCACCTAGCATTCTTGTGATCCTGCACTCTGATAGCATCAGATTGTATATCTTGTAAGGTCGCATTTGCATTGTTTATTATCATGAAGGGCCCCCAGCTGCAGTTGATCCACAAAATAGTGAAGCAGTCTAGATCTAAAGGTACCTTCACACTGACCAACTTCACAACGATATCGCTAGCGATCCGTGACGTTGCAGCGTCATGGATAGCTATATCGTTGTGTTTGACACGCAGCAGCGATCTGGATCCTGCTGTGACATCGTTGGTCGGAGCAGAAAGTCCAGAACTTTATTTCGTCGCTGGATCTCCCGCAGACATCGCTGAATCGGCGTGTGTGACGCCGATTCAGCGATGTCTTCACTGGTAACCAGGGTAAACATCGGGTTACTAAGCGCAGGGCCGTGTCCCTCGGCGCTCTGCTTCCCTGCACTGTCAGCGCCAGCCAGCCGTAAAGCAGAGCACAGCGGTGACGTCACCGCTCTGCTTTACGGCCAGCTGGCGCTCACAGTCAGTGCAGGAAAGCACAGCGCCGGGGTACAGACACCGGAATGTAAGTATGTAGTGTTTGTTTTTTTTTACATTAGCACTGGTAACCAGGGTAAACATCGGGTTACTAAGGGCGGCCGTGCGCTTAGTAACCCGATGTTTACCCTGGTTACCAGTGGACTTTGCATAGTTAGTCGCTGGAGAGCTGTCTGTGTGACAGCTCTCCAGCGACCACACAGCAACGCTGCAGCGATCGGGATCGTTGTCTAGATCGCTGCAGCATCGCTAAATGTGACGGTACCTTAAGGCCCTTATGAAGGACTGTTTCATACTGAACACTTTCAGTATAAAAAAAAATCAACTCTAAACTCCATGCAATTTTTTCTTAGGAAATTATGTATCCATGTATAAAATTAAATTACATATTACAATTACCGTATTTTTCGGACTATAAGACGCACCGGACTATAAGGCGCACCCAGGTTTTAGAGGTGGAAAATAGGGAAAAAAAATATTTGAAGCTAAAAAATGTGGTAAAATATTTAATAACATAAATGACATACTATTATATGTGGTGTTATTATATATAATAGTATGTTATTATGTTGGATGCTGCGGGACAAGTGTGGTGTCTGTACAGTACTATATGAAGATGCTGGAGGGTGAGTATAAGAATGGGGGCACAGGGCTTATATTTAAAGCACCTCTCCAGCACTGCAAAATAACACTGGAGTGCTGCTTTAACATCCCATGGGAGAACTATAACTCCCAGCATGTCCTGCAGATCCTATGACATGCTGGGAGTTATAGTTCACCAAAGGAGTGGCAGAGTGCTTTATTGTGTTTTGTAAAGACTAACCTCTTAAATGTGGCAGCCAGCCACACTATGGTGAGGTTAAAGCTGGAGCATCCCATTACTGTACACAGAGCAGTCCCTCTTTCATTTCCATAGCACAGGTTATGAGGAAGCTGCAGTGGAGACTGGAGAGCCTGAAGGACCTGTGATGATGTCAAGAAGAGGGAGGGCTCTGAGCTGCCATGTGATGCTCCAGCCCACCCACTCCTGACATCATCACAGGTCCTCCTGCACAGAACTCAGCGTCCAGCCCAGGCATGGCAGGCAGGTATGCAGCCATCTCCTCTCTCCCTTGGCCCCTGCTGCTGCCTCCTCTCCCCCGGACACACAGACCTGCCCAGCTGCTGCAGGAATCAGCGCTGGAGAAGCCATGTGTGTCCCTGCTTAAGCATTTGCTGCTCCCGGCTCACCGCTCAGCTGATAGGTGGGCGGGGAGCCGCTAATGAATATTCACTGCACTTAATCATCGGGAGCACATGGTTTCTCCAGCGCTGATTCTGGGCAGCGGGGACATCCTGAAGTGGGATAACAGTGCGATCCCACTCACTGCTGCCCCCCTCCCCACATGCTACATCCGTACCATAAGACGCACCCACACTTTCCTCCCAAATTTGGAGGAAAAAAAGTGCGTCTTATGGTCGGAAAAATACGGTATGTCCTTAACCAACCTGCTCTGTTGCTGAGGCTCTGACAAGTCAGAACAACATTCTGAATGAAAGCACAGACTGTTACCCAGACTCGGGAACTTTTTTTTTTTGTTCTTGGTTTAGCAGTAGCCCTAAATATGAAATGAAAACATTGCTTGAAGAGTTGTACCTAATAAGCAAATGTTAAGGGAATGTGTGATGTTATTTACTTGTCTGTATATTTCATAAATATATGTAAAATCAAATTATGGGAAATCTTTTTATATTTGAAAACTTTGCTATGAACTACCACTGTAATGGGACATACTTTCTTTCTGGAAATTCTGTGATCCAGACTGAGGGTTAGGGCTCATACCCATCACCGTAAAAAAAAAAAAGATCTGATATTGTTGCTGATCGTGTCCTCACTGCGCTTCTGTTTTTTGTGGGGGTGCGCGCACTGACCGGCGAGTTGCACTGTCTGGTGACGGGGCACTGGCTGTGCTAGTTGCGGGTACACTCACTCATGCAGAGGCTGCGTGTAGGACTCCTATTATGCTGCTTCGGAGGAGGCAGCTAAGGAGAATTGTTTTTGTTGATATCACCTTGGTTACACGTCTTACCTTAGGTCATGTGACGTCGCCACTGGATGTATGGGCGGTTACCTCTGCTGATTGGTTTTCCCTGATATCCGCGATGTGTTCTCGCGGCTCAATGTACGCATGCGCGCTTCTGTGATGACGCTGATATCGCCAGCGACGGTGATCAGCTCAGGAAGCTGTGGAGACTAGAGTGGGGTGTGACGTGAGTAGTGCGGCATGTAACAGGGGGGCTGGTTGGTGGATAGGTGTACGCTCAGGAAGCCTGGATTATCTGATAGGCCATTTGTGTATTTAGGCGCCGTTGATAGCAGTTAGGTATTGGTGGAGCCTGATTCACCTATGATTGGTTTACATCTCTATAGCAACGATTGATGCATCTGTCTAATTGGTCGATGTAAAGGTAAACAACTTGTGGATTTTATATAATATAGATCTTTTCCATGTCTCCCCTATGGTGTTTGTATCTGCGGTGGTGGACTTTTATATGATATGTATCTGATGTGTGTTTTGTTATTTCTATGTGGTATTATGAGGCAGGGGGCTGACCTGATGGCGATTGGTGCAATGTGTGGCATCCACGCTATTTAAGGCTGCTCCCTTGCATGATCAGACATGCTTGACAAAGACCTCCGGGTCGAAACGTTGCTGTAACATGGCTCAATAAAGTTTGCTTTTTGGAATACTACACCCGGATGGAGCGCTGGTCCTTTGTTTCTTTTTGGACATTGTTGCTGAAATGTCAGACAAGTGTTATGCAAGTGTCATGTGATTTTCAAGCATTTTACAATCCGATTTTTATAACACCACATCCGATTGATATTCGAATGACAAGCGAATGAAGAATGAAATCCGTATGCAATGTGATTTTAACATTCATTTTAAATAGAGTACTTCTCTTTGTCTTTTAAACGTAGTTCTCCAAGGAAATACTCTTCAATACATACGTACATATATATAAATATCTATAAATATATATATATATATATATATATATATGTCCAACATATTTCTGTTTGGAAGTGACGGTTAGTCTTTTGAGATATACATACTTGGTCAAAATTGTTGGTACCCTTCGTTTAATGACAGAAAAACCCATAATGGTTATGGAAATAACTTGAATCTGACTAAAGTAATAATAAATAAAAGATCTATGTAAATGAACAAATGAAGTGCTATTCAACCATGTTTCCATAGAATTAAAAAAAATAACACTCATGAAATTGGCCTGGACAGAAATGATGGTACCCCTGAAAATAATGTGACAAAAGGGACATATTAAATCAAGGTGTGTCCACTAACTAGCATCACAGGTGTCTGCAATCTTGGAATCAGTGAGTGGACCTGTATATAGGGCTACAGATACTCACTGTGCTGTTTGGTGACATGGTGTGTATCACACTCAACATGGACCAGAGGAAGCGAAGGAAAGAGTTGTCGCGTTAGATTAGAAAAAAAATTATAGACTAACATGTTAAAGGTAAAAGATATACAGTAAGGGTACCGTCACACAGTGCAATTTTCATCGCTACGACGGTACGATCCGTGACGCTCCAGCGTCGTAACAATATCGCTCCAGCGTCGTAGACTGCTGTCACACTTTGCAATCTACGACGCTGGAGCGATAATTTAATGACGTATGTGCGATGTAGAAGCCGTTGGTTACTATGCGCACATCGTATACAATATATGTTACACCATGCGATCATGCCGCCACAGCGGGACACTAGACGACGAAAGAAAGTTTCAAACGATCTGCTACGACGTACGATTCTCAGCGGGGTCCCTGATCGCAGGAGCGTGTCAGACACTGAGATCTCGTAACTATATCGCTCGAACGTCACGAATCGTGCTGTCGTAGCGATCAAAATTGCACTGTGTGACGGTACCCTAAGACCATCTCCAAGCAGCTTGATGTTCCTGTGACTACAGTTTCACATATTATTCAGAAATTTAAGATGACTGTTGCCAACCTCCATGGACATTGCCACAGGAGGATAATTGATGACAAATCAAAGAGACAGAAAATGCGCATAGTAACAAAAGAGCCCAGAAAAACTTCTAAACAGATTAAAGGTGAACTTCAAGCTCAAGGAACATCAGTGTCAGATCGCACCATCCGTCGTTATATGAGCCAAAGTGGACTTCATGGGAGACGACCAAGGAGGATATTATTATTGAAAAAAAAATCATAAAAAAAAAGCCAGACTGGAATTTGCCAAATTACATGTAGACAAGCGACAAAGCTTCTGGGAGAATGTCCTATGGATAGATGAGACAAAATTGGAACTTTTTGGCAAGGCACATCAGCTCTATGTTCACAGATGGAAAAATGAAGCATATCAAGAAAAGAACACTGTCCCCACGGTGAAACATGGAGGTGGCTCTGTTATGTTCTGGGGCTGCTTTGCTGCATCTGACACAGGGTGTCTAGAATCTGTACAGGGTACAATGAAATCACAAGGATTCTAGAGAGAAATGTGCTGCTGAGATTCAGAAAGCTTGGTCTCAGTCGCAGGTCATGGGTCTTGCAACAGAATAATGACCCAAAACACACAGCTAAAAACACCCAAGAATGGCTAAGAGCAAAACATTGGACTATTCTGAAGTGGCCTTCTTTAAGCCCTGATCTAAATCCTATTTGGCATCTTTGGAAAGAGCTGAAACATGCCATCTGGAAAAGGCAACCTTCAAACACAAGACAACTGGTGCAGTCTGCTTTTGAGGAGTGGGCCTGTCGAGAGGTGCAGCAGTTACAGAAATCACTTGATTGCGGTGAAAGCCTCAAAAGGTTGTGCAACAAAATATTAAGTTAAGGGTACCATCATTTCTGTCCAAGCCTATTTCATGAGTTTATTTTTTTTTTAATTCTGTGGAAGTATGGTTGAAAAGTAGTGTCTGACTTTCATTTGTAAATTTTCATATATTTTTAATTTATTATTACTTTTGTCAGATTCAACTTATTTCTGTGGCCATTGTGGGTTTTTCTGTCATTAAACGAGGGGTACCAACAATTTTGACCATGTGTGTATATATGCTCACACACATACACACATGAACGTACATACACAGCACAGACCAAAAGTTTGGACACACCTTCTAATTTAAAGATTTTTCTGTATTTTCATGACTATGAAAATTGTAAGTTCACACTGATGGCATCAAAACTATGAATTAACACATGTGGAATTATATACTTAACAAAAACGTGTCAAACAACTGAAAATATGTCTTATATTCTAGGTTCTTCAAAGTAGCCACCTTTTGCCTTGATAACTGCTTTGCACACTCTTGACATTCTTTTGCTGAGCTTCAAGAGGTAGTCACCGGAAAAGATTTTCACTTCACAGATGTGCCCTGTCAGGTTTAATAAGTGGGATCTCTTGCCTTATAAATGGGGTTGGGACCATCAGTTGTGTTGAGCAGAAGTCTGGTGGATACTCAGCTGACGGTCCTACTGAATAGACTGTTATAATTTGTATTATGGCAAGAAAAAAGCAGCTAAGTAAAGAAAAACGAGTGGCCATCATTACTTTAAGAAATGAAGGTCAGTCAGTCCGAAAAATTGGGAAAACTTTGAAAGTGTCCCCAAGTGCTACAAAGAAACTGGCTCACATGAGGACCGCCCCAGGAAAGGAAGACCAAGAGTCACCTCTGCTTCTGAGGATAAGTTTATCCGAGTCACAAGCCTCAGAAATCGCAGGTTAACAGCAGCTCAGATTAGATACCAGGTCAATGCCACACAAAGTTCTAGCAGCAGACACATCTCTGCAACAACTGTTAAGAGGAGACTTTGTGCAGCAGGCTTCATGGTAAAAAAAAAGCTGCTAGGAAACCACTGCTAAGGACAGGCAACAAGCAGAAGAGACTTGTTTGGGCTAAAGAACACAAGGAATGGACATTAGACCAGTGGAAATCTGTGCTTTGGTCTGATGAGTCCAACTGTCCGACTGTGTGGGGTCGGCCATGAAGTCAGCGATCTTCTGAATCTTGTATCGGAATTCCGATCCCGAGTTCCGATATGTTTGCAATATCGGAAATCGGTATCGGAATCCATATTTAAGTGTAAAATTGGGCGGTCGCGCGACCAATCACAAGCCGCGACGTCACCGCAAGGTCCTGCAAGCGCTGATTCGAAGGAAGGAAGGTTCCCGGTTAGTACAAGGGCGCGTCCGAGGGTGAGTATAGCGATATTTTTTATTTTAATTCTTTATTTTACACTTAAATATGGATCACAGGGCCTGAAGGAGAGGTTCCTCTCCTTCAGACCCTGGGAACCATTGGAAACCCAATGCACTGCATTGGGTTTCGAGTTTCGGCTGACCCCGACCCCGACTTTTTTATAGGATCGGCCGATTTCACTCGACCCGACTTTTGAAAAAGTCGGGTTTCGTGAAACCCGACCCGATCCTATAAAAGTAAAAGTCGCTCAACCCTACTCTCCAATACTAACCCCTGGGCTTGATGTCACCTGACAATACAAAGGTGACATTAACCTTAACCCTATCGTAAAGTTAATTTATTTCAGTTCGTCAATACAAAAATTGAATTGAAACTCATATATTATATAGAGTCATTACAAACAGAGTGATCAATTTCAAGTGTTTATTTCTGTTAATTTTGATGATTATCTCAGTGAATTAGTATAATTAACAAAAAACACCTGCAAAGACTTCCTAAGCATTTAACAAGATCCCTTAGTCTGATTCAGTAGGTGTTAGGGGTGGCGGAACATGCCAAATAATATAAAGGAAGCTGTAAGGTGTATTTGCAGCCCAGGGTCCACCGTGCAGATATAACATCTGCTGCTCAGTTATGGTGGACATTATATGGTGGTATAATGAGAACACACACGGGTTAATTTCACTGGGTATGCACGGAGATGAACCCCGTTGTGTCACAGGGCTGCAATACCGCAGAGTAAACACTGATGTTTGGTCACAGGACTCTGCCCCAAGGAGACAGGGTTAGAGTCCCACTAGACCCACTAGCACTCAGCCACACTAGCCGCAACTGCGGTGCCAGGGAGTAAACTAACTAATAAAGATTTAGCGCACTGAGTGCATGCAGCACCGTTCTGGTGGATGCCACTAACCGCCCTAGCTAGGGACCGGAAAGCGCACTAGATGCTCACAGCGCCGCACTGGCGGACACTGCTGAATTGACGCAGTATGATCATGCCTTGTGCAGGATGGCGCAAACTGCCACTAGTCAGCTCCAACACCCAAACCACATATAACAACACTATGGAGGGGGATGATTAGGAGCTTTCACCAGATATCAAACACACAACCACACAAGCTGAGAAGCCATGTGATCCCTTTATTGTTGCAGCCTTCCGGGACCTTGCCAGTGGTCCAATCAGAGACACTAGAGGACCTGAGAATGTGACCTCCGACCTCCAATGAGAGGTCGTCCCACAGGCATGCTCAGTAGCGAAAAAGCAGGACAGTCCCTGGAGGGTCTGCTCGCCGCTGATTAATGCTGGTTACAATAGCTGGATCTGGGATAGCAGCAGTAACCAGACGCACAGCATCAGCTTGAGCAAGATGCGGGACCGACATCTTTGCTGAGCAGGCTCTTTTGCAGCTGGGGAAAAATAGGAGACCACAGAGGACATGGTTTGAGATTCCCCCTGTGCAGCGGCGGGAACTCGACACCTAACAGTAGGCTCCACAATCATGGGGAAGACTGTTGAATTAGCAGATGTCCAGAAGGCAGTCATTAATGCACTCCACAAGGATGGCAAGCCACAAAAAATATAGCATGAAACCAGCAGAGATATCAGCTGCTATCAATTTTCTATTCCGCATGATGAGGTGACAGCCTCTCCATTCATTCTCTCTGTCTGTGAGCAGAGGCCAGCAGTCACGTCACTTTTATGTATTTGGAAAACCTCTTTAAAATTAATTCACAGTGTCTTAGTGAGGAGACAGAGACATTAGCATAATATTGTGAGTAATAGTAGAGGAAAGATGCTATCTTGTGATCTGTATGTGTATTCAACTACTACCTACCCGTTCTGCTGACTGCTATCAAATAGGGCTCTGTTCAGACATCAGCCAATTCCCATTGCTCTCTAAACTATATACACCTTCCCTGAAACAATAAAGACATTCCAGAAATCTGTATCAGGGTTTAAAACAGGCCGAGTAACAGATCATCACTGCCCAGGATCTTCAGACAGCAGCAACTTACACGGAATGGAAACTGGAAGGCAACATAACAATGAGTTGAGAAGCTGAGTCACCCTCGCCATTTATATCTACAGACGTGCAGCACACATCAGGTGACATGTCAAACTAGTTCAAGCTTGTGACTGCAGTTTGCCTTTTCAATGACATGACTGGCCGTGACCCTGTGATGAGGGAGTGAGTGGAATTACTAAAACTTTGTAGAAGCTGAGGTTTAACATCAAATGCTGCATTACAAAGTAGAGATTTCTTGTGTCTCACCGCTGAGCTCAGTCTTCGAAGAGCGTAAAAGAAAAATATCTCATGAAAAATGCCAGAATATAAAACAACTCTTCTACAATCTATGAGATAGAATTTGAACATCAAAGTCTCAATTTTTTAAATAAATCTGAGATTAATATTTGTAAAAAGCAGTAAATATTTATTATTCATATTCAGATATTGGCCCGGATTAGTCCAGAGTGGCATTTTCCATGCCGGTCTTGATGAAGGGTGCACTGGGGTAAGACGTGACTTTTAATTAAATTAACTAAGGTGAGGGGATCTATCTACAGAGGATCAATTACAAAGTCGAATTTCCTGAAATTCACCGAAACCTGAAAGTTTGAACACTTTGCGATTCATTGTGCAACAATGAAAAAATGCCAATTTCACTCACTGCGGAAGCATGTGAGAGGCTAATGACGTTCTGCGCGGACACATGGGCATGCATTACAGCTATGGCATCACTCAATCAGGGGGAATAAAAGACTTTGTATCAGAAACTATAATATGCAAATTGCCTCTTCTGAGAAAAAGAGGACTTAAACTCTATAGCGCCACCTGTTGGAAGTAGCGATCCTACAAATCACAATCAACCCTTTAACGAGTCATGCAATATGACTTAGGATAAAAGCCAAACCAGTATCTCAATTCGCAGACACGGTGTTTCGGGCTGTTGGGCAGGGGGAATCCAGTAGCCATGTTAGGGTGATTTTTGTCTAATGCATGTTAGAGCCTAGCAATCAAGATAGAGACAATCCATAAAACATTTGCCAAATAGTCTAGTCAGGCTAACTTCAGTACGACAAGAGCATCATGGCATGTGCACACGCTGCAGACATTTCTGCATCAAAATCTGGTCTCTTGGCAGAAAACAGCAGCATAAATTATTATTATTATTATTATTATTATATTGAACTTGCTAATTGTAAAGTATTGACATATTTGGGAAACTTGTAGTAAAATTCTGCCAATTTCATGGTAATCGTCTTCAGAACATTTTTGACTTTTAATATATACCACCAGACAAATGCTTGCCTACCATTCATTTTTGTTTGTTATTAACGTGACCCAAAGAAAACTATTCAACTGTTAATTTTTATTTTATGTATACTTGTCTTGAGTAGCCGTTTTATATTATCATCAGAGAGTCTTAAAATTTGAACCGGAAAGTGAAAAAGTTTATGTTCTTAAACGTTCTGTAACGTTCAAAGCAGATAAACCAGTTTACGCGAGTTGCCCCACTAAGTGATGACTTATTGCCAATATTACACATTCACCGTACGTGACAGAAGAGCAAGTTGTTCTGGTTCTCTAATTCATGTTATGAAAACAAACAACTTTCAGTCTCAGCAATTTAGATGATGGCCTCCTAATGATTATAGCGTTGTATTTATGTCCAATCAGCTTCAGATGTATCATGGGACTGCAGACATCACAAAGCCAAGTTATTATCAAAACACTATATCTGTCATTAAAGGGGCTGTTATGTGAGGAAAAGTTATCCAATACCTACAGGATAGGCAGAACATCAATCGGCAGAACAGTGCACTTTTATCCCCTCATTAACCCACACCAGTCCACTGAGAAGATAATGATTCATGTGTCCCACGACAGGTGCTGCACTTGACATTCCCATAGAGAATGGATGTGGTGGTCGGGCATGCTCACACTTGCTCCATTTTAATAGGGTGGTGGTCGGGCATGCGCACAGCTGCTCCGTTTTAATAGGGTGGCGGTCGGACATGCTCACAGCTGCTCTGTTTTAATAGGGTGGCGGTCGGACATGCGCACAGCTGCTCCGTTTTAATGTACTTGTGCCCAGTTCTTCCCATCAGAGGGCGTCCCAATGATTTATAAGTTGCCACTGTTATTTTATTCCCACCAGGACACACCTTTAGAAAGGACCACTTTACAAAAAATGTTTTCACCCATTAGTATGAACGCCTGTTCTAGAATCTAACTAAGGATCCCAAATTTTACAAAATAACCAAAGTATCTTTGGAGGAGTAAGAAGCAAATTCAAATGTTACTAATGGCAGCATTTCGGAACAGGAGGTGAAGGAAGTATTTAATGCAGCAGAAAACATGTCGGCATAAGAGACACCAAAAGATTTATCCATCTTATTTTTATTTTACCAAATGTGCTGAGGACGTGATTTTGAGGCACTTACTATTATATAATGTAAATATGACAGGTTCTCCTGCACTTGTTATGGGCGGAGCTATACAGACTCAGCATTCAGAGCACTGCTAGATCTGCAGCAAATATATTAATGATTGCTTCACAACTGCAGCAAGAAGTACAGAAATGAACATCACTGGAATCAAGGTCTGTGCTCCTAAATTATGCCCGGATGGGGTAGCAAAATCCTGCTGACAGATACCCTTTAACTGTGTAAACAAATTAACCCGTTAACAACCACCAATAAGCCTTTTAATGGCGGTAGTTAAGGGTATTTAAACCACAGCGCCGGCAATTAATGACACTGTGGAAAATGTGTATAGCGCCCCCCAGAGTCAGATTTTTGCCAGGCTCTCGGCTGCCGGGGGTAGCTGAGACCCCAGAGAACATGATTCAGGTCGGTTTTTACTGACCTCGGGGTTGCGATCACCGTTATTAATCGTATAACGCTGACCACAAAAAAGAAGTCCGATTTGTGATTTTATTTCTCTCTCCTTGGATGTGATCGTACATAAGTGGAGAAAGAAATAGAGTCCCCAATCCCCACCAGATACTTACCAGTGTCCCTGGGTCCTCCTGCTTACCCCCATGGCCGCTAGTTTCTTCATTTGGTAAGAAAATGGTGGGCTCTTGCGCTGCGTGCTCGCCGAGATCTGCCGGACGGCACCCGGCAACAATAGGAGATTTGTTCCTATTGGTTCATTTTTATCCCTATGATGGACCCTCTCACAGTGCTCAAAATAAAAAAGAGAATCCCCCATTTATCACACCCTTAAATAGGAAAAAATAATGAAATAAATATATATATATATTTATTTCCATTTTTCCATTAGGGTTAGAGTTGGGCTAAAGTGAGTTGGGCTAAAGTTAGGGTTAGGGTTGGGGCTAAAGTTAAGGTTGGGGCTAAAGCTATGGTTAGGGTTGGGGGCTAAAGTTAGGGTTAGGGTTGGAGCTAAAGTTAGGGACAGGGTTAGGGCTAAAGTTAGGGTTTGGGCTAAAGCTATGGCTAGGGTTGGGGCTAGAGCTGGGGATAGGTTTTAGGTATGGATTATGTTTGCTGTTGGGATTAGAGTTAGGTTGGGATTAGGGTTAGGGTTGGGATTAGGGTTATGGTTAGGGGTGTGTTGGGGTTAGGTGTGTGTTGGGGTTAGGGTTATGTTTAGGGTTGGGATTAGGGTTAGGGGTTTGTTGGGGTTAGCGTTGGAGTTAGAATTTGGGGATTTCTACTGTTTAGGCACATTAAGGACTCTCCAAACGTGACATGCGTCGGATCTCAATTCTGCGATGAAAAAGTAAAATGGTGCTCCTTCCCTTCCAAGCTCTGCTGTCCACCCAAACAGTGGTTTACCCCCAGATATGGGTTATTGGTGTACTTAGGACAAATTGGACAACAACTTTTGCAGTCCAATTTCTCCTGTGACCCTTGTGAAATAAAAAATATTGCTTTCCACAAAAATGATTTTTTAGCCCCCAATTTTTTATTTTCACGGCTCTGCGTTATAAATTTTAGTGAAACACTTGGGGGTTCAAAGTTCTCATCACACATCTAGATAAGTTCGTTGGGGGTCTAGTGTCCAAAATAGGGTCACTTGTGGGGGGTTTCCATTGTTTACGCACATCAGGGGCTCTCCAAACGCAACATGGCACCCAATCTCAATTTCAGCTAATTCTGCATTGAAAAAAATCAAACAGCACTCCTTCCCTTCCGAGCTTTGCCATGCGCCCAAACAGTGGTTTACCCCCACATATGGGGTATCGTCGTATTCAAGAGAAATTGCACAACAAACTTATGGTTCATTTTCTTTTTTACATTTGTGAAAATAAAAAAAACTCGTTCTGAAATAAAATGTTTGTGAAAAAAAGTTAAATGTTCATTTTTTCCTTCACACATTGCTTCAGTTCCTGAGAAGCAACTAAAGGGTTAATAAACTTGTTGAATGTGGTTTTGAGCACCTTGAGGGGTGCAGTTTTTAGAATAATGTCACTTTTGGGTATTTTCTGTCATGTACACCCCTCAAAGTGACTTCAAATGTGATGTGGTCCCTAAAAAATGGTGTGGTAAAAATGAAATAATTGAGCGCTGATCACCTCCCTATATTGTCAGTTGGCACTTGTTATCTCATTATTACACAAAATGAAAAAAGCATAGGTCCACCAAATTCAATGTTTCTCGATCAATTATACTTTTTTATTGCTAGATTATCTTTAAACTACAAAGTCAATTATTATTATTAAATAGGACTTTCTTCCAAATACAGATATAGCATCTGTGAAGCGGCCATAGATTCTCTCATCCAGGAGAATCGGGCTGATTATTCAAATGACTCTGATCAAACTCTGAGTGGGATCCAATTCTCACGGATTAGAAGATGGAGGAAAAAAATGTCTCCATTTCCTCTATTCTGAGAGTGCACATAACTCTGACTGCACTCAGATGTCGTCCGAGTGCAGTCTGAGGTTTTTCACACACTCATTGCCTTGCATGAGCAAGTATGATCTTATTATCAGATCAAACTCAGGCATGTTACAATTTTTTCCTTGGAGTGTCTCTGTCCTATAAGGAATATAGACATGTGATGCTCTGTCGATTTGGACATATTTGAGAAGATATTCACAAAAATTCTCACGCTCGAGTTCATCTGAGGTTATACCAGCAAGGGGCGCAGCACCGCAAGTCTAGGTAGCTACGTTCCCCTGCTTGCCATTCATTGCCCGGGTTTTTACAGGCTGGGGCGGCTGCATTAGCAGAGCTCCTGCTTGTAAAATTAGTTAACCCGTTCAGATGGATTTACAGCGTGGGACAAGACTGAATGACGGAAGGTATGGGATATTGTTGTTTTTTTATTTTAACTTTGTTTCAGGTGACAAGAGTCTTCAATTGGATTGAGAGTATAATAAACTATTACAACACCATGTGTCTTTATTTCAATAAAATACTTTTTTCATAATGTGTGTGTTTTATTAACCATTTACTACTATTGGATTAATAATGGATAGGTGTCTTATTGACACCTCTCCATTATTAACCTGGCTTATTGTCTTAAGGTGACATTAACCCTTTATTACCCCATATCCCACTGCTACAGGGGAGTGGGAAGAGAGAGGTTAAGTGCCAGAATAGGCGCATCTTCCAGATGTGGCTTTTCCGGGGTGGCTGGGGGCAGATGTTTTTAGCCGGGGGGGGCGGGGGGAATAACCATGGCCCCTCTCTAGGCTATTAATATCTGCCTACTGTCACTGGCTTTCCCACTCTGGTGGAGAAAATTGTGCGGGAGCCCACGCCAATTTTTTCCGTGATTTAACCCTTTATTTTAACAGCTAGATATCCCAAATTTTACACACATACACTTGTAACATTACTAATGAGGAATATGTAAAAAATAAGGGATATGAAATGGTTTACTGTATGTAAACCATGTCTCGTATCCTGTCGGGTTTGGGAAGGAGATAGCAAAAGTCGGCAAATGAATTACCAGCTTTTCTGCTATCTAGCGCTGTATTAAATATAAATATATATACCCCAATACTATGTGTATACATTTATTCTATCTATTCTAATAAAACCTGTCAGTGTGATTTCTATAGAACACCGCTGCGTATTTCTCGCAAGTCACACTGTTGGTCCGTGTGTAATCCGTATTTTTCTCGCCCCCGTTGACATTCATTGGCGGATTTTTTGCGCAATACGCTGACAAATGCAGCATGCTGCGATTTTCTACGGCCGTACAAGACCGTATAATACGGATGCGTAAAATACAGCAGATAGGAGCTGTGGCATAGAAAATCATTGGTCCGTGTGCAATGCGTATTTTCTGCGCCTCTCATACGTCCGTAAAACTCGCTAGTGTGACGCCGGTCTTAGACAGGACAGTTTCTTCTACTAAGTCAAGCAAGCATAACTTCAGAGAACACAAGCTCAGGGATATGCAAATGTTTAGAATAATTGTGACCGAATTCTAATTGTATTTTTTAGTGTGTAATACAGAACCAATGTGATTGTAAGCAGCACAGGCTACTTTTGTCAAATTTGAGGAGGAAAAAATGACCCTAAAACTCTATTTCAGGTGATAAATATATGGATTTTTTATTGCATTTCAAAGGGAATGTCTGATGTGTTTTGTGTACATTACAGAGATGAAATAACAATGCACACAGATTTTCCCTATACTGGGCCATTTTGCAGATCTATATTCTGCATTTTATCACATATTTTTGTGTGAAGCTGAACATTTTAGTAAATGTTGTGTTAAGTATCATAGTATCAACAGAACATCCGAACTGACTAATCAGCGGTGGCACCACACTGTGACACGGCGCAGCAACTAAAAGCATTTCTGCCTTTTTGACGGCTTCTAACAAAGCAGTTTACACACATACACCATCATTTACATTGGCAGACTGCCCATATTTCCATCATTTAAGTAAAGTAGATTTATTCAGCAAACACAATCTTTCTTGGTAGAGTGCACCGTAAAGCAAATAATGGATTTTAGATGGAAAATAATTTTAGTTAACAATAAAAACCATAATGACCTGTTCAGGTCAGTGTCACATTGACAGTCCGTCTATTAAGGTGCATGTGCCTACTATGTACAGGAAATGGAAAAGCAAATGTAGATCACCATACTGGTCATAATATAAAAATATCAGACTGCACTTATTAGGTACTAGATGGTGGCCCGATTCTAATGCATCGGGTATTCTAGAATATGTATGTATGTATGTACGTCGCACTGTGAGTGGGGGTTAAATTCCGCGCCAATATAGCTGATTGGTCGCGCCCGGCTGGCCGATCAGTGAAGCGTGGTTCAAATCTGGCGCCATTTCACAGCCGGACTGCGCCTATCGCTGATTGGTCGCAGCCGGCCGGGCATGACAAATGACTGAAGCGGTGTTTAAATACTGCGCCAATATCACTGATTGGTAGCTCATGGCCAGCCGCGATCAATCACTGAAGCGGTGTTTAAATCCTGTGCCAATATCGCTGATTGGTCGCGGCCGGCCGGGCACGACCAATGACCGAAGCGTTGTCTAAATCCCGTGCCAATATCGCTGATTGTTCATGGCCACAGCCACATAGTATATAGTACAGCCACGTAGTATATAGCACAGCCACGTAGTATATAGCAGCCACGTAGTATCTAGCACAGCCCGTAGTATATAGCACAGCCACGTAGTACATAGCAGCCACATAGAATATAGCACAGCCACGTAGAATATAGCACAGCCATGTAGTATATTGCACAGCCACATAGTATATAGCACAGCCACGTAGTATATAGCACCACCCACATACGATATAACACAGACAGCCACATAGTATATAGCAGAGCCACGTAGTATATAGCAGCCATATGGTATGTAGCAGCCACATAGTGTATAGCAGCCATAGAAATATATGTACAGAAGGTAAATACACAGCCTTCTAGCTCATTCAGGGTTCAGTGTCTAGAGAGTTGACAGCTCCAGAGCTGTATTTGTGACAAAGAAAGCTAAACCTTGCTTTTTTATGTTTGATTTTTGAGCAAGTGGATCCCCATAGCAACACAGACTGGGCCATATGCTATGTTTTGTTTTCTCAGTGGCCAGAAAAGAAGGGTTTATTTTTGCTAACTCAGCACTGGTTTATTCAGTACTTTTTAATAAACCAGTGGAAGGTTTAAAGAGACAGCATTCCTGTGTCTATCCCTATGTGCTGCCGAGTGAGCCAATCTATCAAAGTTGATGCTAAAAGTGCAAGCAACTTCACTAGGGAGCATGTGCGTTGCCTGTGGATAACCTGCATGTCTTGGGTGACGGCAGTGGTGAGTGAGGAAGCAAAGTCTGACAGCATGGAGGAGTTGATAAAGCATTTGATCTAATCCCAACAGCACCAGCAGCTAGCACAGCAGGAAACAAACTGTTGGTGCAGCAGCTCCAACAATAGCAGCAGCAATGACAACAGGAGTTGCTTATGCAGCAGATGGAACTCCTCGCAGAGGCAGTTTGTGGAAGGCCAGCAGCCCTTCCCTCAAGTTCAAGTGATGACTCATACATCTGGAAAGCAGTAAGACGAGCCATTGGATATATGACCCCAGGTGAAGATGCCGGAGGTGCTGGCCCCCTATCCAACTGGCAAGTCCCAAAAGGCTTAAGGTACCGTCACATTTAGCGACGCTGCAGTGATCTAGACAACAATGCCGATTGCTGCAGCATCGCTGTGTGATCGCTGGAGAGCGGTCACACAGACAGCTCTCCAGCGACCAACGATGCCGAAGTCCACTGGTAACCAGGGTAAACATCAGGTTACTAAGTGTGGCCCTGCCCTGTAAAAAAAACAAACACTACATACTTACATTCCGGTGTCTGTCGCGTCCCCCGGGCGCTCTGCTTCCCTGCACTGTGTAAGCGCCGGCCGTAAAGCAGAGCGGTGACGTCACCGCTGTGCTCTGCTTTACGGCCAGCCGACACTGACACAGTGCAGGGAAGCAGAACGCCGGGGACGCGACAGACACCGGAATGTAAGTATGTAGTGTTTGGTCTTTTTTACATTTACACTGGTAACCAGGGTAAATATCGGGTTACTAAGCGCTGCCCTGCGCTTAGTAGCCAGATGTTTACCCTGGTTACCAGTGAAGACATCGCTGAATCGGCGTCACACACGACGATTCAGCGATGTCTGCGGGAGATCCAGCGATGAAATAAAGTTCTGGACTTTCTGCTCCGACCAACAATGTCACAGCAGGATCCAGATCGCTGCTGCGTGTCAAACACAACGATATCGCTATCCAGGACGCTGCAACGTCACGGATCGGTATCGTTATCGTTACAAAGTTGCTCAGTGTGAAGGTACCTTTATTATGACTTGGCCTTACAGGATGCATAGGAGTATGTCAAATTTAAAAAAAATTGAAATATTAGCACGCTCAGAAGTGACTATGTCAGTCAGAGCACAAAGAATCCACCACTGGGCATGTTGCTGTGACAAACCCCCTCACTCTCAAATGTTGGACGTACTTCATC